>NC_069657.1:210828998-211458641 GCF_027244095.1 Hemicordylus capensis
TACTCAACAGAAGTCCATATTGAAATTAAGTAGACCTTTAGAGTAAGTCCTGCGTAGTACTATTGAACAATTTAGTCTAGATTCAGCCAGTATTGTTAACTATGTAATTTAGTAATACCAAAGTGGTCCACTTCCATGAACAACTTCCTACTTCACTGATTTGTCAAAATAGTCTGGATCCTAGAGCAGGCCTGCACAACTTGTAATCCATCTAGCTAAACATACCCCACTAGACCTTAGTGCAGCCCACTAGGGGCTTGAAAGACCCTTTAATAAAAACAGGAGGCTTATTTAAACCAACAGTTTATTTATAAATATATAAACACAGACATTTCAAATCAACAAAGAGAATAAAAAGAGCATCCCACATACAGAGGTCATTCACACAATCAAAAACTGTGTTCTACTCAAGTTTGGGAGCTGTGTGTGCTCCCAGTTTTCAGTTGTGTGGAAGCAAAGAAAGAGGAAAACCTGGGTAGAAATGATTGTGTGGAAGCAAGGTAGGAGGAAAACCTAGGTAGCTTTTCTTCCTACCTTGCTTCCACGCAATCACTTCTACCTAGGTTTTCCTCTTACCTTGCTTCCACACAACTGAAAATTGAGAGCACACACAGCTCCAAAACCTGGGTAGGGCACAGTTTTTTATTGTGAATCACCTCACATAGTATAAATGTTAACTCTAGTCAGCAACCAAACTTCCTGCTTAACATTTTCTTTATGCGTGCTCCAGTTTTAGGATTGCAGAAAAGAATTCCAACTTTGGAAAATGTCTAAGTTGACTGGATTCTCCCCCAAGATGTTAATAGCAAGCTGAGTTATTCATTGGCATTATGTCTGAAATCTTAGGCATCCATATGTATTTCTGTGAATGGTGACTGAGCCTGCTTTGATTATTTTGCCAAAGAGTTCCTGTGTTTAACACGTTGACCACCAAGACTTTGTTTGCACTTTGCACACCCCTTCAAATGTCCTAATAAGATAGGATCATGGGATCAAATGAGATTGTAGCCAGTTCCTTTCCAGCCTTCCTTCACCTGTACACATACCCACCAATTATGACAAAATACAGCAGCTGTGCAAATGTTTGAGCTGTATGTAGCTTCAACGCTATCACTAACTAATGGAAATAGCAGTTTGGAGTTTACACGTCTAACAGTAATCAACACACAACAATTGCACAGTTATGTGGTTTGCTTTTGCTGACATTACATTTCTGTTTTTGTTCATTTGTATGCCATATATGGGATTCTGTACCTGACATGTTGGACCTTACAGGTGAAGCTAACATAAGCAATCCAAATAGTCAAGAGAACGTAGTGGATGAAGGGGCCATCCCAATACTTGTTCATTTACTTAAAGCTCATCATTCTCTTCAAGTAAAGGTGGGTCTTAAGTGGTAGCCTTATGGACCTACCACTAAATATGGAGGTTAACTCCTTTAATCATTTTTGGGATAGCTTTCAGTAGTGCTTTGAAGTCAGCTCATAACATGTCTTTACACAGTGCAAATGAAGCTAACTGCTGGTAAATAGCCAAACAAATTTGGACATCTACACTTAATTGCTTAGAATTATATGGTGTTTACGATCTGGTACAAACCAAATCCACAGCATATGGAGATGGGATACTTAGATCCTGATAGAGATCTTCTCATAACAGTCTCCCATCTTGAAAACGAATGGTACAAACACTGGGTTAAAAAGCTGGGCTAGGCAGTGCTGCCCCGCCAGGATTGGGCCCGATCCCAGTAGTTATCATGCGCAGCCTAACCCAGGCTGGGCTTCCCTAGCTTGGGTTAGGGTGCACGTGAGAATAGCCTCTGCATTTTCTTGTGGTTTTCCTGGCTAGCCCTGGTCATTTCTCTGTTGCTCTGCATGTCTCTTGTCCACACTGACATCTTTCAGTATACTAGGAGAAAGAAAAGAAATCTTTCAGAACAAGCTTAGACCAACCTTCCCCCCCCCCCACTCTACAATGCCTGAGGATGATATGCTGAGCCACCTTGATCTTACTCCCCACCTGATGTTTCCTTCATTCTTCTGTCTACCTCTGTGGTATCCTCAAAAGCTAATCTCTCTGTGCTGTAGTTTATGGCAGAGGCAAGAACAGAACCAGCAGTGGTAGAATCCAGGCCCTGTACCAGCCCTGTAGCGCTCCAGGCACTAATTTTCCACAACTACCGGTCCCCCAGAGAGGGAGAGAAAGGGAAATACATCCTATCGGACAACCAGTACTGCCTGAAATGACAAGCTGAGAGCTCACTCAGGCTCTCAGGAGTCCGGGCCACGCCCCCTCATCACACACAAAGGGGGCATGGCCTGGGCTCCCGAGATCCCGGGCGAGCTTTCAGGTTGTCATTTCAGGCAGTGCTCACTGCCTGATAGGAGAGAGAAAGGGAAATACTTCCTATTTAATACTTCCTGGGAGGGAGGAGTTCGCTTGGGGCTCCTATGGAACCCTAGCCATGCCCCCATGCACATGACATCACGTGCATGCGGCATAACTAGAGGGGGCCGCCAAGCAGGGCTGGACCCAGGCCACCGTTCGGCTGGCACTGGCACCGCAACTGATGTTAGGGGTGCATTAGAAGCCTGGCCATCCTTATCCTCTTCATATTCCTCACCTGGTTAACCGTTTATCAAACTTTTGGTTTCTGGGGACTGGGGGTGGAAATGCAATATTATTAAGTGCCATTCTGTAAAAGCACTATAGCTCCCTTGAAGCCAGGAAAAGTTGTTTCCTGGAACCTTTTCCAGCCCTTTTGATGTACTGTATTAAATTAAGATCATGTTTTCTTTTTTAAAAAAATACACATTTTTCCATTCAATTGAATGTTTAGGTTGAGGTTGCAGTTTCTTTGGCTTGTATTGTTTTAAAGAACAGTAACCTGCAGAATATGTTACTAGAGAAGGAAGGTTTTTCTTATTCCGATGTCCTTGGGCTGCTTTATGCATCAGATAAGGTACTAGTTTTACTGGCTTACATAATAGTGTTGATTTCAGAGAATGCTCTAGATGTTCCTTTTTCTCCTATGGACATATACATGAGATTCGTGTGTACATACATGCATATCATGAGATCAGAGTACAAATTTACAACACAGCATAAGAACAGTCTACTGAGGCGTCCAGTGGGCAGTTTGCCAGTTTCTGTAAGCTGCCAGTTTCAGATGCTTGGGAGGAACAGTGCAGTGGTAAGAGACAGAGTCCCTGCTTTTATAGCAGAAGGTCCCAGCTTCATATCTCGAGGTAAGACTGGGAAAGCCGGAAAGCCTGGAAATCTATTGCCAGTCAGTGTAGACACAATACATAACTTGATGACTCAGTATAAGACAGCTTCAGATGTGGCAATTTCTTTAATTCAATGAGGCACTTTGGAACTCTGTCATGAGTTGGTCAGTGCAGACATGCCTTGACAAACACCCCCATGTGACACAGAAGTGCTCAGGGGCTCAAGAGCTACTTGTTGTCCACTTCTGTATGTAGCCAAGGCAATCAGATCCAAGGCAAATCAGACCCAAGATCCAATCAAATCCAAGGCAATTTGTACAATAAGAGGTATTTGCTTTTTTCTTGATACAAGTCTGTGTCCTCAGAAAAGTAACACATGGAAGAGCTCCACATTTGGTAAGTCTCTGTTGAGTCACACATTCATTTGTTCTTGAAAGACCCTCCTTCTTGACCCACTGTTTCTCAGTGGATGTAGCAATGTGCTCACAGACCAATCTCGTCTAAAAGGACTCCCTATTTTAGTGGAGGGGACAACTCCACATGTGCAAATGGTGATCCTTGCCAAAGTGAATAATTATTTGCTCTCACAGGTCTCTGCGGTTCTGCATTAGAGCAATAATCTGTAACACTACACAAAATTGATATAGAAATAACTCAGGCACTGTTTTTGTAAACACGTCACATATTTATCTTGCTTTGCCACTTAATGTTAGTAATGAATCACATTCACTCTGATTCATTCTTTTATCCCTTTGACTAGATCTATTTTCATTTGTGCTTTACATAATAATAATAATCTTGACCTTTGATTTCATGTGGTAATTAAAAAAAAAGTTCTCTTTGCCTTCTTTCTGTACATCCCCAACTTACAAATGAACCCATTTTGGAACACAATCCATTTGTAAGTTAGATGTTCATAACTCAGAACACATGTAGTTACCAGTGATTCCCAAACATTGTTTACTACAACTCCCAGAATCCCCTAGCAAAAGCCATTGCACCTGGGGATTCTGGGAGTTGTAGTCAACAACATCTGGGAATCCTTGTTAGAGGGAACGCTGGTAGTTAACAAGAGCAATGGCTTGTTTGTATGTGTGGGTTGGCATTTGTAAGTTTGGGGCTTCCTTCATATAACACGTTATGGAGATTTGTTTGTAAGTATGGGTGTTTGTAACTCAGGGAGTGCCTGTATGTATTAATGTGTATACAGATGGAGGATAACACATTGTGTATCTGACCATGTCAGTACTGCACCCATGAAAGCTTATGTCACAATAAATGTGGTGCCAATCAGTTCTTTGTTGTTCTTCCTACAAGAGATTAACAAAGCTACTCCTCTCAAATGATACATCAAATATGTTTAAAACAACAATGTAATGTCATGTTTAACTGTCAAGAGCATTTACATATTTCTCTAATTGTTTATCTTAAGGATATCTGTTTACGGGCAGGATATGCTATAGCCCTTTTTGCTTATAATAATCCAGTCCAGCAGCTCTTGATCCTGGAGACTGGACCAATATCATTGTCAGCATTTGAACCTTTTCTGCAATCCGAAGTAGAGACGGATAAAGCAATGGCTGCCTATCAGGTACAAAATTATGGAATTCACACAGAATGTATGTTTGCATAAGCATTGGTTAGTGAAAAGAAACAGCAGTTTCAGGCTAGATATGAGGCAGAAAGACACAGGCCGCATTCAAATGTAATGTGAAACCAGAGATTGCCGAACCTGTGGTTAATTTTTCTAACCATGAATTGCATCACAGATGTTCATCCAACCACAGCCTGGCAACCTGCGTTTCAGGGAAGGGGAGCCCCCTCCCTCTTCCTGGTCCGCCGAGGCCACATCCCAGCAAGTGCTCACATCGCCAGACTATGGGCAAGGTGTCAGGACGTCTCCAGGGCAGCAGCCATTGGCTACAATCTTCAAGGGGTGTGCTGAGTGCAATCATGCCTTTTGGGGATGGACTGCCTGCCCTCAGAAGGGAAAGGGCATTTAAATCCCTTTAAATGCCATGCAAGCCCTTCATCTGACAGCAATTGCACCGCCATCCTCATTAGAGCCCCTCAACAAAATTGCCTTGCACAAGCACAATTTTTGGTGGTGGTGGTGGGGATGCTGAGGGGCACAATTTTTCTGTTACTCTGGAAATGGAAGGGAACATGATGACTTCCTAGGAGAGAAAATGAATGTATGTACAGTATGTATGTGTGTGTATATACTGTATATATATATAATTTAACATATTTTTATATCACCCTGATCCTAGGAGGGGATATGAATATGAGGGAGGGCAAAGGATCCCGGGGTCTGGCCTTCTGCAACCAAGGATGCTCTTGTAATGGCTCATAGCAGCAAAGCACCATGGGTAAGGCCCTATCGATGTAATACCCCCCATTGAACTCGAAGCCTAACAAATCAAAGTCATCAGGGTGTACAGGCAGCAGGCGAAAGGCTGACTTGATGTCGCACTTCGCTAATAGGGCCCCAGGTCCGCATGCCCAGACCATTGCCACTGCTTCGTCAAAGGAAGTATACCAGACCGAGCAGAGCTCAGCTGGTATGCCATCACTGACTGAGCTGCCCTTGGGGTAAGATAGATGGTGAATGAGCCTGAATTCCCCTGGAGCCTTCTTGGGTACCACACCCAATGGGGATACCCTCAGATTTGGTAGCGGGAGCTGTATAAAAGGGCCTAATACCCTGCCCAGCACCACCTCTTTGGCGATTTTCCTAGCCACTATATGTTCCAAGCCCTCCACTGATTTTAAATTGCGAGCAGTACTATGGGTGCGTGTAAATTGACATGGTATTCGAAAGCCCTTCATGAAGCCAGCCTCTGTGTAACGTGCACATTCCCTGTCCGGGTAGTCGCGCAACAGTAGCCGTAGCACAGGAATCCTAATTGGGCTGGGGCCCTTTTCCCGCACCACCCCCATGGGCGATCGCGGGTCCTTTCCCACCCCCTGCGTGTTGGTAGCCTCCCCTTGCCCTGAACGTTTTTGTCCGCGGGCAATTGAGGCCTGGATGGCAGCCTCCACAGAAGCCGCAGTCATGCCTGTATTTGCATGGGGAACGTGTGCACTTCCCACTTCTATTAAACTCCCAGCAGACCAGGGGACTTTGAACCCCCTGGGCGCCTGCGGCAGAGGCCGCTGACACTGCTGGAGTCCTGGAAATCAAATGCCCACTGTCCGCGCATTCCCCGGCCAAAGGCCTGGCAGGAGTCATGATCTGGAGCCAGAGCTCCAGGTGCTGTTTTCCCCACGATATAGCTGTGTTATTAGAGGCACGCTCTTGAAAAGCCTGGTCGTAGCACTCCCAAGCATTGCCTGCAAAGTCCATGAAGGCTCGATGTATTATGTCAAAATACTTGATGAGAGCAGGGCCCTTCTCAGGATACTTCTGTGTGACTACCCCCATGTATACCGTGAACCCTGAAACCCAATTGGCACAATTATGCTCAGTGGGTTTCCTTTTAGTCTTCTCCTTGTCCTTCCCCTGTGCCCCATCCTTTTCTATTGGTTCGGGCTCTTTGAAAAGCAGCTGGAATATATCCATGCATTCGCCCTTCCAAATGCGTTCCTTGACTAATGGCAACAGGTGATTGCCAAGTGGTACCAGAACATCGCCTGCGTGACTACTGTTACATGCCTGAGAAACTGCCCCGCAGGGGGCAGCAGCAGCATCCTCTAGGGTTGCCTCATGACCCGACCCGCCTTGCCAGACTTGATTGCAGGTGGCATGCGGTGATGCCCAGTTCGTGGGGCCAGGTACCACCCATAAGGTGCACAGGGGGGGCTGTATGGCATGCCCCATGGCCAGACCCCTTGAGCTGACTTACCGGCGCCAGACCTGTCATCTCTGAGGTCCTCGCCACTGCTGCCCGGCACGTGCTCGGATTGAGGGGTCCCGGTTCTTTCTGGGCCACTGCCCGATGCGGGCTCTGGATGGGGGGTTCCAGCTCCTCCTGGGCTGGTTGCAATTGGCCCGACCGCCTTGAGTGCTACCAAACGTTCAGCGAAACCTTGCATTAGTTTTGCTTTCTTGGCTGCCCTGGATGTTCTATGATGGTGTGTCGGAGCCCCAGATGGGTCACCCTCAGCCCCATCCCCCAAGGGAGTTGCACGTTGCTTCTCTAGAGCCTGGAGGTGTGCGATAATCGCCCTGATAGCCCCCAGCTCAAGGTCCCCATTGTCATCAGATGAAGAATCGAATGGAATGTGCGGTCTCTTAATAGGCTGCACGGGCCTACCGCCCTTCTTAACTGAGGCCTTCTTTGGGCCCATGTTGCGGAAAATACCGCCCTGCACTCAGCTGCAGATGTTGGGTAGCCCTTTATTGTCGGGGTAGCCCCTTAGTGCTCCCAGGGTACCCCACCAGCCCCCTGGCTCAGGGCCAAGCCTATGCTCCATCCCAACACCCGTCCAACCCACTCCCACGGCACTCAGCGCTACCCCCCCCCAGGCGAGTCCTGCCCCATCACCCTCGACCGTCCTCCAAACCTCGGGCCAGGCTGACCCGGCCTGCTGTGTCCTAGCGGCACGTTGATCTCACGGAACTCGAAAGGTGGCTGGGGCACTAAGAGCCCCCCTTTGCAATTTTTAATTTAATTTAAAATATATATATTATTAGCCCACGGCGGCCCGCTGACTGGGTGTGCGCCTGTACAATCGACGGAGGAGAAGTGGGGTAGGGGGGTTGTCAAAAGCAGCTAAACGTCGCTACCCGGGCCTCCTAGTAGCTGGGTAGGGGGTGGGAATGCAGGTCTCCAGGCCTGCCCGGTCCAGGCCGGCGCCGGCAGTAAGGCCCGCTTGGCCAGAGCTTGAGGCGCCTGCCCGCTAAGCGGCCAGCTGGCAGATGCGGCCGCAGAAAGGCCTTCCCAGCCGGGCTTAAAAGCCCGCCTGCCCAGAGGCCTGGGGCTCCCGAGGCCCACTAGGCCTAGCCCCGGCCCCAGATGGCTGCGCCGCAGCAAGGGAGCCCACCGACCCAGAGGCCTGGGGCTCCCGAGGCCTGCTAGGCCTAACCGCGGCCCCGAATGGCCACGCCGCGGCAAGAGAGGCATGTGCGTTCACTGGGTGCCACACATAACATACACCCGGTGTCAGCAAGCGGCAGACAAAGGAGGGAAGCATGGACGGGTACAGGGCCCGGAGGCCCGGCCACTAGGGCTCTGGCGTGTCCCGCACTGCTCGGCAGCCCAAAGAGGCCCGGTCAGGCCTAGCTGCAGTGCGAAATGGCGCCACGACAAAGTGGGGGGCGACCAAGGTCTGGGCTCAGAAGCCCACCCTTGAGCTGGCCGACCGCCTGGCTGCCTCCTTCACTGCGGGGCTCAAAAGACCCCAGCCAATACAGCCCCCCCGGCGCAGCCCGCTCCCACCAGGCCTGGCCACGTGGAAAAGGCCGGCCTGGGAGCTTGCCGGCACACATCCGCTCTCTGTGCTTGGGAGAGACGGACTGAGCCGGCACAGGCGCGCCGCTGGCTTGCTCCACAAGGCCCCACCCAGGAGGGATGTTGGGGCCAATAAAAACAGGCTCCCAGCATCACGTGCTCCTCCTAGGTGGGTACTGGGGCCAATGAGCTGCACCGCCTAGAAAGGCAGCAAGCGTCTTGATTTTTGCCTCTGCCCTACTTTGTTCTGCTCCCTTTTCTACTGGCTTTGTGCCAGAGGAGGGAGGTGGAGGAGAACAGCAGGAGCCGGTGCTGCTGGGAATGGCCTGATGGGATTGGTTCCACTGGTGTTAGTTGATAATTTTGAAGTTGCATGGTCCTTGGAAGAAAAATGGCACAGCTATGGGTTTTCCCTGGGGCTTCTGATAGCATTGAGATATGACCACACTAAAGCTGCACTTTAGTGTGGCAAAGAATTCTGGATGCTGATGCCAAACTGAGCAAAGATTGGTCCCCACAAATGTCATCACAGGGAGACAACTTTATAACACCACACCATCTGAATACCTTTCTACACTCACAGTGCTCAAATATTGAAGGGCATTTGAAATGACACAGTTCAACATCCTGCCATCAGCATCACTTGAGGGCTGATTTAAAAAAAAAACACCCTTCACTGAGAGAGAGAGAGAGAGAGAGAGAGAGAGAGAGAGAGAGAGAGAGAGAGAGAGAGAGAGTGTGTGTGTGTGTGTGTGTGTGTGTATCTGGCTCTGGGGCAGCTGAATTAGTGGAGCATGTTCTATTGAACTGTGTTTTTAATATAATCATATCCATAATACTTCTATTGTTCCTTTTAAAAAGAATATGCCAGGATGCTGTGATACACTTTATGCCTGCTGCCTTCTTCTTTCTGACCAAAATCCTGAGATTACACATAGTGTAGCTAAATTTTGTGGAGTGACTTGTAAAACCTGGGAGGAGATAGCATCTAATGTTATGCAAGCTTAATTGATGAAGATTATTGTAATTATTGATTTGGTTCCCTAATTATATCAATGGTAGGAATATGATGAATTCCTGCCTTTCAAACTGTTTTAAATTTCTTTTTCTAGTCAATGACTATAGTAAAAGATTGATCAATTGATTGATTTATCTCACTCCAGATATTTGGACAGTCTCCCCTAGTATGTTAAAACAGTTGACAATATGGATTCCCGAGGCAATATGCATATTTTCCCCTTCATACAATGATGAACAACAGTCCCCAGCACCAGTCTCTAACAGGGCCTGGATAAGAAGAACTAGAACCAGACCCAGCAAAGTATAACACCTTGAATCCCTACCATCACAAAGCCAGCTCCTATAATATCTCTTTTGCCAAAGCAAGGCAAAACTGAAACCTAAGATATAATGTTCAAAACAGCCCAGTTCAAGGATATATAGTCTGTTGCTTCTAATAATTGCTCCTACAAGCAATCATATTGGAGTATACCAATATGAGCAAGGGTTGCGCAAACCCGGGGCTTGTGTACACGTATGCAGGAGGCTTTACAGACAGGGCTTCTACTCCGAATCCCCGCCAGAAGAGAGTGTGTGTATTCAAACTTACCCCGAAGTCCATTCGAGAACCTTGGAAGCACTCCACACACAAATCACATATTTTTAGATGGTGAGCCCTTTGGGGACAGGGATCCATCTTATTTATTTATTATTTCTCTGTGTAAACTGCCCTGACCCATTTTTGGAAGGGCGATATAGAAATCAAATCAATAAAGAATAAAGAATAATAAAGAAATCGGGTTTTGTCTTCTGAATTCTAGCTTATCTCAGTGTATTTCCGGGTTTTTAAAATGCTGGTTTTAAGCAAGTTTTTCTGAAAATCCAGAGCAAATAGGGAGAAGAACTTATGTAGAATCATTAACATGATAAGAGGGATACGGTCTTTAAGAATGCAGATATAGGCTTTAGAAATCTCTCTCTCTCTCTCTCCCACTCCCCACCACATCAGCTAGAAGGCATGCGATGTGAACCTGCACCAAAATAAAATCTGAGAGCAGAGGGGAGGGGCTGCTCCCCTCAATGCTGCGAGTGTAATTTGAAGTGGCTTTGCTCAACATTTACCCCACAGCATGAAGCCATGTGGGAATAACTCCCAGACGCTTTGTCTGCATCCTAACGCAACATTCGCATTTTTCTCTTGCATTCGTCTGATCCTCTAACCATAACCTACATTTCCATAAGGCCCAGTGCTGGAACAAAAATGATTAGACTACTATATTATTGAAAGGGGGAAATAAAGAGGAATGCAAATTATAAGAGACCTAATTAATGTATTGTATCAAAATGCACCCTTGATTTCAGATTGTTGTATTAGCCAGAATTATAGTTGATATGGACCAAGTCACTTTGTCTGCAAGAGGAGTTGCTGTTTTGGTTGACTTCCTATGTTCAGAACAGAAATCCACTCTAGCGTTAGTAGGTAAGAAACACTATAAAGAAATAAATGCTATTTCTTCAACACAACATGTTGATAATATTAAGATACTGAACAATCTTAATACCATATATATTATTGTAGTGGATTGTGGGTAGTGGAAATTTCCTTTCCTGACTCAGGCCAGGTTACTGGAAAATCTCCCTGACCAGTCTAAACCAGTTCTGCAGCACAAGGGAGGACTCTAGCGCTGAGTCATCCCTTTCCTCTGCTTGAGAAGCAGACTGGCTGGCTTAAAGATCTTTAACTTTCCAAAACCCAGAAAGAAAAAGAAAAAATTCTAGTAGGGTAAATCTTGCTGCTACCAAGCCACCTCTATAGAAAGTCTTTCCCAATGGGGTTTGGGGTGAGTATCAATCCTCGTTTCACTTTGCTTCCCCTTGCCTGTAGACAGGAATAAAACCTTTCTCCTGTGCATCTTCCTGTATGTGCAGTTAATTCTTGATTGTTAATTTGGCCAAGCTATCTTTGAGTTGTGTTCTGCACCAGATAAATCCCCTCCCCCCCCCCACTCAGCCGGGTTAATAACCAATCCGCTGAGGCTTGTAAAAAGAACAGAGAAAAAAAAGTTTATTCAATTACTACAGACTGGTTCTGCCTTTTATCTTTTTAGATACATTTAAAAACACTTGTTTAATACAAGAATAATTCAAAAGCACCCCGAATGATGCTGGGGTGGCATACTTTAAAATCTTAGTTACTTAGTTGCAAAGAACAGATATTTAGGAAAATGCAAAGCACACTCACCAAAGCAAAATAAATTCCTGATGTACAGTCTGACAAAATAAACTGTTCCCTATGTTGGGTTCCCAAAGCCAACAAAGTCCTGGCTTCCCCTTTCCTTGACTCACCAAACTCCTGATGAGAATCAAGCCTCCTTCAGATCTCTCACCCTGAGAGATTATCGTGCAGCTCTGCCATGAGGCATCCAACCTCAAGCTAGTCCACACTTTCTGCTCAGACTTACTTCCTTGTTCCCAGAATTCCCCCCGCAGCTATGTCCCACCACCTGTTGAACTAATTGGATGAGCCCTGGAGTTCACCAGCCTGTCAGTCAAGACAAGCTCACTTCCTGTTAACTCTTTAGAGAGAGGACTGGTCTCTACAATTGTGTTACTCTCTGGAACTGAGTATGCATTTGTTGTCTCAATATTTATCTATCTAATTTCTATACCACTTTTCATTAAAACTAATTGGGCCAGGCGCAGAACATCTGCACCTCTAGTTTGCCTCAGCCATTTTATCCCCCCGCCCACCCGTCCGCCACCAGTGCTTATTTTCGACCATCCACCCGCTGTCCCACCAGCTGCCTTGGCCTGCCACCTCTTCCTGCCCAACCATCGAGCCCGGCACCTCCCGCTGGGAGCCACCTTTTGGCCAGATCTGCCTTCTTGAGAAAGGGATGCAGCTGGCACACTATCCAAAGATGTGCAAAGGCACCTCTGGCCACCACCTCCACCTGAGCATCCAAAAGCAGAGCAGGGTCCAGCAATACTCCCAAGGTGCACACTTGCTCTTTCAAGGGGACTGCAACCCCATCCAGAACCAGTCAAATCCCTTAATCCTGATTGGCTCTCCTGTTGACCAACAGCATCTCCATCTTGTCTGGATTCAATCTCAGTTTATTAGCCCACATCCAGCCCATCATGGCTTCTAGCCCCAATTTCAGGCCATTCACTGCCTCCCTAGGATCAGGTGAAGAGGAGAGATAGAGGTGAATGTCATCTGCATATTGCTGCAAACTCAGTTCATGTCCCCAGATGACCCAGATGTTGAACAACATTGGGGACAAAGCTGAATCCTGCAGGACCCCAGAGGCCAATGGCCAAGGAGCCAAACAGCAGTCCCCCAGCACCACCTTCTGGACCCTTCCCCTGAGAAAGAATCAAAGCCACTCCAAAGCAGTGCCTCCAATCCCCATACTCGAGAAGCGGTGCAAAAGAATACCATGGTCAATGGTATCGAATGCCGCTATCAAGCTCCCAGTGTAGGTCCATCCACTAGGGCGACAAAGGCAGTTTCAGTCCCATAACCAGGACGGAAGGCAGATTGAAAGGGATCTGGATAATCCATGTCATCCAAGTCCCTCTGTAGCTGGGATGCCACCATACACTCTTATCACCTTGCCCCAAAAGTGAAGGTTAGAAACAGGTCTGTAGTTCAGGTTGGAGAGATCTGTGGGAAATGGAGTTCCAGCACATTAACCTTTTGCACCAACTATCCTAATGACCACTAGGGGCATTGGGAGTAGAGGTAGTTAGTGAAGGTCTCCTTATCTATCCCTGCTTGCCTCTATTCTATGACCCTTGCCTTGTTTCCTCAGGTACTTCCTGTAGTGAGTCTTCCTTTCCTCCTTAGAGAGAAGATGGAAACATTTCCCTCCCATTATGTAGCTGATAGATAGGATAGGTCTTTCCTATTTCAAATGTACTGCAACAATAAATCAATTTAGTTTAGACTCTACAATGATCTCCATGTGTGTTACTCTAAATAGCTGCAACAACTAAACTCTGTACCTGGAGTGGTAACTGAGCAAAGAGGCACATTTTTAAAGTGGTGATACTCTTCTGTTAATCGGGGGAGAGCAACTGGCCCTATCCAACCCCAGCACAGCATCCCTCCGGTGGCTGCTGGTGGTATCTGTCTTATGTTTCTTTGTAGACTGTTAGCCCTTTGGGGCAGGGATCCATCTTATTACTTTATTATTGTTTTCACTGTGTAAACCACTTTGGGAACTTTTGTTGAAAAGCAGTATATAAATATTCATTGTTTGTCTGTTGTAGCTTCCTTGGTGTTTTGCTAAATAATCACAAAACCCCAACAGGATCAAGGGAGGGCTTTTTAAATAGTGGTCTTACCACTGCCTCCTTGCTCATTTCAAGGCCGAGAGCCACAACGACAAGAGACTTCTGGCATGAGCAGATCTTTTCTAGTAATCACTCATTTTTCTATGCAGGAAAAACGGGGGGAAATATAAAATGGCAAAGTGTGGATCAACATTCATAAGAGAGGATGACAGACAATTGGTATGGAAGTTCAGGATGTAATAGGAGCAATTACAAAATTAATTAATTTAGCCCTGATCCAGCTAAATTTAGTTGTGACTAAATCCCACAGAAAGCAATGCACCTTAAGTTAGTAATAAAGTGTTCTATTGATTTCAACCACACATAGGCCTACTTCTCACTAAAGTGGTAAACTTGTGTTTTTGGAACATACCACTTCAGACTGCAGGTAGGAGCTTTCATGATCTATACTAAGGGATAAGCTTCCAGGGAAATTATTGGCTAGTCTATCTCACACAAGAGCAGGAATTCCAGTACTTGAGAAGAGCACCAGGTACACAATGAACACACATTGGGCCCTGGATCTGAAGCCATGTGTGTCAAAACATACCAAGAGTACTATGGAAGTAATGATAAAAACTGTGGCTATAAAACCATGGATGGATTGATTGATTAGGTGCTGTCAAGTGGGTGTCGACTCTTAGCGACCACATAGATAGATTCTCTCCAGGATGATCTGTCTTCAACTTGGCCTTTAAGGTCTCTCAGTGGTGCATTCATTGCTGTCATTATAGAGTCCATCCACCTTGCTGCTGGTCATCCTCTTCTTCTCTTTCCTTCAACTTTTCCCAGCATTATGGACTTCTCAGGGGAGCTGGGTTTTCACATAATGTGTCCAAAGAAGGATAGTTTGAGCCTGGTCATTTGTGCCTCGAGTGAGAATTCTGGATTGATTTGTTCTATGATCCATTTGTTTGTTTTGCTGGCTGTCCATGGTATCCTCAAATGTCTTTTCCAGCACCAAAGTTCAAAAGCATCAATACTTTTTCCATCTTGCTTCTTCAAGGTCCAGCTTTTGCATCCATAGAGTGTCATGGGGAAAACCATTGACTGAACAATTCTAATCTTTGTAGTTATAGACACATCACAGCATCAAAATATCCTTTCCAAGGCCTTCATTGCAACCCTACCAAGTGCTAGTCTGCAGCATATTTCTTGACTGCTGGATCCTTTACTGTTGATGGTTGATCCTAAAAGGCAGAAGCTATCCATCACTTCAATGTCTTCATTATCTATTCTGAGGCTGGTTGCTGCACCCATTGTCATTAATTTAGTCTTTTTTACATTTAGTTGTAGTCCCATTTTTTTTGACTGTGCTCCTTGGCTTTCATTACTAGAGCTTGCAGATCATCTGCATTCTTAACTATCAGAATAGTGTCATCAGCGTAGTGCAGGTTATTGATGTTTCTTCCTCCAACTTAAAAACCACGCTCATCATCTTCATGGACATTATTAAAAATTTTAAAGAATAACATTTGACTGCTGGATATAGTGGGTGCAATTGAAAGTTTCCCTTTCTAACTCCAGAATAAGGAGTTTTAAGGCTCCTTGTGCCAGTGTAAGGGAAACCATGGATACCACCCAGTGGGGGAAAGTTTTTTGTATAATTTTAGTACAGTTTATGAGTATGTGTGTATATATGTATGTATAATTGTAATATCTATTTTCATATGTAGGGAAATTATTGGCTAGTTTGGCTCACACAAGAGCAGGCATTCCAGAAGCAATTACATGCTTGGGGACTGTTCAGCGTCTTTGTTATCATTTATATGCAAAGGAAGAAGAGGTAAGGATTTTAATGGTTTTTTAAAAAAATTCTTTTTAAACAATTCAATCTAAGTTTTCAAATATAATTAACCAGTAAGATTTTATGGGGATACTGATGAAAGCATTCATTATGCTGAAATAAATAAATAAACAAACAAACCGAGTATTTAAGCATAGTATTGAACCAAAGCTACATGTGTACTGTAACAATCCTAAATTTTTGCTCTGTCAGGATTAATCCAAAATAATTGCCATCAGTTGATTTTTGTATTCATACTCAATAATGAAGATCAGAATTAATCCTTCACTAAAAAGCACACAATCTGGACATCGCCCCCATCCTGCGTGCCAGGTTACCTGGAGGGGTTGGGCAGGTGATGTCCAGCATCTCTAGTGGTCTAGGGGCTTGGCAGCAGAAACAGGTGGGGTCACCCAGAATAGAGAATGCCACTGATGACGTCAGACCAAAGGAGAACAACTAGGATGAGACATCTGAGTCACAACAGCAACATCATTAGATGAATGGGGGTGGTGCTGGGGATGAGGGTGGAGGCACAAGAGAAATATCAGGGAGGCACAGATGGGGGGAACAGAAAGAGAGACAACTTTATTGAGGCCAGGGGCAGAGCCATAATAGGGCGGATGGGTTCAAAGAACCTGGGCCACCCAGCTCCTGTGAGCTACCTGACTAGTGGCCAGAGCCCCGGAAAGGCTGTGAGAGCCCTCTGGAGCACATTCCCAGCTGGCATTTGCTGGTTGGGTGCACATTTCCCCCATTCACTTCGCGAGGAAGAAAACAAACAAAATGCACACCCGTCCGGCTGAGTGCATGAATTTCCCTTACTCTGCTTCGCTTGAGGTGCAGCAGAGCTTCCATTGTTTCTGTTGTCAGTAGTGCTGTGCCAAGAGCAGGCACGTTGTTTTAAGTAGCTGTACAATGACACTCTGGCATAACACTACCAGGGTCGGCTTGCTTCCATACGTGCAGCAGTGCTGGCCCATCAGGAATGCCAACATTGTCTTGTGCATCATGTGGGCCACTGGCCCAGTCCACATATTTGTGTCCAGCAGCTTTCTGCGGGTGCACTGCTGCACACACACAACCTCTGTGCCTGTGCACTCTCCACACTATCCTCAAATTCAGGTTCCCCCCTCCACCACACCAAATGGGCAACTAGTGGTGAAAGCTGACTTTCCCAGACAAATAGTAGAGAATACATGTACAAACCTGATCCAGTATGAATCCCTGCATATGCAATCCTGAGTACGTATCACACTAGACAGAACAAAGTGCAGTCTTTGTTGTTGTTTTCTCTATGCAGACCTTATTTACATTTTTATGCTGCCTTTCATCCCTAGACCGAAAGGTAGTTTACAAATATTAAATGTAAAACAACATACCAGAAAAATCACAAAAGCAATTAATCAGTCTCCTCCTTATGCGTGAGGTTTCTAAGGGAGCCAGATGAAAGTAGCTCTCGTCTAGGAATACTGGTTGCTGCTGTCCCTCAACATATCTCCTCTCTCCCTGAATGTGTCACCCGCAACATGCAATGAGAAGTAGCTCCTAGTTCCAGAGCTGATCAGTGAAATTCCTTGGCACTTTATTTATTTATTTTATTTATTAACATATTTTTTATACCGCCCAAAGCTTACGTCTCTGGGCGGTTTACAACAAAATAAAAACAAAGTAAAACATTAGTTAAAACAAAAATGAAAAATTTAAAACTTTAGTCTCTCCTGTACTGTCTCACACAACTCCATTTGGACAATTTTTGTACTTGCACTAGAGCACTCTTGTGCAACTGTGTGAACATTATATTAGACCTTACATGTAGCATTGCATAGTACGTCAGTCACTAAACTTGCCTATGGGCCCATTCATGTTGTGTTCAGTCAACACTTCTACAAGTCTACTGTGTACACAGGTACAGATTTGCACACAGGTATAGTCACCTTAAGTGGTGCAGCAGGGAAATGCTTGACTAAGAAGCAGAAGGTTGCTGGTTCAAATCCCGCTGGTACTATATCGGGCAGCAGCACTACAGGAAGATGCTGAAAGGCATCAGCTCATACTGCGCGGGAGAAGGCAATGGTAAACCCCTCCTGTATTCTACCAAAGAAAACCACAGGGCTCTGTAGGTGCCAGGAGACGACACCCACTTGACAGCACACTTTACCTTTACCTTACATTCATGTTATGTTGAATGCAGGTACAGAAGTACACTTCCTATCTGTACAATGCATTTGAAGGGCCTGTATCCCAGGTTCACTTTTAAAATGAACACAGGTACAGTTATTCACACAAACACATGTATGAGTGTAAGGATGACTGTACACTTGTACAGCATAATGTCTGAATTGGGCTTATGACTAATTGAAAGGTGCAGCAAGTGCCCAACTTTCATAAATACTATATATTCATCGTTCCTTGGCATTTTCTTTCTTGTCTATTCTAAAATTCTGGGTTTGTTTGTTTTTTAATTCAACTTTCTTTTATGGGGAAACTCTCCTTCACTTGAGACCTTCAAGAAGAGGCTGGACAATTATCTTTTGGGAACACTCTACCTTTAGATATTGAGCAAGGAACAGTTGGTCTAGATCAGGAGTGGGCAAACTTGACCCTCCAGATGTTGTTGAACTACAATGGTAGTTCAACAGCAGCTGGAGGGCCAGGTTTGCCGCCCCTGGTCTAGATACAAGGCCCCCTCCAGCTTTACAATTGTATGAGTGTCTGACAGATCCCTTGTTTAATTAAATGTGGCTTGTGTATCTTGAGATCATAACCTAAGTCACCTGAAAGGATTGTTTTATTTCCTCTTCCAGGTTCGTACAGCCATGGCATGTGCTCTGGGATATTTAACTTTTAATCGAACTGCATACCGCCATCTATTAATACAGTGTAGGAATAAGCCCAAACTGTTCAAGAGGCTAATAATGAATCTCAGCAAAGATGGAAAAATAAATTCTGACTTTGTGAAAGAGTTTAAGAGACAAAAGAAAATTGGGCTGCCATCTCTCAGGTAACATGACTAATCTTGACCCCAAAAGAACTCTTGAATAACCTTTATTCTATTCTGCCCTCAAAATCACCTGAAACATGACACAAAGGCTAACAATATCTAAAGCTCTTAGACATACAAAAGCAAAACAACCTGCTAGTTCTAGGTATTGTGTTGGGAAGCTGCTTCTTCCTAGTTCCCAAACTGCTCCAAAGGATGAGTAGATATTTGTGGACAATAAAAGCTAATGAACTATGTATTTCATCCATTAGAGCGGCATCAGCTCTGTTGTATGCCAACATCTCATAGAGTACTATAAATAATAATCAAAGTCTTGATCTTGATGGTTATGTAAGAATTGTAAGATTATTTCTTGACCATAAAAACTCCAGATTAGTCAATGCAGACTGATAATACAGTTTATATGTATTTCCACCCTTCAAATGACATGGTGTAACAAATAGCAGATTTAAGCCCAGGCTTTGTCTCAGAACAAGCCCATGTGAGGGGAAGAAAAATGCTGAATCATTCCCTACATGTTTGCTCAACAAAGGCTGTTCCTTTAAAACTTAAACTATTCCTTTGGTATTTGCTGCCACCACACTCACTTTTTAAACAGAGTTTAAACCCTCCCTGGTGTAGGGGAAATTCCAGGGAACTCTCCTTCTCATTTACCAATGGAAAATTACAAAAACACCTTCCACGTGCAGCCTACACATGATGAGAAAACTTGGTAGGTTGCTGAGCAATTAACATTGAGGCATGTTTGCACCACAGTAAAACCCCTTTTCCTGAATTAAAAATCTACTCAGATAGGTAAAATGCAAAGAACAAAAAGAGAAAAACTTTATTCAAAATACTACAGACTGCTTCAATCTGAGGCTTTCTCAGCTTTAAGCTACAGGTACAAGCAATACTCAGTAACTACAAGAATACTTCAAAAAGCACCCTCAAGCGATATTGGGGCAGCACACATTAAAAATCATGGTTACCCAGCTGTATAGAACATAAATGCAATAAAATACAAAAAGCCCCCTTGAGAGTTTACAGAGACTTTTACAATGCCCTAGTTGGAAAGGGGCATTTGCTCAGTTTGCCTTGACTTGTTACGTTACAAATAAAAACACAAGAAACCAGTTGTAAGGATTTGCACAGCACAAAAGGAAATAAAATAGTGAAACGCAGGCTAGCTATCACATTATTCCCTGTCCACGTTTTCCCAAAGCCCAAAAGCCCTTGGCTTCCTTTCCCCTTGAATTCACCCCAAACTCCAGGAGATAATTCAAGTTTCCTGCAATCCTGTCTCTCAAGGATCTGCAGTTGTCCTTCCATGAGAGAAGTCTCCAGGCTGGCTGTTGGCCATGAGGTAGCCAGACTTCATGGCTGGTGTTCATGAAGCGGGCTCCCCATCCTCTCATTTCCCTCCTAGCTCCTTCTGAGAACAAAGACAAACTTCACTTCCTGCCACCAGGCCCTCTAGGTCCCGGCCACCATGTGCTGAGTGGCTGATCCCCAGAGGTCACTGCCTGTCAGTCAGGACAGGGTTCACTTCTGGTTCAGTCAAATTAAGATGTTTTAATTTAGACCAGGGGCTCTTACCCTTTTTGCCATTACACCCCCATCCCCCACCCCAGATACTCAAGTATTACCCATGGACCTCCATCCCATTTATATATTTTTATAAGGCTCCAGTAAAAATTAGAGGGGGGGGAAATAAGTACTCAGGATAGATATTTCCAATAACTTTATTCTGGCTCACCAGGAAGCAAATTAATTTCAGTGCATCAGAGATTTTCCATGGACCACCTGAACCTAAGCCATGAACTTGGGGTCTGTAGATCCCAGGTTAAGAACTCTTGATAATCTGCACACTGCAGTCATGATTATGCTAAGCATTCACATAAAAATAAATAACTTTACCCCAATATAGCCTTATCTGTATAAGTTAACTGAGTTTCAGACTTACTGAGAGCTGTGTGCTGGGACGGGTAGCCATCTATTTCAGTAAAAATAATGGAGTGTCCTGTGGCATGTAAATAATAAAATGTATTTAGGCATGAGATTCCATGGGCAAGAGCCCATCAAGTAGACAGTGAAGCTGTTCAGTGAAGATAAACTACAAGTTCAGAGACCACTCAGCAAAGGTAGGGAGCTACAATTACAGAACATTTAATAGGTGCATTGAGAATCCCAGTCTGGATTTACAAGAATTCTAAAGCTACGTTCTGCTAGGCCCTTGAAGATCAGTGGAAATACCTTTAGAGCATTGTATCTTCACTGCTTTAGGATTGCTTCTTAACAAGTTCTTAGTGTTTGCTTTTTATTTTCAGCTTGGAGATAAATGGAGGACCACCTGCAGTTCCAATACATATACGAGGTAACTTTTGTCTCTGATATAACTTCCTTAGCTAAATAGCTCATGATTAGTTATGTCCTTCTAGCTACTGAGGCTATTCTCACATACACCCTAACCTTGGCTAGGGATGCCCAGCCCAGGTTAGGCTGTGCATAAGAACCACTAGAATCCAGCATGATCCTGGTGGGGCAGCACCACCTAACGCTATTTACCCCGGCTGTTAGATGAGGTTAAGGGAGCAAGCACTCCCTTACTCCCAGCTACTTGCTCATGTGTGAGCAAGGGCTGCTTCCAGCCCAGATGTACATAGAGACAGGCATCTAGAGCACCTGTCTCTTGGGGGAATCCCCCAACACAGCATGTGTCGTGTGCTGCATTGTGGGTTTTATGGAAGCTGGGACAATGAGTCCCAGCCTCAGATCAATCCGCCGTGCTCCATACTGCATGAAGCAGGGTTGATCGTGAGGGTGCATAGAGTGCACTCCCACCAACAAAACAATGATCATCTGGGGTGAAGGCAAAGTTTGGGAAGCTTTCCACCTGCCTGCCCAGTAGGCCATGTGAATGGCCCCACTCAGTAGCATAGCATTATTTATAACAAACCCTGATAAATTGTTTAATTGTATGAAAAGAGCAGAGGAAGTTCAGTATACTGGTCCAAATCCACATCCCAATAATTGGGTTGTGTCACATTTGTCAGCTGATCTATGGTTGAACAAGTGATTGATAATCTGATAGGGGTTGCACACATTGATTGGGATCCAGAGAAGCAGATGACCGATCCAACAGCAGTCCCTCATGGGGACTGACTTTCAAGGGGGTAACACTGAAAAGCCCCAGTGTGTATTAACTTGTGGTTTTTTTTGGACCCAATCTATTGTTTCCAATGTGGCAATGGGAACTAGATGCAGTTTAGCAGAGGATGCATGTGCAGAAGTCTGCTTCTACATTACATTTATTACCTGTGTTGCCTCAAGCCTACAGAAATCAGTGGATCCATTTATTTATTTATTTTTGCACAATGGAGTACTGAAGTCCCAATGATGTCAAGAACCTACTTTTCTATCAAGTAGATGCAGTCATTAAGGACTTCCACTCATCTCAGTTGGTTTTTTTGGTTTTTTTTTTTTTTTAAGAGCAATGCTCCTAGACTGCACATTTAAATCCAAACACTGGCTGTCATACAGAGCAAGGATGCATTGGTGCAGTGAGAGAGCAGAACTTTCCAACTACCTGCACTGATGCAGCGGGCAAGCAGCAGTTTTTAATGCCTTTCTCTGGTAGCCCTCTGTGCCAACTGAAAATATGCACCTGACGGTTGCACAGTCCTCAAGGACATATTTTTGGCTGGCAAAGAGGGCTTTTTGAGAAAGGAGAGGGCACCAAAAAACCTGCTCTACCGGTTCACTTAGTTGGGAAGTTCTCTTAAGCTGCTCTCACTGCACCTGTGCATCATCATCATCAATTCGATTTCTATACCGCCCTTCCAAAAATGTCTCAGGGCGGTTTACACAGATAAATAAATAAATAAATAAGATGGCTCCCTGTCCCCAAAGGGCTCACATTCTAAAAAAGAAACACAAGATAGACACCAGCAACAGTCACTGGAGGTCCTGTGCTGGGGGTGGATAGGGCCAGTTACTCCCCCCCTGCTAAATAAAGTGAATCACCACGGTAAAAGGTGCCTCTTTGACCAGTTAGCTTGCTCTGTATGTCAGCTACTCATCCCCAGGATTACATTAAGGAAATGTTCAAGCTTTCAGGCAGTAGGTTATGGAGCCATTCCTAGACTAGGATTCTTTAGAGGCATCTTGAAAAGTTCTCCTAAGTGTAGATTCATCTTCTGCATAGGTAAGTATTAAACATCATTAAAGTTTAATGCTGACATTACATAAATAGGCCAGGATCGTCAGTAAGACTTTCCTCCAGATAAATATGAACAGGATTACCCTATAAATCAAGGAGTCAAACCATTAAAAATGTGGGTTTGATTCCGGTTAAGGTTCATCAGTAGTTTTAAATTCTCCTATTCAGACACTAACTTTGAATAGTGATTTAAATGGTTTGCACTGGTGGTTTAGATACATTTCATGCAAAAATAATTTAGAACTCTTTTACCTGCAGTGCAATTCTATAAAATGATGATTTCACTCGAGAGAGAAAATATTGCTCCTCCTACCAATCTGTCTTGCATCTCCTTCTCTTCTTTTCAAATGACTCACTGGGAAATATCCTGGCTGACATACTATGCAAGGAGACGCAGGCTGCTTGAGCACCACCTGCACTCCTGTGCACATGTAAACACCTGTGATGGGGTAGCTGTGCAGGGCAGCAGTGCTTGTGGTAAGAGCTCCATGTATAGGACTGCATTATATGAAGCTCGTTATTTCCAACGGGTGTTGTGTTGCACAACTGCATGCACAGAGAGCGGAGCGCTGATGCCCTGCGGCCCAGCCTCATTGCAGGTGTTTACATGCATGCAGGGGTGTGAGCGATGCTCAAGCAGTAGGTCAGTCACTTTCACCCAATATTGCTGGAGCAAAGCAAGCCCTCACCACCCCTCAAAAGAACCCCACAAGTGTCTGATTAATGAAGTGGTTTTGAGCCAGTTCCATTTTTTGCGTTTAGAGGTTTGGTTCAGGTTCTGTTTGAAGGCAACCAAGAGATGTTAGGTTTAGGTTTAGTTCTGGCTCACAGAAAAAAACTCTCTTAACTAGTTTTTGTGTTCTGGTTCTGTTAGACTCCATGTTCTTACTATTGTGCTTAATCTAGTGCGTAGCCAACACTTTAAGACATTCTTCCTTCTGAAAAAAGAAACAAAATCTGTTATGCTACAGAATGGTCTGAAATATTCTGCAGATGATGCTATCAGTGCATAAGGATGAAATGCTTTTATTTTGCAGAAAAGTCACGGGGCACTGGTGTCAAAATATACAAAACAAAATGCCGTCCGAAGGACTCCCTCTTTTTAGTACCAACGACTCACCTAATGGGAAGATTCAGAGCTCCAGAGAAACCCCGCATTCCAGTATCTGGACATTATACAATGCCACACGCTACAACATCAGACCTCATTGAAGTTTCAAGACCAAGAATTGTTAACATCTACACACTCCGTTCTAACTAGTCGGAAAACAAAGAAAGAAAAAGACCAACTACAATGCAGCAGTACAGAAACAGTGGCTGCTGTTAAGATCTTTATGATACTATTTAATTAGGGTAAAACTACTCTTTGTAGTGATTTGTGCTGAAAGGAGAAAGCTTGTCTGTTAATAATGCAAAGATTTGCTTCAATGGTAAAGAATAAAAACACTGGCCATACATTTAAGCTTTAAAACTGAAAAGCAGCTTATGTGCAGTGTCAGAAGTAGGTGGGGCTAAACTCTTATTTCACAGCACACAGTGAAATGTCTTATAGAAACATAAAGGAGTGCTCTAAATATCAAGACAAATCTTGCAACATATTTTAGTCCCATTTGTGTTAACGCAATCAAGATGGCTAATGAGTTAAATTGATTGGCTAACATTCTCTGCAACGGAAGGAGGGCTGCAGGTCCACATGGAATCTTCAGTAGCCCTGCACTGAAGGCCTTTTGAGCAGTGGTCAGGAAACCAAGGGGAATGGGGGAGCAACTTTCACATATATCTCCCCTCTTTTCTAAAGCCCCTTTCATATGCATAAACATGTTCCCAAAGGCTGCATGATCTCAGGAGCAGATTTATGCAACTGGAAAAGAGGGAAGGGAGAGATGCAAAAAAGGATCTCAGGAGCAGATTTATACAACTGGAAAAGAGGGAAGGGAGAGATGCAAAAAAACTCTGCTTTCCCCATTTGTGCCCAGCCTGCTGCATGAAAAGCCTTTAGTGCAGGCACACCCTGCCTGGAACATTCCCTAAGCCAACAGCCTGTTAGCTTCTGAAATGCCATGGAGAGGAACCGTAAGCCCCTCAGGACCACCTTCTGTGTGCGGTCCTCCAGGAGGGACTGGAGCCACCAAAGTACTGTGCCTCGAAGCTCCACACTGGCAAAGTGGCCCAGAAGGTTACCATGACTGATGGTATCAAAAGTCACTGAGAGACCCAAGAGAACCAACAGGGCTGCACTCCCCCATCTATCCCATGGTGCACGTCATTCCACAGGGTGACCAAGATTATTTCAATCCCAAACTTAGGTTGGAAAACAGATTGGAATGGAATAATTAGTGTCATCCAGAACCTATTTCAGCAGGCCTTCCCCTAACTCTATATATTTCTTTGCGAATGCCCTGTTTTAATGACTGTCTTATCTTGCACTTCTATGATTTGAGAGACTGTTTTACTCTATTTTTAATGAATTTTGTTGTAAGATGCCAAGAATTCATTTATGAATGGCAGCATATAAACATTTGAAATAAATGTTTGTTTTAAAAAGAGCTACCCAGAGCTGAGACACTACTACTCACTCCAACACCCTGCCCCAGAATGAGATGTCTGAAACTGACCTCTGGTTATTTAATTTGGTGGGATCCAATATGGATTTCTTTAAAAGTGGTCTTAACATCCTTTTAGAGCAGAGATGCACAACACAAATGCCCCAGTGGGCTGGAACAAACCATGACTTGGTGCATGGGGGCCAAGGTCAATTTTAAGCATGTTAAATTATGACATAAAATTTAAATGAAAGCAATAATTAGCTACTTGTGGATCTTTTCCTCTCAAGGGACCCACACTTTTATCCAAGGATAGTGGCCAAAAAATAGGCCTTGTGCCTGCTCACTCAATGGAGCACTTGGAGTGCATACCCATCCCAAACCAATGCCAAATCCTCTCATCTCCCTAAATCAATGTGCTTTCAGGCTGCAATCCTAGGGATGCTTACTTGGGAGTGAGCCTTACTGGGTACCCTGTGGAATGTATTTTTGAGAAAATATGCATAGGGTGTTGTTGTAAGGCAGTTTCTGGAGAGGGTGGAGGATGCTCCCCCTCAGAGAGGAGGGGACTGACTGAGTGACCTTCTGCCTTTCTGGGGTGCGCTCTGCCTCTGCCTGCCTGATGCTGCTGCCACCACTGTTCCAGCCCACTCCATCCACTGCCACTCCTGCTTGTCAGTCCATCATGGTTTCATACCTTCCATCTGGACTGAAGTGCCCAACTGCATTGAGCCAGTGCTGCTTTTCAGTGGGACAAGCCCAGAGCTCTCCAGGGCTTCTGCTGCAGATTATTCTTACCTCGGGGCCAGGAAAAAAAGTCCTCGTGGGCCAGATCCAGCGCCTAGGACTTATGTGGTATAGACCTGCTTTAGAATATGACCTACATGATAGAACATGATAGGAAGTGACTTCCTATCCCAGTTTCCACTCTTCCAAAGAGTGCTTTTTATATAAGGAGTACTGGTTATCATCTATTAGACACTGTGAGATCACCCCAGATTGATACAACTCAAACTACATAAGTGCTTCTCTCTCTCTCTCTCTCTCTCTCTCTCTCTCACACACACACACACACGCACACGCACGCCCCAAGAAAGTGGGAGTTTAGCTGGAAGTATGCGGAGGAGCCTGGAACAAGTCCCTGTGACAAGCCCCATGACAGTTAAATAGCTGACCATTACAGCTGAGACCTATCCTTCTAATAAACTATCTCTAAATACTGTAAACAGCCAACAAAAAGTATGAAGATAGACAGCCAGCAGGGGAAGGTGCACTTTTCAGTGTATTGCACAGAATGCCACATCTATGACTGTTTGCTCCATGGGCAGAAGTCATGGGTGTGTGCTCAGTGAAAGGAGCTCCTGGCTCTCAGGGAACAAGTTCATTCCCTCGAGACCAAAGTAGTGGATCTGGAGAAGCTCAGAGAGACAGAGAGGCATGCAGATGAGACCTTCAGGGGTGTGGTAGAGGCATCCCACTCCAGGGCTGATAGCTCCTCTCCTGTCAGGGAGAATGAAGGTTTCGGGCAAGGAGGAAGAGGGAAATGCCTTCCGTGGAAGATGAGCCCATATCCTGAGCTTTCATGGTGCACGTCGGCACCAACAATGTGGGGAAATGTAGTTGGGAGGTCCTGGAAGTCAAATTTAGGCTGATAGTGTATTGAAGTCCAGGACCCCCCAAGGTAGCATTCTCAGAAATGCTACTTGTTCCATGTGCAGGTACAGTGAGTGAGACAGGCAGAGCTGAGGGGTTTCAATGTGTGGATGATACGTTGGTGTCAGGAGGAGGGGTTTAGATTTGTAAAGCACTGGGATACATTTGGGGGCAAGCAAGGCCTGTACAAAATGGATGGGCTGCACTTGAACCAAGATAGGGTCAGACTGCTGGCGCTTAAAATAATTTTTTAATAAAGGTTGCAGAGCAGCTTTTAAAATGACGCCTGGGGAATAGCTGACAAGAGCTGGGCAGTATCCGGTTTGGCAAAAGCCATCCTTTAAAGTGTGAGGGTGCAAAGGATTCAGATAAACTGCCCTGAGCCATTTTTGGAAGGGCGGTATAAAAATCAAATAAATAAATCAAATAAATAAATAAAACAGAAGGGGACAGAACAGAACCATATAAAGAACAGGCAGAAGACTGTGCCAGCTGGTCAAAGAGTCAAAAGAAAGATAGCATACACCAGGTAATAAGATTCAGCATATAGGTGGTTATATGCCAATGCCAGAAGCCTCCGAGCCAAGATGGGTGAGCTGGAGTCCTTGGTTGCTAACACAGAAATAGATATAGTGAGCTTAACATGGTGGAACTAAGAATTCCATGGTGGAACAGTGAGAACCAGTGGGACACTGTTATCCCTGGATATAAACGCTATAGAAAATAGGGAAGTGTGCCTTGGACGTAGAGTAGCACTGTATGTTAAAGAAGGGATAGACTCTAACAAGGTAGAAAACCTAGGAGGACTGGAGTCCTCCACAAAAACTCTGTGGGTGACAATACAAGGCCTGAAAGGAAATGTGCTACTGGGGACGTGCTATCGCCCACTGGATGCTGACAGTGACTGGGAGTTGCTGGAGGAAATCAGGGAGGCGTCGAGGCAAGGCAGTAATAATGGGTGACTTCAACTACCTACACATAGATTGGGTAAATTCACAGTCAGGTAATGACAAAGAGTTCAGATTTCTAGATACACTGAATGACTGTACCGTAGAACAGCTGGTCTTGGAACCAACCAGAGAGAAGGCGACCTTGGAATTAATCCTGAGTGGCACCCAGTACCTGGTGCATAATGTCAGTGTCATCGACCCTTTAGAGAACAGTGACCATAGTGTGATCAAATTCAGCATACATGTGGGGAGGGAATCACCAAGGAAGCCTAACAGAGACGCTTCAAATTTCAGAAGAGGAAACGTCTCCAAAATGAGGAGTATGGTGAAAAGAAAGCTGAAAGGGAAAATCAGGAGAGTCACTTTGCTCCAGAATGCATGGGGTTTACTCAAAACCACAATACTAGAAGCCCAGTTAGATTGTATACCCCAAAGGAGGAAAGGTATCACTAAGCCAGGAGGATGCCAGCATAGCTAACAGGTAACGTCAAGGAAGCCATAAAAGGGAAGAAGACTTCCTTCCAAAATTGGAAGGCCTGTCCAAATGAAGAGAACAGAAAGGAAAACAAACTCTGGCACAAGAAATGCAAGGTGACAATAAGGGAGGCGAGAAGAGAGTTTGAGGAACATTTAGCCAAAAGTATCAAGGGGAATAATAAGAACTTCTTTAAATACATAAGAAGCAGGAAACCTGCCAGAGAGGTGGTTGGACCATTAGACAATGAGGGAATGAAAGGGATTATTAAGGAGGATATGGAGGTTGCAGAGAAGCTAAATGAGTTCTTTGTATCCATCTTCACGGCAGAGGATACTGAGCAGATATCTGTTCCAGGCTTTTAGGGGATGGAGGCTAAAGAACAGAATCAGATAGAAGTGACAAGAGTTGATGTTCTAACTGTCTGGATAAAGTGAAAACTAGCAAATCACCAGGGCCGGATGGCATCCATCCAAGAGTCCTCAAATAACTCAAATTTGAAATTGCTGAACTCCTTGCTAAAATATAACTTATCCCTAAAATCATCAGGCTCTGTACCAGAGGACGTGAAAGTAGCCAATGTAACACCGATTTTCAAAAAGGGATCCGGGGCGATCTGGGAAATTACAGGCTGCTTAGCTTAACGTCCATTACAGGCAAACTGATGGAAAGCATCCTTAAGGATAAAATTGTAAAGCACATAGAAGAACAAGCCCTGCTGGGAGAGAACTAGCATGGTTTCTGCAAAGGTAAATCATGCCTCACCAACCTTTTGGAGTTCTTTGAGAGTGTCAACAAGTGTAGTGAATAAAGGTGATCCAGTTGACATAGTATACTTGGACTTCCAAAAAGCTTTTGACAAAGTTCCTCATCAAAGACTCCTGAGGAAACTTAGCAGTTAAGGGATAAGGGGACAAGTACATGTGTGGATTGCTAACTGGTTGAAAGACATGAAACAAGGGTAGGTATAAATTGAGTGTTTACACAATAGAGGGAAGTAAGAAGCGGGGTCCTCCAGGGATCTGTACTGGGACCGATGCTTTTTAAATTATTCATAAATGATCTAGAAGTAGGGGTAAGCAGCGAAGTGGCCAAGTTTGTAGAGAATACCAAACTCTTTCGGGTAGTGAAATCCAAAACGGATTGGGTGAGTGGGCAACAAATTGGGTGAGTGGGCAACAAAATGGCAAATGCGGTTCAATGTTGACAAGTGCAAAGTGATGCACATTGGGATGAAGAACCCCAACTTCCAAGTATATGCTGATGGGAACTGAGCTGTCAGTGACTGACCAGGAGAAGGATCTTGGGGTCATGGTAGACAGCTCATTGAAAATATCGACTCAATGTGCGGCAGCTGTGGAAAAGGCCCATTCCATGCTAGGAATCATTAGGAAGGGGATTGAAAATAAAAAGACTAATATTATACAAAACTGTGGTGCAGCTATATCTGGAGTACTGTGTACAATTCTGGTCACCACATCTAAAAAAGGACATTGTAGAACTGGTAAAGCTGCAGAAGAGGGCAACCAAGATGTTCAGGGGCCTAGAGCACCTTTCTTATGAGGCAAGACTACAACACCTGGGGCTTTTTAGTTTAGAAAAAAGACGACTGCAGGGTGACATGATAGAGGTCTATAAAATCATGCATGGTGTGGAGGAAGTGGCTAGAGAGAAATTCTTCTGCCTCTCACATAACACTGGAACCAGGGAGGTCATCCCATGAAATCGATTACCAGGAAATTTAGGACCAGCAAACAGAGGTACTTTTTCACATAATGCATAATCAACTTGTGGAATTCTCTGCCACAAGATGTGGTGACAGCCAGCAACCTGGCTGGCTTTAAGAAGAGTTTGGATAACTTCATGGAGGAGAGGTCTATCAACGGCTACTAGTTGGAGGGCTATAGGCCACTTCCAGCCTCAAAGGCAGGATGCCTCTGAGTTCCAGCTGCAGGGGAGTAGCAGCAGGAGAGAGGGCATGCCCTCAATTCCTGCCTGTAGACTTCCAGCGGCATCTGGTGGGCCACTGTGTGAAACAGGATGCTGGACTAGATGGGCCTTGGGTCTAATCCAGCAGGACTTTTCTTATGTTACACCAGCATGGTGTAGTGGTTAGAGTGCTGGACTAGGACCGGGGAGACCCAAATTCAAATCCCCATTCAGCCATGATACTAGCTGGGTGACTCTGGGCCTGTCACTTCTCTCTCAGCCTAACCTACTTCACAGGGTTGTTGTGAGAAGAAACTCAAGTATGTAGTACTGGGCTCCTTGGAGGAAGAGCGGGATAGAAATGTAATAAATAAATAAATAAATAAATAAATAAAGTACTTGGGGCACCATACAGCCAAAGTTAAGAACTTTAAGTTCAATGGGAGAGAATCATGAACATGTTTTGCCACCAAAACCAACTGAACACAAAAGATAAAGTGCTGCTGGATTGTATTCCAGTTTACTCAGTTTAACTAGAAAAGCTTCAGGAGGTCTCACTTCAGATATTACATTACAATATATTTCTGGTCTATGGACCGCTGTAAATTGATTGATTACAATGTATCTTGCACTTTTTCTGGATGGATTTGGGAGCCAAGCTTGTCTTTTCACCTGAAATTGAGAATTGTGCCCCAGACATTACACTAATTCTTTTGCTCTTCATAGAAATATGGGGACATTTTCTATGGACAAGAAGAGGACAAGAGAAGGGCAGGTCCTGTCCTGTCATGCCCAACAGAGTTCTGGCCTGACAGCAGGGATCTCAGTCAGAGTTCTGATTCTTGGGACTGTTGTGTCAGAACTCCATCCAATAATGCCTGACATATTGGTTATGGCATGCCTGTAGGCCTGACACAGCAGTACAGCCCTAGTATAAACACTAAGGCAGGGATCCTCAAGGTTGGGCCCCCAGATGTTCTTGGACTTCAACTCCCATAATCCCCAGCCAAAGGCCACTGGGCCTGGGGATTATGGGAGTTTGAAGTCCAAGAACATCTGGGGGCCCAACGTTGAGGATCCCTGCACTAAGGTATCTCAGTGTTCAAAGAATGTTTCTAAATCTCCCCAAGCTCAAGAAGTGCTCTGTTAGAGCAGAAACATATTCCTATGTTAATGAAAAACAAGAGGGTATTCTCAAGGATGTAACGTAAAGATTGTCTTTATGATTAGCCTAATCAAATAAGTATGTTCAAATATGCAGTGGAATGGTTACATGAGCTGCTAGCGATGTCCCTAAAGACACAGCAGACATAGGGACAGTAGGTTGTAGGTATAGGTAAGAACTATTCAGCAATCAAATGGTGAAGTAACAATTCAACCAATGGTTAAGAACAATGGGAAGAGGTGGGTGTGGAAGGGAAAGAAGTGGGAGAAGGACTTGTATGAGGATATGTTTGAAGCCCTGAAACAGCACTATCCACAGAAGAGTTCTTGAGACATTGGTTGATTGATACATAATTATGAACTTGCAATGCAGGATGAATTACAGCAGTAAGATAAAGACTAGAAGTTTAAAGTAGTTCTCAACCTTAGTTTCTTTTGCAGTGAATGGTAATCTCTTTCTCTCATCTCTTTGGTTAGTATTTTCCAAGAGCATCCATTTAGTTTCCCCACCCTTGCTATCCATGCCTCCCCATCTATACATGCTGCTAAGAAGGAATCATAGGAAATGGTTAATTTTTCAATGAATGACTTTCCAACCATTCCTACTCCCTTATTCCCAACCAAGGGAGCAATCCATCTCATTAAGCTGTTTTTGGTGAATTCTGTAGTTCTGTGTTTTTATTTGTTTTTGTTTTTTCTGGTCTGTCTTTTTAAATGTATACTACCCAATATTTCACCCCACATTATGCTTTCGAACAAGTTCTTTCCATTAGCCCCTTGAAAAATGGCATTATTTAATGGGTGAAAAGGATACATGTCAAATGTACAATGATGAAAAGCTGATGATGTCTATGTCACCTTTAAAACAATTAGAGTAAAACAAAATAACACTGCATTTGGGATTATCCTGATCTGTCTTATTGTTTTTATCAATTTTTAAAAAAATTGTATGTGATTTTAAACTTGAACTGTAGCCATTTTGCATCTTTCCTGGAGAAAATCAAGATAAATATATTTTAAAATAAAATAAAATGTAGTGATCTCAAGTTTCTTCCTATCACATGCTCACATCATGAAATACTTGATCAATGACACACTGTATGAGAAACGAGGTGCAGCTGGACACAACTGGCATTGAGTTCTCAGAAAAGAGAAGCCTTGGTGTTGGATGGTGATTTCCACAAATATTTGAAAAAAGGCAAACATCAGATTGTCAGATTTAGTGCTGGCACGTTGATAGAAGCTTCCTTGACTAATTTCGAGATATCAGTCCCAAGAGGAGCTCTATGAAATGGCAATAAAAGAAAAGTTATTACCCATTTTTAACATACAAGGCTCTATAGTTACATTATAAATTGAGAGGCATACAAAACAATTAGCCTGTTTTATAAATTCATACCTAGGCAATGATTACTTAGCATGCTATTTATATCATTATCCTAAAAAAATAAATAAATTAAAACTATCCTATTCAAGGCAATGCAGCTATTGTATAATATTATTGCAGAATCTATGTCTATTAATTTCAAGCAAAAGTATTTTGATTATTGTGTTCCATATTAAAAGCTTTGACTGCTGGCCTACTCTTGTTCCTTGTATTTAAGTTAATTAATAAACATTTAAGTCTCTTAATGCCTTCATCCCTTATTATCCAGTTTTCTTGGGAACCAAGCAGGCATTCTCACTGGACCCCTAAATGGGTAGGAATAAATTTAGAGATCTGTATATTTAATAGAGCATTTAATCATGCTTTATAACATACAGAGCATAGCGTAGGTTATAAAGCATCAAACTTTTCTGATGCAAAGGGTGTGCCCATTTTAACTATGTTGGGAAAACAATGATCTCTTTCAAAGAAAAGGGACTCATCTGGCCTAAATTCCAAATCCTGGAGCAATAGTTACTAAAAAAGCAAACAGAATAATAACTTGGCAGAAAAGTGCAAGTGGACAACAATAATCTCGCTACAGATGGATGAATGAATGGATGGTTTTATTATGATCATTGATCAGTTATACATACTAACAGATGATACTGCATTCAGATAAAAATTGTTATACAGAATACACCAACATAGAAACCTCTTGTAGCAGCATCTAAGAAGGGCTGGAAATTAGCTGTTGACTGATCTTAACAGCAACTGCACAAAATCTGGCAACATTGTAGGAGATAGAAGGTTTCTTATCTGCCAGGAGTGTGGCGTAAAATTCAGCAGTCTGGCCGGGAAAACATGATAGCAGGGGAGAAATAAGACTGCACCAGCTACCATTATAAAAAGGACAAAACAACAGCACATAGTGAACAGATTCGACCTGACCTGATCCACAGGGGCAAAACTGACCGGCCAGAGGGGTTTTCAAAAACCTTCCAGATAAAACTGCTGATGTTAAGGCTCTAAGAAACATCCTGTGATGGCTCAGTAAAGAGAGGGACAATAGATAGCTAGCACGTTCGCAGTTAGACACCAAGGCCCCCTCTTATGGTCTCCGAGATGGAGATTAAATCATTCTGATGTTCAATGTCCAAGACCCTCTGTTTGAGGATCTCCTTGGCTTGACTGTAATCTAGAAATGACAAATATTCATTAGAAAGGCCAAGTGATGATAATTTGCCCAATAGTGCTCGTGTCCAGGTAGATTGAAACCTATCTGCACCCACAATAGGTGGGGGATGTAGTGATGGATTGGAGAGATTATTAGCTAAGGTATATATGTAAAGATTGAACAGGGAGGGTGCAAAATGAACCCTAGTTATTAAATGTGAAAGTGAGCCTTGAGGGTTACATCTCACTCTTACACTGGTGTTCTCATAGAGCTTCTGTATGAAAAAAAGTAAACACCTATCGATATAAGTGTCACTGAGTTTTCCCCAGAGGCTTATCCTTGAGACTGAATCAAAGGTTGCTTTAAAATCTACACAGGCCACATACGAGGAGGGCATAGGTTTGTTGCTATATTTCTCAATCAGATGGCGTAATACCAGGACATGGTCCATGGTTGAATGCCCTGTTCTAAAACCAGCCTGTTCATCACCCCAAATACCTTCATTCTCCATCTAGTTTTGCAACTTCCAATCTAAATACCTCGAGTAAAGCTCACTCACTACACTCAGCAAGCTAACTGAGTGATAATTGGCAGAATCACATCTATCCCCTTTTAAAAATATGGGCACTATTATGGCTATGCCCCAGTCTTCAGGTATGAGCCCAGTTTGATCTATGCATGTAAAAAGGGCTGCTAAGACAGGGGTCCACCAATCTGCATTAAACTTAATCATTTCAGAGGAGATACAATCACAGTCCGAGGCCTTGCCAACTTTTAAAGAATCAATTCTTAACTTCAGCAACTGAAACAGGTGGCCATTCAGGAAGTGGATCATTTTTTAAAATCTACTGGGACTAGTTCCTCCTCCTGAACCACATAGAGAACTCTAAAGTGCAATTCCCATGTCTCCATAGGGACCTGACTAGTCAAATGAGAGGGATAATGGTTCGAGCAGCCAGCTGTAATACGCCAGAAGAGAGGGGAATTCCCCCTCTCTAACTGAAGCAATCAGCCTTTGAGCCTCTTTTCTCTTAGCTTTAATCAAGGATTTATATTCCACCCCCCCACCCCCCCGGACTAGTAGTGTTGAGGGAGTTGCACGTTGAGGGTCTTGTTGGTACAATTTATAGTTTGCCACTAGCTCCTTCTTGGCAGCTACACACTCTTGGTCGTACCAACTTCTAGACCTACCCATTGGCTGGCAGTTATAGTTCTTTCCCGCACAAGATGATCTTGTATCATATGAATGTGTGTCCCAAAACGATCATATACAACTCCAATCTCTCTCCTTATTAACTCATCATGAAGTCCCATCATATCATCTGAGTTTAACAAAATGTCCATAACTTGAGCCCATCTCTCATCCCACTTAATCCATACTTCCCCAGCCATAACTTCCAAAGTGAAACTGAATTTATCCTCAGAATGAGATGTCCCAACTGGCAGATTAGTCCTTATAATAAAAGGGAGATGATCGCTATCAACCTCCATTTGAACAACACAACCGACCAGGTTATGGGATGTGAGCCAGTAATCCATGGTTGACATCCTGTACCCAGACCAGTAGGTAAATTATGCCGGGCGGTCTCCACTCATTGTTCCATTTAGAATACACAGATCAAACCAATTGGCCAACTGGGCCAAACACAGGCCTGCAAAATTGTATTTCCCATCCTTGGCCAGCTGGGGGGCAGAGGAGAGAGACTCCCATATCTTCTGCTGGGACAGAATGGTAATCCTATCTAATAAAAGGCTTGGTGTCCGTCCGTGGACGGACACCAAGCGTGTGTCCGTGCCTCCCTGGCCTCTTCTGGGCATGCGCGAAGCGCATGGCCAGAAGGAGCCAGGGAGGCAGGACCGCCAGCACCCGGCGGCCATCTTGGCAGGACCGCCAGCACCCGGCGGCCAGAGGAGGCAGCGCGGCCGAGGAGGCAGCAGAGCCATGGCCGAGGCCTGGCCGTGCCGCCGCTTACCCGGCTTCTTCGGGGCGGCCGCTTCTGGCCGCCCAGGATGGCCGCCGAATGAGGCGGCCGACAAAACAATGCGGCGGTGGGCCCGGGCAGCGGTGGGCCAGGCCGGAGCCGCGGTGGGTGGCGGGCCCGGCCGGAGCCGCGGGCGCCGGGGGGTGGCGGGAGAGGGAATGGCGGCGAACGTCTGGAGCGCAGAGCTCCACTAGCGCCCGTTAACCAACGGGCTTCATGTCTACTAGTAGGTATATAAAGCTATGTCATTCTGCCCTATCCTTGCATTGAAATCACCTCCCAGTAGACTATAAGCTAGGGGGTTGACCTCAATGCATTCTTCTGGATATTTACCTAGGCTTGCCACTGCTGCCTTACCAGGGAATGCTTACAAAAAGGGGTTAAGTATTTATTAATCAGAACTAACTGAACGTGATTAAATTGCAGTAAAAATTCAATCACCCACTGGGCATAAAAGGGCATGGGGGTAATCTTCACATAAAGTCCTGTTGCAATTAATAGGGTTAGTTCTCCTTTGGGTCTACCTCCCTTTTCGCTGGGCCAGGCATTGACATGTTGCACATAAAAACCATCCACCCCAATCTTATCGGTGGCCCAAGTCTCCTGCAGGAAAAGAACATCAAATTTAGACAGGTATTCTATAAAAGAGATATCTCCAAATTTACATGCCAAACTGGCTACATTCCATGTGCAGAGGGAGAGTCTGCACTGATCTGATTATTGTCATTTAGGTAATTCAGCAGTGGCTGGGACAGAAGCCTGCTCTTCAGGCAGATTTATTATTATTATTTATTCAATTTATTTGATTTAATTGCTGAATTAAATCATTTAATTGCTGAACCAGCTTAGTAGAGCTCGAAGCCTTTATCAGACACCGTTGGGCACACATCCAGAGGAGGATTGCTCTGTTATTTGGAGTCCTGATGAGAGCAACGTCTTGGGACTAAATTGATCCTTCTTCAAAGATTCTATAAGTTCAGGCAGAGGTGGAAGGGGCCCCAAAAGGTCCAGCAGCTTTTCCAATGATGAAGTAGGCTCAGAGGGGAATTGCTGATTTCCCACTGGTTCCATAGGGTCTGCATTGGAGGAGAGCTAGTCTTGTGGTAGCAAGCATGACTTTGTCCCCATAGCTAAGCAGGGTCTACCCTGGTTGCATATGAATGGGAGACTTGCTGTGTGAGCACTGTAAGATATTCCCCTTAAGGGATGGAGCCGCTCTGGGAAGAGCAGAAGGTTCCATGTCCCTCTCTGGCATCTCCAAGATAGGGCTGAGAGAGATTCCTGCCTGCAACACTGGAGAAGCAGCTGCCAGTCTGGGTAGTCAATACTGAGCTAGATGGACCTATGGTCTGACTCAGTATATGGCATCTTCCTATGTCCCTACCTCTGAGTGCTCTCCGGAACTATTCTTGTGGGTTGGTTTGAATTTGCAGGGAATATCTTAGAAATATCTCTTGAGTAAGAAGCCAAGACTACTACTATGGGCTTCCCAGTCTGTGTCTTGGGATGCTCCAATTGCAATGCTGTAAAGCTGTGAACTTCTTCATCAAGCCCATCCACATCTTTTGTCTCCTGGCTCATTTGACTCATTTGTAAATTCATCAGTGACTCTGTTTCATGCATAGAGCTCCTCTCCACAAGCTCAGCAGGTTTCAGAAAATCCTCCGCCACATTTAACTGTTCGTTAGCTGACACATCCTCTAGGATAACAGAACGTTCACAGTAAGAGGGTCCATCTGTATAAATCCAGAGTTCAAAAGCTCTATTATTCCTTTTCTAGGGAGACATTGGTTAAAGCAAACTGATCATGTTTCCTTGCAACCTCTGTTTTGCCAGGAGTTGAAATTACTGAGTTATCAAATAACTGACACTCAGCTTGGTGTTGACCAACTTTTTCAAGAGGGCTTACAATTGTTTGAACTGAGGACAAAGCCTGTTTGAGATTAAGCAAATTTTAACTGATTTCATTTATTCCCTGCTGCATCTCCTTTGCCAAATTGTCTGAAGAGAAGGTTAGAATATCCTCTTGAAGACTGTCCAGAACTGAAATGCCTTGTTAACGTGAAACTATCTCAGCAGTTGGGGGAGTACGTTTTCCACAGTAGGCTTATCAATGTTATGCAAATTCATTAACCCTTAACTATAGTAATGGGTAGATAGAATTTGTTTTTAAATAGATGGGCAGAGAAGATTTCATAGCCAGCCAGTAAAGCTCTCATTTTGAAAAGCATCAGAGGAACAGCAGATTGGCTAAAAGTTAATAGAATTCTTTTGCATTTGGGGGAAGAGGGGAACCATTTGATAGCTAAGATATCAACACTCTGAGGATGACAACAAAGTAATTGATCTAAAGAGAATTTAATAGCCATCCAAGTGGACCAGCACCTTCCCACATTGTATTTATTAATAATTATCCCAAGTGCAACCAGTTTAGTCTGAAAAATTCTGATATCAGACGTTTTGCCAGTCACTCCCCATGCCTGCAGCATTTCTGTTCACATAAGTCTTTGTGATAAAGCTAGCTATACTAGATGGATGCTTTTGCACAAGGGCATCAACTGAAGTCATAAGACAATCAACCTTCAACTAACTGAGTTTAAGTTTTCAAATATTGCAAGAACAGTCCAAGCTGTTAATAAACATTGATCTTTGATGAAATCTACCGATAACCTGGGGCACTTGCCTGGATCCAGTCCTCCAACTGATGCAGGAGATAGATTCATTAAAGGCACTTTATCATTTACCAAGGTATTATCCCCCTGCAACTGTCTTCCTTTAATAACTGTTGCTGCTTCAATTAGCTCAAGCTCTTGTTGCTCTAAGAGTGCAAATCTATTCGATGTAGAAATGGAGTAATTCAAACTTACAGGCTCTTTTGATGTCTTGCTATCCTTCGTTGCCATAAATGTATCCAAACGTGTTTGCTTCAAAGTTTTCACCCGTCCTTGCACTTTGAGGCTGGTACGCTGCTTTTTTTTTTTTTTTGGCCCATTGTTTAAGTTATCTCAAAAGTTTTCAACAGAAAATAATCTATTGCCCTTTAGTAAAAAGGAAATTATCCAAGAGAAAACAAAAACTAAGCAATCAATCAGCCAGCCAACTAATCAACAGTGCTCCGGCTGATTAAGTGCATAACTCCTCCGGGAGGCAAACCACAAACAGAAGAGCAGAGTTTAAAAAGGAAAAACAAATAAACTAAAACTGAATACCAGATAACTCCTCTTCTACAAGAGTTCAAACATAAGACAGCATAAGCAGCCCAAAGGAGATAAAAGAACCCACACTGGAATGTTTTCCCACAAGCCAAGCATCCGTATGGCTTCTCCCCCTCTTGCTACAGATAGAACCTCTCCTCCTCATGTTAGTTTTCCAGAGGCACAGAGTAGTGATGTGCACGGTCCGGAGAAGTCCGGACCGGCACCGAAGGGGGGCCTTGTTTCTAGGGCGGGGAGGGCTTGCTTAGTCCTCCCGCCTCCTTGCCCCCGCCAGCGCCCGTATTGAACAGTATAGGGGCGCTGGAAACCAGCCGCCCCCCCCGCCGCGAAATATCCCCCAAAGTCAGCCAGCCAGCCAGCCCTCCCTCCCTCCCTCCCTCCCAGCTAGCTGCCCTCCCACCCACCCGCTCGCTCACCCGCTCGCACACTGGATAAAAAACGAGAGGAGCTCCGGCACAGAGCTCCTCTTGTTCGGAAGGCCTCCTGAAGAATGGTGGCTTGCGCGCGCGCGCATGCGCGCACCGCAAAGCACGCCGTTCTCCGGAGGCCCGGTCTACCCGGCGGGAAAGGGACGGGTAGACCGGGCCTCCGATCGCTGAGTAGACCGGGCCTCCGACCGCCGGCTGGCTGGCTGACTTTGGGGGTTATTTCGCTGCGGCGGCGGCGGGGGTGGCTGGTTTCCAGCGCCCCTATACTGTTTAATACGGGCGCTGGCGGGGGCAAGGAGGCGGGAGGGCTAAGCAAGCCCTCCCGCCCTTAAAGGCATACCCCCCACCCGGACCCGAACCAGGCAGGGCCGGACCAGTCCGGCAGTTCGGCCATTCTTTGGAATGGCCGCCGGACCGGTTCGGGCACACTGCTAGCACAGAGTGGAAGTGGTCAAAAATGTGACTCCCCATCCACAATATAAGTGGTAGAGTCCCAGCTGCAAGGACTGTACCATGTACCTTTTCTGAATGTTTGAAATGGCTCTGAATGCAGAAGTTTGCCTGTCAACAAGCCAGTCACTGTCAACAAGGTCACAGGCAACTGGACACAACAAATTGTTACTGAACTGTCAGTTGCATGGCTAAAACCCCAGAAAAGGGCATTGAGAACTAAACAGTACAACACTCAGATTCTGATGACAATCCAATATGAATTTGGTCCTTAGGAAAATACTGCAGTCTCTCATTCCAAGTTAAGAATCACAGTTGGGTCTAAAGCAAGCAGCTGGGCTGGGCTGACAAGCTACAGCAAAAGAGCAGGGGGTGGGGGAAGGCTAGTATGTTTGGAAGGCACTTCCTCCACTCTCTCTTCATACATTGAAATGGTCCAGTTTGCAAGCCTCCAAGTCCAACCATATATTAGCAATCCTGTGCACCTCTATACCCAGATGACTGTATAGTGGAAAAAATGATATCTCATCTGCAGTACAAAGGGTTAGCACTGCTGTGGCAATCAATGCTGTCCATAGAAAACTGATGTGGTACAAAAAACTGATGAAATATGACGTCTTTATTATAAATCCATGCTGTTCATTTACAATTTAAAAGAATCTTTCTAAGTCTATAAAACTCCTGGTGTAGTTGGGATCTTGTGATGCTTTTTCAACAGAATTTTAAAAATCTCTACTGAGTATTCAGACTCCTAACCTTGCTACTTCACCAAGCCCCAGTTGGTAGGTGCTTTTATAGTATGTGCACCATTGTTTTTTTCTATGGTTATGAAATTATATTTCCCGTATCTCTTATAATTTTGAGTCTCTTGAAGGACAAAAGGTACTAGCGAAAGGAAGAGTGTTTCAATGTATCTATATAAAATGGGCCAGGAAAGCATATTTGTTGCCAATAAGTCCAACTTTCTTCACACAAAATTATGCAAAAATGTACTTAATTTGCTTATTTTCTGATTATATGACATGCTGCTAGGAGTTTCTAAAGGCAGGATTTGACATGATGTGGAACATTTTATGTCATGTGAGAATTGAGAGGTGTGAAAGAGGATATGGTGGACACAGGGGAAGGGCAGAGAGTCATGCTTGACACTGAAGACCACCACCAACGTTCTCCTAGAGTTACAGGTTCTCAGTGGATACTGCCTTCTTATTTTCAGATTTTTCTCAGAGATAACAGGACACATTTTGTATAATGGAGAGAGAAAAACAAAGTACTTATACTGCTTACTTGGGTTCGTATCTTATGCCTTCTGTACTATATAAAATTCCCAATCCTGCACGAAGCCTTTCGATGCCATTCCTACAAAGATAACATTGGTGTGAAACAAAAATAATACACAATTTCATTTCTGCAAAATAATACAGGTCTTGTTGATGTAGCTCATAGGGATGTGCACGAAACTGATTTTGCATTCCGTTTCGAGCTCAAAATGAAATGCAGATGGCTGAAACTGAAGCTTCGTTGAAACAGAGGCCAACCCCGGCTGTTTCGATGGAACAAACTCAAAATGTTTCAAGTGTTTCGGCCATAGAGAACAATGGGGAAACTCTAAACACCAATTTTTCTCCATGGGTAGCTCCAAGGGACATGAAAGTGGGTTGTGTGATAGGACAATGGGTGCTACCTACCACCCAACCCACAAAAGAAATGGACAAGCAGGCAATTTTAAACATTTTTTTTAACCTTTTCACAAACCCCACATAGTCCCTATAGGATCCCATGCAATGCAAAGTGCAGAGCAGACTAGAGCAGTGAGTGAAGCACAAGTTAGTCTCAAGGCCAGACATGGAGCTCATCACAGCAATCACCAAGAAATATTACACACACAAACACACACATACAGCTGTCACTGTCCATTTCTCGTCACACACTATCTCAAAAACAAACCAAACCACAACTCAAGGAAGGCAGGCACCCAAGTTCTGCCTTTGTCAATCTGAGATCCAGCAAAACCAGACAGTTATAGCAGCAATAGTATAGCTTATTATACTCAGCGCTGAAAAAAGAAAACCACAAAATCAAACCTTCTTTCCTCCTCTCCTGATGTATCCTCTTCTTCAAGAGCGACATAGTATAAGCGCTCTCTCTGCCTCCCAGTCCCTTTGAATACATTTTGAAATTCCCTCCTTTTATGTTCCCCCTCCCTCCCCCCAGCTAATGGGGGCATAGTTGCCCATGACAACACTTGATTTGTATGATAACAAGCCAACCAATTAGCAGGGAGATTGCAAGCGAATTGGAACCTTGCCAGAAAAAAAGAAAAACAGGCCTCCAAAATGGGGCTCGAAGTGTCAAAATGGGGTTGTTCTGCTCCAAGCTTGAAACAGGCCTTTTATTTAAAGGGTGTTGCGTTTCGAGCTCAAAACAGCCTGTTTGGGGTCAAAACATTTTGACGTCAAAATGTTGTGCACATCCCTAGTGGCTCAGTAGTGAGTCTCCATCCTACAGGCAATTACTTTCAGCTCAACTTTCCACTTAATATCCCTTAATTGGAAATGGTGCAGAATGAATATGATCATGAGGCCTCCTCCTTCTCCATTCAAAGTATAGTTCTTGGTTCCCCTGATATTTGGGGGAATTTGTAACAGGCAGTTTTATCTCTGGAGAAAAATGCTGCTACAGGACGCATTTACATGTGATGAACTGTCTAGACATTCCTCACTTCCATGTAAGAACTGAATGCACCCACTATGTATATGATCTCATGGGAGAAATGCAAGTCTGTTGATGGCAGCTTCCCATGACATGTCTACACAGAAAGCATGTGTTTTCAAGTTTACCATGCTGCTCCATAATTGTGTAGCTCATTCAAAATAGAAAATAACCCTTGCTTACCATGCAATCATAACGCCATTGTCGGTACAGAGTCTGGGAGGTGGACAAAATAAGGTAAAGTCAGTGGCATCTGTCACAATCTGCAGAGTTTTGCGGATAAACTGGTTACTTGCAACGCCTCCTGATGCCACCTGAAACCAATGCTGAAAGTTAGAGGAACTCTGGTGTCAGCTAAAGAGCTGTATCTTGCTGTGCACAATAGCACAGAGGAGAAACTGTACTATATGAAAACCATCCCTCGAGTATCATGACACCAAAAGATTAAATTGTTTTTATGCAATAACACAAGCTGATGCTAAATAAGTGCTCCAGCATAATGCTTGACTAAGGAACTTTTCTGCTTCAAACAGATCGTTTAGATAAGCTCTTCCCTTTTACAACACCACAGTACTTCCGTCAGGACAGACACATTAACATAGTTATTCTAAAATGGGTAGATATTGTCAAGCTTAAAAATTCTATTTTGCCTTTTTAGGTGGATCTGGTAATACTTCTCCCACATCAGCGCAGATTTAAAAGTCAGTATGCATCATCTCATAGGTAGTCAGTTACAATTCTCTAAATGCTGTTTATTTTATCAAACTCACATTTTACCATGTACAGATAGCGCCTAATAAGTCAAATCTAAAACCCATTTTAAAATTCCAAGATGTAAGGTTTGGAACTTTACGAGGTAATACTGTTTAGTGCTATGAAAATATATTCAAATGACTGTTCTGAAACTGTTGTGTTGTAATTACATCATCCTAGTGAATGAGAAACAGACTGGATGCTTTTTGGCACAATATACTTTGGAGTGTGATGTCCAAAGTAAATTCCAAATATGCCAGAGAGGACAATAGCATGTTCATGCCCTTAAAAGTCAAGCAGTGACTCTTTAATAAGAAATATTAAACATTTTTTATTCTGCTGTCCTAGACAGCATTTAGACCCACTAAGATCTTCTTTAATTTTAGATTTTGATAGAAAATGTTTTTTGAAGAACAGTGGTATGTCTTATGAAATTGAAGAGTCAAGGATCAGAAAATGATAACTTTATAACTGCTAATATGGAACTTTCCCCCTGTTCATTTCTTAGTATGCAGTGGCTAGAAAATCCTTTAACCTTTAAAGATTCATTTTGGTGACTATTGAAGATTATTAATCTTTCCTAAAATATATAGGAAGCACTGGTTGACACGTTCCGCGGTCTGACACAGAATTGTTAGCAAGAAACTGTAATTCTCTTACAGTAATAAGAGTTGGTTGGCTGCAAGTTTAACAAGTTGTTCTAGTAAGAACTACTCTGCCTTCTTTCATTTTCTCTAGAACTGGACTAAATTTGGTTCAAATCGAGTTAGATCTCTTGCATCCGAAATGTTCACGTGTCCACCACCTTGATTCAGGGTGGATGACATCATCACAAACTATGCCACTGAGGTTTTCACATGTGCCCCTACAGTTGTAGCACATTTGGTTCAAATAGGTGAGGCGGTTCACAAGTTAGTCCACTTGTGCCTCAAATGTTTATGTGTTCACCATCTTGAACTGGGGTGGATGACATCATCATAAACTATGCCACTGAGGTTTCCCTACAACTCTACTTGATTTGGTTCATATTGATCCAGGTGTTGCGAAGCTGATGGGACGATCACACACACACACACACACACACACACACACACACACACACACACACACCTGGGTGATCTCATAAGCCTACTGGAAAGCAGGCTAAAAAATGCCAGTCTTATCTTTCTGAAAACAAGCATTTAACAGCTTTCTTTGAATGTTTCAAAGTACAGTTTGTTTGTAACTCTTATTAGAGGATAAGCAGATGCGGTGGACAGGAAGTAGAGGTGGCCCAACCTCCCTGATTTACTTCCCCTTCACATGTTGGCCACATCCGATTAAAATGCCTATGTGCATAGGCCTGAAACACGCAATCTGTCTCCTCCCAATCTTGATCGATAAGGATCATGCATTACTGGGCCTTCACGGAGACAAGGCAGATTTCAGAGTGGGATGGCAGGCACTGCTCATTGCACACTGACTTTCCCCAAACAAGTCATAGCCTTTGATTTAGACTGCAATCCTATACTGTACACAGTTAACAAGAAGTAAGATTCATTACACTGAACATAGTAGGACTTGCTTCTGTGTGAACATGCAGAAGCCTGCCCTACTATTCTTTTCATATAATTAGCTTGGTATTCTTGCTGGTGTCTGTCTCTTCTCAAGGTCATCACTACCTGTACCTAGAAATGCAAGTAGTTTAAAACAAAACTAAATCAAACCAAAAAGCTTCTAGGATTTTAGAGAAGGTACCATGCAAAACACACACAAAACATGCACACATACACACTCACCAGAGTCGCCTTATTGTGTGGTAAGATACCCTTTCTTATGCAGAAAAGAATGGCCCGGTGTGTTCGCTTAGCAATGTGAGCAGCTACTGTGTACTGGACGGCCGCAGCAAGGTCTGAGATACAGGACAGGAGTTGACCTTCCTGAAGGCCTAAAGAAATTATGATCAAATTGATTTGCCAATCATATGTGCAGACCACATGCACAATTTCTAATACCGGTAGTCCTGCTTGGGAGAAATACCTTCTTCCCGTTCTTTTTTTGCAATCATTCTAGTGACTTGAGTTTGAAGTCCAGCAAAGGAGAAGTTGCAATTTTTATGTCGCTCCATGGGAACTTTGAATTCATACCGCAGCATATTTCCCTGCCGGGCCAAGTGCTCTATTGCTTTTCCACCACTCAGACCAGAGCACTCTGGATATTTCTGTAAATAAAGTCGCCTGGCTACCTAAAAAAGCAAAAACAGAAACTTAAAGAGATGCAATTTTTAAAAAGAGAGTAGCCAGAAAAGTGTGATAACTAGTGGCTTTATAATTCAGAGACATGCCAAAGACATTCTTGTTGGTATGGCAAAATATAACAGTTCCTTTGGCACTAGGAATACACTTGACTCTGTGCTTCAACAGATGAAATCAGAGGTACAAAGGTGCACCCACTCACCCAGCTACATGGTACTATCCCATATAGCTGTGCTGTTTTATGTCTGAATACTGCAACTGAGTGGGCATGGCCAGCTGTGGACCTTTACCATTTTACTGTTATTATGGCTTATTATGCAGGATGCTGATCAAGTGAGAAAACTGCACACAATGGGCCCTGCCCATGCATTTCTGGTATTCACATGTACATCACAGTCACGTGAGATAGAACCTCCCATGCAGCTTTCGTGTGTGTGAAAAGGGGGCCTGAAAGAAAGGCTCAAAAGGTCATGTGGCCAAGTGTCAGTGGCCTGCTGACCCCTTTATACATGTTTGCAACTGACAGGGCTCCATAGCTGGCCTAACATATATCCCTTAGTGACCACTATCCTTAATGTACTGCCAAAACAAGAGGCCCACAGTCACACAAGAAATCAACAGCAAGGAGAATAAAAAAATGCAGCCACCTGTATTTCCTTACTAGAAAGCTGTCCGGGGGGGGGGGGGGGGAGAAAAAGAAAAGAAAAGGTGGGGGCAGCAGGTCCCACAGCAGCATAGACTGATGATTTTATGGCATCAATGGTAATGAGGTGATATTTCGCCTTTCCTTGAAGGGCCATCCTTCTCACTAACAAATTAAAGCAGACAGGAAATTCCTTGCAGAATCACCGGTGAGATAACATGGTGGGAGGGCATATGAAAGAGAGAGGAGAGCTACTTCCTTTCACTATAGAGCTGATTGTCAAATGTGTTGCACTAGCACAATCAATCCGTTATTTGGTGACAAGAGAAGGCAATCAGAGCAATGGGCAGAGCCATCACACCCACTCTCACCACAAATAATTGACCAAGCAAGTGTAAGTAGTCACTTGGTGGGTTTGCACAATCACCCGGAAGTCAGCAGGACAGAAACTAGAGGTTCTTGGTGAGCATATGCAGGCATGTCATCTGAACCTACCAGCCTCTGGTTGGCGGCTGGACTTACTGACTTCAGCCCAACTTTCTCAGGTCAACTTCAGCCCTAGCTTACAAATATTGGGCTTAAGTCAGTAAGCCCAGCCGCCAGTAGGAGTGTGCACGGAACCGCCGAACTGCGGTCCGGTACTGGGGTGGGGGGTTGTTTAAGAGCGGGGGGAGGGCTTACTTACCCCTCCCTCTGCTTTCCCCCTCTATCGCCCGTAGTTTCTCTAGTAATTGGGGCGGCAGGATACCTCCCTGCCACCCTTCCCCTTGAAAAGGCTCCTAGACCCAGAAGTCTTCTGTGCGCGCGCACGTCGCCCATAGTTTCTCTAGTAATTGGGGCAGCAGGATACCTCCCTGCCGCCCCTTCCCCCGTTTCGCTTGAAAAGGCAACCAGAAGTCTTCTGCGCGCGTACGAAACTATGGGCGACGTGCGCACAGAAAACTTCTGGATCTGGGAGCCTTTTCAAGGGGAAGGGGCGGCAAGGGGATCCTGCCACCCCAATTACTAGAAAACCTACAGGCGACGGAGGGGGAAAGCGGCGGGAGGGGTAAGTAAGCCCTCCTCCTGCTCTTAAAGCAACCCCCCACCCGAATCGCCCGAACTGCCCAGGTCCAGACCGTTCCAGAGGCCTTTAGAATGGCCTCCGGACCGGTCCGGGCACATTACTAGCTGCCAGCTGGAGGTTAGTGAATTCAGACAACACCCCTGCCAGAAGCACACACTTGCCGGCAATCTCTGGTTCCTGGTGATCATGTGACCCACCCTCTGTATCACCATCAGTGAGCCAATTGGTGAGGTAGGCATTAAAGCCACCTGTGAGAATCTTGCTGCAGCTGGAGAGAGAGCAAGTGTGAGTGTGCACACATATACTGAGGTCTGTGGGAGAAGCCCTATGGCATATACCATGGTAGTGCTGCCCCAGCTCTGGAATGTCCTTCCTGGAGAGCTCCAGCAGAACCCCTCATTTATATTTCAGAGACAAGGTAAAACATTTCTTCTTTCACAGACGCTCTCATTAAGCTGTCCAACGGATATTTTACTTTGTGGATTTTTAAATAAAATGTTTTATGTGCACATGTTTTATGTTTTAATTGGGCGTCCCTTTGATGTATCTGCTATAATTGGGAAAGGAGGATAAATTATGCACATAAAATTAATAATAATGTTTGCACATGTGCCTGAGTGAGAAAGGAACTTCTCACTTAGGATGGAGGAACTTGTTCAAAGATGGTACCGTCCTTTGTGTATGAGAAAGATGAAAGCATACCTGCATGTCTCTCTGCCAACATGAATATGTATGGGATTTATACATCTGAAATTTATGCTGGTCAAAGACTGAAATAAAGACTATGCCTACATCTGAAATTTAATAAAGCTATATAATCTATCAGCACAACCTCCTTTGTACTGAATGAGGTTTATATTAATTCAGCATTGTGAGGAATGAGATTTAACCACGTGACAACTTAACTGGATGTACCGCTAGAGTACAGCACCACTACATGCATTAAAAAAATTCACTCAAACTTAGTGTGTTCATTTATTTGTTTGGTCCAAGGCCCAATTATCAACAAAAGATAAATTAGGATCAGAGTGGAGGCAGAATGGTCTTCTCTGAATTTCAGCCTGTCATTCAAGCTACTGCCTTGGGGCAAGAAAGAAATGGGGCTTCGAGAACAGGCCCTATATCCCTTGCTTGCCTTGTGGTGACAACAGCCTTATGATCAGCTATGGGGTGGGCAGTCTTGCACACACCCTTCCATTCAAGTTACTGCTGGGTAACCTGAATTGGGACCCTGCTGAGAAGTACTTGACCAAGTCATTCTCTTTAAGCATCATGTAATAGCAGCCAGAATAAACAGAAAGGTGAGTGAAAGGGCTCTCTCCCCCATCCCATCTTTTCTTGCAGAGTTAGGCAGCAGAGGGAGGAGAACCAGTGGACTTCCATGCTCTGGCACGACCAAGAGATGGTTATGATATACATCTCTCTAACTAATCAACTTGCCACAAAATACTGTGTAGCTAGACAGAAATACATACTAGAAAATCAAAGGAAGTATTGACGCAAGAGTAGCCTAGTCTTCCAATACCATTCTTTACTTGGGCTTATAAGGAGAAAAACATGTGTGCTATAAATAATTCAAAAATACAGTACACCTGAAAAGTTAATAAGGTGATTTAAAAAAAATTACCTTATCTAGCATGTCCCCCGGTGCAATGTCCAGTGTTTGTCCAAGGAGAAGAAATTCGGAAACACTTTGTGCGACTGCCAGTATACAGTGACCCCCAGAGAGCAAGAGAACTAGGAATGGAAACTCAACTTGGTTGGTCAACCTAGCTGTAAGCGCATGTGCTTCCATATGATGGATGGGGATGAAAGGCTTCTTGTACTTCTCCACCAGTTCCAAACTATAGTTCAGCCCAACTCCAAGGCTTAAAGCAAGTCCTGGCTGTACACTTGTTGCAATAGCTGAGAGTTCATTCCCAGAAACTCCACTGGCAGAGAGAGCTTGTTGTACTATCCTCACAATGTTTTCTTGATGAAGCTGCTGTGCCACTAGAGGAATTATTCCACCTGTTCTAATTAGAATACATACATAATGGTTGATGTTAGATCTGATTGCCTGATCTTGACCTTCTGGCCAGCCCCCACCTTTTTACTGGCTTCTTTTGTCCAACTTCTCTTTTTTGTTTTGGTTGTTTTGCAAATATAGAGAGCCAACAAGATGCTAATGCAGGCCTGTACAAATCTTCTTTGGCACTAGGAGCCAGCCCAAATACGGAGAAGCCAGACTGCCTTCTGCTCAATGTGGGGGGTGGGCTCACTGCTCACCTCCAGCAATGCCCTCTGCTCCATGGGGTGTGTGTGGACTTACCGTCTTGCTTACTCTCTTCTCTTCCTGGTTGTGTCTGTCTGGCTTAGGCAGGCATTGAATGCACGTGACCAGAGGACGTGAGCGAGCAAGCAAGGCCAGGGAGGGAGGGTTGTTCCCTTCTCCTCCTGATTGTGACAGCCCATCACCTGCCTGAGCCAGACAGATGTGATCAGGAAGAGGAGGGAACAATCTGCCCCTGCCTTGCTTGCTCACTCTTCCTCCTGGTTAAGTCCATAGGAAGCTGCCTTATACCAAGTCAGACCATTGGTCAACCTAGCTTAGAATTGTCTACAATGACTAGCAGCAGCTCTCCAAGGTTTCAGACAGAAGTCTTTCTCAGCCCTACCTGGAGATGCCAGGAATTGAACCTGGGACCTTCTGAATGCAAGCAGATATTCTACCCCTGAGCTACAGGCCCATCCCTTGCTTCTAGGAATATCTTACAGCAGACAGGGCTCACATGTATTCACCCATTCAAATGCAAACCAAGAAGAACCTCATTTAGCAAAGGGGACACTTCATTCTCACTACTACAAGACAGGCTCTCCACCCATCTCTACCAGTGTTCTCTCTCATCTGTGTGCGGAACGACTTTTGTTCTGGGCAGCAGTATCAAGGAGGTGAACGCACATCCATTTAGAGTGGGACCTTCCAGATTCAACCTGAGTGGGATCTAAAATTAACTGAGCAGGTATTAAAAAAAGGTGTGAGCATGTGAACACACGGATGCCATAGAGGGAAGACCATTATTTATTTATTTATTTATTTATTTCTACAACCTGCCCCCTTTTGTTTGCTCCACCCAACCTGCCCCCCTTTGCTTGCTCACTCTTATTGGTCGTGTTGGTCCATCACCTGGCTCAGGTGTCATGCTTACATTTCCAAGTGCTATAGTGAGCTGGTGCCTGGGAATTGTTGAGCCCTGTGCTAATAGTTTAGCAGATCCTGGCAAGTCTGGATCTGGCAAGGAAACTACAGATCAATGATATTCCCTTGGCTAGCAAAAAGGAATATTGTACCCAGCTGAAGATTCAAGTACAATTGCTCAGCAGCTCAGCAGGCTCCTCCCACTCTATCCTTGGGTGGAGTAAGAAGACCTGCAGTCCTAGGGGGAAGAGAGTAAGGAGCAAATAACTAGATAACAGGCCACCCAGTCACCAGCAGTTGGAGAGATGATATGATGGGTGAGGGAACAGCCACAATAACCAAATGAGAACTAGAATGTTGAGGGGAGAGGAGAGGAGATGTTGCTATCCCACAGCAATGCTGGAGAGATAAAAGTAATTCCAAGTTTATTATACTGCATTGCTAAGAACTTGAGTCTGATTATTGTGCAAACTTTGGTTTTGTCCTAAGGCGAAAACTGGTCAGAGTGCCTGTTATCTGACAGAGGAATGCTTACTGGCTGAGAGGAGGAAGAGGAAGAAAGGATGGAAATTTTTCCAACCTTTGGGTTTGAGAGTGTGCTTGATCCTCTCCCTTGCAGGCCTGAGTTCATTATTTGTAAGGTGCGCCAATGGCCAGATGTCCCTCAACTGAGGGAGTGGAGAGGTATTAATGGTTGAAAGTTCTTCAGAGGCATCTCCAAATGGGGGAAGGCCAGAGTGACTCTTTTCTGCTCAACAACTAAAGATGTATGTGTGGTCATTATAAAGAAATGACAGACAAGCAGTTTTCTAAAAGAGAGAAACACAGAGGCTGAATAGAGTAGCGGAGAGAGATCTGAAAGCTGATATAGGGCACTTTAGGGTACAGAAGTGTCTCAAGCGGATCTGATGTAATCTGTTGCTGACTTCTAGGGGCACCCTGCTGTTCAATTCCCCAAAGTGTTCAATATCTATACGTGTAAGAAATACCACAAAGATAACAAATTGCAGTAATCTTCTTCCAGAGGAAACCAGAATCTAATTAATGCTCTCTCTGGAATTTTCCACTACTTGGGGGAAGTGCAGAGCATGCATAAAAGTAATAAAGTGTTTAAGCTATCTTAGGAATCCTCCCAATAGAACAGCAGGATCAAAATAAGAGCAAATCAAAATTTTAAAATAAATAGTATTAATCCTTTTCTGTTTCTTGGCAGCTTTTGACACCAATTATGGGCAGTTAATATTATGATAGTTATTTGGTGGCACTTGTGGACTGACACTCAAAGCCTTAGCTTTCTATAATGTACAAACAACAACAAAATAGCAATTACATTCAATCTAAATTGAACTGGATTCAATTATCTTCCCAATTCCTTTGCAAACAATAAGTTCTGCTTACTTTATATGAACCTCATTTTGAGAATGTAGTGCTTCTCCTAAAATGTTGCCAGCTTCATCCACCACAGCAGCTCCTGTATCATCACAGCTGGTTTCTATTCCCAGGACAATTTTAGTAGAAAAGCATTTGTCATTGTGAATAGAGATCCTTCTTAAGCAACCATTCCAGTAACGTTTAGGAGATTTTGAAATTACTTCTCCAGTGCCGTACATTGTTAAAGATCTCAGTAGGTTGGCAGGCCTGAAAAGGAACTGTACAAAAATTACATTTAGAATTGAATGTATAGCAGTAATTAACAAGCTGGAAACGACTATTTATTTATCAATCTCTTATATTTCTATACTGCCTGATATAGACATCGCTAGGTGGTGTACAAAGTTAAAACAAATGTAAGAACAATATGAAACAGTTAAAATTCATAAAACAGATAAAAACAATCTCAGTGGATAAAAACATTAAAAATTTCAATTTCAATTAAAAGCCTGGGAAAACAAGAAATTCTTGAGAGTCCTCCTAAAAAGCAAGCAGAGAAGGTGATGCTCTTATTTAAACAGGGAGTGTATTCCAGAGTCCCAGGGCAGCTACAGAGAAGGCCCGGTCCCAAGTCACCAAAAAACAAGCTGGTGGCAACCGTAACCGGACCTCTCCAGATGATCTTATTTATTTATATTATTTATTATTAAATAATTATAATAATTATTTATTATTATATTATTTATTATTAAAACTTTTATACTGCCCTTCCAAAAGGCTCAGGGCGGTTTACATTAAAACACCATTAAAATCCGTTAATAATTAAAACAAAAATAATAAAGCATAAAAACAATAAACAACAATTAAAAACATCGTAAAACAATTAAATAATCAGAAGAATTTAAAAACAAGTTTTAAAAAGCTGAGAAAACCTGGTTGAAGAGATGTGTTTTCAGGTGTTTTTTGAAAATTGCCAGAGATGGAGAGGATTGTATCTCAGCAGGGAGCGCATTCCACAATCTCGGGGAAGCAGCAGAGAAGGCCCGTCTCTGTGTAGCCACCAAACGAGTTAGTGGCAACTAGAGATGGACCTCCTCAAATGATCTCAACGGCCGGTGGGGCTCATAGCGAAGAAGACGCTCTCTTAAATACCCAGGGCCTAAGCCGTTTAGGGCTTTATAAGTTATAACTAGCACTTTGTATTTTGCCCGGAAAACTATTGGCAGCCAGTGTAACTCCATCAACAAAGGAGTAATGTGGTCACTCCGAGATGACCCAGAGACCAACCTGGCTGCCGCATTCTGAACCAACTGAAGTTTCCGGATTACGTACAAAGGCAGCCCCACATAGAGCGTATTACAGAAGTCAAGTCTGGAGGTTACCAACAAATGTACCACTGTTTTGAGGTCATTGCCTCAAGAAACGGGCGCAGCTGGCGTATCAGCCGGAGCTGATAGAAAGCACCCCTGGTCACCGCCAACCTGAGAAACCAAGAAGAGGTGTGGATCCAGAGGTACTCCCAGACTTTGAACCTGTTCCTTTTGGGGAAGTGTGACCCCGTCTAGAACAGGTAGATCAAAATCTCTCTGGAGTTCTCACCCCGCACAATAAGTACCTCTGTCTTATCTGGATTCAGCTCAGTTTATTCTCCCTCATCAAACCCATTACTGCTTCCAGGCAGGCATTTAGGGAGGATATGCCAACTCCTGAAGATGTTGACATGGTGAAGTAGATCTGGGTGTCATCAGCGTACTGGTAACACCCAGCTCCAAATCCCCTGATGATCTCTCCCAGCAGTTTCATGTAGATGTTAAAAAGCATTGGAGAAAGTATGGAGCCTTGAGGGACACCATACTTAAGCTCAGATTTTGAAGAGCAACAATCTCCAATCAACACCATCTGGAATCTGTCCGAGAGGTAGGAGCGGAACCACTGTAAAACAGTGCCTCCCACCCCCAACACCCTCAGACGTTCCAGAAGGATACTATGGTCGATAGTATCGAGAGCCGCCGAGAGATCCAAGAGGACCAACAGAGTCACACTTCCTCTGTCCATTGCCAATTGGAGATCATCCATCAGGCCGACCAAGGCAGTCTCCACCCCATAGCCCACTCGAAAGCCAGTTTGAAATGGGTCCAGATAATCAGTTTCCTCCAAGACCGCCTGGAGCTGAGAGGCCACCACCCTCTCAATTACCTTGCCCAGCCATGGGAGATTGGAAACAGGCCTATAATTGCTCAACTCTGAGGGATCTAACGCAGGCTTCTTTAGAAGAGGTCTAATAATAGCCTCCTTAAGACAAGGAGGCATCCTGCCCTCCCTCAGAGAAGCATTTATGATTTCTACCAGGCCGCCTACAACAGCCTCCCTGCTAGATAGAACAAGCCACGTTGGACAAGGGTAAAGATGACAAGTGGTAGGCCTCACCGCTCCAAGCAGCTTTTCCACATCATCAGGAGTCACAAACTGAAATTGATCCAGTCAAATCGTATAAGAGGAGTTGTCGGACACCTCCAGTTCAGACATCAAATTAATTGTGGAGTCTCCATCTAAGTCGGCCCGAATCCGAGAGATTTTGTCTGCGAAAAATTCATTAAACACACCACAGAGGGTAACTGATGCTTCCAAATTCTGGTTCAAGGGAGAGGTGGCAGATACTATTCCCCTCACAACCCTGAACAACTCCACCGGACTGTCAAGGTCTGGCCAGCTGCTAGGGAAGTTCACGAAGCAAGCAGAGCTGCTGAAATTGGATATGGCTTGGCTGAACATTGTCGAAGAATGTTGACGAATGTTGATTCTCAGCAATGAGTAGGAGGCTGGAGATGTGATTTATAGAGCAAGCCGAGAGCTCCCAGCTGGTAGGAATTAAAGGCTTGTCAGCCCTCAGCAACAGGCGTTTGCTCCTCCTAACAGCCTCTAATTGCGTTTTACATCGCGTGAGCCTGCGCTGTTGTGGAGTCATTGGTGTTTCATTGCTTAGCTCTTCTTCGCACTGGTCCCCCACGCCTTCCGCTGACTCAGGTTGCCGTGCCTGCTCTAAATCATTAGTTGGATCTACCACAGCCGTTTCATGAACACTGACAGCCGGGCTCTGCCCCTCAGACACTCCTGAATTGGCTGGTAAGTTGACAGCTTCCCCTTCCTCCTCGCTGTCAGAGCTCGAGGGCGTGACACGGACGTGAACTCGCAGAGGCAATATGGGCAGAAATGAACATGTCCTTAATGTTCTTCTGTAGCAGAGACATGGGGCCAGGTGAAGGAGAGGAAGGCAGCAAGGGGCCCCATTTAAAAATCTCATCTCCGGGCCCACTCCGACCTTGGCACACCCCTGTTAAATATTACCAATGTACAATTAATTGCTAAGTGTTCTGAGCAAAAATGCTTCTCTGTGTATTCTGAAGTTCTTGCATTGAAGGCAGGCACCCCAGTCTCACACCCTGGGGAAGATGGTATCCTCTTCTCCCCCTCTCCAGCAGGCTTCTGAGGGCTGTGGCCACCGGCAGTCTTCCTATATAGTCTGAGCAACAAGCTCAGCAGGTGGAACCAGGAAGAACTGCCCAGTCACCCTTACAGCCGCAGTCCTGCAAAGCCTCTCCGCAAGCAGTCCTGGGGGGAGGCAGATGGCAACCAGGCAGAAGAGAAGAGGTAGCAGGCGACAGAGTAGGCATTCTCTTAAGTACCCTGGACCAAAGCTGTTAAAGGCCTTATAGGAAATAACAAGCATTTTGATTTCATTCAGAAACATATCGGCAGCCATTGCAATTATTTCAAAATCTGTATTATATGGTCCCTTGGAGTTGACCCAGAGACCAATCTGGCTGCTGCATTCTGTAACAAGTGTAGTTTCTGGACTACGTACAAAGACAGCTTCACATGGAGTGCATCACAGTAGTCAATCCTAGAGGTTACCAGCACATATACCACTGTTTTAAGGTCATTTACCTCCAGAAACTGACATATCTGGCATATCAGCTGAAGCTGATAAAAAGCACTCCTGGCCTCAACCTGAGAAATCAGGGAGAGTTTGAGAGACAGGAGCACTCCCAGACTATCTACCTGATCTTTCAGGGGGAGTGTAACCCCATCCAGAACAAGCAGATCTAAACCATCTCTCAGGTCCTGACTCCCTCACAGTCAGTACTTCTGTCTTATTTGGATTCAACCTCAGTTGGTTATCCCTCATCTAGCCTGTTATTGCCTCCAGGCAGGCATTTAGGGGAGTTATGCCATTTCCTGATGAAGTTGGGATGGAGAGATAGATCTGGGTGTCATCAGCATATTTTTGGAAGAGCGGTATATAAATCAAATCAAACCAAAAAATATTGATAACATCCTACACCAAACTTCCTGATGAACTCTTCTAGCGGTTTAATGTAGATGTTAAAAGGTATTGGAGACAGTCTGGAGCCTTGTGGAACTCCACACATCAGCTCTTGCTTGGCAGAATAACAGTCTCCAAGTGACACCATCTGGAATCTGCCAGAGAGGTAGGAACAGAATCACTGTAAACTATTGTCTACTATGACAATAGTCAAACCCATGTGTCTTAATCTTTAGGCCAGGCATTCTCAAATTTGGCTCCCGAGAAGTTGTTGGACCAACTCCCATCATTTCCAGCCCCAATGGCCTTTGGAATGATGGGAGCTGCAGTCCAACAATGTCTAGGGACCCAAGCAGTGTTCTCTCTAACAGGGATTCCCAGGTGTTGTTGACTAGAACTCTCAGAATCCCCAGCTGCAATGGCTTTTGCTTGGGTATTATGGGAGTTGTAGTCAATAACATCTGGGAATTCCTGTTAGAGGGAACAATAGACCCAGTTTGAGAATCCCTGCCTTAGGCCCAACTGCTCTGTCCCAGCAAACAGACAATTAGCTCTACTGTTGACAGAGGAAAGGGAATGTGTACTGAAATGGCATGCAGAAGCATGCTAACTTGTTTGTTTCTAATATCCTTGCTCACTGTGTTCTTCCTAGTGCATTTCTTCAGCACTGGCTTGGGGGAAGTGTCAAGCTAGTGCACTATGAATAAAGTCAACTGCACTAAGACCCTAAGTCTAAAATGGTAATTATTTTCAAGTGCAAAAACTTAGGGAAATTACTTTAGGAAATCAGTTTTAAGAAAAACTAAATTCTGAGATGCAATGAACTGGAAAAACAGAAGCAAAAATGTTCTTTTAACACTTTATGTACTGAGAATGACTAACAGTTATTTTTACCTGTGTCAAAAACATGGTGTCAAAACAGTTCTTGCACTTTTCTTTTATACTTCCCCAACTGAAGTATCAGACATTTCACAACTTCCTATGACAAATATATAAATACAATGGTAAAAAAATCTGGAATACATAAAGACATTATTTCATTAGATGCTATCAGTAATATAATCCCATGTTTCTCATTTGAACAGATACAAGGCCCTCAACCCCTCATATTTTGTAATGCGTTACCAGGAACAATGTGTGGCTGGCAGAGAAGAGGAAAGATATCTATGCTTTCTGTTCCCACAGAGCTGCGGTCAAGGGAAAGGTCGATTCTTGTCACACAACTTTCTTTGCACAAGGTAGCCAGAATTGACAGGCAATTGCTGCCGACTTGGATGCCATGAGGCAGTTCTGTGAATACTGACAATGCATGCAGAATGAAACATGGCTTAGTTTTTGGCATGCTGCAAGCCAAAAGCTACTGTCCTATCATATATGCCATCAATGTTCACAAGACCACCTCAGTGTATGCCATTTGCAGTAAGAAACCAACACAGTCTACCTCAAAAGTGTGGCTATTAGGCAGAAATAGGGCCGGTTCAGATGAACCTCTGCCTGCAGCTGCCCCAACATGCAATAATGCTGAGGCCATGGTGTGAACGTGCTCACCCTGATACAGGTCAAGGACATGCTGATGTGTTTGTGGCATGTCCTTGAGTGATGCAGGCACATTTGCGTTATGGCCCCATTGTGTGTTGGAGCGGTTGTGGGCTTAGGTTCATCTGAACCAGCCCACTGTGTCAAGAGGATGGGTCTTGGAGATCTCCAGCCACTTCCGTTTAATAAATAAAGATGGGGGTATAAATATATTTTGTAAAAAATAATCAAGCGATAGACGTGGGTTTCCTCAAGATTTTTCTGTTCACAGGGAATTCGTAACAAGATGTGCAAAGCTTTAGCTTAATAAATGTCCTGCAGTCAAAACCTCAAGAAATAGAGGTTCACATACAGAGCGATGCTAGTGCGACGCAGAATCCGAACAACCATCACGTCCTCCCTAGGCAGCCACTTGAGCTTCCTAAAGGGCCCGTGCCAAAAGCTGAAGGATCCTCAGCAGTCTGTGGGCTACAGTGCAGACAGCAACAGAGAGAGGGGGAGAGTCTGAAAACCAGGCAAAGTTCCCCTAGCAGAGCAGGTGTCTCTGCCCAGCTCTCTCCCCTCCCCCTGCAGCTGCACATGCCACCCACCACCTTTGCCAAGAGTTTTTTTGGGAAGCTCAGGAGGCTGCTAGAGAGGAGGCAATGGTTGGGTGGAGCACATTCTGCAGAGTGTTGCTCTGTGTGTGAGCCAGAGACCGTTAATTTCATAAGCATTCAAACATCCCAACCCTATTGTTCTAGACAATCAATCAATCAATCAATTTTTATTACAGCCGTTGGCCAGCCAAGAGATAAAAATCGGAACAACAAATATAACTAATATACACAAGTAGTAACTGATAACAACACACAATAAAGCAGTATACAAGCATCCAGGATAGATTACTTTAAAAACAGTAGAACAGCTCCTAAAATTGAGACCTTAATCTCATAGCAATATAAAAAAATTTGGCCACCACTTTTGTGATCTCACAGCTTGTATCCGCAAGGCAATATTGTGTATAAAAAAAGCTCACACCTTCCAGGAAATCTAACTAACAGGGGGGAAATAGGTTCTTCTCTGACACCTCGATACAAAGAACAATATATCAGAACATGGGTAACAGTTTCCAGGAGACCAGAGCCACAGGGGCAGAAAACTGTAGCTGAAGAATCCTTAGCGAACCTCCTTTCCAAAAGAGAGGAGGGCAGCACATTTAAGCGAGCCCGAGCAAATGCAACCCGAAATTGCGTTCACTTGGAAAAGTGAGGCATTGTTAGATAATTTGCACCTCTCTCTCCCATAGGGAGGGAAATCCCAAAATGTAAGGGAAAGCAGGTTCTGTTAGCTGAAGGCATAAGTTCCTGACGTTCAATGTCATGCAACCGTAGAAATAGTATTTCCTTCACCCTATTATTCATAGTCCAAGCATAAATAACAGAAGAAAATTCCTGAATCTCTAAACAGAGTTTAATCTATCTAGCAAAAGTAAATTCCCAAGCTTTACAGGCTATAGAGAAAGACCCAGATTCCAGGCAAAGAACAGAATACGACACACCTAGGCACTGCAAAGAAATATAGACTGTACTCTCTCCAGTTCAATTGTTACACCCTGTATCCATAGTGAAGCTCCAAAAGGTAATTGAGCCACAATCTTAGCCCGAAATACCTGGAGTGCCATTGGTATATACTGGCCTCCTTTAGAATAGTAGAAGCGCAAAAAGGCACTAAGAGTTTTACGGGCTATATGGATGGAGGACAGCCTCTGAGTATTCCAATTAAGAGTATATTGGGGGGGAAATGCCTAAATATTTATATTTGTAAACCTGCTCAATACGGTTCTGATTTACTACCCATTTATATAATTTCCTGGATTTAGAAAAAACCAGGACCTTTGATTTTTTATAATTGATAACTAACTTGTTATTGTTGCAATAGCAGGCAAAAGCATACAGCAATCTTTGCAAACCTAGTCTAGTCTGAGATAATACAGCCGCATCCGTGTATAACAACACCGGCACTCGTTTATCAGACAGCTTTGGTGCATGTGAACCCACCTTTTCCAGACATTGGGCCAAATCATTAATAAAGAGATTAAACAATGTAGGGGCCAAGACACAACCCTGTCTGACCCCACAAGTAGAAGGAATTAAATCAGTTAGAGCCCCATTAGTGGCATACCTAACCCGTAACGAAGATATGGAATAAAGCTGCATCATCAGAAATAACAGTCTCATCTATTGTAGTTTTTTCAAGTTTGGACCATAATGTGTCTGGAGATGGAATCAAATGCAGATTTTAAATCTATAAAAGCAACAAAAAGTTTGCCTTTAGGGCCACTAGAATATTTCTTTGCTAGATGATACAAGACCAGACAGTGATCAAGAGTAGGACGGCCTGTTCTAAAACCCGCTTGCTCAGTCCCAAGAATCTGGTTCTCTGAGATCCATGCCTCAAGCTTACCCAATAGATAAAAACCACGGACAACAAGCTTATGGGCCTATAATTAGATGGATCCAAATGAGAACCATTTTTAAATATGGGAACTACTGATGTTTTCCATTGCTCTGGTATAATTTCTGAGCTGTTAATAGATGTAAATAAATTGGCTAATACTAAGGCCCACCATTCTATATTAGCTTTTAATAGATCGGGAAGAATGAGGTCTGGACCAGGGGCTTTCCCAATTTTTAAACGTCCTACTAAATTCGTTATTTCTGCAGGAGTAACGGGGGGCCAACGGGGTAACATATCAGTCAGAGGTGGTACAAAAACCTGGCTAGGCTGTGCATCATTATAAACTGCAAAAAAGTGGGTTTCCCACGATCTGGCTGAAATCCTACAAGGCATGTTAACTTGGCTTGTTACAGAAACAATTCTCCAAAAAGTGTGGCTATCTTTATTATTAGTAGCCATTATAAGCTTATTCCGGGCATTTCGTGAGGCTTGATGTTTGGCTAATTTGAGACTGCTTTTATATGCTTTCTTTATCTGAAAATAGATTGGTGGGAGAGTTTGTTCTGAGCCCGATATATACTCTCTGTAAATACTCTTCAATTTTTTACATAGTATCCTACAGCATGAGTCAAACCAATTACTAGTTGCTCTCTTACAATGAGCATGTCAGGACAGTAACTTGCTCAACCATGAAAACTTTTGTATAAGAGCATCTTCTAATTTTCCATAAGCAGTAATAGTATGCGGGCCCGAATTTGCTTGCACAATAGAATTATATAGATTTCTACCTTTGGGAGAGTCATAGAACATAGATATCTCACTTTCTACTTCCTTTGACCATTTTATTTTGCAGCTTGAATTGGTAGAACTATCATCAAAAACACAGGGAAAAAGATTATCCCTCCTTTCCTGGGGAAGATCTAGATAAATGAACATAGGAAAATGATCACTGAAAATTTGCTCCCCCACCTCTAAAGAAGTGACATAAGGAAGAATAGATTTAGAAACCATAACATAATCCACAACACTACTCCCCCACGAGGAAAGAAATGTATATTCCCCAGGAATATCCGGGGGTATAGTACCATTTAATATTGTCAACTCAAATATCCTAGTTAGATAGATCAGTTGGGCTCCTGATGAACTGATGGCTTTATCTTTAGAAAAACAATTGGAGATGAGAGCACTGTCTAAACAGTTGCTCCATTTCCAGAAATGGGAGGCCATCAACGTTGTATCATCAGTACCGCATCTAGAATTAGAATCCCCCATAAGGATTATAGAAGTATAAGGATAGTTCAGTATTGCTTCAGTTATATATAAATCCAACTGTTGCCAAATGGTAGTAGAAGAACTGATTGTTTGACCCGGAGGCAGATAAACATTAATCAATAACAAATCTCCGCTCTTAGCCTTAATCAGAATTGCCATAGCATAAGGGGGAAGGTCAGATAATCGAATGGATTCTACATTCAAAGCTAACGATATGCAGCATACTAATCCGGCCTTCAGCCTTCCCCTGTTAGTATCCGAATTGACTTTCAATGAGTAAATAGTATAGCCACTGATATTAATCTCTTCTTTGGTCCATGTCTCCTGAAACACTAAAATATCCCACAGTTGTATAAAGGTAATAAACTCTATATCATTTCTCTTCCCATCAGCCAAATTATACTCACAGGATAAACTATCCCTGCCTCCTTCACAAAGCAGAGCATCTTGGCAGAGGGCACCATGCTCTTGTACAGCTTCTATGCAGGTAAGTCGTTCTTCTGCAAGATAACACCCTGGTAGCTTATATCTGCCCCCCACCCCCAAGTCCTGCTATGCTGCCTCATCGTGGCGGTGGGGTGTGTGTGTGTTGTTCCTGGGAGGGATGAGCGAAGTACGCCAGGAGGTATGCTCCCAGTAGGGTCACTCAAAGCGCGAAGGCCATCTCAGCTGCCCAGCTAAAGCAAGCAGGCACCTATATTGGGCAGCAGCAATATAGGAAGGTTTTGGAGGTGGACGACAACTTCAGTGACCATGGCAAAGGCATCATTTCATACTGTGCGGGAGAAGGCAATGGTCTATACCTACAACATGTCTACACCTACAAAGATTAGAATCATTCGGACAACGGTTTTCCCCATGACACACTATGGATGCAAAAGTTGAACTCTGAAGAAGCAAGATAGAAAAAGCATTGATGCTTTTGAACTTTGGTGTTGGAGAAGACTTTTGAGGATACCATGGACAGTCAGGAAAACAAACAAATGGATCATAGAACAAATCAATCCAGAATTTTCACTCAAGGCACAAATGACCAGGCTCAAAGTATCATATTTTGGATACATTATGCGAAAACCCAACTCCCTTGAGAAATCCATAATGCTGGGGAAAGTTGAAGGCAAGAGAAGAAGAGGACGACCAGCAGCAAGGTGGATGGACTTGATTACGACAGCAATGAATGCACCACTGAGAGAGCTTAAAGGCCAAGTTGAAGACAGATCATCTTGGAAGAAATCTATCTATGTGGTCGCTAAGAGTCGACACCAACTTGATGGCACTTAGTCAAGCAAGCAAGCTTATATCCAGAATGACCAGTGGCAATGGCTGTCCTCTGTGAATCCTAGAAAGAACAAATCCTACACCAAGACAGATGTGGAAAGTGCATTGAGACAGGAAGCGATGCCAAAAAGACCACCACTGTTTGGAATGCAATGCAGAAATAACATAATGGGCTGAGAAGAAAAATACTCAGAATTATTTTTTAAGGGTTTTTAAAAATATCCTCTTTCTTCCATGCTGTAGAAATGAAGAAAGATAAAAATTATGATAAAATGCTAACATTATCTACAGTGGTAACCCCTGGAGAGCAGTGCACTAGCTGAGATAAGCAATGCCAGTTCTTTAGTCAAAGAGACAGAACTCCCATAGGAACCTTGTTGAACACAAGGAGTCCCTGAAGTGCAACTAAGGGAGTCTTGTTACCACTGCTCCTCAATACTTCTGCTATATGAGATGCTTTTACTTGTGGAAAATTATTCTAATCCTAAACCTGGAGCACTATTGGTACATAGTTCAGATGCATTGTTCTACTAGTGCCACATTGCAAAATCTTAGCATTTCATTGGCTTCAATAGAAAAGTCACAACAAAATATTGCAGATCAAGATGCTAGGAATAAATGCCAGAAACAGTTATTTTTATAGCATACTAGAAGTTACAATTCATGTAAGCCCTTCACGACTAGGAACATAAGAAGCTGCTTTATACTGAGTCAAACCGTTGGTCTACCTTGCTCAGTAGTACTGTCTACTCAGACTGGCAGTGGCTTCTCCAAGGCAGGAGTCTCTCTCAGTTCTACCCAGAGATGCCAGGGATTGAACCTGAGACTTGACACTCTTCCATCCCTTAAGGGGAATACCTTACAGTGCTCGTACACAGTCCCTCATCCAAATACAAACTAAGGAGGAGCCTGCTTAGCAAAGGGGACAACTCATGCTCACTATCACAAGAACTGCTCTCTCTCCCAAATACACAAATGTATGTGTACATTATGAGCAAGATTATCGCTACTGCTTACAACCTCCTCCAAGTATTACTTACTCAAACCTTCTGACACGTCTGACTTAACAGGGTCTACAACACTACCAAAAACAAATAGGGAAAGTCAAATTCACCCCATAACCATTATTGGTAGCTTCTCTTCAGCCATATATCTCAGAGTTAATTATATATTTATTGTACCAATGGGAAAACCTAAAACCAAGGTTGGGCACTGTAGCTCAACCAATGAGTGCAATTGCCCAATGACTGAATTTTTGCTTTCCATATTCATACTGGGGCATTTCAAAGAAGAGATAGCATTTGTTGCAACAAGGAGACTGTGTGTGATTAACATAGTAAAGCTCCACTGCTCAATAATTTTAATTATTGGTTCTCAGTGGTTCTTAACTGGCAGCATTTTGTGTACAGTATTGTTTGGTAGTGTTGATTATCTTGTTTTGCAATTTGGTCTAGTTTTCAACCAAGTTCCAAGATCAACATTTCTTAATGTTCTCTCTGTTTTCTATGTTGTTGCTTGAAATATCCAAAATAGATCTCAGTTGTGACACAATATGCAATTTTGACATGAACTTGGACACATTCTCCTAATTTTGTTTAAAGACAACTGGTGTAATTTAGGAACTGTAACCTTATCATGAGAACAAACATTTATTTTAGCTTTGAATAGCAGCTTTTGATTATTTTTAAAAAATCTCAAGCTAGCTTAAATATGTAGCCATATTTTAGGTTACAAAATGCCAACTTCCATCTTTTTTAAAATGGTAAATGAATTTCAGTGTAAGTGAAAAGTGGGGCAAACCCCCCAAACTCCACATATATGCTGATGGAGTCTGAACAGGTAGTAACACACCAAGAAAAGGATTGTGGGCTCACTGAAAAAACATTAACCCAATGTGTGGCAGCTGTAAAGAAGGCTAATTCCATGCTAGGGATCATTAAGACAGTGGCTGGAAATGAAACTGTCACTATACACATCTATGGTGCAAGCACACTTGGAATACTGTCTACAGGTCTGGTCACCACACCTTAAGAAGGATATTGCAGAGATAGAAAAGGTGCAGAGAAGGGCAACCAAACTGATCAGGGTGTTGGAGCAACTCCCCTGTGATCAAAGACTACAACATTTGGGTATTTTTAGTTTACAAAGAAGCAAGTAAGGGTTGACGTGACAGAGGTGTATAAAATTATTCATAATATGGATAAAGTGGGTAGAGAGAGGTTTTTCTCTCTTCTTCACAATCTAAGGGATCATCCATTGAAGCTAAACGCTGGGAGATTCAAAACAGACAAAAGTACTGTACAGTCATACCTCACCAATCGGTTGGTGAGGGGTTTTTTTTAGTGATCTGAGGGGTTTTCAGCAATTTTGGGGTTCAGAGGTCTGATCCGCTCATTCTTCTTGGTGACTCTTGGTGATATTACAGGATTTGTCCATGATTTTTAGCAAAAAAAAATTGTATTTTCCCCTTCATTTTAAGGTCTTTTTGCGGTCATGGTTCCCCTAACCGCCATTTCCCATAGACTTTAATGCCTCGCTAACTGTGAATTTGCCAATGGTGAGGTTTTGCCAGAATGGAACCCTTACGGTTGGCTAGGGATACTGTACTTTTTTACACAATGGGTAGTTAAACTATGGACTTCACTGGATTTGAGGCTCTTAGTGTAAGTTGCACCTATTATGGTTTAGAGCAGACCAATGGTGATGTCCAACAATGGTTTGAACACTGGTAGAACAACTGTTGGCATCTGTCTCAATGAGCCTGAAGATTGGGTCTTCCTCAGGTTTAGCTTGTTGTTTGACCTGTTAACCTATGAATAGCCATTCTTAGGCCATTTGCAGTACTTGCTTTGCTTTTAGCTGCTGTTCTCTCCTGCTGTGTGTGAACAAATGTAGTGTTCTGTGAAACTCAAAGGCTTGCAAATTTTTACTCTTCATAAATGTTCCCAATAAAAGATATCACCTTACCTACTGAGAAATATTCCCTGGAACCAACACAGGCGGAATACGAAATGAAAGTTTGGTCGGTATATAAATGTGATGAATAAATAAATAAATAAGTGTGTATATGGAAGATATTCTATACACAGTTTAGTTTTGATCTTTTTCTTCACCTTGGAAGCCATCAGAAATTACTGCCAGCATTTATTGGGCTCTAATGACATCAGTGAAATCAACAGCATTTGGAACCTGAACTTCTGTTCAACATCCATTCTCAGATTTTCTCTCTTACAGTGAGGATTATTAATGGTCTGATCTGCAGCTGAGTTGACAAGTCTCTTATAGAAAATTCACCAGCCAAACAAAAGGACTAAAGGCTCAAGTGAAGGAAGGAAAAAGTGACAGAGCTTTACAGGGACAGCCTCTCTTGTCTTTCTTTCTCCTTAGTACAGGTATTATACTGGCACAGTAGTGCCATTGGCTGGCACGAACAACAGTGCTACTAATGTGGAAGTAGTAGTTCCATTTTATTTTCAGTCTCTGACCAACAATATGTGGCAGAAGTACTGTAGACTGCAAACAAGTTGGATTTGCAAGAGAACATGAAGCGGTGAGGAACCTTGCAAGGACACCTAAGGTGGCAGTGTGGTGGCAGGAGGCTTTGTGAGGGCATGGAAGTGGCAATGAGGTGGCAGGGCCATTACAAAGTAGAGAATGGACAGAGGCAAGGTGTCAGAGGCGACATGGAAGACAGTGGAAGGGTGGCAGGGGGCATTGTGATGGTATCCAAGATGGTGGCAGGATGGCTAGTTAGATCTTTCTGGGAGCCTCCGAAGAAGTGTAGAAAGGAAACCACCATCCCATTTGCCCCACAAGTAACTAGAATTCTACTTCACAATAAATCTCTCAGGCAGGATATTTGTAAGTTCACTGTATTGTTGATATATTAATATTTCCTTTATCTGTTTAAAAACCTTTAATAAAAATGATTATTTTTAAAAAAGAAACTGAATTTACCGCTCTCTATGAACATGAAGTTGTACATCTGCTGCCTACGAATATGAAGACTCCACTTAGCCAGCATGGGTAAGGGCCATTGCCACACTTCTCTTTCCCACAGTGCCCAGTGAGATTTTTCTTTTTTAACAGTCTAGAAATCCACTAATCCAAGAAACCCTTCTGCTTAAGATGAGAGTTAAAATGCTTTCAATTGTCACTCATGTTCTAAAAAGTGGGGAAACTACAAGTTAAGTTGCCCATTTTAAGTTGTGTGCCATATATGCTGTAAGACTCTGTACTGTCTTGTATTGTATATTATGCTAGCTTTACAAATTAGGCTTCATGTACAGTACCCAGATTTTGCCTTGGTCTTTCAGCTTAACATTTGGCTGTGAAGGGATGCATCTAGGCAAAAAGCAGCTTCCCCAAATCACTTGCTAAAGAAGCTCCTTAGGAATTTCTGCCTGATGCATTTCTACAAGTGTTTCCTCAAAATGCCATCTATAGTTAAGTGTTCAGCCTGAAATTCACAATTCTTTATACATTGTGATACATCCACATTGTGATATATCCAGTGTGGATGTATCCATAGCATCCCACAAATGGGCTGTTTAGCAAATATGCCATCAGTACTTTACACTAGACGTGCTTTATCACAGCATCCAGCAGCAGTCTAGAAACAGCCTGCACTGGATTCAATAGGCAGTTTCAGTCCTGGAAAATTGTGCAGGTTTATTCATTCATTCATTTGATTTCTATACCGCCCTTCCAAAAATGGTTCAGGGTGGTTTACAAAGAGAAATAACAAATAAATAAGATGGCTCCCTGTCCCCAAAGGGCTCACAGTCTAAAAAGAAACATAAGATAGACACCAGCAACAGTCACTGGAGGTACTGTGCTGGGGGCGGATAGGGCCAGTTACTCTCCCCCTGCTAAATAAAGAGAATCACCACGTTAAAAAGGTGCCTCTTTGCCAAGTTAGCAGGCTGACACTAACTCCTTACACTTCAGCCAAAACTGGTAACAGCAGCAGCTGCAGGATTTATAGGCAGTTGGATCATATCTTTGATTCCTTACAAGGATTTAAGAGGAATATTTTTTCAAACCTGAAAAGTGATATCTTAATACCAAGTCTGCAAATGGAAAATGTTGTATAGCCATCATCATTAATTTTGCTAAATGATCTGTGGAACAGTGGCACTTGATATAGTAATGACATGTGCTTTGATTATGTGCAAGAACAAAGCAAACTGAGGTGGCAACTCTTCAGAAAAATGGAAAAAAATATTTCTCACTCCCCCACCCATATATTTGGAGCTTTACAGAAAATATGGTATTAGTATATTATAGCCAAATAGCTTGAATTAATTATTTAAAAATGGGTTGAAGAAGCCTCATTCACTGACTCCTTTACCCACAGAAAAGCAGCAGAAGCCAATGCAGCCAGGTAGGTAGGCAATTCCTCCAGCCTCCCAGGAGCCAGGCCAAGCCCTAGGTAAGACCATTTGTGTAGGGTTAGTGGCTCTTTCCTGCCACATGGTATGGACAGAAAACGAGCCTGGAAAGCAGGATGGAAGGTCTGGCCTAATCCAAAAAGATAACGGGGCCTTTCTCATGATCAAGTGTGAGGGAGGCTGGGCAGGTGGGGAAGAAGACCTGGAAAGCTTACCTTTCAATCATCCTGTTGGTGCTGGGCACCGCTGTCCCTGGCAGTGCAGAGGTGCAAGATGCATTGTGCTGGCCCCTGGAAATCCCACAATGCACCACACCAGTGCACTGTGCAGTGCATTGTGGGGACTCCTCCTGCCCCCATGACAGACAGGCACCAGTAAGTGTTTTAGCACTGGCAGAAAGCAACTGGCATTGAAACACAATCAGGTAAACGGGGTTCAGGGAACACTAAGAGACGGACTCCGTATGCAGGTTTGCCGCCAAGGTGCTGCAGGGAGCCGGTTGGCTTCCATGGGTAGCCAAGCCTCGTCTTAGCTGCTTGTGAAAACAGCCTCAGCATTTTCTAAGAGGAATCTGACCCATTTGCTGAATAAGTTTGAAAAAGTCAAGCAAACTTCCTGAATAACATAAATAAACGAACATTAATTTCCCCACCTCTGAAATTATTTAATGCATACTAGCAAGATCCTCACTCCCCCAGTAACACTCTTTGCCACCTCTCTGCTCCCCCAAACTAGTAGTTACTCTCTGTACAAAGTCAAGAAGAGTTCCAACCTGGCAGTCTTTCCTCCTTCCTCTATGAGGGCCAAATAAGCCCTTGTATCACCAGCAGCATGAAGGGATGGGGGTGGGGGACATTTCCTAGAGGAATTATATGTGAAGCTGCTCCTGTGAAACCATTGCCTCTTCTTGTGCTCTTACAAGGGCCCCAGCCACCCCACGACTGTCTCGCATGCCCTCACAACTTTCACTGCCTTGCAAGGCCGCCCTGGATGACTAAGACTTCAAAGTGCAATTAGTCTTTTGCACATAATGCAACTCCAATCTTTCTGATATTCTAAAATTGCAAGTCTCCAAGATCCAAGAATTTCAGCTATTGTCTAGAAGAAACATTTCACTCCCTTTATGTGTTTAAGACATAAGTAAACTGGATTAAATTGGTACATATTCCCAGGCTAGTTTGCACAGCTATCTCCTACTCACAAACAAGTCCCACTGAGTAATGGTGCTTACTCTCAAATAAGCATGCAGAGAAATGCAGTAATAACTCAAATGCTAACTATACTCACTAGGGCAGTAATTCCAGTGAGCACAGTGGGACTTGTTTCTGAGGAAACTTGTTGGCTGGCTAGATAATAATAATGCAGAGAGCCTGATCTAAGACAGAAGAGGGATTTCCTGATATTTTAATTAAGCAGCTCCAGATATTTTAATTAGGCAGCAGAATGAAAGTGGCCGCAATCCTTGGTTAGGCACTTCCCACAACACCAGAGGACTTCTCGCTTTGCTCTGGCTTCCTTCCAGCCCTTTTATGACACCCCCTCCCCATGCTTGTCGCAGCAGGGAAATGCTTGACTAACAAGCAGAAGACTGCCAGTTCAAATCCCCACTGGTACTATATCGGGCAGCAGCGATATAGGAAGATGCTGAAAGGCACCATCTCATCAGGGGCGTAACTACTATTAGGCAAGGGGAGGCAGCTGCCTGGGGGCCCCCACGCCTCGAGGGCCCCCACGCCTCGAGGGCCCCCCAGAGGCAAGTCACATGACTATATATTGTGAAGTGTGTGTGTTTGTATCAGCGAGGGGCCCATTTTAAAGTTTTGTCTCTGGGCCCACTCCAGCCTTGTTACACCCCTGGATCTCACACTGCATGGGAGGAGGCAATGGTAAAACCCTCCTGTATTCTATAAAAAAAACCCACAGGGCTCTGTGGGTGCCAAGAAATCGACTTGACAGCACACTTTACTTTACCCCATACTGCCCGAAGTATGATACTTAGGACACATTATGCGAAAACCCAGCTCCCTTGAGAAGTCCATAAGGCTGTGAAAAGTTGAAGGAAAGAGGAGAAGAGGACGACCAGCAGCAAGGTGGAGGGACTCGATTACAACAACAATGAATGCACCACTGAGAGACCTTAAAGGCCAAGTTCAATACAGATCATCCTGGAGGAAATCTAGTCTCTTATGTGGTCGGTAAGAGTCGACACCGACTTGACGGCACTTAACCAACCAGTCACCCCCTATGCTGCGCGTTACCTCTCACTGGCTGCCACGCCCACCGGGCAAAGGCCACGAAAGAGCCACGCTTCTCCGCCTCAGGTCCACAAAGGTTAAACTCTGGGAAGGGCGCTTAGGACTGTGTGACGGCACTTTTGAAATGAAGGAGGCCACGTGGGAGAGGGCGGGCCAATAGAAAGAAGACTGAGAGGAACAAAATTCGTACGTCACGCTGCATGGCGTTAAACCATAGAGACTGGGGAAAGACAAGCCTGCAAGAGCGGAGTAATAGCTGCCGGCCAACTTCCGGTTGCGTTGCGGTTGGAATCTCCGGTGGGGAGAGGGTGAAACTGAATGTAGCGCGAGCGAGGTGCGCGCGCGTTTAGCAGAGTTGGAGTGAGCAGAAGCAGCTGAGTTATTGTGACCTTTGTTCCCAGCCGAAGTGTGGTTTTGGTTTGTACGGGGTGTTTGAGGCTGGAATCCAAGACTACCGACAGACGGTGACGCGGGAGGGAGGCGTAACTTCCACTGTATACTTCTAAAGAATTATTTAACATCCCTGGTTTTCGCCTAAAGAAGTGGCTGTGTGTGGTTCCCAAGTCCATAGCGCTTGACAGAGTTGTTGTACACTCAGCTGACGGCTACACACTTCACCCACCCGCCCCTCCCGCCATGGATCTAAAACTAATGGATTGTGTTTGCATTTGCAACACGGGCTGGATAGTAATAATAATAATAATAATAATAATAATAAAAAATTCAAGTAGAGTGCATGGTCTACTTTCTCTTTCATTCTACACTGAATCCTGTGGGTGTGTGAATTCTGACTTGTCAAGCTAGCAAAACATACAACACTGTAGAGTCCTTACAACGTATTATTTATTAGATTTCTATACCACCCTTCCAAAAATTGCTCAGGGCGGTTTACACAGAGAAATAATAAATAAGATGGATCCTTGTCCCCAGAGATCACAATCTAAAAAGAAACATGAGATCGACACCAGCAACAGTCACTGGAAGGATACTATGCTAGGGGTGGACAGGGCCAGTTACTCTCCCGCTGCTAAATAAAGAGAATCACCATGTTAAAAGGTGCCTCTTTGCCAAGTTAGCACTGCGAACTTAGCAGGGACACCTAGGACCTACACCCAGCTATTTTAAATTTGGTGTGTTTCTCACTGTGTACAACTCCTCTGTCAATCATTATAGGAACCACACACAGCCACTTCTTTATGTGAAAACCAGGGGTATTAAATAATGCTTTCAAAGTTATTGGGGTGAAGACACAGACAAATATAAAGCGTCTTATTTTAAACTGGATATTTTAGGGTTACTGAATTTAATTTTAGACATGAGATTTATAAGACCTTGTTAAAACTCCTTTGGACAAATAATTTCAGTGTCTGCAGTAGAGTTTTAGATGGACTCATAAAAATGCCCCCATCATCAGGATCATGGAGGATGACCTCCTATGTATTTTACTGTAAATTTGGTCTGTATCTGACTGCAAACACAAATTGCAAAGAGGTGGTGCTAGTAATTTGAGTGGGCACCTTGTTTCAGAATGGTGAATCAAATAAAAATACATCATCAGGATCACCTAGGACCCACTCCCAGCTATTGTAAATTTGGTGTTTCTCACTGTGTACAATAACTTTGTCAAGCATTATAGACTTAGGAACCACACACAGCCACTTTTTAATGTAAAACCAAAGGTATTAAATAATGCTTTCAAAGTTAATGGGGTGAGGACACAGACAAACTGATATGTCATCTTCCCTTCAGAATATAGAATCTGTATGGGAAATAAGAGTTGAGTTAGGAACACGAACTGCTTCTTCTTTTTCAGGCAGGACACCAAGTCCTGCATTATTCCATAGTTGTCTAGGAACAGCTGCCATCTTTTTAACCCCACAGGAATGGGGGGCAGGGGAGGTAGCACAATTGACTAGGAAGACCTGTTTCCATCCAAGCAGCCTGAAGAGGAGTGCTGGGGGAACTTGAAAGATTACTACCAATTTGTTTTTTTGATTAGCTTTAATACTAGGTGTTATACTACTGTTACTGTTGGATTACCCCACCCCCAACCAGGATGGCTACTTGCAATTCTTATCTTTGTTAAGAACAGGAGGATGCATCTCCTTCACAGCCTCAGAAAATTTTATCTCCGTTTACTGTGACTGGGGACAAGCAGCAGCCTCCCAACATGAGAGAGAAGCTTTTCCTCTCCAAAGATAGGACTCAATAATCTTTAAGAGTCTGGTAGAAGAGAAAGTGTCAGCAGCTTCACTATTTCTCATTCCTGTCAACAACAACAAACCACCTAAGCAACTTTCCTTTGTCCCTTCTAGTCTTGTTCTCACAATGGTTACATAAAACAGGTGGGATAATAGGGAACACCTTTTTAAATTTTTATTTATTTGATTTATATATTGCCCTTCCAAAAGTGGCTCAGGGCAGTTTACATGTTCTTTTGTAGATAAGAATAAATAAAGCAGAAGAGTTGAGAACCTATAAACCTCAAAGTTTGTTATTAATAATTATATGCAGGCTTGTAGTGTAGAGTGCTATATGCATAACTTATACTGCCAGGGAGAGCTGGAAAAACAGGCCTCAAAATGGCACCATTTGGGGGGTTAGAGCTGGAGGCTCTCCACCCAGGGCTCCCCTCATCGGCCGCCCTGCCCCAGCAGAACCTCATGAGCAGTGTGGAGAGCCGTAAGGGGTTTGGCAGGGAGAGCAGGCTTGACCCGCTCTCCCTGCACATGAGCACTCGGCATGCCTTGGGCATCCAGATCGGCCATCCACACAATTACTGGCTCCATCATGGGGGCGGCAGGGATCAGGGGCCAGCTGGCCCCTGGAAGTCCCAGCATACCCTGCACGAGTACGTGGGGCATGCTGGAGAACACCCCCCGCCCAACTCCAGGAGGCTTGTTGGAGCCTCCTGGTCAGGAGTCTTCTTGGGAGTTGCCGCACTGCAGTGGCACACAATCCGGTAAACAGGGTTAGTGGAGCGCTTGCTCCGCTAACCTTGCTTAAAGGGAGGGGCCTTTAGGGAGGTTTGCTGCCAGGAGCTGCAAGACCCCCATTGCAGCACACAACCAGGAGTGCAGGACCCCCACTGCAGCACACAACCAGGAGTGCTGCAACCAGGAGTGCAGGCTAGGCTCCCTTAACCTGCCTTCTCCTGGTTGTGAGAACAGCCTCCAGGTCTACCAATTGGAATCAGCGGGTAGACCAGCCCTCAGCTCTGGACTTGGCACGTCAGCTGGCCTTGGAGGACTGATTTACCTGAGTAGACCAGTCCTCAGAGGTGTGCAGTTGTGCCAAGTCTGTAGCAGAGGGCTGGTCTATCCACCAACCCCAAATGGCAGACCAGTTCTCTCTGGAAAAACAGCACTCTAATCACCTGAACCGATTTAGATTGAATCAGGGGGTGGTTCTCCTCAACTGCAAATTGGGCCCTCAATTTTGCGGGTGATTAGATTTAAGGTCAAATCCCTGAATTACCCGATTCAACCCAAATGATTCCAGGTTGAATTGAATTACACAACCCTATAAAACAGGCTTTCCTTGTCTTTAGGTAGTTGCTGAAAATATTCCTATTTCACAAGGTCTTTTAATTTGTTGTTTTGTTGTTTTAGCCAATCAGGTTATGCTCTTTTTTATGCTGCTGTTTTTTGTTACTAAATGTGCTTTTATTTAATATTGTAGCCATCCTGGACTTGCTTTATGAAGGAGGAAAGGATATAAATCTCTACAATAAAGTGCACAGAGTTAGTACTGAGGAACCTCTATCCACCCCCAGTAATGGAAACATTGTGTATTGTGGTGTCTAATATAAACACAAATTGAACAACATGTACTATGGGTCTTGACACAGGCAACTGCAAGAAATTGGTTATGCACATACCCAGCAACTCCCCAGCATAGAAACTCTAGCATGATCTCCAGAATTACATGAAGCTATATGACATTTTATTCCTAGACGTTAGTCCAGGACAGTCTTTATTTCAAGATGAATCACTTTGTCAAAATTCCAGGCCAACTCTGAATGCGTAGTCACTTTGCCCTCCGTTATCTCCCACAGCAATCGTAAAACAAGCAACTTTAAAAAAAAATAGCTGCTATAAGAAACAATTAGAAATGCGACATTAGTTATGTACACAAAGTTTGTCATTTACCATATTTGTGCCACTGAGGGCCGGTTCAGATGAACCTCAGCCTGCTGCCATTCCTGCACACAATAATTTTCTTTCCCCCCCTTTTGATCTATGGACCACAATAAATTGACTGACTGAATATAATTTTAACTGAGGGGTGAGGTGGGGGGGAAGGCACCAAAGTCAGACATGGCAGCTGAAGCTGGCTGGGGCGGTGAAGACTCAGATTATACCTTAATTCATCAGATATCCTTCTGCTGCTGCTGCCCGACTCTGGGTGTAGTCTGCCCCTGCCATGCTGCTCAGCTGGCCATTGCACATGTGCCATTTGATGGGGTCAGTCTGGTGAAGTTTTTTTAAAAACAAACAAACCCCAAGCTGGCTCCTCAAATAGCTGCTATGAATGCACACTGGCCAGGTGAGAAGGGTGGTAGACTCCACACAGAGCAGGGCACAGGGGCGGGTAGCAGCAGCAGGCCATTTAATAATGTTTTAAAGATATAATCCACTCCTCGCTTTCCCCCCCCACTGCCATTGGGAGCTGCTTCAGGTGCTCACTGTGGGGGTGGGAGTGGCAGCATCCATCCCCTCAAGATCCTGGCACCCTAGGCAGGCAACCCCTGCTAACTGGGCAAAGAGGCACCTTTTACCGTGGTGATTCTCTTTATTTAGCAGGGGGAGAGTAACTGGCCCTATCCACCCCCAGCATAGTACTTCCAGTGACTGTTGCTGGTGTGTGTCTTATGTTTCTTTTTAGAATGTGAGCCCTTTGGGGACAGGGAGCCATCTTATTTGTTTGTTATCTCTCTTTGTAAACTGCCCTGAGCCATTTTTGGAAGGGTGGTATAGAAATCGAATTCATAATAATAATAGGTCCACCCAGTGCACGGGCTGGCCCTGCTCCAGAGTCTACCTCTTAATTGCAGGTTTATGGGACTGTATGGCAGGGATGGGGGAGAACAGAGAAATACATGCTCCTATGTATAGTATGGCCAGGAGTCAGAAGACAGGAACCGATTCAATATATACGATCCACACGGAACTCTTGATTTATACTTTATCCCTTTTCCAAAGTATGGCCTAAATTAGTGCCACTGAAGAAAATGGTGGGCTGATTCAGAGCCTCACATTGGCCCCCCACAGCACTGGCTGTTCAATAGCCACAGGGAAGGACTCCTGGCTCAAGCAAGCAGTATGCATTAATTTGGCCTGTGTGTTGTGTTTAGCACATAGAGCCATAGGTTGCAGATGCACTGAGCTTAGTACTTACATGTACAGCCTATCACTGCCTTTCTTTGGCCTGCACTATTCAGTTTATGTGGTCTAATCTTATAGGTCACAAGAATGACACAATATATGCATGCATACATACGAGAATGAACCACAGCGACCCAACTGTGATCTGTGGACTTGGATACATAGTAGGTTCTGCTATGGTAATGTTTCCTTTATTTCATTAGCCAGAGGGTGGAATCAGAAGCCAGAAGAGGGAGGACCCAGCCCTAAATAAAGGACTTTGATTTACATATTTCTCTCACTCTCTGGAAATGTTATGTGAATAAGCTGCATGAGAAGCAGAAATAAGTGGAGTTCAGGAATTATACCCAGTGTTCCCTGTAAGAGGGATTCCCAGATGTTGTCGACTACAGCTCCCAGCATTCCCAGCTGCAATGGCCTTTGGCTGGGGATTATGGGAGTTGGAGTCAACAACATCTGGGAATTCTTTACAAGGAACACTGATTGTACCATCCACATATAATGACCCAAAAGATAGCAGAAGCATCATACAGGCTGGTATCTCCTTCCCATAATAGATGCAGTTAATCCAGAGTAACAAATGTTTACACAATATCAGGCACCCCAATTTGTGTGAGCAAGCCTTAAAGATGAAAAGGTAAATGGCACTTTGATAATTCATTTTTAAAATAAATTAAATAAAAGGCTTGTCACTACAAGTTATTTTAATTGAATAAGCCACAAGCCATATTTGGAAAAAAGTAAGGACAGACAAAACTTACTATACCAGTATCTTAAATAATTGTTGAAGAGACCTCCTATTCAGTTCTACGCACATTTTAGGTAGTGTTTCAAAGCACTAGCTCTACACTGTAGCTAATAATTCTATTTACAAAAGCATAGCAGTGATTTGTTAGTGCTCATAACCGTTTCGGTAGAGTGAACTGCACTTACGAAGTATTACATCGATATGCTCCTCAGTCTTAATGTCATCCACTTTTATTAATAAAAACACTGATATTGTTCAAAGACAGATATTTTCAGAAAGCAACATTAACTAAGAGTCTAATATCTACTGGCTTCAATTCAAAAGTCATCATGGACACAGAGAGAGTTTTAAATTACACTAAGGTACATTGATACCAGTAAGTCATAGCTAGCCCCCATTCAATAGGGGGAAAAGACATGCCTCCTCTTGTCGTTACACAAAATGATTTGTCCCATAGACAATCTCAATATCAGGTTGTCTTTCTGCATGCTGACACCATGTGTGATTGCAGTACCTCATATTGAAACTAGGACCCTAAGCTCTTAATAAGGCAAAATATTCTCTAGCTAACTGAAGCTCCTCTGTCAAGCCAACTAAAGTCTGCTGTACATACTCAATTTCTGTCTGAAAAGAAACTCCAGATATCAAGTACAAGGAAAAAGGCAAAACAGAACTCCTTAACCCTAGATGCAGAATTCCTATGAATTACTACACATTACAATCACTTGGTTTTTGAGCTTCCTATCTATTATAATTCCCAGTAGAGGAAAGGGCCGTATTTTCTATTGTAAACAATAGTTCTAACAGAAATCTGCATTAGTTTCTGAAGTAAAAAAAACCATTTCCTCCTAGAGCAGGCGTTATGAAACCCAACTATTTAAGACAGTTCCACATTAAAAAGAAAGATGGAATTATAGTTTTCAGATACTCTATAGAGTGACTATTTCAGAACAAAAAGCTTAGTCTGGAAAGGAAACAAAACAAGCTTTGATCAATTTAATTTATATGAAAGACAGGCTTAAGAGTTGATGTAGCAGTCCCCTGAGTTTTGGCATCTAAAACTGGAGAAGTCGTTGTGATTAAAGGTCACAGGAATAGATAAGGCATGAAACCCATTATGACTCAGTCACAACAACTTACTAATTCAATATTAACCTAGCAGCACCTGCAACTGGACAGAAACTCCTGGATCTAGAAACAACAGAAACAAAAGCCACCCAAGAAGCACTACTTTAGAGAATCTAAACCATACCAATTCTTAAGTACTGATTTGGGGTACATCGCCTCCCCCCACCACCAACTAGTGCACTACACTACCATAGCTCTCTGTGAAACAACATCTATATTTCAACCAAGTAATTCATGTAGTTTTTGTAACTTGTTTGTTAGCTGGGCATATATCCTGCCAATGCTGCTAACATAACAGAGCTAGGCCTGCCCAGCTCCTTGTGGAAAGCCTGTCCTCTGAAGATATAACTCAAGTTTCACTCATCTTCAGAAAGTCTATTTCTCTCCCACACAGCTTTGAAAGAATAGCATTTACATCTTAGGAGTAGCAAGTCTCACTGTAGATTACTACACAAGTGGCACTGCAAACTGTTCCTTCCTCCACGAAAAACAAACAGTAGCCACATGGATGTTGGTCAGATTGCTCCCATTTCATCTCTCTTGCTTAATATTTGTTGATTCCAAAGATTCTGACTCCATGCAGTTGCGGCAACTTGGGGATAAGTACACTCAAGAGAGAGGCTGTGTTTAGGATGAAATGCGTGGGGTCGTATTTTGTGTAGAAGCTTGCTAGGAAATACCTGCAAAAGAACAAAGACATGTTAATACAAAGAGAACGTTCTAGACTAGGCCAGAGAAGAAAGGCATTTCTAAAGCAAAGAAAACATATTTATTTATTTATTTATTAACATATTTATATACCACCCCAAACGCAAGTCTGAGCGGTTTACAACTATACAATAAAAACAACAAATAAAAAGGTTAAAGCATTACAACAATTCAAAACGTAAAACAATGTTAAAACTATTAAAAAACATCAAAATATTAGAACAATGAGGCTCTTCTTATGATTGGTGAGAAGAGCCTGGGGAGGATTAGCAGGAAGGTCAGTCTGCTCCGGGCGGCTGAACCAGCCGCCCACACGACTGCCGACTCCGTTACGGAGCCAGCTGGGAGGATCGGGGGCTGCGTGGCCCCTGGAAGGTCCAGCATGCCCTGCGCAAGGGCGCAGGGCATGCTGGAGAGACCCCCCGAGCTGGGAGACTGCTTTTCAGCCTTCCAGTTGGGGGTCTACTTGTGAGTTGCCATGGCGCGGAGCCACACCACAGCAACTCATAATCGAAGAGCCTGGGTTAGCGGAGCGCTTGCTCCACTAACCCGGGCTTAGGGGAGGGTTGTTTTAGCGGGTGACCTACTTTCGTGAGACCGGGCTCGGCTGCGAGCCCGGTGGTTCTCCCAGGCATACAAAATCGGGCTAGGCTCCCTTAGCCCGATTTTGTATGACTGTGAGAATAGCCTCAGTATCTAATTAAAAGCCTGGGTGAAGAAATGTGTCTTGACTGCCTTTTTAAAAGTTGTAAGAGATGGGGAGGCTCTTATTTCAGCAGGAAGGGTGTTTCAAAGCCCTGAGGCAGAGAAGGCACATCCCTGAGTGACCATCAGATGGAGCTGAGCTACCAGATGAGCCAAGCTTGGAAAAGCCGCTGTCAGTCTGTGTAGACAATACTGAGCTAGATAGACCAATGGTCTGACTCAGTATATGACAGCTTCCTATGTTCCTGAGCTATTTAGGGCTTTATAGATTATAAGCAAGACCTTGTATTTTGCCCGGAAACTTATCGGCAACCAGTGTAGATTTTTTAAGACAGGAGTAATACGGTCTCTCTGAGATGATCCAGAGACCAACCTGGCTGCCGCATTCTGGATCAACTGCAGTTTCTGGGCTATGTACAAAGGTAGCCCCACATAGAGTGCATTGTAGTAATCAAGTCTGGAGGTGACCAGCAGATGTACTACTTTCTGAGGTCATTTATCCCAAGAAATGGACACAGCTGGCTTATCAGCCAAAGCTATTAAAAGGCACCTCTGACCACTGCCTCAGCCTGGGACACCAGGGAGAGGTTTTTGTCCAGAAGCACCCCCAGACTGTATACCTGTTCCTTCTAGGGAAGTGTGACCCCCATCCAGAACTGGCAGATCAAAATCATCTCCTGAGTTCTGACTCTGGACAATAAGTACTTCCATCTTATCTGGATTCAGTCTTTCTCATCCAGCCTATCGCAACCTCCAGGCAGGCATTTAGGGAGAAAAAGATGTGAGTGTCATCAGCATACTGATAACATCCTGCACCAAATCTCCTGGTGATCTCTCCCAGCGGTTTCATGTAGATGTTAAACAACATTGGAGACAATACGGGAGCCCTGAGGGACACCATACTGAAGTTCAGATTTTGAAGAACAGTCCCTGACACACACCATCTGGAATCTGTCCGTGAGGTAGGAGTGGAACCACTACAAAGCAGTGCCTCCCAACCCCATCAGACGCTCCAGAAGAATACCATGGTTGATAGTATCGAAAGCTGCCGAGAGATCCAAAAGGACCAACAGAGTCACACTTCCTCTGTCAATTCCCAATTGGAGATCATCCATCAGTCCAATCAAGGCAGTCTCCACCCCATAGCCCACCCAAAAGCCATTCTGAAACGGGTCTAGATAATGAGCTTCATACAAGACTTCTTGGAATTGGGATGCCACCACCCTTTCAATTATCTTGCCCAACCACAGAAAGTTGGAGACAGGCCTATAGTTGCTTAACTCTGAGGGATCCAATGCAGGCTTCTTCAAATGAGGTCTAATAATTGCCTCCTTAAGAGGTAAAAGATAGTATAAGATCTATTTAGTATGAAATGACAAATAATTTAGGGGAATACCACAAGATTACGTCAGTATTACAAACTACTCCCAATATGACTTTTTGTTTAGTGGCCCCCAACACACATGAACGTCTACTCACAGGAAAAGCATTACCGTACTGCCTCTTAAAGCAATCTAAGCCTAAATTAGTGTTTTTGCAAGCACAGGCAATGATTTAGAGTCATCATTTAGAGTAGAATTAACATCTACTCACAGGAAAAGCATTATAGTACTGCCTCTTAAAGCAATCTAAGCCTAAATTAGTGTTTTTGCAAGCATAGGCGATGATTTAGAGTCTGAAAATGCACATACAGTTCTATGTAATTGATTTTGAAAGGACATATGATTTGTTATAAGCTTGGTGAAACACACTAGAAGAGGTGTCCAATAGTTACAAAAAGAACTGCAATGTGTCATTGTAATGTCATTTGTTCACAACTAGTTCAACTGGAAATGTTAGAAAACATGCCACAGATTCCTCTTGATCTGTCCAGTCCTTACACGGCAAATATTTGCTCTCGCCCCATTTTTGTTGTTGTTGTTGCAGTTCACTTTACTATACTATATGTATTGCTGGAAATTTAAGTGGCTTCTTTCATGTGCCTAAAATTAAAGTACCACTTCCTTTGTCCATTAGAAATGTGTGGCAGATCAGTTTGTCACTTTTCCATTTGCAACAAGCACAGAAGCTGACAAACATTTCAAGTATTACGATTTTGCCTCCACTTCTGACCTTTGTGTCAAAAAAGGATCTTCTGCATTCCTTCGTTTGGCTAACTAGTTTTGCTGCAGCCCTTTAAAGCAACTTGCTTCAAGCACTGCAGTCAAAGTTTAGCAGAGCATTTTGCCTTAGACATGTTTCTGTACATGGGCTGCACCTGTCCCCAAAAATATGTCCTCTGTTCACATGTGATTTAAGAGGCTGTACCCTTTTCTGCCTTCAAGCTGAAACACCCACAGCTCAATTTGCACCTTTCCAAGGAAGTGTCACTGACTAACTGAAGTTCTACTTAGCAAGAGAAGGTGCTAAATGACTCAAATTCTTCTGAAAGCAATGGAACTTCCAAGTGGATGTTGTTACTAGGATGAGAGTGTTCTATTTTTTTTATACAGATACACCTCAAACATTTTCTCTTCAGCAAAATAGCAATTCCTGAAGCATACTATGCTGCAATGTAGGGCATGACACAAAGTTAGCCGTTTGACAGCCCTTTGGGTTCAACAAGTGACATAAGGACATGCTGAAGTAAGTGAGGCTTAAATCTGGCTAGACTCTGGCCTTCTATTATAACGCACTTTCCCTAAATACCAAAAATGCTTTACATTATCTCAGTACTTACTGAACTTATGAGGTATGGAACTATTAATTATCTCACATTGCAAATGGGGTGTGTGTGGACCAAACGGAAAGCAGAGGTTAAGAGACTGTAACTTGCCTAATGAAGAGAACTGATTTGAAATAGACTTCCAGCTTATGCTTTTAACCATCATGCTATCCTAGCTAAAAGTCAGTAGTCTATTGCTGTGTAGGGTCCGCGCAGAGATTTCAAATCTTCCTACTGACTTAATTCATTTATTTTATAGGGCTGCCAATAAAGAGATCCACATTGCTCATTTTAATTAAGGGGTCATGTTCCACATTCTGGGGTACTAACTTGCTTGTTTCAGAATCCAGATTTGACACACTGTAGGCAGTCAATTTTATATTAACTAGCAAGAACTAAGGAGTCTGGGGGTGGGGGCACACACTAGAGTACAAGATTCCCCTATTGCAATTACTTAGATTCCATAATACAGAGCAGCAGTTGAGATTCTTCTTCCAAGACAATAAATTCTAACTTTCAAGGGAAGTAGTTTGCCTTATACTTCCAAAAGAGTGCGGCATTCTGCTAGAAGTTTTGATAACCTTATAATCTAAGATATTCATTCAATATGCAATGCTTTAGAACAGGGTATTTATACAGCACAATCCTATGTATGTTTTCTCAGAAGCAAATCCCATTGTGTTCAATAGGATTTACTCCCAAGTGGCAAGCCTTGGTCCTTTTTAGTTTGCCATTCTGGCCAATGCACTGAAAAGTGAAACTTTCTAGCTGCTAAGTGTGTAGTAAGTCTTCACCTCCTGATACTGCTGTAGTTTTGGTTGGTACTCTTTAGTATTATTATTATTATATTTATTATTAAACTTCAACTACTGACTGAATTTAGTTGTAAAATGAAGTTGCACAACCAATGTTTTCCAAATGTTGATTTGGGGTGTGTAGTGTTTCTGTATTACATTTTGTAACAACAAATTTATGGAATGGAAAATTAGCCTACAGTATTTTAAATTCACCACCTAATGGGGCAGTGGGAATGACTTGACTAGCAAGCCAGAGGTTGCTGGTTCAAATCCCCGCTGGTATATTTCCCAGACTATGGGAAACACCTATATCGGGCAGCAGCAATATAGGAACATACGGAAAGGTATCATCTCGTACTGCGTGGGAGATAGCAATGGTAAACCCCTGTATTCTACCAAAGACAACCGCCAAGAGCCAACACTGACTCAACGGCACACTTTACTTTTATTTTGAATCCATTTAAATACAAAACATTTCAGAACCTTACATAAACTACTGAAATGTGGCACTACAGGTTTGAACTAAAGCTAGGAAGACACAATCCATTATGAAGCCAGTCTCTCATGGGGATTCCAGTTCTGCAAAATACCCTGTACTTGTCTGCAGGACTGGAATGTTCACTCTAATATGGTAGGGTTATCAAGATGAAATCAGTACTTCCTTTACAGGAATCATAATTACATGGACAACAAGTGGGACCTGCAGCCAAGTGTTGCAGTATATTAGGGCTCCAACCAGCCTGGAACAGAAGCCATGAAGGTCACTGGACTACATCTAGACTAGTGCTGTGCCAGCACAATGCCAGATAGGAACATAGGAACATAGAAAGCTGCCATATACTGTGTCAGACCATTGATCTATCTAGCTCAGTATTGTCTTCACAGACCAGCAGAGGCTTCTGCAAGGCTGCAGGCAGGAGACTCTCTCAGCCCCATCTTGGAGAAGCCAGGGAGGAAACTTGGAACCTTCTGCTCTTCTCAGAGTGGCTCCATCCCCTGAGGTGATTATCTTACAGTGCTCACACATCAAGTCTCCCATTCATATGTAACCAGGGCAAACCCTGCTTAAGCTAAGCGGACAAGTCATGCTTGCTACCACAAGACCAGCACTCCTCTCCCCGCTTTAAAGTGTGCATTTGCAGAATGTACACTTTAAAATTACCCTTTCCAATAATGATACATAAAGATGTAGTGCATTGATGCTGTACAAAGAAAGGAAAGCCTGTTCCAGACTTGTTTTTGTACTCTGGGAGATGAAGGTTGCACAACCTGGAATGTGTCCCAGGGAACGTACAAGGTACTAGGAGTTGTGCAGTCACAGACCAACTTCACCCAGCTCTGCAGACATCTTAAGCCATGCACACAACTTCTCTTGTTCCACTAGTGCAACACTCATCTAGATGTCAACCACTGAGAATAGCTCTTCATTTAATTTACACAACAATATACTTCAGTTTACCTGGGGAGTCCAAGTATGCAGAAACCACTATCCTATTTTTCACTTCCAAGCTGACAGGCACAAGAACATCTAATATCAGTTTGGTATTAGAGGGAATGCTGTATTTTGCCTCCCTTTAAAAACACATATTTTAATTGATTAAAAAATCATGAACTATAAGAAACATAACCAAAATATCCCAAATATGTTTGAAGAATGCACTACAGAATTACCCTTTCCAATATTGATTTGTCACATCAAATGTTACTTTTTGGAAAATTTCCAGAGCATAACTATTGCAGAAATAGAACTTTAAAACCTACAAGATTATGGGAGAGATTGTGAAGAACTTCCGTGAAGATGTAAACTGTACACCATAGTCCAGTTGCTCCCAGTGAGTCAGCAGTCTTGCTTTACCTTGGTCAGGTGTTTCAAAAGGTGTTCCTTTTACTGCATGCAAGAACACATACATTCCCTGGGAAGAAAAACAAAAACAAACAGTACACAAAAACTATGAGATAGGACTCCTGTATGACTCTAGACCACTACCAAAGCATGATAGAAACCTGTTCTGTGTTTTCCACATATATACATATGCTTGATAAATGGTTAGATGGGAACACTAAGACAAACACTCCACTGAAAAACAGAAAGGTTAGTCTAACTAGCCTTAGGTGGCAGCTCTCCAATTGGACTATTATGGAGAAATGTGAAGATACAGTCCTCCTTAGCCAACCAACCGCGAGTTTCCCAGTCGCGGATTTGAGTATCCGTGACTGGGAAATTGTGTCAGGTCCTGCCAACCATGACCTGAGTATCCAAGGTTTGTTGAGATTTTTTGGAAATTTGGGGAGTTTGGGGGGAATTTCTGGGGGCTGGAGGTCATTTCCAGAGGTCAGAGGCACTGTTCCCTCTAAGGCATGCACAAGTGCACGAGCTCACAAGTTTTTGGATGTCCGCTCAGTTCATTTTCAATCCAATTCAGATTGAATCAAGAAGGCCCCATTCTGAGTGCACACTGGCTTGATACTGCTGCCCAGAACAAAACTCATTCCGCCCAGAGATGAAAAAAATTAGAGGGACCACTGGTCAGAGGGTGATTGGGGTGTGTGTGTGTGTGTCAGAAGGCAGTTTTTTCTATTTTTAACTGCCCCCCCCCCCGGTCTTCTTGCGACCGCTAAACCCGTTTTCAATGTTTTCCCATTGCTTCCCAACCGCGAATTTGCCAACCGCGAGGTTTTCCAGGAACGGAACCCTCATGGTTGATGAGAGATGACTGTACTTCGTAATGAAACAGCCTATATCTGATTAACAACAGGGAGGGAGAAGCAGCAAAGGAAACAGTGGGGCCAGGAACCATCGCAATGAAAAATGTTTCGGGGGCTGCCAGTCTGCTGCTTCTGCCAATCTGTTTCTATAGGGAAATGCCTCATCAGTGGACCACCCCTGGGTTCTTCCTTTCCTCACTTTCAGAAAGCACTAGAAACGTTTCTTTTTAATCCACAGGTGCTTTTAGGAATAGCACTGGTGGTTTTCCTCTCCGGCATCTCTTGTTTTTTTAATCTAGCCATCAGTCACCTCATATCCTTATATCCACTCAGGTATAGAACAGATAATATGCAAATTACCTGCAGAGCAGCATCACACTTCTCCAGTATAATCGCTGGCACTGATCAAGGTATTAATGCTGGCCAAGATTTATTTAATCTAATTTATCATAGAGTTGAGACATTTCATAGAAATAACATTTTCTTTTATCTGCCCAAAGATGCTTACTTGATTACAAGTTGTAAATTTGACTCTTTAAATATGGCATTTAAGATGTATAAAACAAACAGCCACTTTAGTTGCAAGTTAGGTTTAATTAATCAAATGTCTTTTCACATAATTTTATTCAGAACTTTGCATGCATCAGCAATTGTCTTAGTCCTTTCTAATGAGAATGCAGACCTAGGCTCTTGAGGTTGCATTTTGTTTCTGCATGGAAAGATGGCAGCCATACTATGCCTTATTAAAAGGCAGGGGAGTATTTTAAAATTACTTGCATGCTTACCAGTGATGCTAAGTTTGCATTGCTAGGGGTTTGCAGAATTATTCACAAATCTGCAGATAACATACTATAAAATCAAAACTTCTCTATACAAAGATGGTAAGTTGAGCACTATATACATGTCTGGTTGAAAATGTTTCTACTGAATTCAGGGGAACATGCTCCCACACAAGGGAGCATAGGTTTACAGTCTAAAAACAATATTGCCTTGGGGGCAAATTCAACATTCTGGTTTATGACCAAAGCCCTTACCTATCTCGAGCCTGTGCCCTACACTTGTCCCACTGCAATCTCGAATCTGCTCTGGAATGCCTTCTAGAATAAGGATGGTCAAAGGGTAGCCCAGAAGTCATATCCAGCTGCTTCTGGTCTGGCAGGGACCACTCCAGGTAGGAAATGGAAGGCAACTCATTTCTTGATCTGAGGGACATGTTCTAAGTGGGAAGCAGCACTATGCATATTGCTTCTGACCTAGTTAGTGCTATTCCAAGCGATTTTACTTGGAAGCAGTACTAGACAGTCCAAAAGGAATGTGCAAGAGTTGTGTTCTTTCTCCTTCCTGGCCAGGAAGTGTCTCAACCCTACCCTCATGAGGAATGGGAAATAATCTCAGGCAGAAATGAGACTCTAGAGAAATGTCCCCATTCCATTACAAGAGGGGTGCCTACCAACTGAATAAGAACTAGCTTTGTGTGTACTGCTTTTGAAGCAGATAGTGCTACTCCCCTGGGCTTGGGGGATAGGTTGGACGGTCCAATAACTATGCAAAAGGTCTTCTTTTCACTCAGTGGCAGATGCTCCTTCCTTCAAGGAATGGAAGACTGCTCCAGAAGCAGTCCAAATGGCAGGGATACCTGTTGGCTGCACGGAAAGAAGCACATGGGGTTCTTCAATTGGGAGCTCTGGACTCTTCCTGGATGAGCTGCTGGGACTGGCCATCAGGAAGGTGGGCTTCAGTCTCCAAGCAGTTTGACGGGCAAAAAACTCCAGTCTCTCTGGTTGAGGAAGTTGACCATGACCACTCTTGAGGTCTGGCAGTGTCCCTAACCATAATGTAACAGTTCAAGGATTAAAAGGAATATTTTAAATACAGTGTTGTCTTATTTAGTTACTGACCCTAAGTCCTCTAAGGACTGTATATATGACAAATCCTATATCCAACTCACTACATTACAGTGATTTTTCTTTATCTATCTTTCATTAACCGTTAATAAGGGCTATGATCTTATTAATTTAAGATTTACTCCGATTACATTTCTGTTTTGACCAAGTGTGAGAAAGAATACCGGTACTCTGGCAGTTTAAAGCATTTAAAGTGGAAACTATCTTCCCTTGCCTGGGTTGTTGACATACCTAAGCTTTGCCTCCCTCTGAAGGGGACTTACCAAATTGTGAATAACATTGGTTAAGGTCCATGCAACTGGCACACTGAAGAAAGGAATGCTGAGCAAGACAATATGAAGCAAGCCAACTCCAAGAGCATATGTGAGCCACATTCCTCGACTGTTCATCACCCTTGTGTTGGGATTAACTTCACTGTGGGCAACCCCAACATTCATGTTTGAGTCTAAAAAAGGAAATATACTTGTCAGAAACACTCATCATGTTCAACACAGCGCTCTCGGAAAGGAAGTGTTACACATAATTACTGCATAAAACTCCCTTAGCATTTTGCAGGTTAGCATTACACAAAGTGCTTCAAGTTCATGATCCACAAACTTCTGGGTTGTTCCTACATTATACATATACAGTATCCACAGTACACTATCTTCTTTTGACAAGACAACCAGTTGCTATCTGGCAGCAACAGACTGAACCTTTAGGAAATGTCTTGGGATCAAAGACACTTTACCAGTTTCAACATACTAATGTTAATGTTTTTATCTGTCTTCGAGGCAAAAAAAAAATTCTTTTAAAACATGAAGGAGCTATAAAGGAAAGGTTTTTATTTATTTTATTTATTTTTACATTTATATACCGCTCTTCCTCCAAGGAACCCAGAGCGGTGTACTACATACTTGAGTTTCTCCTCACAACAACCCTGTGAAGTAGGTTAGGCTGAGAGAGAAGTGACTGGCCCAGAGTCACCCAGCAAGTCTCATGGCTTGTGCCATCGAGTCAGTGTCGACTCCTGGCAACCACAGAGCCATGTGGTTTTCTTGGCAGAAAACCGGAGTGGTTTACCATTGCCTTCTCCTGCGCAGTATGAGATGATGCCTTTCAGCACCTTCCTATATTGCTGCTGCCATATTCTGGGAAACACACCAGTGGGGATTTGAACCAATAGCCTCCTGCTCTCTAGGCAGGTTGCTTCCCCGCTGCACCAATAGGTGGCTTGAAGGAGCTATACCATATAAAAAGTGAAGGAACACTGCTGGGAGTTAAAGTTGCTTTTCAAACATTTGTCAACTGCCATTTTTGCTTTTAGAAAATGTTGCACAGTTTATACAATCAGACAATTAAGCTCAACGTTATGTCAAAAAATAACTTTTCCTATCAGGGAAATCAGTTTCACGTGATTGACTGCTCTTGGCTCTGACACAATTCCCTAATTAGCATTACTGGAATAAAATGCTAACTATGGGTTCATACCTCCTAAGTAAAGGTAAAAGGTGCCGTCAAGTTGTTTTGACTCCTGGCGACCACAGAGACCTGTGGTTGTCTTTGGTAGAATACAGGAGGGGTTTACCATTGCCTCCTCCCACACAATATGAGATGTGCCTTTCAGCACCTTCCTGTATCACTGCTACCCGATATAGGTGTTTACCATAGTCTGGGAAATATACCAGTGGGGATTCGAACCGTCAACCTTTGGCCTGATAATTACGTCATTTCCCTGCTGTGCCATTAGGTGGCTATACTCCTAAGTACCAGTCTCAAAAGTCACAGATGGAACTAGAACAAGGTAAACAATGTACAAGGAGTCAGCATATAATCCTACCCCCCGCAAAAAAAAACCACAAAACCCTTGGAGAATGAACAGCAGCTACCAGGTAAGTATGTTATCACTAGATATTCCCTATTTGGGTTGGAAAAAATGGAGAATACAAAAAACCATCAATTTCCCCACACTTCTTGTATTTATATTAAAAAAAAGTTAACACCTTCACAGGAACATAGGAAGCTGCCATACACCGAGTCAGACTATTGACTTCATCTACCTAATAAAGGGATCAAGAGTTTTGCAACTCAAGAGACACCCTGCTAATACTGTAAGTAGCAGTACAACTTATCTCAAGGAAGTATTGTTTATTGAGATTGTGTGGAAACCTGTCTTGGTCCTTAAAAACCAACAAAATCCCTTCATTCACCCTGCTGTATCATAGTGGTTGCAAAAATATGCCAGGTGAAGCATGGCTCACTGAAGACAATGAGAAGAATTCACCTTGATCCTTCTAACACGACCACATTAAAAGATAATTTTAGATTTACATCTCCAATCCAGTGTAATCATTGTGGAGCAGTGATTACAATCAAGGCCATAGGAGCATGATCCACAAGACGAATATGGGACACAATCCCAACAGTTTAAAAAAAAGGATTAGTTTGCAATGCAAATTGCATTTAATTGGCATTTCAGTCAATGTCACACTGACATCTGTGAGGCTTTACTGTAATTTTACTTCTGAGAAATACACATTTAGGAATCAAGCTGCAGATGTCACCGGCACTAAACTGGTCTAACAGCGAGTATGCCACTACAAATTAATTATTTGTAGATAACACCCAAATATTAAACTTAAAAGGTCCTCCGGCAGTTTGTTTTTACTCCAAGTCCACATCCAATAGGCGTTAAGGTACATTCCAGTTCTCAGAAGGATATAATTAAGTCTGTAGCTCTATACAGACATCATGTTGTGCACACATACAGGTGTCCATACATGCTTGTGTGTGAGTGACTGAATAGGTGTTCATTTTAAGAACGAGTCCGAGTACAGGCCCTCCTCAAATGTAGGGTACAGATAGGAAGTGCACTACAGTGTGTGCATTTAACATAATGTCAGAATATCTCTGACTGCATACACAACTTGAATGTGCATCGAACCTAACTTCTGAATAGGGCCTCTGGAATAAAATGCTCAAAAAGGAAGCCATCTTTCCTAGTTTATATGCCACTAACAGCAAAACAAAAATTTGCACATATAAGAAACCAATAACTCTCCCGTTTGACAAGCCCGAGCGACTTTGAGGAAGTACAGATTACAACCGGCGTGCACTTCTAGAGAATGCTCTGCATTCATTTCTTTGTATCGCCAGCCCAATCAGCCTGACACACACAATCATGGCAGATACGTGGACCAAAAATAGCTAAAATTACGACGGCTTACTGAAGCCTCTTTGTTTCCGAATAGGGAGCATCAGATGCTTTTTAGCGAGCACTGAAATTAGTAAAGATTATTATCATGTTAATTATGAGGGACTGCAGCAGAGAAGGGAAAGGGCCTTTGTGCATGCCTCAGGGCACACAAGCTCTCAGGGTGCCGAGCCGCTGCATTGTTCCTTGAAGGGTGCAGCCGCCTTTGTTGTGCTTTTGGAGCTGCGCGATGCGGAGCTCGGGCCACGCACACCAGTTGCATAATGACGACAGCCTAGCGCAAGGCACGCGCATCCCGATCCCCCAACCCCTCGTCGGTGGCTTACTAACCCGGGAGAGGAAGACTCGGCGCTGCTTTCCCAGGGGCTCCGCGGCTGCCTGGCCCGCCCGATCCTACGGCTTCTGCTGCTAGTTCTGCCCACTGCGAAATGTTGCACTATCTGAGCAGATGAAGCAGACGATTGGCTCAGAGTTAGTCCCGCCCGCTCTTTCCCCCCCCCCTCCTCCTCCTCCAGTCGGCGACGCACGCGGAGGAGAAGCCGCTTTTTCCCGGGCGTGGGTGGGCAGGAACGGCTTGCTCCCAAAGGAGATCCGAGAGCGGATAAAGGCACTCCGCGTCTGCTGAGGCAAAGAGCCCTGAAGCAGGTAGTGGGATCTGAAGGATCTGCGGGGGGTGGGGGGGGGGAGAGGCAGGCTTGCCCTCAGGCAACGTTCCTTCCTCCCTCAGGGTTCATTGCTCGATTACAATGCTTCTATAGGCCTGTAGTGGTCACGTGAATCTGGAGGATGGGCTTGGACTCGTAAACAAAGCAAGAGGTCTAGGCTTGTATTTGAAAGGTTTCCAAGCTGTCTGTGGGATATTTAGCATCTCCTGAGAATAGGCCCTACGATGAATGAGTGGTGGCTTGCTTTCATCATTCCTTCACATTTTATAAATCATGCATCTCCTTAAGTAGGCTTTTAGCCACAAGGATGTTCTGCTGCAATATAGTTATTTATCTGTCATGTTTATATACTGCCTGATACGTGTAGGTGCTGTGCACAGTTTAAAACAACAAATATAGAACAGAGTTAAAACAACTTCACAGAATAAGAAAGTTAAAACAATTTCATGGGATAAAAACAAACAGCTTAAAATTAATTTCAGTTAAAAGCCTCAGAGAATGTGTTTCTTGAGGGTCTTCGTAAAAGCAAACACAGATGGAGATGCTTATTTTGACAGGTTTTACTGTATTCTGTTGATTTTTGTTTTTATACTAAATTCTTATTTACTTTGTAGTGTTGCATATAGGCAGAACATACTCCTAAATAAATATGCATGTTTCCTAGGTCTGTTGGATGCATCACATTCTGTCTAAGATCAAGCTACACATTTATATTCATTCCATTGACTTGTAATAATAAAAGGGTCTGCAATGAGGAAAGTGTTGAGGGCACATTTGCTCACCCTAGTGGATAAGAGCAGGGGCGTAGCAAGGTTGGAGTGGGTCCAGAGACAAGATTTTAAAATGGGCCCCTCGCTGATATACATACACAAACACACTTCACAATATATAGTGCACTCACACTCACATCCCCATTATGAATATGGTGAATATCTAGTTCACAGGGGCGGATCCAGCAGGAAATTACAGGGGGTGCAACAAGAATTGTCCCCATAAAATATTCCACCCCCATATAAATATTGAGGCTTGGATTTTCTCTCTCTTGCAAATTTGCTATGCCAGGGGGTGTCAAACGAAGATTTGGTGGTGGGCCAGAGTAGATTCTGATGCACCTCTGGTGAGCCACACATAGCCTTGTGCCCACCTCATACCACCTATCTTCCTCCTCCTCTCTGTTCTTTCTCTCATTCCTTTTCTCTCCCCCCCCCCCAAATTTGCCAAATTAACTACTTTTTACACTAAAATACACTCAGGGAAAGATTGATTTTTTTATTTTTAGAAGAAATTTGGAACATACCTGCTAATACCAGCTTTTTGCATAGAAAATCCTATCACTCTTCCTCTCTCCCTTACAAAGGTGTTGCTAGGTACTTAAAAGATCCTGGGGTGCAAGATGGGCGGGCAGGGAGTCATGTGACATGCCTCTGGGCAGTGGGGCCCCAAGACAACTGTCTCCCCTTGCCTAATGATAGTTACGCCCCTGGATAAGAGAGTCTGCCCCAGCCAATGTTTTTTTTTAATTGTAGCTCTTTTCATGTACAAGTCAATGAGCACATTTGTAATTCTGAGAACTGTTATGTTACCACAGATTTCTACACCCCCATTGGGACTTCTGACTTGGCATCCATTCATCGTTGCTAATGGATTTTATGAAATGTCCCTGGACATCTGGACTAGCATTGAGCATGTGCAGCAGTGTGAGTTTAAAACTACTGCTGCACTGTCTCTTTAGCCAGGGGAAGGGTGATTTTTCGCTAGTCACCCTTCCCTGTGAAGCCCACTGTGGGTCACCAAAATATGTCCCTGAGAGTCACGCAGTCCTAGGGATTTATTTTGATGGCCCACAGTGCACTTCAGAAGAAAGAGTAGACTGGCAAAAATGACCCCTTCCACAGTGGTTGTCTGGATGTTGGTAATTATGGAAATGGAAATTTTCCACAGAAAAATAAATATGAAGAAAATTCTGCAAAAAAATTCAAACCCACATCTCTGCTTTGTTGGAAGGATGTCAGGATGATTGAAATGTGGTGTGCATATAGGCTATCTGAGGTATTGGCTGCAAACCAGCATTCTAGTAGGAGAACTTGGGTTTTCAGTGCTGTAAAAGAAAGGAACTACTACAGCAATTATGAGAAGCATGGGGTCAAACCAGATGATATGCCTGTTTGTATGATTTGGGCTTGCAAGCTTGATTTTTCTAATTCAAAAGAGCACATGTAGGCAGTCAACCTGGATTTGAATTGTGGGAGGGAGGATGCTTTAACTCTTTGTCCTCACTCCATTCCTGAGTTGAATGTCCCCTGCCATGATTCTAGTAAAGGTAAAGTGTGCCATCAAGTCGTTTTTGACTCCTGGTGCCCACAGAGACCTGTGGTTTTCTTTGGTAGAATACAGGAGGGGTTTACCATTGCCTCCTCCCGCACAGTATGAGATGATGCCTTTCAGCATCTTCCTATAGCACTGCTGCCCGATATAGTACTAGCAGGGATTCAAACCAGCAACCTTCTGCTTGTTAGTCAAGCATTAACCTGCTGCGCCACTTAAGGTGGTGCATGATTCTACTTGCCCTGAAAAAATAAATAAATCTCCAGTTGGTACCAAAGGGAATTTTTCTCCAGGGTAAGCTGTTGGCAGGAGGAAGCTTAGAAGTCCCCTGGTCTAGTTCTGGTTTTCCCCTCCCGTGTGCTGGAGGGTTTTTCTACATTAGAAAAATAATGTAGGCCACAATGATGCAATAGATCTGCCTACAGATTTGGCTCATATATTTGCTAAAGCAGGATGGGCTATTTAAAAAGTGTTAACTGATATGTCTATCAATTTTGGGGGGTTCATGGGAAGTATTGGGAGTTAGTTACTACTATTTTCTTTGTTCATACTGCTCATATAAATGAGAACACATTGTTTATTAGTTCATGGTAGATAAATCATGATGTTTGTTTTGTTTTTTGTTCTGTCCAGCTTTTTTATCTCTATAGACAGTGAACTACTGTGGATTTATTTTTTTACGTTTATATCCCGGGAGCCCAGAGAGATGTACATGATTATTTCTGTCATTACAACAACCTGTGAAATAATTTAAGCTAAGAGATAAGTGACTGGCCCAGGGTCACCCAGTGAGTTTCATGACGGAATGGGGATTTGAACTCGGGTCTCTCCAGTCCTAGTCCAGCACTCAAACCACTGTAGTATGCTGGTTTTCAATAACTGTTCTCAATAATTGCTTTAGAATTCAGTGGGATTGGTGTGTGTGCTTGCTTTGCTTGAATATTCTGGAAAGGTTGTCTTGTAGATTACAGCATATAAATAAGAGATCAATATTGTGATTCTAGTCCTGAAAATATTTATACACATTGAAAATACCCATCCGTAACTGCAGGGTATGCAGTTAAACTAAATACAAACTGATGCTAAACTACTTTAAAGGGAAGCATTGGTGTTGGGGTGACTGGACATCTGACATTCAAAGTGGCAGTTTCCATGTAAAGAACTCTTGGCCTGATCCTCTAGCGCCTTTAAAAACAATAATAATTCTGGACTAGTTTAAGAATAAAACCAGGGTCTCCGTGTGGGAATATTTGTGGGCAAGGATGGCATTTTTGTGGTTGTGTGCATGTGCATCACTGGATAATAGCCCAAAAGTGTTTATATCTGGTATATTTATAAAATTAATTGCTTTAAAATATCCCACCATCCAGCACAATGCTTTATTTTTTAGTATAAAGTAATGTTTTGTTAATACTTCAGTTTAGTCTAGGATTTGAAAAAAGACCTGTTTATATTTAGTAGACTTTGTTATTGAATATAATAGCAAAATAACTTGAGCAGTGTTCCCTCTAAGGCACACACAAGTTTTTAAAATGTTTGCTCAGTAAATTTTGGATTCTGCTCAGGTTGAATCAGGAAGGTCCCATTCTGAATGCATGTGCGCACCCATTTCCTTGATACTGCCACCCAGAACAAAATAATTCTGCACACAGATGAAAAAAACTAAAAGGAACACCGAACTTGAGATATTTATTTATTTATTTTCACAATTCTTTCATGAATGTATCCTACAACAGATCTTTGAACTTTTCTTCCCCTGCCTTGAGTCTCACCCAAACCTGAGATACTGCCCTTGAAGACAGCCCGTTTGGTATAAGAGACAAGTGTGTATCTTTGAAAGGGATGGCTTACATTTTTTCACTAACAGTGTCAAATTGGCATTTTTATGATATAGGAACTGTTGACACATCTTCTGTGTGGTAGGTATTGAGCTTAGAAAAGGCAGGTGCAATTTAACATCATTATATGCTTGAATTTACTAGTTTTAATTTTTACTTGCTTCACCTAAGTACTGAGAGGAACAAAAGGATTAAAGAACACATTCTTCCATGTTCATACCATTTTATATTTTACCATCATCTCTTCCCATTCAGACCTGATCCTAAAAACCAAGAAATGAAGCAATTGCCAGCAGAAACTGTCCGAATTCTTTCGAGTTCACAGGTGATCACATCAGTTGTCAGTGTGGTTAAAGAGCTGATAGAGAACTCCTTGGATGCTAATGCAACAAGTGCTGATGTTAAATTGGTAAGTTCTGTTAAGCTAAAATTCAGATGAAGATATGGCTGGGAATATAATTGTATGACATTTTACAGTATGTATTATTTACTCTATTTATGCTCTAATATTTAATGAACTCAATAGCTTATAGAATGCATAAAGACAACATATGAATCCTTGTGATCTGACATAAATCTGTTCAGGTGAAGCAAGTTGAACTTAATAAAAATTGACTTTATATCTATACAAACATAAAGATCCCTTTTGAGTGTTCTCCTGGTTTAGAGATGTTTAATTTTCACAAGGATACTTTTGGTCCAGAAACACATAAAAATAATTATATGAGCACTATATTGAGATCAATTTTTGTTTTGGAATCTTAATTTGCATGTGTTGAAGAATTAGTGACACTTATTACCTACATAAACATTCATTATTTTTACCTGGTGTATTAGAATATGGTTTTAAAATTGTTTTTAACTACGGCAGTTATACATTTAATAACAGTTCCAGATGATATCTGGAGACCTACTTTGCTGGGCTGGTCCTTTGATTTCAATAGGATTTAATCATTAGATGGTTTGAGTATTCCCCTAGTTTTTTTAGGCGTTGTTCACATAACTACTGTTTACTTATGCTTAATAATATTCACTGGCTTGAAAAAAATATTCCAGTCTCCTGCCTGTGAAAGGAGGGAGTAAATTATTAGGACCTTGTTGTCAGTAAATTTCTCTTGTAATTTTGAGAGATCTCTGAAACCTATTTTCCAACAGTGGATTTTTAAGAATGAAATTCCTTGTGGCAGTGGCTGAATTCCTCTTAAAATAGTGGCTGAATTCCTCTTAAAATTGTGGCTGAATTCCTCTTAAAATTGTGGCTGAATTCCTCTTAAAATGTTGTACCCCATGATAGGTATTGTTTCCTAAAGGAAGTATGAGATTGTATGGCGTTGTGTGTAGAATAATCAGTTCAAGACGTAGATAAGCCTCCATAGCCTCTATCTTCTTTCTAAAATCTATATTCAAAGACAGGCTTAAATTCTATTAATTTGGAAATAATTCCCATTAAAATGAAGAGAATTTAGGATCAGGTTGTGAATCATGGGAGTATCAGATGAAGGGTTTATTCATGGATCTACAAGAGAAATGCCAGGCGGGACTTCTGCCTCTTCCCGGAGGCTGTATGGGGAGTACAGTCTCTATTAATAATATCTGAATGAGGCTTTAGCTAAAGTACTGCTAGAGCCTTGTTCAGACATTATTAATGGAGGCAGTACTCGCATACAGCCTCTGGAAACAAGGCGGAAGTCCCGTCTGGCATGTCAGCCACTCTCCCCTGCCTGGCAGGCCAGTCACGCTTACAGCCTTTGTCTGAAGAAGCAAAGGCTGTAAGTGTGATTGTGCGCCTTTCTGCGATTGCCCATTTCCCAGTCACTAGAAGGTGCGCAATCACACTTACAGCGTTCGCCTTGTGAGACGAAGGCTGTAAGGGTGGCTGACCTGCCTAACAGGAGTGAGTGACTGACTCGCCTGGCGGGATTTCTGCCTTTTTTTCGGATACTGTACATGAGTACAACCTCTGTTAATAATGTCTGGATGAGGCTTAAGTATCTTCAGATTGTCTGCATTTGCACACGTGTGTGTGTCTATTAAGTAGGCATTGGGGTTTTTACATGCAGGAATGACTTCCAAGAGTTCTTCAGGTCAAAAATGTAATGTAGAAAACAACCCTGAGTAAGGAGTCAATTCCACTGAGTACATGTGGACTTCAACAATGAGCAAATTTGCAGAACCATTTTGTGTCTTTCGTTTCTTCTTTCAAACAATGTGGTTGATCTGGTTTAGCTTCTGTAGTATCTTTAGGCATTAGTAATCCAAAACCAAAGGGGATTTCTGAAAGTTTTGTAACCTCAAGTGTCTACAAATTTATTGCTTGCTGCTAGTTTCTGAGCTTTGCTTGCAGTCATGGATGGAGATTTGCTGCAGGAATGATTTTTTTAAAAAAATTGACTGAAGCACTCATGGAATGCATTTCTACCCAAAATGGCACCCAGGGTAGTACACAAATATAGTTTGTGTATAAATAGAACTTACATAAGCAGAATAAGTTTAGTAATCAGATATCTGACTAAAGAAAATGGTTGCTAAAATTCTGTCCTATGACAATCCATAAAGTTATTAAAATTATCAGTTACTTTCCCTGGCATCTTCCATATATTCTGCTCCAGGACTGCACAATTCTAGCTCTCCTCCAGATGTTGGACTACAGCTCCCATAATGCCTGACTATTGGCCCCTGTGGCTGGGGATGATGGGAGTTGTAGTTTGGCTGGATGGCCAAAGTTGTGCAGCCCTGTTCTAAAGTAAAGTTGTGCCGTCGAGTCAGTGTCAACTCCTGGTGACTACAAAGACCTGTGGTTGTCTTTGGAGGAATACAGGAGGGGTTTACCATTGCCAGCTCCTGAACAGTATGAGATGGTGCCTTTCAGCATCTTCCTATATCGCTGCTGCCCGATATAGGTGTTTCCCATAGTCTGAGAAACATACCAGTGGGGATTTGAACCAGCAACCTTCCCTGATGCACCATTAGGTGGCTTGGCAGCCCTGTTCTTCACCACCTGAAATGCAAAGACCATGGCAGAATCAAATGAAGCCTATAATTGCACGAGGGAAGGATTGCTGATTTCCTCTCCCCTCCCTTTCAGGTAGCAGTCCTTCTCACCTCCCAGAGTGCTGCTCCAAAGTTCCCTTCCCTTCCCTTCCATTCCCATTGGGATGGCTTCTGGGGGGCGCGGGAGGGTGTACAGAAAACTGTAGCTGGAAGGGGAAAGTTGAAAAGCCCCTGTGCATGCAGTAGATTGAAATTTAGTTGAGGATCCAAAGGGCTATGCGAAGTGTTGCTGTTTCAAAGATTAACAACCCAATCCTAAATGGGTTTACTTGGAAGAAAATCCCATTGAACTTGGTAAGACTTCCTTCCAAGTAAAACTTTAGATTGGGCTGTTAAAAAAGTAAAACATCCTCTGGCGTAGGGTGGGGGGAATAAAATGGAAGTTAAAACAGAATTTTAAAGTTAATTTCTCAAAACTGATTATTTCAAGTTAGATGGAATCAAAGCTGATTTAGAATGTTTTATGTTTAGTGATACAAATACCCCTAAAAATAATATGAGCACAGGAGGAACATAAACCCAATTCCTTCTATATCTGTTAAATTGTGTTTTCTTGTATATCAAAAGAAGAAATGTAGTCTGATGAAATTGTTACGGTCGTGCGGGTGTCTTCATTCAGATTTTTCAGATCAGCCCATAATTTAAGTTATATACTGTCATAGTATTGAAACAATTAAATTTTACACTCATCCCATTTCAAAAGGATAGGAACTGGATGTCCAAATAAGTAGTAAGCACCGAGTAATTTACAATTAAAGATGCCTCCTGCTGCCTGCCCCACCCTCCACGACACCTGCATCAGCTGCCACTGTGTATGGGCACCTAGTAATTTACAGTTAAAGGTGCTACCAGCTGCTGCTGCTGCACAGTGGGTAGTGAGAGCTGTCATCACTGATTGTACCAGTCACATTAATTGGCATTGTCATATTAGGGAGTTCTGACCACCGATTGTGCATGTGGGAGGAGTTGCAGGAATCCTTTTGAGATGAAGAAGTTGAATTAGATGCAGTCCCCTGCAACACGTTATTGGTGAAACAAAAGCTGACAATTCAGCACTGCATATATTTGGCCTGGATTCAATTTAGTAATCCTTTTGTACACATGGAATCCAGTCTACATGGGGTTGCACATAGAGAAGCTGCTTTAGTGTACATTTTGTGTCAGTTTGGATGTTGGCCAGTTCTGATAAGTTGTAGCTATACCCCACCTTCTGCTAATGCAAGGGGAGGTCACATGATTCATGGATTCTCCCTTCTCTATCTAGCCTTCTATACCTCTTGAAAATCTGCTCCTGAGGGCTGGAGAATTCTTGGGCCGATTTTCAGGGTGGGGGTGGGAATTGGGTGCAGGGAGCTGAAGGAGGAGGGGGTGAAAAAATCTCACACACTCCTTTGTGTGAGCAGAAGGTGGGATTTGGATATATTTTATTATTTTTTTCTTTTTAACAGGAAAACTACGGTTTTGATAAGATCGAAGTACGAGACAATGGTGATGGGATCAAAGCAGCTGATGTTCCTGTCATGGCAATGAAACACTACACCTCAAAAATAAGCTCTTCTGAGGATCTTGAAAACTTGACAACATATGGTTTTCGTGGAGAAGCTTTGGGCTCAATTTGTTGCACATCAGAGGTATAATTTCAGACTACTATGTGCCTCTAAGGCAAGGCTTCCCTGATGTTGCTGGACTACAACTTCCATCATCCTCAGCCACAATAAATTGTAGCTGGGGAGGATGGGAGTTGTATTTCTTCTTCGTGGTCTCTGTGCATCACACATGGGTTTGTGCCTGTGCAGAGCCACCATTTGGATACTTCTAGAGCTTTACCATATTAGGAAAAAAGAGCAGGAAACCCGGCTCCCCCATATCCTACAGAGTACCACACTCCCTCATTCTTTCGTCGACCCTCGCAGCAGCTACATCTCCGCCTGTCTTCTCCAGCTTTGCTGCTGTTTTGTGAATGATTTTTTTGTATTTATTATTAGGATTTAACCCAATCCTTCTATTTTGGTGTTTTCTCTCTATCTCTTTCCTCATATTTCCTTCTTTCGCCTTTTGCGTTTTGATTTACTGACGTGTTCCCTCCTTTTTTCCTCCTTTGGGCTCTTATGGCCACAAAAGTGTCTTTTAAGGGCGGTATAGAAATCAAATGAATGAATGAAATATTTCGTCTATAAGGTCTAGACATAAAAGATGGAGGAGCTACTCGCGGGGCAGGTTTTACTCGCCTAAGAGGCATCGTCATTCGCCTCAGGGTCATCATTATAGATTCTCCTAAGATGAGGACTCTTCTCAGGGTGGTGATGATCCAGGTGTTTACTATGAGGATCCTTTTGAACGCTGTTCCCAAGAATTCCCAAGAAGGCATTACCTTTTATTCTATGATTACTGTGCACTTCATGTACACCCATGTTATGGGTATAAGGAGGGACCTTACTATGACTCTTACCATAAGCCTAGGGGCTCTCGTTGCAGGACTAAGTCCCGATCCAGGTCTCACTCTGAGTTCCCTAACTGTCCCAGATCATTCTCCAGGTCTCCACATAGATCAAATAAACCTAGTGGCCCAGAGATTCCTCAACCTTTGCTGGTCCAGCCTCCTGCTGCACCGTCCCCAGACTGACTGGCTCCTCAGCCGCCTCCACAGATTCCTCCACCACAAATCCCTTTACCCCCCAAAAGTCCCTGTGCCAGAGGACCCGGGATAATCCACAGAGAGCACTGGTTCATCAGATATTTTTCAACTAATTCAAGCTGAGTCTCATGTTCCAGTGGTGTTACCACTGATACCAACCCTTGCCCAGGTTATTAAAGCATCCTGGGGAAAGCCGGCTTCTGTTTCTGCTACCTCCAAAAAACCCTGGAGAACATGTACAGAATGCAACTCAAAGACACATCTTTCCTGATGACGCACCCTGTTCCGAAATTAGTGGTGGAGTTGGCCCAATCACATAACAAACAACGTCTGCTGACCACTCCAGTTGATAGGAAGGGCAGAAAGTTGGACTTCCTGGGCAAGAGAGTGTATTCAACAGCAAGCCTGCTAGTGCGAGTGGCGAATCACCAAGCATATTGGGCACGTTACCAACATTTATTTTTAAAGAAGTTGGCACCTTTTCTCCAACAGCTCCAGAGAGGAACAGAGGAATGCCGTGCTGTGTTTTCTAAACGAAGGCCTCTGCGTAACGAAGCAGAAACTGCATTCCTTGAGGCATTGCGCCGATTGTGGCTCTCGCACCATGGCATCTGCAGTTTTCTTGCCAAGGCACGCATGGCTACGCTCCTATTCTCTGTCCCCAGAAGCCAGGATGCGCATAGAGGACTTGCCATTTGACAGGGAGGTGCTGTTTGGGGCAAAGATAGATGACACGTTAGAAAGAGTGCAAAAACTACACACTACAGCAAAGTTGATGGGTTTCTTCCAGTCTGCCTCCTCTTCCTCCACGTTTGCAAGACGGAAGTCCTGGCCCCGTTATTACCAGCCTAAGCAATCTTCATATTATTTGGGGGGTTCCTTTCACCAGCAGCACCACTTCCAGCAGTGCAGAGCACCCAACTCAGGCGCCAGTTCAAAATCCCAGTCTGCCCTTAAACCAATGCCATCCTTCTCCATACGGCAGTGACGCCTCTCCTTGCCTGCCTCTATCGGCTTTTTACCAGGCCTGGAGTGACATAACATCAGACTCATGGGTCCTGGCTATTGTAAGGAACGGGTAAAAAATTGAATTCAACTCCTTGCCCCCATTTTCAGGTATTCGTATAACGCCTCCTTCTCGTCACCTGCTGGCGGAGGTCAGATCCCTCCCCGGAAAGGGGGCCATTCAAAGGATTCACTGCAATGAGAATTTGGGCATCTACTCCCGATACTTCACAGTCTCCAAGAGGGACGGGAGTCTGAGACCTTTCCTTGACTTAAGGGGCGTAAATTACTTTGTAGCATACAGAAGATTTCACATGGTGACCATCCCTGCTATCCTCTGTTTCCTCCTCCCGCGTGTGTGGTTCATGTCAATCAATTTAAAGGATGCCTACTTTCATATTTCAGTCATGCCTCACCACTGCAAGTACTTAAGATTCTGTGTGGGCTCCCAAAAATACCAATATTTTGTCCTTTCGGACTGGCCTCGGCACGTGTGTATTTACCAAATGCATGGTGGTGGCGGCAGTCCACCTTCAACTCCAGGGTGTTACGGTTTACCCGTACATAGATGACTGGCTTTTCGTACCTCCCATAAGAAGACAACTAGTGGGAAATATAGAGCTGCAACTTTGTCTTCTTTGCCGTCTGGGTCTGTAGGTCAATCAAGAAAAGTCAAGGTTAACGCAGAGACAGTCAATAGAGAGTCAGCTCGATTTTTGCAAGCAGCACAGATCTTCTGCACGTCATGAAGGCACAGAGCAAGATTTGTGCAGCGCCTCCTGGGCCTGATGGCATCAGCCACAGCGGTGCTCCCTTAGGCTTGCCTTCGTCTTTGGGCTCTGCAAGCCTAGTTCTTGGACAATTTCAAGCCCTGGGTTCACCTGCCGTGGAGGCTTCTAACAGTTGCATGAAGGGTGGAGACAGTAGTTTCCTGGTGGACAAGGGTCTCCATTCTGTCGCAAGGGACACCATTTCAGAAACTGCCCCCCACCCTCACTATCGCAACAGATGCCTCCAGCATGGGGTGGGGAGTGCATTTCAGGGACCTGATGGTCTTGGGACATTGATCACGGACAGAACGGCTACGTCACATCAATTATCTGGAGCTCATGGCGATGTTGTGGGTGCTCAAGGCTTTCCAACATTGGATAGCGGGATCCCCTGTACTACTTCTCATGGACAACACTACGGCTCGATCGTACCTGAACAGACAAGGAGGGACAGCTTCTTGATCTCTGCTCAACTTGGAAGTGCGGCTCTGGCTGTGGTGCCTGGATTTGAGGATTTGGCCATTAGCAGTACACATCCAAGGGAAAGTCAACACCCTAGCAGATGCACTGAGCCACCAAAACACCCCCCCTCTCAAGTAGCATCTGGATCGTGACATATGGTGGGGAGGAAATCGACAGTGGGGAACTCCATGTCTGGACTAGTTTGCATCTGCCCAAAATTCTCAGTGTGTGAGGTTCTGCAGCAGTATGGGGATGGACCCGGAGTCAGAGATGGATGCATTCCTCCTGTACTGGGGCAACCAACTTCTGTATATGGTTTTCCCCCTTTCCTCTAATACCAAGAGTCCTCAAGAAAATAATTGCGGACAGGGCCAGGTGCATTCTGATGGTGCCGTGGTGGCCCAGGCAACCCTGATTCACCACGCTTCTCCAACTATCATGAAGGACTTACCAGCGTCTGCCATCGGTGCTGTACCTACTGATGGGGGCTGTTGTCTTCACCTGGAAGTGGAGTCACTACATCTGACAGCCCGGTGGATAGAGCTGTGACCATTTTCAGTGACCAGGTGCAAGCCATCTTGACAGTGGCAAGGGAGCTTTCCACATTGAGATCCTATGCAGCCAAATGGTCTTGTTTTCCCAAGTTGGTGAATAACAAGTTTTGTTCTGCAACAGAGGCTTCTTTACCAATAATTTTTGAGTATTTGTTGTTTCTGAAAGACAGTGGGTTGTCATGCTCTTATTTGAGGGTTCATTTGGCAGCCATAGCCGATAGACATTCTATGCCCAGCTTAATCTCTCACAAGTTGGTTAGAAGGTTTTTGAAGGGGATGCTCCATTTGTTTCTCCCTGCTCCCAAATGTGTCCCTCCATGGAATTTATTGCTGATTCTGAGGCAGTTAATGAAGGCTCCTTTTGAGCCCCTGGCTACATGTAACCCTAAATTGCTGTCCTTGAAAACAGGTTTTTTTATTGCTATTACTTCAGCAAAAAGAGTGAGTGAATTGAGGGCATTGCGCTCTGATGCTCCCTATTTGGTGTTCCATAGAGTTGTGTTAAGACCTGATGTTTGTTCCCCCCCCCCCAAGGTTGTTTCTGAGTTTCACTTGTCACAGGAGATCTCTCTGTCTACCTTTTACCCTACGCCAGCCACAGATTATCATGCTTATCATTCTCTGGATGTCTGAAGAGTCCTGGTGTTCTGTATAGACAGAACTCAGTTGTTCTGCAGGTCGAGGTTCTTGTTCATTTCATATGCAGATCCCTCGAAGGGTATGCCTGCAGTGGTCTCTCTAATTTTTTTCATATCTGTGTGAAATGAGTTTTGTTCTGGGCGGCAGTATCAAGGCAGTGTGTGCACACCTGCATTTAGAATGGGGCCTTCCTGATTCAACCTGAGCGGGATCTAAATTGAACTAAGCGGACATCCAAAAACTTGTGAGTGTGTGCATGTGCACATGGCTTAAACAGTGTCTACCTGTCTCATCTCAGAGAATTGCTACGTGGATCAAAGAGACTATCTCCTTAATGTATCAGCTAGTCTCTGAACTCTTGCCTGCCCCGATCAGGGCTCACTCCACACAAGCAATGGCTACTTCAGTTCTGTTGTATTGGGGTGTCTGTATGACTGAAGTTTGTAAGGCCGCTAAGGCCTTACATCCAACTACCTTCATCCGACACTATGCGTTAAATGTCCATTCCAGATCTCAAGTGATGTTTGGTACTTCTGTTCTCCAATCTATTTTCATTGAGAAATAAAGTTTTTTTTGTCAAAGTTCTTTCCTTGAGTTTTTTCTCCTGGGTCTGAGCTGCACCCTCCATCCAGGTTTCCTTAGCTTGCTATTATCCCATGTGTGGTGCACAGAGACCACGAAGAAGAAAGACAGGTTTCTCACCTGTAACTGTAGTTCTTCTGTCTGTGCATTCACACAACCTGTCTTTCCTCCCCTCTGCAGCATAATTTTTTTTATTACCTTTGGCTATTGCGGCTAGGGATGTGCACAAAACCAGTTCGGAGGCCCTTCCCCCGCCCGTGCTCCGTTTTTCTAAAGTCCATCGGGGCAACAGTGTACCTCCCTGCTGCCCCGTTGCCCCCTAACCGGAAGTATCCGATGTGCCCGGCGTGTGCAGGTGCATCAGATACTTCTGGTAAAGGGGTTTAGAAAAAAGGACTTCAGAAAAACGGAGCGCCGGTGGGGGGAAAGCGGAGGGAGGGGTAAGTGCACCCTCCCCCACCCTTAAAGATGCATCCCTGCCTTCGAACCACCCCTGCTCGGTTCATTGCAAATCCCTAATTGCGGCCTGTGAGTTGCAGCGGTCGCTTTGATTGAGGGGGTGTGGTAACTCTGTCGGATAGGACGATCCGGGTTTCCCGCTCTTTTTTTTTAATATGGTAAAGTATCCGAATACTTCTGCGCAGGCGGAAACTCATGTGTGAGGCACAGAAGACCACTCGAAGATCTACAGTTATAGGTGAGAAACCTGCCTTTCGGCAACATCTGGAGTACCACAGGTTGGGAACTCCTGCTCCAAGTATAGTTACAAAGTTTAAAGGTTTGTGTTTATATAATTTTCAGTGGTGCGGGTAAGACTCATTGTGAGGGGCGTTACTATTTTGCATGTTGATTGACTCAGCAACGCCAATATGTTGACATGCTCCCTAAGAATAGATTAATGCAGGGTGTGCTTTAAAATTGTATTGTGGTTTTAATATAAAAGTCACTGCTTTATGGCTAGCTCTTTGATTAACATGAAAAACCAGCTTTACTGTTCTTCCTGTGGCTGCAATAATTAAAGCTGCAGCTTTAATTGTTTTGTATAAATGCATCCCAGGTATTCTTGGGATGCTGCATCTGTCTGCAGCCATGCCCTGCAGTCTGACAAATGGCCATTGTTCACTGCTCCAATCTAGAGGAGTCTTGGCTGCTACATGGTGAGTAGCGTTCTCTGTTCCTTTCCAAAGCTCTCAGTGGTCTAGGCTTGATGACACGTGTTGGATAACAGCACCCCTGCAATTCTTGCAGATTCCAGCTGTGGAATTTTATTTAAAACATTTCCCCACCCCCTAGGGTTTAAAAGGCAGCTAATGGTGGCTAACAGCAACATAAAACAAGCAATTATAACAGCAAAATGTTAAATAAAGAAGTAAGAAATGAACAGCAGAGCAAGCAGCAGCAGCAGCACCTGAGGCTGAACTTATCTTTTGATTTGACCTGTAAGCTCTCTGAAATGGCAATGCTTTGACTTGCCTGGGTCGATAATGAGGGAGCCAAGTGAACCTCCCCCAGAAAGACATTCCACAGTTTTAGTACCGGCACTGTACTTGAGAAGGCCATATCTAATGAAGACACCCATCTTGCATCAGGTGGTTCAGGTAAACAGAGTAAGGCCCCGACTGCTGGCTGAGTGAATAGGTTCATATGGGAGAATTATACCTCTGTCCCTTATTGCTGTGTATGATACCTCTATATTTCTGTAGGACATGTAATCCTTGTTCCAGAGAGCCTGCTAGAACTACCATTACCACAGCTTTTGAAAATCTGTCATTGACATGAGTCTCTCTCTTGTTAGGTTCTGATCACAACAAAGACAGCTGCTGATGATTTTAGCACACAGTATGTTTTGGATAGATGCGGTCATGTAATTGCTCAAAAGCCATCTCATCTTGGACAAGGTATCATTATTTAAAATATTTACATAAATACTTGTTAACACTTCAGCTATTGGTCCAGAGCTATGCTACTTCTCTTAATTAACCGCATAACACATTTGAAATTTAGTATGGTCAGATGACATTTTAAAATTTGGAAGCAATAGTATTATGTTAATTGAATTGCAGAAAAATGTTAACAGTATTGCAGTATTATGGAAGTTAATAGCCATGATCCAGGAAAGTACCCTGCATGCAAATGATATTTGGAAGATGCCATGCCCCCACTATTTCTCCAGTGTTGTCTTCGTCAGCTCCTATGATGAACCACCAAACTCCTTGTTTTAAATCTGGATAATTTTTAAAAAAGGAGTGGTGAGGCTTGCTGAGAGAGCTTAACTGATGGAAAATCTTTTGAACGAGTTCAGTGGAAAGACTGAGTACTTTCTGGGCCATGTCTCATTGGTTTTACAGAAGACTTTATGGCTAGGAAAACAAGCATGATTTGTATTTGTTGCCATCACACACAAAAAGGACTAGACTAAATAATGAGATCTTATTTAAATAACAGAAAGGAATTATACTTGAGTGGAGTAAGCAAAGCTTCTCTCAGTTAACTTAAGTGCATTAAAATCAGACTGGTAGAATTCATTTCACAGTCTTCATTTTCTATTATTCTTTAATAATAAGAGAATAGCCATCATCTTGTTATTCTCTAATGATAAAGTATTGCTTCCCAGTGCTTCTAGTCATAAGTGACAATTAGCTGATCTGTTGAATGGCACATCATTTTGATTTAATAGCTGATCGTTAGTAGAGTCACCTTTTTAACAAAGAAAACCTCATCATGGTGCAATCATAACTGTAACTTAATATATCGTAGCTATAAATGGTAGGGCTTTTAGGCTGGTACAACATGTACTTCATAAAATATATTACCAGAGTGGAACTGAATCATGGTACATGCAGAGTGGGCTAAACAGAGATCAGAGCCGTTAAATCTTAAGAATTTTCTTGTTAAATATGATAGTGCCTGTTTCAGTTTGCTTGTAAATACTCGATTGACCTGATCTTGTATTTGTGCCAACACTTGTGCTGTCACATCTGCTTGCACCTCAAGTGTAAAGGCACTTCAGCCCCAGTATAACATCCTGTTTGGGGGTGCGGTGCTAGAGCTGATTTTAAATTGTTGCATTGTTTTAACTTTTATGTGTGTGTTAATTGTTTTATGTTAACTGCCCAGAAACGAAAGTTTGGGCGAGATAGAAGTTTAATAAATAAAAAAAATAAAATGCACCCTCTCTGAATGCTTTCTTGCTGATATAGCAAGCTATAAGTTATTTGCGGCTTCTGAAAAATAAAGACACTTTATTTCAGTGGGTTGGAATCTTTTTGGCATAAAAATTCTTTCTGACTCTCTAACAATTCCACATTAATACATTTAATTAGTGTGTGATACCAATTGGTTCCAAAATACTGTAGCTTCATTTGGCTGTGTCATGGACTTTTCTAATTTTGACTTAGTTAATCCAAAATCCATTACTATACTAACACATTTTTTAGTCCAGCAAACTTGGGAAATGCTTGTATCCAATGTCCTCATAGCGTTCTGCTTGTGTGAGAGGAAGGGCAATTTTTCTCCCTTTCACTGATCCTCCCCACTCCCTGTGCCACACCCTGTCCTGCTCCAGAAGGTCCCCTGACTCTCAAGAGCAGATCTGCGGGGGCGGGGGGAGACAGGACACAGAGGGCTACTGAGGAAAGGGAAGATGTGGCAAAAACTGCCTCTCCCCCTTGTGAGAGTAGAACTTCTGCTCCTGCTACAAGCACTTTGGATACATCTCTCTCTCTCTCTCTCCCTCTGAGTTTTATATATTGGCCTTAAGATGAGTAGTATATTTTAGATTGTGAGCCCTTTGGGGACAGGGATCCATCTTATTTATTTGTTATTTCTCTGTATAAACCACCCTGAGCCATTTTTGGAAGGGCGGTATAGAAATCAAATAAATAAATAAATAAATTGGGAGAAAAAGTATGTGTAAAATATTTCTCTTTTGGCTAACTCGCGTATGAAAGAGGTGGTAGAGTATAAAATATTTTCTATAGTAAGATCTATTTTACTGAAAGTCTTAAAGTATGTCTCCTATCTATATCTATCTCTCTATCTATCCTTCATTATTATTGCTTACCATTGAAATAAAAAGAAAGTCATGATTAGATAAAAGGTTGGATCCTAACTTACTGTGAATGAATTCCGTTTCCATTTATGGAAGGAGAGAGGTCCTTTAAGTGAGTACAACTCTCTGTGAACAGGGGAGGCTTCTGTTCATGAAGCAGGAATTTAGTAGTTCTTAAGGGAAAATATGTAGTGTAGGTGTCAAATATTTTGAACATAACTGCCAAGTAAAAGATCAGTACACACAGCTACATGATCTAGTAGACATTTGGCTTGTAAATTAGCAGTGTGTGTATCGTTACTCAGATACATACTTGCTTGGCTTTCGTGTTAATGTAGGAGCCAATGGAAAAGAATAGTGTTCATCACTAAAAGCAAAAGCGCTTGGACTTTCGGGTTTTTATGTCATTAAATTGCTCTGTGTTCTTCCCCACTCCCGGTAGGTACAACTGTAACAGTTCTGAAGCTGTTCAAGAATTTGCCTGTAAGGAAGCAGTTTTATTCAACAGATAAAAAATGTAAAGAAGAAATTAAAAAAATTCAAAAGGTTCTGATGGCATATGGCATCATAAAACCAGAACTAAGGATCACGTTTACACACAACAAGGTAACAAATGTCTTGTCTTCAAAACTGGTCAAATTATTGCACTGTTATGGTTAAAGTATTTAGTCTAGTTTTATGTAAAGTCAGATTTTGGAATCTCTTTAAATTCTGGAGAGTCTTTAATGATGGTCTGAAATATAGATAGATAGATATTTCATTAACAAGCAGCTTAACTATATTGACATTTTGTCCAGGTAAATCCCTGCAAATATAAGTCAAATAATACTGTGCATTTACCAGTTCAGTGATTAGGGTTGATGCCCCTTCTAAATATTTCAAGGTAATGGGATACCCCTTTCCTTCTCCATTACTTAATTGGTGCTCTTCCCATTGTAGTTCCGTCTCTTCCAATCCACTGTAGCAAGACTCTGCCTTTATCTTGCTGCATGTGAGGAAGGAGAGTGGACAAGGGGGCTGGAGGAGGAACAGGGTGGGATGCGCATTAGTGCTGTGCAAAGGTTTGGCTTCAAAACATTAAAGCTGAATCATCTGCGCATTACCCCTGGCCCTGCTGGGAGGCTGCGGCTTTCAGTACTTACCTTGACGTGGAACAGTCCTGTGTGCAGCACTGGGGAGGGCCGTCAAGGGATTCAGAACCGTGGGAGGCCCTGGTGATGTCTTGGAAGTTGCAATGGGGGGTCCTGGAAAATGTAGTCTTTCCCAGAGCTTTCCCCATGGGAGCTTCCCACAGCTCTTAACCCTTTGAATGTCACATGCCAGTGCTGTGCTCAGGGCTGCTCTGTGTTGAGTTAAGCTCTGGAAGCCACTGCCTCACCAAATGGCCAGGGGCCATGTGCAGATGATTTGGCTTCAAAGCCAAATCTTTGGATAGCCCTAATGCACACCAGTAGCGTACTACAATAAGTACCTGGGCGGAAAAGCCTTTACCCATAGGAATCTGCCCACCCCCTGAGATCCTAAAGTGCAGCCTTCTCCTGTTTTTATCAGAAGATTGACTAGTGGTAACATATGAGAAGGTCTCTTCTGCAGTTGTCTAGCCTGTGGAACCTCCTGCTGCATGAGATCAGCTATCATTCTGCCATATTCCACAAAATGGAAGCACCTTTCTGTTCTGGCAAGCTTTTGATTTGGTTTAGTTGGTTTATGTGCTCTCTGTTGATTGACTAATTTTTTTGGTGGCTTATTGCTACTGTGTGTGCTTGATTTTGTTCTTGTTTTGTAAGTTCCTCTTAAAATTGATAGTGAGTAACCTTATATAATATGTAAAGGGATAGGCAAGATGTCTGGGTTTGATTTGACAACCCTAAAAATAGTACTTACATAACAGAATGTAATGACTGTACTTCTGCATATCGTTAAAATGCTGTTTCCCCCACCTCATTTGATTCAGTGTGTATCCAAATAGTATGCAAACCGAGGATTCACACTTGCAAAAGCATTGCTTGGAGTACTCCGTAGGACCATTACACTGGGCACTGAAGTGGAGTGGTGCGGAAGAGGGGATTATACTAGAGCCCTATTATTAAGAATCTGTTTTTATTGCTTTACAACAAGGAAATTCTCAAAGTGGTTTACATAGCAAAAACTGTAAGAAAATGGTTCTCTATCCCAAAAGGTCTTGCAGTCTAAAACACACACATGTGTGCGTGCACACACGTTGTCTGCATCCTCTGCAACAAGTAGAAGTTGGCACTACGCATGTGCCTGTTGCGGCGCGCGCCTGTCGCCACTGGCGTGCGTGGCGACGGGCGCATGCATAGTGCCAACTTCTACTTGTTGCAGAGGATGCAGACAAAGATGGGGGCAGGGGCGGCAGGGAGGAACTCTGCTGCCCCAAAAACCTTTCATCAAAGTCAAGTGGCGGAGGGGGAAGAGCGGCGGGAGGGGGAAGTACTACCCCACGCCCTTAAAGCCACACTCCCCCCAGTGCTGGACCGTGGTTCCGTGCACATCCCTAATGCCAACCAGGGTGGGCCCTGCTTAGCAAAGGGGACTATTCATGCTTGCTGCCACAAGACCAGATTTCCTTCCATGCTTTTGTAACTCTCCCATGCTTTAGTAACTCCATGTGCAAATAGTTTCTTCAATCCCCTTTTAAAATGTTAACCAAATTTAAATTTTTGTGGGCAATTTTCAGAAGTGGCAGCGGTTTGGGTAAAAATCAGGATTAACCTGTGGATTATGGCAGCCAGTTTTCCAGGTATTTATGGGGTGTTCTGCTTCTGTTAAATGCTGCTATTGTATAGCAACAACAGTTAGTTCCTGGCAATTCTGTGTTGATATATCTAAATATGTGAGGAGAATCCTGTCCCCAAATGCCTGTGTTGTTCTTGCAAGACAAGAGTGACATCTAATGGTCAAACTGAATTTCTCAAAATAACTTCATGTTTCTATATTTCTAAAATGTTTACCTTTAGATACTTATTTTACACTTTTTGAAAATTCCAGGATATTATTATTTCATTCTGTTTGAACGGTATAGAACTAAATCTGAGCTTTAAAATAAGAAATGCTATTTGTGGAAAAGGCATTGATTGTACGCATTTAGTGAGAGTCAAATGGTCTTAGTGTTGGGTAAAAGCTGCTCAAAAAAATTTCAGAAATATTTTCTGCACTGATTTCCCTAGCAATTTTTCATCACTGCTTGAGAATATGCTCACCTGGCTTTTCTTGTTCTCAGTTAATTTCATTTGATTGGCTATGCTGAACTGTGAAGCCATCCAATTCACTGCATTATCTCTGACTGACTGGAATTGCCCATTTGATTAATCCTGGAAGGAGAAAGAAGCAGCTATGGGTGTGGGGGAATGTTGCCAGAGCAACAGGGGAAACAGTAGATTAGATCTAAAGTTTCTGCTTCATTCACAGAAGGAGAGCTGCACTCATGGAAAGATTCCTTCTGTGAGCAGAATTCTCCTTCTGTTCCTGGAGTGTGAATGCTTTGATTCCAACCCAATGACACTGAACAAAATCAGAAAAAAGTCAGTATTTGTACAAATTGTTTGTGGGGGGAAATACTTCCATCTTTGTCCTTAGCTACTATTTTCAGCTTGTAAACTGAAATTGGAGAATATTTGACAGAGCCCTAAACTTCATGGTAGATTTCTGTAGATTCTCATCTTTCTCAAACATAAAAGAGAAATTCTTTCATCTGTATCCTTATTTCTTACATTTCTATAAATCCGGGGAAGACTATAAATCAAGAAAAGCAGTGAATATAGCAGACTGACAGGGTGAGGAAGAGGCAAAAATATTGTCATACACAGGTAAAAAGGAAAAATATTAGGTAAAGAGAAACAATAATTGAGTTTGAGCAAAACTCAAACTCTTTTAACTAAATCTCCATAGTAAAAAGTTCGAGAATTATTGCTTTAAACCTGTTTATCCTAAACCCCTGTGCTTATTCTAAACATTATCCGAATGTGTATCCAAATGCCATCCTTGAGACCTTTAAACACAAGAGGTCGCTCATTAGCTATAGAACACTGCAAAATAAATAACTGGACTCCACAGGCCTTTTTATTAGCTCATTCATTTATTTAGTGATTGATTTTTTTGTTCTTCAGTACTTAATTGCAGTTATCACTGTTTGAACAGGTATAATAAAGAGAGTCGGGGACAATATGTAGAACTATTTTGGTGTATTGGGGTTTCATTTTCATTTTTTCACTACCATGATGTTAACACCATTCATGTTGTTAACTTTATGCATGTTTCTTTCTCCTGGAATTGGAGTTGTTTTTTTTTAATTACTTTCAATAAATGACAAGCTTGCATGATTGCACCATAGATGTATGCCTCCCTTGATGATTTTGAATCAGTTTTGTTGTGAGGGGTGGGATGAGAAGTGTGAGACAGGATCATAGAGTAGCCAAGCTTGTGAGCACATGAAATTAACAAGATGCCTAAGTGAATGGTGCCTAATTTAAGTGGTACAAATTCACAACTTCTGAAAGAAAGAAAGAAAGAAAGAAAGAAAGAAAGAAAGAAAGAAAGAAAGAAAGAGAGAGAGAGAGAGAGAGTATTGACGGATGAGAGAAGGGGCAGAGGACAGAAAGAGTGAAAGTATGAGACATATCCAAACCACTAGTTAAGTAGCTTATACTTTAGTGAAAATAACTAGTGCAGTGCAAGCAGTTCACAGGATATGGTGTGGACTGAACCTTGTTCTTGCATAAACATCAGGAGCAGATCATGTGAAAAGCTGCTGCCCTCAATGCATGCTTAGAATGTGGGAAGAGGTGAAATGGATTGCTGTGCTTGTGATAATCCATTCAAATGAGTCTCTTACTGTAAATATCAGCTTGGTCCTTAAATGTTATATAATTTAACCTTTTAAGTATTCATGTATGGCCATTCTTTGGGTGCCTTCACATATTATGAATTAATTGAACCCATTGTATGTTTAACCACATTTTGTGGTGGAACAAATAAACTGGGTGAAGCCAACTATGGCTTCTTGTGGTGTGAGCATATGTTGTACACACGGTCAAGAAAGTTAAGCTTTCTTCTTGCATATTATAGTTTTATTGTGAAAATATACAGTAAGTAAATAGCGGGTTCTATAACACGTGAAATAACTTGTATTAATATATATTTGCATCTGTTTTCTTTTGGAACTCCTTATAGTATGCTTCTTGTTAAAAATACCACTGTATATGGGATGGTTGTTCAACTGAAACATGTGAACTATAATCCCTGTAATAATCTATCATTCTGTTAAATGGACCATACAGGACCACATGCTCTGCAGCATTGAACAGATCTTGTAACAGATCTGTTACAGATCTTCTTATAGACCTAAATATATTTCTGTTTAGTGAATAAAATGTGTCATAATATCAATTTTCTACATGTATATTGATTTCTAGGGATGCCACCTAATGGCACATTGGGGAAGTAACCTGCCTAGGAAGCAAGAGGTTGCTGGTTCGAATCTCCGCTAGTTTGTTACCCAGACTATGGGAAACACCTATATCAGGCAGCAGCGATATAGGAAGATGCTGAAAGGCATAATCTAATACTGCGCAGGAGATGGCAATGGTTAAACCCCTCCTGTATTCTACCAAAGGAAACCACAGAGCCCTGTGGTCGCCAGGAGTCGACACCAACTTGACAGCACAACTTTATATTGGTTTCTAAATCTTCTTCTAAGTATTGGGATTAAGATCCAGGCTAGAGTTTGTCTGGAAAACAAAGCAGCCTACACCTATAGCCACTTCTAGTAAATTTAAAGCAGCAGCAATCTTCTCCTGCCATTGGCTGGATCCAAAGGGTCACACATGATCTTGTATGTGCAAACAAGTACTTTTCAGCCTCCCCTTTGCTGCACCAGTATACTCTCTTCAAAAGTGGTCCCTGGTTAGAGGATCCTTTGGAGCAGTGTTCTGTGTGATAGGAGGGGCTGTTACCAGAGGAAAAACTGGCAACCCCATTCTGTCCATACATGTATGGGTTTCTTTGGAACCTGGTTATAAAAATCTTTTTTTTTTCATATATAAGCAAGCTTTATGTAAAATAGATATTGTATTGTGGGTTTGTGTCAGTTACAGCTGCTATGGTGGATATATAAAGATGTTAATAGCAAACTTAAATTCCAGGCAAAAAGAGCCATTTAGAGTAAGAATGCTTTAGAAAGTAATGTAGTTAGTACAGTACAGTAATTTATCTTTGGGTGACTTTAAACACTGCAACCTTCCCATGATTACAACTCAGGGGTGTCAGTTGACCTTGTTGAAAATGAAGACATTGCTGATAGCATAGCAAAGTTTTAGGTAATGTTTATGAAGGTAAGGTAATGCTAGACCATTTGTATTCAACTATGGTGGTGGAATAGTGCAAATTTTGAGCTGCGTTTGGCCAAAGACTTATTACTGCATAAAAAATTAAGAAGCATTTTGCCTGGTAAAGCATTAGAACTCGTGTGCAAATACCTCACATTTAAAAAAAATTCCCACATTTATAATAAATAAATAAATAAATTCAGATCAGTATATATCTGGGCATTTAATGATATGGTGGCACAGAGAACATAAGGATGTTTTATTACCTCTTGAAAATTGGGGCGATTAGAAGGAAGAGAGAGACATATTTGGATGTGTTTTTTCCTAGATCATATTTGTTCTCTCTGTCTCTATCTCTGTCTCTCTCTTCCATTTTGACCTTTTTTCTGCCTTGCCAAAAATTGACAGTCAAACTGAAGTTCTTAGAAATGACATTTTGTTTTTTGATGTATTAATTAAATGGAGACTTGCAGCCCTGTCCTATGCACATTTACCCAGAAACATGTCCCACTGAGTTCAGTAGGGCTTACTTCTAAGTAAATATAATATCTTGGCCTTAATATTGTTACTAGTTTTTTGAATAATCAATAGTACCATATTGTCCCATTAGCTTATTTCTGTAGAAGAATTGGGAAATAGGCTTTAACGATCTGCTAAATTTTTCAGTTTCTTGAACCAGCAAGCTTAGGACACTGCTTCTAATGTTTTGTTTGCATTAGCAATAAATAATGGCTTGCTTAACACATCAGCCCTTGACGGACTATTGCTATTTTGACAACTTGGATTAGCTTGTGCGTTGTCTTTTTATGAAGGTTTATGCTGCCAAGACATTCTTCGAATACTGATAATGTTGATACTCCTGCCAGCATGGTTACGTTAGAAAGAGGTATTTTTCTCTTTCGTCACCATGTTCCTTGAAAGCAAACTAAATAATGAGAAGTTTTAGTATTAAGTTAATTTAAATTTTGTGTTTTCAGGGGACTAGAGACGGTTGGAGGCATTGAGTGGTTTTTTCCTTGCATTTTGAAGGATGTTAGCATTTTTAGCCTGATAATACTATATTCTAGCCATCTGGAAATTTTAAGCTAATTTTTACTCTGTAAAGGAAGCTGTTCCTTGGAATTTGAGTCCCCTCATCGGTGATCTGTAAAAGCAGCTTCAAATTCTTTGCTATTTAAAATCATCTGTCTCTTTTAGGAAACATATGCACATCTAGATGGGCTGTTTGCAGAATTCCTTAATCTGTCGGGGAAAAGTTATAGATAATATATGTAGCACAAGCGCTAATTAATAATTCTATTCTAGCTCTTTGTATCACTTTGTAAATAGTACTGTAAATAAATGAGATGTTTAGAACGTGCTGTTACCTAAGAAGCACTAACAATTTCAGAAACAACATCAGAGTGATAATGAGCTGTCATCTGCCCCAGCCTGCTCTCATTCTGCAGTAAAGCACCACTGTCTGGAAATGAATTAGACCACTAGATGGTTGGAAGCTACAGTAAACATTCCCAGCTTTTTCAGCTCTGGTACTAGAGAATTCTAATTTAGTTCTCTTGTGTTGCAAATTTTACTCCATTGTACTTAGTTATGGCATTATTAGTCTAACCATGATAGGTGGATTCAAGATTTTTACAAATCTTGCATTGTCTAGTCTTTAGTCCTACATACAGAACGCCTGCTTTACCACTAGCTGGATTCTTGCGTAGAAAATTAGGCTCACTGTCTGCTGCATCAGCATGAAACTGAGAAGCCAGGCTTTCTTAATCTGCCATTTAGACTTATCAAATAGCAGGCATCATAAAAGAAGTATGTTAGAGCACCAATATCTCTTAAAGTTTATATATGACCATATAAAGTTGCCTTATATGGAGTCAGACCTTTTGGTCTCTCTGGCCCAGTGCTGGCAGCAGCTCTCCCTCAAGGTTTCAGGCGGAGGCCTTTCCAACTCTGCTACCTCCGATCTTTAACTGGAGATTGAAGCTTGAAGACACATTCTCTACCACAGAGCTACGGCCCCTTCTGGTATATGGCTGTGGGAATATCCAACATTATGATAACATGCTGTGCTGCATAATATTTCACATATAGGCTTGATAGTGAGAGGCCAGATGGCTCAACTTCCACTTGTTGGTAAAAATGTCTGGTGTAGAGAACAGGAAGAAGTGTTTTGTGCCAAGATTGGTAGAATGGAGAGCAGTGCTTATTGGAGCTTGATGTGTGCAAGAATAATAATAGACTGACAGCATTGTATTGGTGTGAAGAAGATCAGAACCGGTGCTGGAATTAGTGTGAGCTGAGTCCAGACCAGGAACCTAAGAAAGAATTGAGCAATCTGCCAAGGCCAGAATGGGCCAGGCCTTCTTACTCCCCAGGAAATGACACGGCAGAGGGGGAAATTGAGTTGACAGCTTCAAGCTAAACATAAGAAATGGAACATGTAGGTATTTTGAATCTCCAGTATTTCCTATTTTATATTGGCTTGTATTTGTAAAAATAGTCATCTTTGTATATGTAAAAAAAGAGCATTTCCATATGGCCTCTTCTCCCCCCCCCATGCATTCGTTTGACCTGATTTTTTTTAGACCCCACTGCCCACTCTCCATGGAGACTGAGAAGAGAATATGTCACTGTTTCTTGAGGCGTAGCAGTGGCTTCTTAGCCTAGTCCAGTGGTGACCAGTCAGTAAAGACAGGAGGGGCTGCCCCCCCCCCCGAAAATAGAAAACAGCTAGCAGCTAATGAAAAACTTAGGCAGCCTCTTCAGAACCAGGCAGCCTGTGGAGAAAGGAACTAAGGTGCAAGAAAAGAGGCGGCCAAGTTGCTGTGAGCTTCCTCCTCCACCCTGCTGCTGCAGCTTCCTCCCTGCTGTGCTGTTGCCCGGAATAGTTTCTAATGAAGGTTGTTCTGCTTTCTCATTGCTCGTGGGTGTATTGAAGCATTGCCACCCAGTAAGACAAAAAAGGGGAAGCTGCCACTAGGGATGTGCATGAACAGCTTGTGCAGGTGGGGGCGGGGTGGGGAGTGGTTCCCTTAAAAAGCAGGTCCTTACCTGCTACGCTGCCGCCCCACCACTTTTCCAGGCATCATGCTCACTCTACCAAAGGCTGTGCATGCGGCGGAGGCACTGTTCCCTCCAACCTGCATGCATGGAATACGTTTTCCTTCCATTCCCAGTAGTAGGTTCTGCCTTGACACTGCTCTGTACTGATCCTTATTAAGGTAGTGTTAATGGAGGGAGTATTTCTCGTAAAAGAAAGATAATACTGTACTGTATTGGTTTATTTCGGAAGAAAGATAATGGGCATACCTGTGTGAAACAGGAGAGAGGGAATGTATTCATCAGGGATAGAACATTTATTATTGATTGGATAGTTTATGTGTGAGGGGTGGACACCTGTCTACCAGGAAGTGGCTGAGACCAACTCATCTTACATCAAATACTGAACAGCTGAGAGACAGTAACAACTTTCCCTCTTACAAACATGTTGAATTTGAAGTGCTGACCTAAAGGTGAAATTTTTAGTATCTTATTACCAATTCCTTAAGTCATCCAGTTTCTCATCCATCACACTTTTCAAGTGACAGCATAGCATATATAGCAGAAATGTTATATCAGCTGCTTGTATATAGTATGTTCTTTGTAATACCTGTTGAAATGCTTGTCTTCAGGTCTTACAGGGTATCTTCACACATTACTGGGAATGTGTATATTTGAGTCCCTCAAGTTGTTTTGGAATCCTGTGGAAAGGAGCAGCCTTCCTTTCACCAGTGTCAAACATAATCTAAGGGGCTGGAGAAGCTTGCACGGACCATTGCATTTGCAACTTGCTTTTCCCTGTTCCGAGGAAGTGGCACTGCTGTATACACAGATCTGTCATTTGCTAGACTTCCCTAGTGGACAAAAACAGCTGAGTAAGTGAGGCAGGTAAGGTAAAGTGTGCCATCAAGTTGACTTCGACTCCTGGCACCCACAGAGCCCTGTGGTTTTCTTTGGTAGAATACAGGAGGGGTTTACCATTGCCTCCTCCCGTGCAGTATGAGATGATGCCTTTCAGCATCTTTCTATATTGCTTCTGTCCGATATAGTACCAGCGGGGATTCGAACTGGCAACCTTCTGCTTGTTAGTCAAGCATTTCCCCGCTGCGCCACTTAAGGTGGACCAGCTGCTGTCAAATAGCTAGGTTGCTGTGCTGGCTGGCCATTACAAAAATGGATCAGAGTATTGGTAGCAGAGGCTCCTCCCTCGTGGTATAGGGCAAGGCAAGTGGTAGATAACCCAGTCCATTTAAAGTGTTTCCTATTCTAGACAAAGTTCTTCCACAGGATTCCAGATAAGTGGGGGCAGCTTAAATACACACATTCCCTTAAAAATTAATCCATTCATACCTGCTGCTTGTGCTTAGTTCTTACAAATATTTTATATTAAGAATAATTTTGGAAAAAGGAAAGCAACTATTACAGTATTTTCTAGTGAAAGCCTGACCTTGCAGCTTTATTTTTAAATTCTGTATTGATGTTGCTGATGACTAACTACAAGATGAAAAGGGCGGGTGGCGGGGGGAGATACTTCTAACTTGTAAAGCAAGTGCTCTGCTAGAAATCATGTTAATACTGCCATTTTTAGTGTTCAGTTGAGGAACATAGGAATCTGCCTTATACGAAGTCAAATCATTGATCAGGTAGCTACAATTGAGCGGTTAGATTTAAAGAACCCAGGGGGGGGGCACTGGGGAGAGGGGCAAACACAGGCCCCCTGTCCCCTAGCTGTGCCCTTGCCATTGAACCATCTAGTTCAATATTGTCTACACTGACTAGCAGCAGTTCTCTAAGGTTCCATGCAAGAGTCTTTCCCAGCCCTATGTGGAGATACCAGGGATTGAACCTTGGGCCTTCTGCATGCAAAGCAGATGCTCTACCACTGAGCTATAGCTCTATCCCCATGAGCCCATTTGTTTGCGCTATATTTATTCTTGACTTTCTGAAAACACTCCTTTAAAGTAATTCCAGAAGGATAGCTGACTCTTACAGCAAACGCAGGACACTGTATCCCAAACCTTTCTTGGAGCACTGTTTCATTGTTTGTTTATTCGATTTATATACCGGAGCTTGTTGAAAGCTCCTTCCGCTTGTGGGCGACTTCCACTTATGCAAAGCTCCTTCTGCAAGCAGAAAGTGTCCCTTGTGTAAGTGCAGCTCTCCTTCTGTGAGTGGCAAGAGCTTCTGAGGAGAAAGCAGCGCTCTGCCAAAGGTTGGGATACAATCCACGTGTGGCATCTTAAAGATTATCATATTGGTGGTATAAGGTTTTGTGGACTAGAGGCCACTTCATCAGGTGCATAAAGTATTGTTTTAGGATTTTAAACATGGTTTAAAAGAAGAGTCAAGGTGCTTACAAACTGTCATACATCAAAAAGCATGAAGATTGTAAATTAACTGTCTTAAATTTCACATTACTTACTATATGTAAGTAGTAAACACACTCTCTAGTCCTGCATATTGTGCTTGCTTACAGTCCTCACACTTGCACTTGATTGTTCAACCCCAATCCTTTTCCTTTGCAAACTGGGCAACCCTAAAGCTTGGGACATATTGGGCAGTGGCCACCTAGCTGCATAATGACCTTCTGTTTTTTAGGGCGGAAATGGAAAGAAGTGTAAAGGCGCAGTAGTTGGGATGCACAGGGTGGAAGTGGCTTTAATAGCCTTTACACTCCCATCTCTCTGCCCATCTAGTTTGTCGACACATTTTGTTTCTGTCTGTAGAAATGGAGGCCAGTCCGCTTGGGTTTCCTTAGTACAACATCTACACATACCTACATATATGTGATGTGAGAAGGATAAGCTTATTGGAAAGAGTGCCCCAGCAGAGAGAGCCCAAATGAGATGGGCTAATTGCTAGTGTTGGCTAATTGCTTGGAAGCTGCCCTCAACCTGAAGCTGTCTAGACTGGTGGGTGCAAGGGGTGGGAAGGCTGTTCTTATGATAAATCAGGTGGCGAGGAATGAGAATGCAATAGCTACTAGTTTTGTATTGCTGTGGTTTATTACGTGATATTAAACTTGGTTTATAACTTCCTGAGTTAATCCACTTGTGATTTAATGAAATGTGTTTAAATGGATACATTTAATTGAATTGTTACAGCAAATAACCTGCTCTTGGTTAACTAGTCTGATTAAAATGTATTCTTTACAGCCTAATAACTTTATCAATATACAATGGATTTTCACCAAAGCAGGTGAAGAACCGACTCCTGCAATATCCTTGAATTTTTTAACAGATCTAAACCAGCAAAAGGAGAAACTGGAGGCACTGAGTGGGCACAAATCTGGCCACAGAAGAGTGAAGTGAAATATTTAAACTTCTATAACTCGGCTATTCTTCAGGGGATATTATTAAATTTAGCCAGATTATATTCCTTACCTGGTAGATGCTCTGTGCCAAATGTTATACTCATTGGTTTGATACTGTAATGAATAGGATGTCCAGGCTATATAATGGTGGAACACAGAAAAACTTGACACACTTGCTGTACATCTGCTTTTAGGCTGTATAATTCTGAGCTGGTAGATACACACATCCACACATTGGTACAAGAAAACATTGTACCCAGTAGGACCAAAAGGCCATGAAATTGAAGAGGTACAGTTTGTGACATCTATGCAAGGCTCAAATGTATGAGCTTATCTTGTACGCACAGCTTTGTATAGAATTATCACAGTCTGTACCTCTTGTATTTCATGGTCTTTTGGCCCCAGTTTACACACATGGATACTGAGATCAGAATTTTTTGTTCTCAATATCCATCTGTGTATATCTGCCAAGGGAGAATACATTTCATGCATCTGATGAAGCGGGCTCTAGTCCATTAAAGCTTATGCCACAATAAACAATAAGACTATTTGTCTTCAGAGTGCCATGAGACAATTTTTCTTCTAAAATAAGAAATATTGACTTTTTTGTTAAATTAAAGTGAATTTATGTTTGTAGAAACGACTCTATTGCTGACCCAGTGGAACAAAGGAGTCTTACTTCCTATTCTACATAGATCTATTAAGATGTATGTTGTTTTGTTATACTTTGCAAGAGATGAGGGCTAGCCATGTGGAGTCTTGGTACTCTGACATTGCATCTTGATAGACTCTAGATTTTTGGCAGCCTGTTTTAGTAGCTAACTCTGCCAAAGGCTTCTCTATCACCTGCTTCCCCAGAATACCTCCCCTTTTGAGAGGAAGGGTTTATATGAGCAAGGAGAAATCTGAGCACGACAGTGTTGACACTCTGCTCTTGGTACTGACAGTGGGGAAAATCTGACAGAAAATAGATTATTCTCAAGACAGGTACACAGTATTGCAGGGCAGATACAAGGAGCAGATGATGCCCTGAGAGTGTCTGTCAGGAATAAAACATTCCTGACAGAGCCAGTGTGATGTAGTGGTTAGAGTGCTGGACTAGGACTGGGGAGACCCGAGTTCAAATCGCCATTCAGCCATGTTACTTGCTGGGTGATTCAGCCAGTTGCTTCTCTCTCAGCCTAACCTACTTCACAGGGTTGTTGTGAGGAGAAACTTAAGTATGTAGTACACTGCTCTGGCCTCCTTGGCGGAAGAGTGGGATATAAAATGTAATAAAATAAATAAAAATAAAATAAATAAAACATGAATTACTTGAAGATTGGTTTCCTATAGAGTGGTGGATTGAAATGTATAATTGAGCAGAGATGTATAATTGAGCACTATTTCAAAAGCAACTTTTTTAAAAAAGCAATCACTGCTAATTTCTAGTGCATTGAATTCCTCATTTGGAATTTGCAAGTGCTTTGCAATTCTTCTGTGGGACCCGGTAACTCCTGATGATGGTATTATTTTTCATCAGGCATTGGCTTTCAGTACTACACATGGCATCATCTGCTCATAACTTTTTAACAGAACATTCTAAAGTTAGGTCCTTTTAAAACAGGGATGGCCATCTGGCAGCCTGTGAGCCAGATCTGGATTCTGAAGCAATCTACTTTGGGTGCTTCAAGTGGTGGTTTCCTATATACATAAAATGTGTGGAGATAGTGGGGAAACATTGTACGTTGTAGCATATCATTAACAAATTCTTGGATGAGATTTTATTTCACATATGTTAGGTTACAGAATTTAGACATCTTATATAGAAACATTAATAAGTTGTGCTTTCTCTTTCCATTCTTCTGCAGTTTCTGTGGAAGCAGAGATGCATAAGCATAGTATATCTGATACAAGTAGAGCTTTCAGGAATGACATGACATTTACCTAAGGCAGATTTTAGACTTTCCCAGTTGGGAAAAATACTAATCTAGTTTAAGGCATTAACATGTGCTAAATTTAAAACCAATTCTAGTGTTGATACATACTACATTGCCATAAATTATAGATAGTGCAATATTATGTGGCCTATTCAAATTTTAATTATATAAAAATTCAATAGTTTAGATCTTGTAGCATTGTGCAAGTGAAAAACATAATTGCAAGAAATTACGTAGTTTGATACTGAAGAGTTATTGATATATTATTAACCATATTCAGAATATGATTCTGGTGTTTTATCAGCAGCGGCTGGCAGTGGTCCCTCTAATTTTTTTCATCTCTGTGCGGAATGAGTTTTGTTCTAGGCGGCAGTATCAAGGCAGTGTGTGTGCACCTGCATTCAAAATGGGGCCTACCTGATTCAACCTGAGCAAGATCTAAAATGAACTGAGCGGACATACAAAATCTTGTGAGCGTGCGCATGCTTTAGAGGGAGTAGTGGCGGCTGGTGTGAGCGCCCTCCGGGGGGGGGGGGTTGCAAGAGGCACCCTTAACCTTAAATTAGTAGGTGCCTATCTCCTCTCGCCACACCTGAAAGCTGTTTTGAGCAGTGACACTGCGCCCAGCACCTGCTGCAGTGGCGGATTGTCTTCGCCACTCAGCTGGCGGAGGCCATCTGCATGGCCAATTCTCCGCCGCAGCAGATGCTGGTTGGTGTGCTGCTGTGTGAAACAGCTTTCAGGTGCAGCGGGAGGTGAGGTAAGCACCTGGTAATTTAAGGTTAAAGGTGCCTCCTGCCCCCGGGGCACCCACACCAGATGCCGCTGTGTTTTATGCATTTTTAGCAAAAGCCATTGTTGGTTCTGGTTTCTCTCTGTTCTTTTTATTACATGTGCAAAATTGTTTAGAAAGTGTAAAGTATTGTCTGCATTTGCATCTGCTTAAATAACTTAAAAGCGCAGTAATGATCCTAAATGAAATTACCCTAAAACATACCTGTTCTATGCTGCTTGCTGGCTGGCTGGCTGCCACTGCCATTTTCTCCCCCACCCCCACCCCTCCTGTGGCTATCCGGCAGCTCTCCGTACTCTTGCGAGAGCTGCCACACGTGGGATTAGCCACTGGCACAGTGGATAAAAATCAATGATTTTTTAAAAATTTAAATCGGAGTTTTTTTAATTTAAATCAGATTTTAAAAATAAAATGCTTTTTGAGGAAAAACATCTATCTAAAGATAGTTTTCTACTTAAGATACATTATAGTCCAAAGGTTATTAATCATGAAATAAGGATTAGTTTTTAATTATGTAGCATGAGGCTGTATATATGCAATGTTTAGATTTTTTGTAAATGAATTCCATTAATCCATTCACAATGTCATGCTTTTCCAGAGGTTTCTGTAAGATTATTTTGGGCAATTTTTCTATCTAGAAGAGGACCAAAAATGAAACCTTCATCTGGTTGTAAATATTAAAATTATACCAGCAAAAATGAGTCTTTATGTAAAAAAACCACCATGATTTAAATCTAGTCTTACTGACTAGTGATTTAAATGGTGGTTTAAATCGATTTGATTTAAATCAAATCCACCCTGGCCACGCGTATACCTTAGAGAATTATATATAAAAATAGAGAATTATATATAAAAATAATAATACTTTTTATTTGCAGTGCCAACAACTGCTTTTATTTTTTCTTCTATTTTTTTTTTAAACAGTAGCCACAGTGGTGCATATATAGATGGATAGATAAATAGATAGCAGCCCCAAGCTGCACCTCCTTGATGCTTCTGTCTGTGTGGCTGGTGAATTAATTTTCAGTTTTTGTAGGCTGGTGTGTTTTATCTGGTGCCCAGCCTGCCAGGCTACCTCTGTTTCCTCCCCCTCATTTAAAACTTTGAATTGGCGAGTGGGTGCCTACTGAAGACTCCGGAAGGTGAGAGCCTCCCCCCCCCCGCCTTGGTCAAGTTATTAGAACTTAGAATTTGTTAAATAGGGCCTACTTGGGGAAGGGGGATTAGGTGGGTAGTGGCAGGACTGTAGGAGAGGAGGGGTGGGTTTGGGTTAGAGAGGCCACAGTAATTCTCTGCCCTTTGCCTTCCCTTCCCCATTGTTGCCCAGTCCCCTCAAAAAAAAAAAAAAAAAAAAAAAAAAAAAAAAAAGCCCCGCTCCACCCCCAAATAAAGCCGCCTTCTCTATTTGGGGAGATGTAAATTTTCTAGCTTCTTTGTTTGCACTACAGTGCTATAGATGGTGCTGTGTGTGGCACAAAGAGCAAAAATAATCCCCTGCTAACTTGGCAAAAAGGCATCTTTTAACACAGTGATTCTCTTTATTTATCAGGGGGAGAGTAACTGGCCCTATCCACCGCCAGCACAGTACCTCCAGTGACTGTTGCTGGTGTCTGTCTTATGTTTCTTTTAAAATTGTGAGCCCTTTGGGGACAGGGATCCATCTTATTTATTATTTCTCTGTGTAAACCGCTCTGAGCCATTTTGGGGAGGGAAGTATAGAAATTGAATGAATGAGTGAATAAATACATAAATAAACCACATTGATCCCACACTCACTTAAAGCTGCCTCCCCCCGCCCCGCACCAGAGTTAGGTCTTTAAAACCTCAAAGTGTCCAGGAGGGTGCGAGGTAGAGTCAGGCACTGTTCCCTCTAAGGCATGCACATGTGCATGCGCTCACAAGCTTGCTGATGTCTGCTTAGTTAATTTTAGATCCAGCTCAGGTTGAATAAAGAAAGCCCCACTTTGAATGCATGTGTGCACACAGTGCCTTGATACTGCCGCCCAGAACAAAACTCATTCTGCATAGAGATTAAAAAAAAAATTAGAGGGACTACTAGAGCCAGGAGCAGAGCAGATTGCCAGGCAGAAGGAGGGTTGATGCTGCTAGTTGTCATGAGCGATGGAGATAGGGGCCTACTCACCAAGTCATCCACACTGCTGTCACCTATCTAATGGAGCCTGGTCCCGCACCACAGCTGCCTATGGTGGCTGAGGTTGAAATGGGGGAGGGGGCTTCCCTGTCAGGGAAGAAGCTCTTCCTGTAGCAGCAGAGGAGGAGTCGGATACTAGCCTAGCCATGTCCTTCTCAATTTCTGTTGTCAGTGTGACACTTCCCCGACCCTGGCATCTGAGACTGAGCAGGAAGAAATCATTCTGATAGTTACTTGACCTTCTCAGCCCCAAACAGAGGGCAGTGGTAGCGGCCCCCAGAATGAACCAGCAGCCCCAGTACCACCAACACCAAAATGGTACCAGACCAGTTACAACATGGTATGGGACCACTTTGAGCTCTGCCATGATGACCCACACCATGCTGTCTGCATCCACACCATGCTGTCTGCATACTGCTGGCAGTAATAGGCCTGTTCTATCCTCAGTTAGCATCAAGGCACCGCGCCTGTACCCAAGCAGGGGGAGTTGCCTGTGTAGTGGGTGCAGTTGGTGGGCGCCCGGAGCCTCTTCTCATCATCCAGGCCATTGGGGATATGATCGCTTCGGATGAACAGCCATTCTAGGTAGTGGAAAACACCAGCTTTTGCCGGCTGGTTGCTCCCAGCTACAACATCGTACACGCCACCTTTAGCAGGCAGGTGGTGCCCTCCCTGTACCAGTTGAGCAGGGAGGCCACGTTGGGGCTTCTGTGTGCAGCAGTGCCTGATACCAGTGTGCACTTCATTGCGGATCTGTGGACCAGTCCCAGTGGGAGCCATGCTACTTTCCTGTCCTTCACAGTGCACTGGTGAGGCAGGAGAGCGAGGGGACATCTGCTCCTGGTGGCGTGACCAGCCCCTCCCATGCAGCGAAGCATAGATGGACTGTGCTGTATGTGGAGGTGCTGGACACACATGGCAGGTGAGTTGCCGGAGACCATAGATCGCCAGGTGGGGGAATGGCTGTCTAGGCAGCCAAACCTTTGCCAAGGGTTCATGGTCACCCACAAAGCTGACAACATAACTAGGGCAGCCAAGCAGGCTCAGTTTGTGTCCATCTGTTGTATGGCACACACTCTGAACCTGGTCGTGTGGGATGCACTTGGCCCTTCTGGGGCTGTGGCCAGGCAAGACATCCCCGCTGCAGGTGCTGGGTGCCATCTTGCCACTGCCATGGCTGCTCTTATGGATAGGTGCCACAAGATAGCAGCTTTCTTCTTCTGGAGCGAAAAGGGTAGGTGGATGCTCAAGGAGAGGTAGTTTGAGCTGGGCCTAACTGAACACCTGATCTTGCAAGATGTTCTGACCTGGTAGAACTCCATCTTTCTCTTGCTCTGGTGCCTGCAGGACTGAGCACTGGAGTAGTGGATTGGCTCATCACACCCTTGGGTGCATTGGCAGAGCTTGATTTGTTCTGCTTATGTGATTCAAGGACGAAGGGCAAAGCCATCACCCCTGACCAGCTGCCCAGTCGAACCTCCTGGTTGAAGATGTTAGGCAAGCAGAGGAGAGGAAGGTGGAGCGCAACTAGGAGGAGGTTGCTGGAGCGCCTACTGCTATTGTGCAGTCCACCCCTAGCAGCAGCATCACTGCTGCTTCCTGGTCTAGCAGCGTGGTGTCCTTGGCAAGGCCAAGTGAGCTGACAGTTCTGCCTCCAGGTACCATCTGGTGGTTCATGGACATGTTCCTCAGCGCCTTGTCAGGGGTACGGGAGGAGCCCACCGACCCCTGCAGCAGTGCTGAGCAGTGTATGCTGCAGTACCTGCGGGAGCCAGTGACAGGCTAAGAGATGGAGCCAATCCAGTTTTGGGCAACACATTGCCAAGTCTGGCCGGACTTGACGAATGGTTCCTCTTGTGCCTGCCAACCAGCGTCAAGAGTGAGAGGGTATTCTCCATTGTCCATGCTTGGATGCTGAGAGGGTGAAATGGCTGGTCTTCCTGAAGGCCAACCTGCCCCTGCTGGGCTATCCCGAGCCGGCCATAGAGAGTGAGTGTCATGTTCACCCCCACCCACTGCAACACCACTGGCAGCTCACCCCACTCTGGCCATCCCCAACCCAGATGTGTGAGTCTGCCCGTTGGTGCTGTAGACACACGCAAACACACCTGCATGCTACTGCCATGGCTGTTGATGAGATATGAACTGGTGCCCTGACCCCTGTGTCAGGCTGTCAGCCGGGGCCCAGGACCAATCTGAGGCCATGGTGTTATCCAGACACAGACAGGCAGGCAGAGATATACACTTACTCTGAAGAAGAAAGAGGAGTTCTTATGGTAAGAGTCTAGAAGCTTTTTTCTTGTCAGACCTTTATCTCAGGCCATGACTGCCCTGCCTTTCTCTCTCTCTGTGGCAGGTAGGATGGTGGAAGGTTTTATTTTGTGGTTTTCTCAGCACTGAGTAATAGTATGCTTGCTGCTATAACTATTTTATGGCTTAACAGATTGCACAAACCATCGCACAATACTCTTAATTTCAAATGCTAGCAAAATAATGCTCAGGATCATCCTATGTGGAAAGGGAAATGCCGAATGCTCAAGCTGGTTGTCTCCATTACGACAGCAATGAATGCACCACTGAGAAACCTTAAAGGCCAAGTTGAAGACAGATCATCCTGGAGGAAATCTATGTATGTGGTCGCTAGGAGTCGACACTGACTTGATGGCACTTAATCAATCAATTAATCAATAACTAACTGGTTTTATTGGATCTTAAGTTGACAAAAGCAGAACTTGTGTGGGTGCCTGCCTGTCTGCCTGGAGTTGTGGTTTGATTGGTTTGTGAGATGGTGTTGTGGCAAGAAATGGACAGTGGCAGCTCTCCATGTAATGATGATTGCTGTGATGAACTCCATGTCTGGCCTTGAGACTAATGTGTGCTTCTCTTGCTGCTCTGGTGTGCTCTACAATCTTCATTGCAAGATGTACTCAGTCAAAATGTGGCTGAAGACGTTCTAGTTGAGCTTATAGCTATGCTTGTGTTGCTGTTAAGGGTATTACTATGGCAGCTGTTGCAATGCTGAAGTAAGGAATCATAGTTGTGAGAGAGCAACTTGTGCCAATGATATTACTGCAGTGCAGGCATTGTGGCCGGCAGTGGATTCTGGGTCAGTGATTCTTTTTTGGCCATTTTTGGACTGTGTGTTTGGCAAACTCTAGGGTTCTGTGTTGGGAGGTACTGTGTCCTTTTCTGCAGTGTTTTTCAAGGCAGGGTTGCAAAATGTGTGCACTCTGCTTGTTTTGGCCATAGGGAACAATGGGGAACTCAGAAAAAAAAAAATCACACCATTGTTCCCCATGGGTAGGTCTGAGGGACACCACAGTGGGTTTGGTGGTACAGCATGATGGGTGCTACATACCACTCTACCCACAAAGGAAAATAGGCAAGTGCATGACCTAACCTCCCCCACCCCAAGCAAACAAACAAACCATAGGATCCTGTGGGTTTTTGGGGGAAAGGTTAAAAAAAAGATTAAAAATCACCTGCTTGCCCATTTCTTTTGTGGGTTGGGTGCAGTGGTCTCTCTAATTTTTTTCATTTCTGGGTGGAATAAGTTTTGTTCGGGGCAACAGTATCAAGGCAGTGTGCATGCACATATATTCAGAATGCGGCCTTCCTGATTCAGCCTGAGTGGGATCCAAAATGAACTGAGCAGACATCCAAAAACTTTTGAGTGCACGCATGTGCACATGCCTTAGAGGGAACAGTGGTTGGGTGGTGGGTAGCACCTATCATGCCCTACCACCCAACCCACTTTGGTGTCCCTAGGACCTACCCATGGGGAACAATGGGATTATTCAAGTTCCCTATGGTTAAATCACTCAATTTTTTTGAGTTTATTTGTTGAAACAGCCGGCAGTGACCAGCCATTTCCATGAATCAATTTGAGTATTTGTGATTTGATTAAAGCTTGAATTGAATTGCAAAAACCAATTCATGCACACCTCTAGTTTTACACTGCCCTGCTGTAACTTCACTGTGTGTGGATTAAGACAAAATTCTTCAAGGAGAACCCTAAGAAAGTGGCATCTTTCTAACAGGTCTAGCAGGCATTTGTTCTGGTGGCTCATGGGCTGACTCCCTATCTTCCCACATGGAAGAGAATAGAACTGGGGAAAATAGACATTAGGACTTTGTAGTCTTTCGATTCATGCAGTAGTCTTCAATGAAACGGAGAGGAGGAAAGTTATTTTTGGCCAGCTCTGACAAAACCTAAGATGGTCTGTATGTAATAATATATTTTGATGGGGTACTTTTGCAGTGTCATCATACTGCCTAGGGTCAGATTCTTTCTTGGCTCATTGCAGGCCCCTGGTTTATGTGACCTAGAAAATACATGGGGGTGTGTGAGTGTATTTTTAGCACAATTTCAGAGTATAATCAAGGTTATAAATCAGGCAATGCAGGAAACCTTCTGGGAAATCAAGTCACTTTCAAAAGTAAAGAAATGTAAAAGTAGCATGACTTAGTTTAGTTGATTGGATTGCAAAAGCAGTTTAGAACTCTGAAGTGCTCCCCTCCCCCCTTTAATCCCAGTTCCTTGGGGGAAATTAATACATGCTTCCAATGATTCGGTGTATCTGCTTTTACAAACTTTGCATTTAGTGAGTTCTCATGTTCCAGAGCTCTCTTAAAACTGTTTTACTGAAGTGGTATTTTAGCAGTTATGTATATCAACCATTCAGCAAGTCAGGCAGTGTAATAACATCCTTGCATTAATCAGCAACTAAGATTTATATCTGTGGCGTCACGCTGATAGAAGCTAAAATAAGCACCATGATGTTTATATCAGTTGTGTCAAAAGCATCTCAGCCTAGATGTAATCATTTGGTTTAAATATTGGCATTTCCACATCCTGATCAATAACACTGTTTGTGCCAGGGTACTTGGATTTCAACTGAGTAGTCCTTATCCTTGGGGTAATTTCTAGGTAGCATTACATTAAATTCTTAGTTGAAATTAAATGTAAGCTGCTATTTTTAAAATCGTATTAAGACAACATTACAAAGTCAGTCATTCCTATAGAAAAACCACTCTTTACCCCACTGTAGGTGTTTGTGCCTCTCCCAAAACGCCACTCCTAAGGATTGTGGGACCTTTGGAAACAGAATAGTACATGGTGCAGAGGGTTCTAGGGATGGGAGGAGGCACCTTGTGCAAGTGGAGCTGCTCACATCTTCCTATTCCTAGGGGTGGAAAAAATCTTTTGTTGGGGGGGAAATCCCTGGTGGTCTTGAGTGGTTTTTGAGGGGGATGTAATAGGGAGGAGGGGATGGAACATCCCCCTTCCTCAAGCATCCTTATGCTTGGGCTTGTTTGGATGCAACCCAGTGCTTCTCTTGAATGTGGATGTGACTTTTCACACAACCTTTTGTATAGCAACAGATGATATCTGTGCTTGTATGGGTGGTCCTAATGGCAATAAGCATCTTTTGTGCATGAGCATCTCCAGATTGGGGTTACATTCTTTTCTTCTCTCCACAGCAACACATTAATTGAAATATAGACTACTTAAGTTTAATTAAGCTTAGTTGAACTTCAATTAGTTTATATAAAGCCACTCAACTTTTGAATACAGTTCCTTAAAACATGTTTGTTATAACCTCTGCTGAAACAAGGACAAGATGATACTGAGGCATATGCATCTTCATTTTATCTAGATTAAGTTACTTGGCAGTTTATTAAAAAAAAGTTTCAGAGTTAAGCAATAAACTCCTCTATTCAGATAAGAGATCTAATATAGAGAACTGAGCATTTCACACAGACTAAAGCAGATATAGTTGAAGACTTCTGTTCTTACTGATCACTAGCAGAGTGAGCTTTGGCACCTATATTACAGACTTATGAGCTGCTTACATCATTACTTCACTTTTGTATTTTTTTTAAAGTGATTTAATGTGGACTTAACATGTATTCTATCTGTACCAGCCTCTGCATGAGGTGTGAGTCAATATCTCATTGCAATACTTTGTAGGGATGTGCATGAAATGCTTCATGCACATCCCAGGGGGTGGGGAGCGGTACCTATAAAATGAGGCAGGCAGGTCCTACCAGATGGCGTGCGGTGTGTGTGTGGGGGTTACCTTCAAGGATCAGGGAGGGTGCGTGGGGTGGCAGTTTACCTCGCTGTCCAGTCAGCGTTAAACTGGAAGTGCCTGACATGTGTGCACGCACATTGGGCACTTCCGGTTTGACACTGTCTGGAGTGGCAAGGAGGTACGCTGCCACCCCGCGCCAACTTCTTAAAGACAGTGCTGGAGGGGGAGTCACGGCACTGGGGAAGCACCCGCCCCCATCCCTAAAGATACCCACCCCACCCCCCCGGCGCCAAACTGGCTGAACAGCCGGACTTTCGAACTGGTTTGGCGGTCTGCAAAAGGACCACCGAACCAGTTTGTGCACATCACTACCTCCCATGAGCTGCCCACGCCACCCATCGTGGTGCTGTTGTGCTTTAAAGCTAACTTGGTTAAAAGTTTGTCCTCTTTAAAACGCTGCACCAATGGGATGGGATGCTGCTCCCAGCAGCCCTCAGTCCGTGTGAGCACGCAAATTACACCGAGGCATGTGCCAACTCTATTTGCATGGTCAGCATGGTGTTGCTGACCACGCAAATGGCAGCGCATGTGACAGCACCATTTGTGTGCTGACGCTGTGCAAGGGCTTCTGGGAGCAGCAGCAACCCATTGGGTGGTGTGGTGTTTTAAAGAGGACAGCAGCACGGCTGCTGCTTTTAAGTTACTTTTTAAGCACAACAGCGCGGCAATGGGGTGTTGGAGGCGGCGTCAGCTCACAGGAGGAGCAGGTAAGACCAGCTTGCCTCCTTTTAAAGGTATCCCTTGCCTTGCCCCGCAACGAAACATTTTGGCTGCAGGAGTCTGGATCGTTTCAGTGGTTCTCCAAAGAGGTGCCGAAATGATTTGGGCATATCCCTAGTACCTTGAAATATTTGCATGCCAACATCTTGTTTAATACAAAGACTTGACTTTTTATGGTTATTACTTGTGGATGTACTTGCCTTTGCCCTCCCTTCATTGCCTTTGGCCTCCACTCCTCACCCCCCTGTTCATGTTTACTTCATTTTTCAAATGCTGATAAACAGGCTCTCATTGGGGCATGTTCATCATCTGATTCTTTTCTCTCTCTCTTCTCAAGACTGTTCATTGCACTAGTGCAATTTATGAATCAAGAACCAATATTGGATTTTGAAGGCTGATTCAATTTTACATTTGCAGAACTCTCAGCTGTTAAAAGTATCGCCTAAATGCTTGATCTAGAAGGAAGACAGATATGCACATCATGGCCATTCTCCTTGAGCATGTTGGAGCCCAGTTGCTCCAACATAATTCAATTTATGTGTACAAAATAATACAGTATGATAAATATGGACCACAGTTGACTGTGCCAGATACTCACAAGAGTGGCAGTTTGTCAAACTGGCTAAAACATTTATTGTCACCGCTCTTGTGATTTCAGCTTCTGAAATTCCATCTTTATTATTAGATTTGGAACATTTATTAAACGTACCTAAGCCTTTGATCTAACTCTTTCAGAATCTTAAAGACGTTGATAAGATTGATATTGATTATATCCGAGATCTTTGGAATATTGATCTTGAATACCCTATTTTATTAAATCAATGGCGGGCCACATTGAAATGTGCCTTTTTAGATCTTAAAATGCAACTAATACAACAGAAACATTTATTCCGTGTCTATTGGACACCTTGGAGAGTGTTTAATAAGGACTGGTTGCAGACTGCTTTGTGTTGGAGGTGTAATTTGTATGAGGGTACACTTACACATGTGGTTTGGTCCTGTCCGGTTATCAGACCATTTTGATCTGAAATTCATAAGGTGTCAATATGACATTGCAGTAAACTTTGTTTGTTAAAGACGTTCATGTTGTTTTGGGGTATTTCCCCAGCACATGGAATTTAGCACTACATCAAGAACTGTAGATTCTCTGTGCTTTGGGGGTTGCCACCAGGGTTATAATACAACACTGGAAGGAAAAATTTACTCCTGAATTACAACTTTGGATTGCTGATATGTATTCTTTGTCTGTATTTGAACTGGGTTTTTTTCATTACCAAGGTAAAGAATAATAATTCTTAGCTATTTGGTCGAATTTCAATGAACTGTTTATGCTTTGACATTAGTCAAATATCCTTGAAGAAGGTGTTTTCTGGTTTTTGTTTTAATCCCTTTTCTGTCTCTCTACTTCTCTGGTTTTGATTGTATCCTATCATGTTAAGCTGTGTTAAGGGATTCCCCTCTCCCTTTCGTTATTTTTATATGTATTATTATCATCTTTGATAAGAAAGATGATATAAGAAATTATTGAGAAATAAGAAATTACAGGCCAAGAAAGCGGAATGGGCTGACTTGATCGGCACCTCCAAACTTAAGAATCAGGCTAAATTTTGGCATTTGGTCTCGCGCCCTATAGCAAGGGTTCCTTCTGCTTTCAATTTAATTATCTCAGCCGTGATATGGGAACGCCATTTTCTGGCACTATATAAAAAGGAGGGTCACTCTACAGTTATTCTGGATGATAGTGTTGATCATCTACTAGGTTGGAGTCCGGTTTCCGTTTCTGAAATTGAGAGCTTAGTTAAGAAAATGCAAGGTGGGCAAGGTCCCAGGGTCGGACTACATTACAATTGAAATTATACGTAACAATATGGAACGGTTGGCCCCTCTATTAGTCTCATTATTTACCTTTATTGACTCGACCACCAAAATTCCTGAAGATTGGGGCACTGCAATAATTATCCCAATTTATAAAAAAGGGACTAGAGATGATCCCAGCAATTATCGGCTGATTAGTTTGCTCAGTGTCATCAGCAAATTGTATGCCAGACACCTCCTGGGAAAATTGCATGAGTGGTTTGATTCTGATGACATTCGTTCGGCTGAACAGGCGGGCTTTCGTGAGGGATGTTCCACCATCCAGCAAGTGTTTACTTTACAGCATCTAGTTGAAAAATATTCCTTTAGGCCCAAGTCTTCCCTGTTTGCTGCATTTATAGATTTTAAAGGAGCTTTTGATTCAATCTCGAGGGATAGATTGTGGGCTAAGCTAAAGGAGTCAACTATTGAGTCGCGTTTATTGCTACTAATACATAATCTCCACGTCAATACCCGCCTTAGAGCGCACTGCAGTGAAAAAGGACATCTCTCTGCAGAAATACCTATGCATAGAGGAGTGAGGCAAGGTTGTATTTTAGCCCCATCTCTATTTAATTTCTATATTAACTCTTTAGTCTCCCACCTGAATGATCCAGCCCTTCACCCTCCTAAATTGGCGAGTTGACATATCCTGATACTACTCTACGCAGATGACATAGTGCTACTTTCACAAACTAAAAATAGGGCTAAGGCATGCCCTTACATCTCTGAGTTCTTACTGTGCTAAGGAGGCCTTAGAGATAAACTATTCCAAAACAAAGGTCTTGGTGTTTGCAAAGCGCCCAAATAACTTTAGATGGTCTATAAATGGGCAAAGAATTGAACAGGTGAGGGTGTTCAAATATCTTGGGGTGGCCTTCCACTTTAGTGGGGGTCATAAAGCCCACATTAACACTGTTGCTCATAGCGCACAGCAGCCGGCAAATGCCATTAAGTCTTTTCATTTCTCAAGGAGTGCCCTTTTTGTTCCAGTGGCCATTAAACTCTTTATCGCTAAGGTATACCCTCAAGATTCTCTATGGTGCACAGCTTGGCCCTTATGGCAACTTTACTCCTTTGGAAGTAATCCGGACAAAGTTTCTAAGAGCCATTCTCCAAGTTCCCTGTGCTGTTACTAATGCTGCTCTCCAAAGAGAGGCTGGGGTTACCACGTTAAAGCTGAAAATTTGGCTGTGTATAATCAAATTTTGGTCGAACCTGGTATTTTTTCCTACTGGCCTTGCCCCACTAGTATTAGCTGATAGCTTTACATACAAATGGAAAACAGCGTTAAAAACAAAGCTGCATCATCTTGGTACATCCCAGGAAGAACTTATAGGGCAGGGATTTGATCAGGCTATTCAATTTATCAAACAACGAGCTCAAGATATAGAGCTGCAAGAGGAATCTGCACGCTTGACAAGAGGGCTGTATATAGGCCCTCAAGGTTTTAATCTTAAACCCTCTGATTATTTAGATAACATTCTAGTATCTAAATTTAGGAGAACATTGACCCTGGCCCGCCTCAGTGTACTCCCTACTGCAGTCTTGGAGGGAAAATATAAGCGGGTACCTTGTGTGGCGTGCCTTTGTCCCTGTGGTGCAGGTGAAATAGAAACTACTGCTCATGTAATCCTTTATTGTGAATTTTATAGAGATAGTTGTTCTAAGTTTATTTTACTTTTGCTAAAGAATTGTCCGAGCCACACCGATCTTTTTTACTTGGAGTATCTGCTGTCCAATTTTAAACCTGGGATGACTGTTAATGTGGCCAAATTTTGTTTTATTGTATGTAAGCTTTGTAAAGCCTGCATTACCTAATCGAATATTTTGTAAAATGTAAAGATTAACTGGTCTGTGACCGTAATAAACTTTATCTATCTATCTTTGATTATATTTATATATTGTAATCTTATTGTAATAAAGAAAAGGGGGGGCCAATAAAATAATGAGTCGATGACCACGAGTGAGCAAAACTGGGCTAAGGGAGCTCAGCCTGGTTTTGCTCACTTGTGAGGAACACCAGACTCGTGAGTGAGCCTGGTGGCTCCACAGCAGCAAGCCCACCTAAATACCCTCCCCCTTAAATGAGGTTAATGGAGCGAGCACTCCGTTAACCTCATTTTCACAATTGTGTATCAGCTGTGGCTGCAAGCACCCTCAGGGAGCAGGAATCCCAGGAATACACCACACACTCACAGGGTGCATTCCTGGGGCTCCACGGGGCGCGGCGCTGTGTGGCGGCACTTCCCTTCGTCCAACCCCTGGAGTGTCTGAGCAAGCCACAGCCAGGCCCAGGATCACCAGAGAGAAGCCGTTGCTCATCTGGGTGAGTGATTCACCTGCCTGGGGAGGTGTGATTGATTGTCTGCAGCGAGAGCGGGTCAAGCCCGCTCTCCCCGCAGAACCCCTTTTGGCGCTACACACTGAATGTGTGCAGGGCCTTAATGAATGCATGTGGTGTCTAGGATCAGAATGTTGCACACAATGTATGAGCATGCCATTGTATACAAATTCTTATTGAATGAACCTACATTTAATGTCAAATTTTCATCTTATATTGTTTTAGACAGTTATTTGGCAAAAAACCAGGGTGTCAGATCACAAAATGGCTTTGATGGTAGTAGTGGGAACTGCTGTTATAGGCAACATGGTACCTTTTCAACACCATTGTGAAGATCCTGAGGTAAGTCTATAATCTTCTAGTCCCCATCCCCAAAATTGTTTAATCAACAAAACAGAATTCTGATTTTAAAAATAAAGATATACGTAGGAGTACTTCACTTGTGTTTGTGTATGTGACAGGAATAGTTTAAATTTTACACATTGCCAATGTGTAAAATTTAAACTATTCTTGTCACATACACTGTCATTAATACTTACTATTGAAAGTCCACACTAAGAATTAACAAATGCAATGTTATTTTAGAACTAGTTTACAATCATTCTGAGAGGGTTTTCCCTTCCCCACATGAACAGTCCCTGGGCATATAATCATGGAAATTGCTACAGAGGATATACGTGTCACACACATGCAATTACGTTTGCATCAATGCTCACATGAGGACAAAAAGAAGGTGCTATTTATGAAGTATCCTTAAGTCTACAATCCAAAACATACTTCCTTGGCAGTAAATTCCCTTGAAATCAGTAGGAGTACCTTGCAAGTAATTATAATTTAGAATTGGGGTACTGTTACTCATAAAATAAAAAAAGTTATAAAACAGACAGTTGCTGCTCATATGACAAAACTAGTTACACTGCCCAGAATGTTGGCTGTTTTTCTCTGTGACAGTCACACATAAATAAGTAAAGTGTGCTGTCAAGTCGATTTTGACTCCTGGCACCCACAGAGCCCTGTGGTTTTCTTTGATAGAATACAGGAGGGGTTTACCATTGCCTCCTCCCGCGCAGTATGAGATGATCCCTTTCAGCATGTTCCTATATCGCTGCTGCCTAATATAGTACCAGTGGGGATTCAAACCGGCAAACTTCTGCTTGTTAGTCAAGCATTTCCCCGCTGTGCCACTTAAGGTGACTATGGCAGTCACACATGCACCAGCTCTAATTATGGTTAACACTAGTTGGGTTCTCTTGTAACTCTAGATTGCAAATCCATTTCAAACCATGGTTTTAAACTCTGGTTTATGAGGCAATCCTAGCATTAGGATCAATAGAACACTAAACAATGGTAAGTGCTAATAAGGAAGAGGAGGGGGGATTCTCCCCTAAAGAGGGGAGGAGGAAAAGGGAGAGAGTGCATGTCCCAGAGGCTAGCTCTTAGTTCACAAACCATAGTTTTCAGGGAGCCAGTACTACTACAACAACAAATATTTATATACCGCTCTTCAACCAAAGTTCTCAAAGCAGTTTACATAGATATGAAATACAGCAGTTTAATCAGTCCAGCAGCTCCAAGGCCATAAAGCCAAGTTAGCCTGTAAAATTCAGCATGCCAAAGACCTGAGAAATTTACTAAAACTATAACTCAGCGAGGGAGCTCTCTGAAAAGGTTACTTGACCAGTCACCATCTTGGCCCCCCAGTCACATAGATATAAATAAATAAATAAGATGGCACCTTATCACCAAAGGGCTCACAATCTAAAAAATATTAGTGTGTAGACCTAATGTAGACTTCAGTGGCTCCACTTTGGAGGCTTGATATTTTGGAATAATCAATCTTTAAAGGAACTTCTGACTTCCATTCATCTTTTGACATTCTGTTATAATAACATCTCGCTTTATCATATTTGTGTAAAATTTAAAAAAAATAAGATGGGGAAAGTGTGAAGGTTTGTGCTGTGTGATTTTAATTTTTGTTGAAGTGAGGTAGATGTATATTTTGATAGGTCTTCCTTGAAGGAGTTCAAAGTGATGTTTTAATCTGATAACCACCTGTGGAATTAAGTTTGGATAAGTAATAGTGATGTCAATGGCTGACATCCATCATAACCTTAGGAGGGTGGAGCAGGAGCTGCACCCTCTCAGAGAGGCTTTTTCAGAGCTCAGCCAGTATGTTGCTGGGCAGCAGAGTGCATATGTAGGGGGAGTGGGGAATGTTTGTCACTGCTCTCCCCTCCCTTCAAAAATACTTTTTGGTTTCTAGGAATACGTCTCTGAAGATTGTGCATTCGGGCACGTGATCTGATGCTGAGCTTTTTGTGAAGGTGTACCTCCTGCTCTGCCCTTTTAGCACTGTGTTGGATGTCAGCCACTGATTTTTGTACTGAGTAGGCTTTGAACTTGGATTTTCCACATCTGAACCCTCTCATTCTTATTGATTGTAAGCTGTCATTATTTTATTAAGAAAAATGTTTTAAATAAATATAATTAAAATCCACAGTCATATCTAATTTGACCTTTCTTCTTGTGTCAACGGCTTTTAATTACCATATTATTAAAAAAAAAATCATCACAATTCTAGGTATTTCTTAGTGGCTTCCTTCCAAAGCCCGATTCAGACAACTGTTTAACAAGTCATTCAAGTTCAGAAAGGAGCTTCATCTTCGTAAACAATCGACCAGTGTACCAGAAAGAAATTCTCAAGGTATTGCCACCTAAACCATTCTTCAGTGGATTGTAAAAAAATTTGGGGATCCAGAAAGCTTCAAGAGGTGTACCCAAGGGCTACCTCGCATCCAGTCTGATTTTAAACTTTGTATAGTACATAGCAGGCTATATCACAACTTGTTCCTGATGCAGCTTTCTGATTCACACTATATCAAGTAGAGGTAGCAAGTGCAATTCTCTTTTAGGTAATGGGACTAATTGCATGGCTCTTTAGATCCAGGCTATTAATTTTTCTCTTTGAGGTATTGTAAAATGGTGAGAGCTCGCTATTTCAAAATAGCAACATTTCAAAGGATAACTTGTTCTCCTAGATTAGTAATGGGCAATTAATTGCTACATTATTTACCTCTTTGATAAGCTTAGAGTGTGCCAAGGCAATGGTATGTTTGGCGCATCTGCTTGACTGGTATATCTATTTTTAATGTTTAATACAAGTCAACAATTATTGGTGAAATACTGCTGTTTTACAGTTTTGTTTCACCTCATCTGCAACAAGGTTCTTCTACAAAATTTCTACAACTCTATTAATTACAAAGAAGATTGACATTAGGGATGAGCATGAGCCTGTTCTGTGCTTCCTTTTTCAAGCGCCAGACCAGCTTGAATGCTGTCGTTTGAGCTGGCTCAACTGGCAGGGAGGGGTACCTTTAAGGTGCAGGTGAGGAGGTCCTTACCTGCTCGCCCCTGCCTCGCTGCTTTCCCCCTACCAGCACTCATTTTAGAAACAGCCGCATGGGGCTGCAGCGCTGCCTCAGTGCTAGTCACTTGTGTGGTTAGCATTGTGTTGTTGAACAGGCAAATGGCTGGTGTGCATGCACCCCAGCCCTGTGCGTGCCATTACCACGTGGGGTTGCAGGAAGCGCTGCAGCCCCGCACGGATGTTTCTAAAATGAGCCCTGGCGGGGGGGAGGTGGCGGGGTGAGGGTGGTGAGCAGGTTAGGAGCTCCTTACCTGAATCTTTAAGGTACCCCACCCCAGAAGGGATTGCACCAACAGCTTGTGCACATCCCTAATTGACATCTTCCTATTAAGAGGATGATCCCCGATCCCTGCAAGACACGTTTGAATTATTCTTGCTGTGAATGCACTGCTGTATAGAAGATAAGTAAAATCTGATTTTAATCCTGTACTGTATTTATTCCAAACTGGAGGGTGGCTTTTCAACCCTGCTCTTTTTGGTATCTGTTTTTAGCTGGCCCAGAAGTACTACAGCATGAAGTCACAAAAGGATTCTAATCGTTTATATCCCATTTTTTTAATCAACATTACTATTCCTCCATCCACTGTGGATGTCAATTTAACACCAGATAAATCTCAAGTATTGCTGCATAATAAGGTACAGTGTTGAGCTATATATATATATATATAAAACTTGCACTATTGAATAATGCATATTTTACATAATGATGAATCTAAAAAGTTACTACCTGACATCCAGACCAACATGTATGGTGTCAAATACTGGGATAAAACACTGCAGTCCAAAGATACATATTTGTGGGAGACACAGTGGACTGCAGAGGGAAGGAGAGATCAGTGAAAATTGTCCCTCCCCATTGCATGAGTGTAACTTTTTCAGCATGCACAGTGTTAATCTAAATGTCAGCCGCTGGATTTTTTAAATAATAGTTCCTGCTGCTGTTTTTGGCATGGTTTAGCGGTTTAGCTTTCAAAATGAGCAAAACCTGTTCCAGTTCCATTTGGTTTTTTAAGTTGACATAATTATGCTACAACTAACAAGCATTATTTATCAAAATACTTCTGGGTTTTCTTTTAGGATTCTGTCTGTTCTGCTATGGAAGATGTCTTAATATCGATATATGGGCCTCTAGCTGAGGCCATTTCTTGTGAAACTGATACAACAGATGCTACCTCAAAAGATACCGTTACCAATGAAACTGCACAAACAGATGGGCCCATTAATGAAACTGAATCTTGTGGAAACACAGATCTGTCTCCATATACTTCATTGTTTTCTTTTAGTAATGATGTGCAAAATGGTGAAACAGGGAAAAAAACAGATGTCTGTTTGAAGAATCAAACATTTTATAATGCGTCTCCTCATTATATCCCTACCAAAGAAATATCAGGCAATGAGACATCCAGGTCTGAGAGATTTCAGGACAGGTCACTAAACAATTTACAATGCAAGGACCAACAGAATAAGTGCAAGGTAATATTTAATCTAGATGACAATACTTCAGTGGACACTCATTCTAAAAATGGCATTGAGGTTGATTTGAGAAATGACTGTGTGCAGGAAAAAACACAGAGAGACACAGTCCCAAAAGATTGTTCTGAAGTACCTGCTGATAAATGGAGCCTGGGGAATGCATTTAAAAATTCTAGAGGAGAAAACCTGGAACCTGTTCAGATTTTAATTCCTAACATGGGAGAAGCAAGAGTTCAGAAGAAAAATGATGGTGATAATCATTTACAACTTCAACAGGAAAATAATCAAAGTATTAAAAAATCAAATGTGGTAAATGATAAACAGGGACAGATTACAGCCTATGATTTAATTAGAAGTCAGATAATAAGGAAACCCATGTCAGCATTTTCCCTTTTTACTCAAGACCATCGGCCTAGGTTGTTGACTGAAAATACCAAAGCAAGCACAGAAGAACTAATGATGAAAATGGAAGAAATGTGGAACGCACTGAATGAAGAAGAGAAAAAGAAGTAAGTTTGCAGACCTCACATCTGTTCACTAAGACTGGACAGTAGATTCCATCCTGTGTGATTCATTATGTTCAAAAATAAGTTGTATCCCAATTAATTTCAAAAACAGAATGGAAAATGCTTTTGGCTTGATTGTTGTAACATGTTGCATACATATTTTAGTATTAATTAACTACTGCTTGCTGATTTATAAAGCTTGATATTGCTGTATTTTTTCCTCTCAGTTTTTTGGGGTTAAATGTGTTTGTCATCAGCATTAGATTTCATGCTTCCAGCACATACATATTTTTTGTACATGGATACTTTCCTTTAGTTCATACTTAATATTTTGTATATGTAATTAACACTAGCCAGGGAGGCCATATCTTAAGGGAGTTCAAACAGAGGTAGATGATGTCTGCATATGTGTATAGTTTATATCTATAATAATGGATCCCAGGCTTGTACTTGGGTCACATCTAGGTGTCCATTTCCAATGGGTGCTGTTATGCTTAACCAGATGTTTGCAAAGTTTTCTGGGCAAAGATGGGCTGTAGTTTAATGGTAGAACATCTGCTTTGCATGCAGAAGATCCCAGGTTAAATCCCTGGCGTCTCCAAGGTAGGGCTGGCATAGAATCCTGCCTGAAATTTTGGCAAGCCACTGCCAGTCAGAGTAGACAGTATTGAGCTTGATGGACCAATGGTTTGACTTGGTATAAGGCAGCTTCCTCTGTTCCTAAAAATTGGTATTTTCCCTCTTGAAACATTCTAGCATTCACCCAGAGAGACTCTGGGATAGGGAACCAACTCCATTTTTGTGTGAAAAGTGATGTATAAATATATTCTAAATAAAATATAAATAGAGATCCAGCATATGGACCAGCAGGAGACTGACAGTGGCTTCACCTCTTTGCACTTCTGAATTGCTAGGATCTGAACTAACAAAGTGCACACATTAGAAGGCTCTGCAGGGATGTGATGGGAAGTTAGTGTGGAACTCCCTCAGTCGTCATCCTCGATGCACTCTGCTGCGCCAGTAGGTGAAACTCCCAACTATGCCTATCTTCTGGAAGAAAGGAAACATGTTGCTGGCCCTCAGTAATATGTTTTCCTCTGTAACAGAGTGCTTCCGGAGTGCAAGCAGAGCTGAGATGTTTTGCCCCTTGGCACAGCAGTGCACAAAGAGGACTGGGGAGTTTTGCACAGACTCACTGTCGCGTCCCTGCAGAGCATTCTAACACATGCACTATGTTAGGATGTCAGGCACTGAAATTGCATAGCACTCCAAAAGATATTGCAAACTACCACTCAAGTTTTGTGGGCTCCTTTTATTGCTAAACAACCCGCATTTGCATTATTATAAAGGCAAAGAATCTGTCCAGATGTTTGAACTTTATTTTAAATCAAATTATCAAGTCCACACTAGATGATCAGTGTATTTCCCTTCTCATCAGCTGCATAAGTAGTGTTTTTTCCATATTTTGAAATGAGTGAAAAATGAAAAGATTATCACTTAGGTGGAAGCAGAACTTGGACCAAGATTGGGTACTAACAGAAGATTGGATGACTTTTTTAAAATGGCAGTTTCCTAAGATGTAACATGTCCTTATAATACCTGCCACAGATACGTACCATCTAGGTCTGGTCAGTGCTTGAATGACCATCTGAGAACACCATGTGTGCTGCCATGAGTTCTGTGATAGAAGAAAGGTAGGATATAAACATAAAAAAGAAAGAAATTATTCACTATCCTAAATACCATCAGACATTTTGTTTCATAATTAAGATTTACCATTCTAGTTCAGTCTATTGAATGAAAAGCCCAATCTTGAGCATGTTTACTAAGAAGTAAGCCCCATTCCAAATCAAGCTGAAACGGAAAAACAAAGCTATCCAACTTTCACGATATGACCTTGAGAATGTATCCACCATTTTCAAGGAGAACCTCAGGAACAGCTTTGAAGTTCTGAACCTCTTTGATAGGGAACCAGAGGAACTGTGGGATGAAATCAAAGAAGTTGTTAAGGATGAATGTGAAAAGAGACTGCCAAAGACCAAGAAACAGAAGAAAGCAAAATGGATGTCAGAACAGAAGGCGGAAATTACCAAGAAGAGGAGAGAAGCCAAAAAGATAAAGACCTCAGGAAGGAACTTAATAGGGAATTTAAGAAAGCTATTAGAAGAGACAAGGAACAGTACTACAATGACATCTGTAAAGACCATGAGGATGGAAATAGACACGGAAAAACAAGGAAAGTTTTCCAAAAGATCTCTGAACTCAGAAGGAGGTTCCAACCTCGAATTGGTATGTTAAGGACAGATAATAACTGAATCAGAGAAGATCAAACAGAGATGGAGTATACTGAAAATCTGCACAGCAGGGATGTCCACATCCAAGATACTCTAGAAGATATTCCCTACTTGCAAGAACCTCTAGTACAGGAAGATGAAGTTAGATCAGCACTCCGGTCATTACCAAGTTGGAAGGCTACAGGAATTGACGAAATAGCTACAGAAATATGGCAGGCAACAGAAGAAGAATCAGTCAAGGCTCTAACCAAACTATGCCAGTAAATTTGGAGAATGACACAATGGCCAACAGATTGGAAGAGGTCAGTCTACATACCCATATCAAAGAAAGGAGATTTAACAGATTGAGCAAACCATGCCATCGCACAATATCCTTAATTTCACATGCTAGCAAAATAATGCTCAGGATCATCCAACGCAGATTAGAGCCCTAAGTGGAAAGGGAAATGCCGAATTTCAAGCTGGTTTCAGAAAAGGCTGAGGAACAAGAGACATCATTGCGGATGCATGCTAGATAATTAAGAAAGCCAAAGAATACCAGAAAAGTCAATATGTGCTTTATTAACTACAGAAAAGCCTTTGATTGCGTTGACCATGTCAAGTTGTGAAATATCCTTAGGAAAATGGGCATCCCAGAACATCTCATTGTTCTCATGAAAAACCTATACACAAGACAGGAAGCCATGGTCCAGATGAAACATGGTGACATAGACTGGTTCCAGATCAGCAAAAGAGTAAGACAAGCCTGTCTACTTTCTGCTTATTTATTCAACTTATATGGTGAACATATACTGAGAGAAGCTGGACTGGAAGAAGATGAGCCTGGTTTTAAAGCTGGAGGAAGAAACATCAATAACCTGCACTACGCTGATGACACCACTCTGATAGCTAAGAATCAGGATGATCTGCAAGCTCTAGTAACAAAAGTCAAGGAGCACAGTGAAAAAATGGGACTATGACTAAATGTAAAGAAGACTAAACTAATGACAACGGGTACGGCAACCAGCCTCAGAATTAATGATGAAGACATTAGAGGTAATGGATAGCTTCTGCCTTTTAGGATCGACCATCAACAGTAAAGGATTCAGCAGTCAAGAAATATGCTGCAGACTAGCACTTGTTAGGGTTGCAATGAAGGCTTTTGAAATGATATTTAGATGCTGTGACGTGCCTATACCTGCAAAGATTAGAATTGTTCAGACAATAGTTTTTCCCGTGACACTCTATGGATGCGAATGCTGGACCTTGAAGATGCAAGATAGAAAAATATTGACGCTTTTGAACTTTGGTGCTGGAGAAGACTTTTGAGGATACCTTGGACAGCCAGGAAAACAAACAAATGGATCATAGAACAAATCAATCTATAATTTTCACTCGAGGCACAAATGACTAGGCTCAAACTATCCTTCTTTGGACACATTATGTGAAGACCCAGCTCCCTTGAGAAATCCATAATGCTGGGAAAAGTTGAAGGAAAGAGAAGAAGAGTACGACCAGCAGCAAGGTGGATGGACTGGATTACGGCAGCAATGAATGCACCACTGAGAGAGCTTAAAGGCGAAGTTGAAGACAGATCATCCTGGAGAGAATCTTATCTATGTGGTCGCTAAGAGTGGACACCAACTTGACAACACTTAATAAATCAATCAAGCCCCATTTAGTTCAGGGGGGATTACTCTCTAGTAAGTGGTTAGGAAATTTTCGTCAGGTAATACTTCAGAAGTAGGGATGTGCATGGTCTGGAGCAGTCCGGACCGGCACCGAAGGGGGGTCTTCCTTTAAGGGTGTGGAGGGCTTACTTACCCCTCCCGCCGCTTTGCCCCCTCCAGCGCCCGTATTTTACTGAGTAATTGGGGCGCTGGAAACCAGCCGCCCCCCCTGCGAGCGGATTAGGGGCCAAAACTACTGCCGCCGCCGCGGACGAGGCCGGGTAGACCGGGCCTCCAATCGCTGGAGGCCCAGTCTACCCGGCCTCATCCCCTGCCGGCGGGTAGACCGGGCCTCCGGCGGAACTCCCAGGCATCCTTTGCGGCGCGCCCAAGGCCCCAGTTGCGGCCGAGACTTTGCAGAGAGAGGAGCTCTGTTCGCGAGCTCCTCTCTTTTTTTGAACAACATCTGGTGAGGACTCGGGCGGGCGGCTGGGAGGAAGGGAGGGCGGGCGGGCGGGCGGCTGGGAGGGAGGGCAGCGGCGGCAGTAGTTTTGGCCCCTAATCCACTCGCGGGGGGGCAGCGGGGGTGGCTGGTTTACTCAGTAAAATACGGGCGCTGGAGGGGGCAAAGCGGCGGGAGGGGTAAGTAAGCCCTCCCCGCCCCTAAAGGAAGACCCCCACCCGGACCCGGACCGGCCAGGTCCGAACCGGTCCGGACAGTTCGGAGGCCTTTACAATGGCCTCCGGACCGGTTTGGACACACCCCTATTCAGAAGCAAACTATTATTTTCAAGTGTGTCTATTTGAACACTGCTGTAAAAGGTGACATTGATTTGATTGTGTCTCAGTGCCACAGACTTCTGTGATTTAACATGGATATTTTTCTATGAAGTTTGCAAAGTACCATACATTTCCTGGATAAATGTAGTTACCAAGTGATGACTGATTAGCTTTTTGTCAACCAGCTGGTTAGGGTTGTCACCTCTTAGAACAGAGAGAGACCTTTTAAAACATAAGCGCTGTTGTGATTCCCCTCTTGCATTCATTCCTTGGTCCAGTTATTGGCTGGCAGCTCTTGCGGGGGGAAAGTGACCCCATATTAATGGAAGTTGAGGCCAGATAATTACTGTATTCAGTAGTTTCATTTATATATGGGAACAATCAGAATTATTTGCATTAAAAAGAAAAGTACTGTCTGAACCTGCTGTAAGTTTTCTCTGATCTTGAGATCTTTTCTCTGAGTAGACTGATCTTTCCCCCCACCCATAGTAGTCAAGACATTAACTATTGGTCAGAGCAAAGCCTCTACAATATTCAAGATACTGTTTCCGTTTAAGTGACTTGGCTATTTTAATTTTCCCCCAGATGCAGATGTTTTTTGTTTTAATTTTTACTCTTGTTTTTCTGGGACATGATCTATTGTTCATCCCAAGGAACCAATTTAAGTTAAATTGGGAAAAAGGAAAGGAAAAGAAAACATATTGGTACCATGTGTTAGAATACTTATAATTTATCACAAAGTGAGCGCACTGTCACCCTTATTTTCCACCATTCATGCAAATAATTGGATCTGACTAACCTGATTAGTAGCAGTAAATAACATGAAAATAAGATCAGTCAGAATAACATACTGCCAGTACTGTGTTGAGTAGCAGTTGCTACTGAAAACCAGATTACTTATAAAAAATAAACCAAAGATATTAAAATGGGCTAGAAAGGGAAAAGGTTCCCCTCCCCCCCCCCAAAAATAATAATGGCTTCTGTTTGAAAGACAACAAATTCTGTAATGCAGTGTTCTTCATTGTAGGGGCCAGTGGCAACCCCCATCACCCTAAGTACGTCCCCCTGGCTAATTATTTATTAGGCCTGTGCGAAGCTTCAGTCAAAGCTGAATACTCTGCTCAGTCCCCCTAGCACCATGCGATGACAACCATTCTCACTATACAGTGCTGTACTTTGCCCAGTGCTGGGGGGCTTCTTTAAGGGAAACAGCCCTCTTGAGCCCCTGCAGCATCTTGGAAGGTGTGCACGGAGTGCTGGGAAGTGTAGCCGTTCCCAGAACTTTCCCCACATAAATCTTAAAAGTGGGTTCCATCTCTTAACAGATCCTCCCAGCACTGAAAAAAGCACAGTACTTTGTGGTTACTGTGGTAGGAAATGGCTCTCACAGTGAAGGATTTTTTTTTTTTTTTTGCCAAAGTGGCCCCACTTGAAAAATAGTGAAGATCACTGCTATAATGTGTATTGAACAATTCTGTGACTGAGCCCTAGCCAGTTTTTATGTGCTCTTCTCCTTCCCTCTTTCTCTTAATCAGATATGAGGAAAAAGCTGATAAAGACCTGGAACGATATAACCGGCAAAGTAAAAGAGCTATGGATCAAAGTGTTCAAGGAGCAACAAAAGAAAGAGACAAAAGAGGCAAAGCCAAGCTGAAAGAATGTCTGTCTAATCAGCCGAAAGTTGACAAACTTTTTCATTCTCAAATTGAAAAGAAACGCAACTGCCAAGCAATAAAAACTGTGCAAGTGCCCTTCTCTATGGAGTCATTTAAACACAAACTTTACATGCTTAAACAGAAAGAGTCAAGTAAAGATGAACGTTGCCTAATTCATCTTCTGAATTTTCCTGATGCATGGATAATTGCCTCTGAGAAAAAGATAATGATGCTGAATCCATACAGAGTAGAAGAGGCTCTTCTGCTTAAAAAACTTCTTGAAAATCATAAACTTCCTATACAGAAACTGGACAAAACAATTGTACTAACTGACAGGTAAATTAACATAATTCTAAAAGCAGTTTTAAAAGTAGATAATCTTAAGTAAACAAGAAAATTGTAAGTCTTGATATATTTTGATTTTCAGTTAAAATTGTACATTTCATAGCATGAAACAAAATTGCTGACTAGGTCCAGAACATTTTATTTTGAGATATCAAAGTACATGGTATTTTACCAGTCCCCTCAAAAACGAGTGGATTGGTAAAAAGGAAGCTGAAAGGGAAAGTCAGGAGGGTCAAAGCCCTCCAGAAAGCATGCAACATTCAAAACCACAATAGAAGCTCTGTTGGCATGTATACCAAGAAGGAGGAAAGGTACCACCAAGTTCAGGAGGATGCCAGCATGGCTACCAAGTAGAGTAAGGGAAGCTATTAAAGGGAAGACTTCCTTCAGAAAATGGAAGTCCTGCCAAAATGAGGAGAACAGAAAGGAACACACACTTTAGCAAAAGAAATATAAGGAGACAATATGGAATGCAAAAAGAGAATTTGAGGAGCATATAACAGGTGGTTGGACCATTGGGCTGTGAAGGGGATTATAAACGAGGATAAGGAGATTGCAGAGAACGTGAATGAGTTCTTTGCATCTGTCTTCACATCGGAGGATACTAACCATATACCCACTCTATAACTGAGCTTCTCAGGCTTGGAGTCTGAAGAACTGGGGCAATTTGAGGTGATAAGAGAGGATGTTCTAAACTGTCATGAAAAATGAAAAATTAACAAATCCCCAGGGCCGGATGGCATCCACCCAAGAGTTCTGAAGGAACTCAAGTATGAAATTGCTGATCTAGTAAAAATATATAACGTGTCCCTACAATTAGGCTATGTACCAGAGGACTGGGAAGTACCTAATGTAACTCCAGTTTTAGAAAGGGATCCGGGAGGTTTCCGGGAAACTACAAACCAGTTAGCTTAACCTCAGTGCCAGGTAAATTGATGGAAAGCATACTTAAGGATAACATTGTTAAACATATACAGGTGAAACTCAGAAGATTAGAATATCGTGCAAAAGTCCATTAATTTCAGTAATGCAAATTAAAAGGTGAAACTGATATATGAGACAGACGCATTACATGCAAAGCGAGATAAGTCAAGCCTTAATTTGTTATAATTGTGATGATCATGGCGTACAGCTCATGAAAACCCCAAATCCACAATCCCAGAAAATTAGAATATTACATGGAACCAAGAAGACAAGGATTGTAGAATAGAACAATATCGGACCTCTGAAAAGTATAAGCATGCATATGTATTCAGTACTTGGTTTGGGCCCCTTTTGCAGCAATTACTGCCTCAGTGCGGCGTGGCATGGATGCTATCAGCCTGTGGCACTGATGAGGTGTTATGGAAGACCAGGATGCTTCATTAGCGGCCTTCAGCTCTTCTGCATTGTTTGGTCTCATGTCTCTCATCCTTCTCTTGGCAATGCCCCATAGATTCTCTATGGGGTCAGGTCAGGCGAGTTTGCTGGCCAATCAAGCACAGTACACTGTATACTTTTCAGAGGTCCGATATTGTTCTATTCTTCAATCCTTGTCTTCTTGGTTCCATGTAATATTCTAATTTTCTGGGATTGTGGATTTGGGGTTTTCATGAGCTGTACGCCATGATCATCACAATTATAACAAATTAAGGCTTGACTTATCTCACTTTTGCACGATATTCTAATTTTCCGAGTTTCACCTGTAGAAGAACAGGCCTTGCTGAAGGAGAACCAGCATGGCTTGTGCAAGGGCAAGTCTTGCCTCACTAACCTTTTGGAGTTCTTTGAGAATGTCAACAGGCATGTGAATAAAAGTGATCTAGTTGACATAGTATACTTCGACTTCCAAAAAGCTTTTGACAAAGTTCCCCACCAAAGGCTCTTGCATAAACTTAGCAATCATGGGATAAAGGGACAGATTATTGTCTGGACTGGTAACTTGTTGAAGGGCAGGAAACAAAGGGTGGGAATAAATGGACATTTTTCACAATGGAGGGAAGTAAGAAGTGGGGTCCCCCAAGGATCTGTATTGGGAGCAGTACTCTTTAACTTGTTCATAAATGATCTAGAAGTTGGGATAAGCAGCAAAGTTGCCACATTTGCAGATGACACCAAACTATTTAGGGTAGTGAAATCCAAATATGATTGTGAGGACCTCCAAAAGGATCTCTCAAAACTGAGTGAGTGGGCAACAAAATGGCAAATGCAATTCAATGTAAGCATGTGTAAAGTGATGCATAGGGACTGATCAGGAGAGAGATCTTGGGGTTGTGAACAGTTTATTGAAAGTGTTGACTCAGTGCACGGCAGCTGTGGAAAAGGCTAGGGGTCATTAGGAAGGGGATTGAAAATAAAAATGCTAATATCATAATGCCCTTATGCTATGATGTGGCCACATTTGGAGTACTTCATGCAGTTCTGGTCACCATTAGGGATGTGCACTAATCGGTTTTTAAAATTTGATTTTGTGTCCGAATCTGTCCTCACGAATCACCCCAGATTCAATTTGGATTTAATTCGGACCACTTATAAAGGTCCTAGGGGCACCAAATTTAGGTGGTCGGTAGGTCCCCATGGATGCCACCTACCACCCAAATTTCAAGGCGGTGGGGTACTTGGTTAATTTTTAATGATTTGTTCTTAGTTTTTACTGGTTTTGTATATTTCTGCCATAGGAAATAATGGGGATTCGAAGTTACCCTATCTTAACCCTAACATGAATCCCCAGTAATAACTTCAAACACGGGTTCTATACCTGGTGCATGATGCCCAATTTTCACACACCAAGAAGGAGAGCGGAGATCTTTAAAAAGCTTTATTTTAGATACCAAAGCTTGTAAACACTTTTTTAAAAATCCTAGAACATAAACTGCCTTGTGGGTGGGAGTGGGGTATAGTTGGCACATGGCAGCTGTCACTGTCCAAAGACAGACAAAATGAAGGGAAGAAATGAAGGTGTGTAATGAATCCTCACAGAGATTCATTGAGGAAAGGTTATTATACACCAAAGAATCCAAACACTTGAAAAATAGTGACTGCACATTTTGCTCCATAACTCCACTTCTACAAGGACTAGAGCTTAGTTTGTTTGTTTTTTAAATAATGAAAGCTGGGAATCTGGGGGAAATGATAGGAGGAACCCAAATCTTGAAGCGATTTGAATCAAATCTAGTGTGATTCGATTTGGACCCGAATCTAGCCAACACACCACATGGGCAATTTGTTCTGTCTCCAAATTGCCCAAATCATCTAGATTCGGGTACAAATCAATTTGTACCTGAATCAATTCGCACATCCCTAGTTGCCATATCTTAAGAAGGACATTGTAGAACTAGAAAAGGTGCAGAAAAGGGCAACCAAGATGTTCAGAAGTTTGGAGTACCTTCCTTATGAGGGAATGCTACAGCATCTGGGGCTTTTTAGTCTCGAAAAGAGACGACTATGGGGAGACATGTTAGAGGTATAAAATTATGCATGAAGTAGAGAGATGGACAGAGAGAAATTTTTCTTTCTCTCTCACAACACTAGAACCAGGGATCATCCCATGAAACTGGAGGTCGGGAAATTTAAGATCAACAAAAGGAAGTACTTTTTCACAGAGTGTGTAATTAATATATGGAATTCTCTGCCACTGGATATGGTGATGGCCACTAGCTTAGATGGCTTTAAAAGGGGCTTAGACAAATTCATGGAGAACAAGTCTGTCAATGGCTAATAGTCTGGTGGCTATAGGCCACTTCCAGCCTTGAAGGCAAGATGCCTCTAAATACCAGTTGCAGGAGAGCAACAACAAGTGAGAGGGCATGCCCACACCTCTTGCTTGTGGGCTTCTCAGTGGCATCTGGTAGGCCACTGTGTGAAATAGGATGCTGGACTGGATGGGCCTTGGGCCTGATCCACCAGGGCTGTTCTTATATTCTGATGTTTCTTAATGTAGTATTGGAGTGGCTGGCAGTTATTTATTTATTTAACACATTTGTATACTGCCCAAAATGTAAGTCTCTGGGCGGTTTACAACACAAAGATGATGACAGTGGGCTTGTGGTAAAGCTGCAGCTCTTACATTGTGTTTGAGCACATGAGGGCTTAAATTATTCATCACATTTAGATAGCAATGCAGGGAATGGCGTATCTTATTTGAATGTATTGATAAAGATTTTAAATATATTTAACCTAGATTTCTTTAGTCTACTAGGTATTTTGGTTCCCTTCCCCTTTGGATTAATTAACCTTATATGGGAGAATAAGGTTATGACTTTTCTTCTGGGTACAGGAATGCATAGTTTTTAGCTCTAGTTTCCCCTGTGCTGTGACATAGCTCACTTGGGTATAGTATGATTACACATGTTTACTTTGAACATTTTTAACAATACTTAGACAGTTTGCAAAAATCATGATAACCTTTATTGTCACTTGACCTTGCAATAGTTCAGAATTCTTGCGATTTGTGCCTTTTAGTAAATGGTAGTCTGTCTGACATAATAAGTCCAGTGCACAATCTATGTCTGCACCCTGTGTTTATCATAGTGGCTAAGGTCCACCTCTGTGAGCTCAAAATATTGACTTAATCATGTTAAAACACAAATAGTAAAAGCAGAGTCCGATTTAAAATAGCAGATTAACAGCAAAGATTGGCATCCAGATTAGTGTTGTCCCAGAGTAATACTCTTGTGCTAGCACAAGGGCCTAGCACAAAGAAAGAAATTTCTGTTCCAGACCAGTTATTTTGCTAGCAGAAAATGTTAAGTTGCCCAGTCATTCGAACAAGGTGTTTCACAACACATTGTGCAACCTTGTAACCGAATATTATATATGATGTCTTGGAGAAGGTATTCCACCGGTGGTTGTGTGACTTAGTGGAGCACCATAACTTCATACCGTTGTGGTGCTCTGTGATATAAACTTAATGGTATGCAACTTTTTCTCTTGCTGGAACAACCCTAGTCTGGATGTCTGCCACTGAGAACCCCTGCTAACTTGGCAAAGAGGCGCCTTTTAACGTGGTGATTCTCTATTTAGCAGGGGGAGAGTAACTGGCCCTATCCACCGCCAGCACAGTACCTCCAGTGACTGTTGCTGGTGTCTGTCTTATGTTTCTTTTTAGATTGTCAGCCCTTTGGGGACAGGGATCCATCTTATTTATTTATTATTTCTCTGTGTAAACCTCCCTGAGCCATTTTTGGAAGGGCGGTATAGAAATCGAATAAATAATAATAATAGCTCTCCAACAAGATGATTTGGTTTTGTTAGTGGTTATGCAACATCATGGAGCACCACAACTCCACGCAGCTCTGCAAACTTCTCTCATTGCACTAGCATAGCGTTAGTTTGGATGATAGTCAAAATTTACTTTTCTGTAGGGGGGAAAGGGGCAGGGAAGATTGCTTATATGGGTTCTTCTGTTGTGCTTGGGGGCTACTTGGGATTACACACCATTGATCCATTGTTAATATGGAACACCTGTTCTTTATTAGAAACATTTTATTCTCTATCTCCTGTTTAAAATATTTAAACTTAGTTAAATAATTAATTTTCAGTCTTCTTAGTGGCTCTCACTACATGGATGTTCTCTGGAATATGCGCAAAGAAAATGTAAGATTTGATGGATCGTCTTATTTGTCAGATTCAAGACTTATAGCAAATGGATTTAAGATAAAAATAATACCAGGTACGTCATGGCATCCTATTTAGTTTTTTATTTTCTATCATTCTTCCTTTTTTCATATTTCAGCAGGAAACTGACAACTGAGTTGGTGCTTTATACAAATGTTTGGGGGTGGGAGGTGGTGGAACTATTATCCACTAGGTTTAATAATGAAGAGAATGGCCGAGTTGTTAGGGTCAAACTAGATGTGATGAATGTAGAACCATGTGTTTAAACTTGCATCTGCCCCAGTCACATAGACAGCTGTGTGTGTGTGTGTGTGTGTCCAATTTAAAGAGCAAAAGAGGTGCATAAGCAAGAAGTGCAAACCATCCCTCATCCAGGGCTTATCTCTCCACAAACTGCTCCCTGAGATGATTTTTATTCCCCCCACCAAGGGAGCTCTGATTATTTGGTGAACCTGTTTGGGAGAAGATTACCTCAGGGGATAGATTGTAGGACAGCACACCTTGAATTGGCAGGTGGGGTGTCTGCACTTATTTGTGTAGCCCTTTTGCTTCTTAAATAACATTCATGATTGGCGAGGTCCAGGTTTTAAAATCATGGATCTTCTGCTGTCACATTGAGTTTGGCTTTTAATTGACAGTGCTGTGAAAGAACATAAATGATAGTTTTTGGGCCCTTTAACTGCAACACATTTTAAACACATGATTAATTCTCCCATTGCAGTTAATGTGACTTAACATTTATTCACAAATAATCACTCATTTGGCTATGTGTATAAGTGAATGAAGTATCAAGACTGTGCCTCCTAATATTTGCAAGGACTAGTAGAAATGTAGTAGCAACCTCTCTGTTACTCACTGTTATATGTTGAGATAATTGTGTGTTTGAAATTCCAAATACCATATTAGGGATGGTTCTCTCTCCCAGCCTTTCTTTTCTAGTTTCTCTATCTAGGAATTTTTTGCTATCCTGTTTCCAAGCACATTTCTGCGATCATGTGGATTAGAGAATTGGGGAGGCAAGAAGGTGTCATATGCAACCTGAAGTGTACATGTGGCACACCCTGGCTTAGCACGTAATTCATGCTCTCATTTAGATGTTTCAGAGTATAATGTTACATTCCCAGTGGTACAGATGTGTTGACATGTATTGCTTGCCTCTTATAAGTAAGGCCAGTATATGCTGTGTGTGATTAGTTTTCTGTACAGGAACTTCAACACATGTGAACGAAGCCATTTCCTTTCATGTACACATTTTAAGCTTATTTATTGTCATACTTACTTTACCAAGTAAAGTGTCCCCCACCACCGAGCAGTTGAGTTTGTATAGAATTCAGCAAGTCTCCTTTTCTGCTTTAGTGTCAATTGTATTGTTTGAAGTACATCAGTTTGTTAGAAAATAGAATTCCTTCTACTAATGCCATAGGTACAAATACAATGAAAATACAAGTGGCCCCTGTTATCCACGGTTTCAGCACTTGCAGTTTCACATATCTGCAGTTGGGCAATATATACCCAACCTCGTTATCTGCGGTATGCAGCTTTGCATATCCACGGTTTTCGGCCGTGCAGTGCTGCCCTTATATGGTCATGCTCTTGCTGCACATACTCATTGTGAGAGGAGTTTGGAGGAGGAGTGCTTTGGTCTGCATGTGTAGAGTGTTTTGTACTTCTAAAAGCCATTTTGGGTAGCATTTGGCAGTATTTTGTATCCTTAGGGAGCCATTGGGAGCCTTCAGGAGCCATTGCTCTAGAGCGTTTGGTGGTTTTTTGGAGACATTTATGTGGAACATTTGGGATCCTTCTTGAGCCATTCCTGTGGAGCTTCTTGGAGCCATTATCTGGAGCCCCTTGCAGCATTGTGTTGCCCTCATAAGATGCTAATTATGAGTTTTATAAATTTAATTTTAATGTTGATGACATTTTATTTTTAATTAAAAATTTCAAGTTACATTGTGATTTTGATAATTACAGTACTTTATTATTTAATTTAAGTTGCATTTAAATTAAAAACTATTTTAATTATCCATTGAAAATTGATTCTCCTATCACTTCTTGATTCTCATATACCCCTCTGTGTGTGTTTACTTGAATTGGATTTAATTTTGTTCTGCCTCCTTGGCCAGCCTGCCAGTGAGGAAATGTCATGATTACGCATTACTGGAGAAGCTGGGGGGCATTGCTGGAGGAGCTGGAGAGCTGAGGTGCCAAAGTACAGTGCTGTGTTCCATCCTTATTTCTGCTTTTACTGTCTTTTTGGTGATTTTTTTGGGGGGGGGTCATTTTTCTGGGCTCTGGAACCTAACTTCCCAATTCCCATTGACTTAAGGTTTCATTTTCCGCAGTTGTAGGCCAGAATGGAACCCTCATGAATAACAAGGACCACCTGTACTTTATTTTTCTCCCTCAGAAGAGGTTTGTATCTGTGGATCATGGGGTCGCTTAAGATGACAGGCCCCTGCTCCGAGACAGGGCCAATCAGAGACTTCTCCTCCCCTAGGAGGGCAGGGCGATCCCCTCAGTCTCCAGTTCTTGCCCTGTCTCGCTCTGAGCAGGGTACAATTGCGTCGCTCTGTTTACTTTTTCTTTCTCTTCTGCTGGCTTCCTCTTCTGATTGCTGCAGGGAAGCCTTTAGCCGAGGTGTTTTTTGGTTGGGGGGGGGGCAGAAAGATGCGGCAGCTCAAGGAAGGCTCCTGAAAAAGTGGAAGTCTCCTTATCAATGCGCTCTCTAGCTCGCCCAACACATGGCGATGGAGTCTCCTCGTGGCGAGAGGGAGCTTTCTCCCTCCCTCTCTGAAGATTCCGTGGCGCACTCTGTGTGCCATGCCGAGTGGGCTGTGGCGACCTCTCCCGCCTCCATGACTCGGGCAGGCCAAGCCGCTAAGGCTGCAAAGCACGAGAAGGAGAAGGGCTCAAAGAAGAAAGAGTCCGGATCCCATGCAAGCTCCAAGACCTCCTCTCGAGGAGGCACCAGGCCAGAGACAGAGGCCACGGCAGAGGGAACAGCAGAGCCGGCTGCACAGGAGGGTGAGTCTTTTCATGGGGTCTTGGGCGCGGGTGCTTTCCTCCCCCCGACAACTGCTTCTGCGCGTCACCCCTTCCCTCCTCTGCCACCGCTGTTCAGGGCAACGAGGACACCAACGGGGAGGAGCAGATTCCTCCCGCTTTCGCCCTCCTCCGACGGGTGGAGGAGATTCCACCCTCCTCCGACGGGTGATGGTGGCGGAGTTCAAAAAGCTCCCATGGCCACCCATTACACTCTTCGCGCTGAGCCCTCCTGCCTTCCCAGAGGTGGCCGCCATTTTGGTGGCCGCCCCAAGCACGTCTGGCCCAGCAGCAGGGTCCATTTTAGCAGCACCCAGGGCACTGGCAGCCATTTTGGCAGGGGCCTGTGCCTCCTGCGGCTCCTTGGCCGCTTCTGACAATAGGGGCCCCTCAGCTCTCTCTCCCTACCGCCCAATTGCCCCAATATTGGGTGCAGAGCCTCCCCGACTCTCCCCCTGCCGCCCATTTGCCACCACAGCAGGCACTGTGCTCCATCCACAGGACGATTAGTCAGAGTCTTCTGGCTCAGATTGCGAGGAGGGGGAGCTTTCCCGGGACGATGAAGACTCCCACTTATCCCAGCAGCCCCAATACCTCCTCTTCTCACAGGTGGACTTTCCAGTGCTACTGCACAAAGTGCGAAAGGCACTGAGGCTGCAGGAGAAGCCCCTACCCGATACCAGCAGGCCTGAAGGGGACCCTGCAGTGCTTCCCTCACTGCAAACGCAGGAGGTGACTGTGCCCTGCCCACAGCTTTTTTTGGATATTTTTCAAAGGGAATGGGACAGGCCCACTGAGAGTAAGGGGCCCCCTTTGGCAGTGAAGCGCCAGTACACTTCCACTAAGGCCCTCATGGGAAAACTTCAGGTTCCAATGGTGGATGCCGGCCTCCCTCGTCATAGGTGCCGTGCTCCCTAAGGATGGGGATGAGACCCTAAGAAACATAGACGACAAGAAGTGTGACCCTGCCCTGTGCAGATTACATGAGGCTACCACCTTGTCTATTCGAGTCTCCACTGCCAATTCCATGTTTGCCAGAGCCGCTGTCCTCTGGGTCAGGGAACTCCTCCCCTTTGTGCCCCCGGACTCAACTGCCTTAAGGCAGGGCCTCAATAAACTGGGCAAAGCGGCAGAGTTTATGGATGATTCTTCCCTTGATGTGGCACAACTGTCCGCCAGGGCGCTGGTGTCAGATATCACAGTCAGACGTCAGCTATGGCTCAAGAACTGGAAGGAGGACCAGAAGTCTCAGTCGAACCTAGCCAACTCAGCCTTCAAAGGGGGCAAGTTGTTCGGGGAGGTCCTTGACCCCATCTTGATAGAAACTAAGGACAAAAAGAAGCCTATGCCTTCGGGAACTCAGCGGCAAGAGCACCGCCCCTTTACCTCTTTCTCTTATAACTTCAAAGATTACAGGTCGCCTTTTTGCTCGCGCCAGAGCAGACAGGACAGGTTTGCCAGCGCTAGATCCCAACCCTCCTTTCGGGACCACCAACCATGCCGTACTCAGCAACATGCGCAGCAGGCCAAGCCCGCCTTCAAGCGCAACCCCGCCCAGTGACTATCTTCCGCAGAGCCAGGTATCCCAGGTAGGGGCAGGTTGCAGGGCTTCACCCAGGCCTGGGCACAGACCTGCTCAGACACATGGGTCCTCCAAACCGTGTCCCTGGGGTACTCCCTGGAGTTCACCAGCCAGCCCCCAGATTACCTCCTCCCCTCCCCCAAATCCCACAAGGGGCCAAAGCACCTCCTAATGAAGGAGGCCATCCAACATCTGGAAAACATCAGGGCAATCAAGCCCATTCCGCTGGGGGAACAGGGCCAAGGAGTCTACTCTATCCTCTTCCTGGTCCCCAAGAAGAACAGCGAGTGGAGGGCAATCCTAGACCTAAAGTATGTCAACAGGTTCCTGCGGAAGAGGAGATTCTCTATGGAGACCCTGCGCTCCATTCTCCAGGCCCTTCAGAAGGGCGATTTCCTGGCATCAGTGGACCTCAAGGAGGCTTATCTCCACGTCCCCATTCATCCCCAGGACAGGCTCTTCCTGCGCTTTTCCTATGGCCACCACCACTTCCAGTACCGGGCCCTCCCCTTTGGTCTCTCGACTGCCCCCCAGGTGTTCACCAAGATCATGGTGGCGCTTGTGGAGCATTTGAGGACCAAGGGCATCCATCTTTATCTGTATCTGGACAATCTGATGGTCCAGTAGCCCTTGCTTCTCAGGGGTCAGAGGGCCGTCCGCTCCACCCTGCAGGTCCTGGAGGCACACGGTTTCGTGGTAAACCTTCAAAAGAGCTCCCTAGTTCCCCAGAACAAAATCCCCCACCTGGGGGCACTCATAGACACAGTCAGAGGGACGGTAAGCCTTCCTCCCAAGCGCCGGGCCAAGCTGATCTCCAGGTGTCAGTTCCTGATTGCCCAGCCAAGGTTGTACCTGCTCTCCCTGAGTCAGCTGCAGGGTCTCATGGTGTCCACTATAGGGATAGTGCCTTGGAGTTGGTTCCACTCACGCCTCCTCCAATGGTTCCTTCTGCCCTTCCAGGACCTCATTGCACAGAGGTCCCGGCTGAAGGTGACTCTGCTGGCTCCCGTCCGACAGTCACTGTCCTGGTGGGTCTCACCAACGATTTGAAAGGGCACCAGGTTCCTCCAGGTCAACCGCATTCAGCTGACCACAGATGCCAGCCTCCTGGGCTGGGGGGGCCACTGCCAGCAGCAGGTGGCACAGGGCCTGTGGTCAGCAAACGAAAGGGACAACTCCATCAACTGGCTGGAGCTCTGGGCAATCCTGAACTCCCTCAGGGAGTTCTCCCCACTGTTCCAAGGCCGACACGTGCTAGTTTGCACAGACAGCGCCATGGCAAAAGCACACGTCAATCACCAGGGAGGAACCAGGTCTCACTCCCTGATGCAGGAAACCAACAGCCTGATGGGCTGGGCAGAGGCAAATCTCCTTATCAGCGGGGCCCAAAACACGATAGCGGACTGGCTAAGCCGGTCCCAAATAGACCAGACCGAGTGGTTACTGGACCTTCGTGCATTTCAGAGGATTGTTCTAAGGTTCGGAGCCCTGGTGATGGACTTATTTGCCTCCCCGGAGAACGCCAAGCTGGACCGCTTCCTTTCCAGATTCAGTGCCCTGGGGGTGGAGGGAGCGGATGTCCTGACTCACCCCTGGCCCGCGGGCCTTCTCTTCGCCTTTCCTCCAGTAGCCATCATTCCGCAAACGGTCCAAAGGATCCGCCTGCTCCAGGCGGAGGTCATATTGGTGGCCCCACACTGGCCACGCCGCCCTTGGTTTTTGGACCTAGTGGAGTTGTCCAGCGAACCGCCCCTGCCCCTCAGAAGCCACCCGCAGCTCCTCAGACAGGGCCCACTGTTCCACCTGCGACTGGACTGGCTCAATCTCTATGCCTGGAGATTGAGCGGGGGGCCATATGGGAGTGCGGGTACTCCAAGGCAGTTCAGCACACCATACTGGCCTCTAGGCGTCCTTCCACTGTCAGGGTTTACCAGTTGACCTGGGGGACCTTTTCCAAATGATGTGCCTCCCAGGGGGTGGTTCCACTATCCGCAGCGTTGCCCCACGTCCTGGGCTTTCTGCAGAAAGGACTGGACGAAGGCCTTCACCCCGACACCCTACACAGGCAGGTGTTCGCCATCTCCTCCGTCCTCCAGGTCCCCGGGGTTCCATCCTTGTCCATGCACCCCCACGTCCAGAGGTTCCTCAAGGGGGCCGCATTGCTCAAGCTCCCTCCAGTGCACAGGTTCCCTACATGGGACTTGAACCTGGTCCTCAGAGCCCTCATGAAGCCGCCCTTCGAACCACTGAGGTCGGCATCCTTAAGAATCCTGACCCTTAAGGTACTGTTTCTGGTTGCCATCACCTCGGCCAGGCAAGTCTCAGACTTAGGGGCACTCTCCATGCGCAAGGAACTTTGCCTGGTCTTCCCTGACTATGTCCTACTGTGCATGGACCCTTCCTCATCCACAGGACCCTTTCTGTGTCCTTGTCCACACTCTCCTGCTGGATTTGTGCCTGCATTCGAATGGCCTATGAGGCATCAGGCACACATACACTGGCAGGAATCACGGCGCACTCCACTAGGAACGCCGCCACTACCGCTGCCTTCTCCACCCTGGCTCCCCTGGTGGATATCTGCCAAGCTGCCACTTGGGCCTCTTTATCCGCCTTTGTGAGGCATTATAAGATCTACGACTGGACCTTGGCTGACGCCGCCTTCGGCAGACGGGTGCTACAGCAGGTAGTGCCTTAGTGAGCACAGACCAGAGGTCCCACCTGGGACAGCGAAGAGCTTTGGCAGGTCCCATGATCCACAGATACAACCCTCTTCTGAGGGAGAATGAAATGTTGGTACTTAACTGAAAGGTCATTCTCTTCAGAAGTATGGGTTGTATCCATCCCCACCCTGTCCTCTGGTCTGCATCCACGCTCACCCGTAGGGTACAGGGCGGCCCTCCATTGGGCACCAGACAGTTTTACGCAGCACACTGCAATGGCTTGGGTGTGATTTGTTTTTAACCTGTACATGCGTTTTTTTCTTTCGGAGCGAGTAGTAGCTGGCTACGAACTGGAGACTGAGGGGATTGCCCCGCCCTCCTAGTGTCATGCCCTCAAGCTCCGACAGCGAGGAGGAAGGGGAAGCTGTCGGCTTTCCAGACGAGTCAGGAATGTCTGAAGGGCAGAGCCCGGCTGTCAGCGTTCCTGAGACAGCTGCAGTAGATCCAGCTGATGATTTAGAACAGGCTCAGCAGCCTGAGTCAACAGAAAGCGTGAGGAACCAATCAGGGGGTGAACTAGACATTGGAACACCGCTGACACCGCAACAGCGCAGGTGTTCTAAACGCAGGACACAATTAGAAGCAGTTAGGAGGAGCAAACAGCTACTGTTGAAGGCTGACAAGCCGTAAATTCCTACCAGCTGGGAGCTCTCGGCTTGCTCCATAAATTACAGCTCCAAACTCCGACTCATTGCTGAGATTCAACGTTTGTCATTCAGCCGACAGCGTGCAGCCGAGCCGTGAACTTCCCTGACCTTGGGCCAGACCTTGACACCTAGGGGAGGAGAAGTCTCTGATTGGCCCTGTCTCGGAGCAGGAGGTCGTAAGCGATCCCATGATCCACAGATACAATCCATACTTCTGAGGAGAATGACCTTTCAGGTAAGTACCAACGCTTCAATCTCCAGCAGCTCAGCATCTTTAATTAACAAAGTAAAATCAGGAAGTAGAACTAGGGCATAGAATATATTGCTTTCACCATCCTTTAGAAAAAAGTGTTTACATAGGCCTTCAGATGAAATCTTCAGAACAGATTATGGAAATGTCAAAAAAGGGGAGTGTTAACTGTGTTAGAAAGTAGATTTAGTGGTATTTTAACGCCACAGACACGTGCAAGATGTTAGATTTAGGAACAATGTGGTTGGGTGGTAAACAATGCATTGTCCTTGGCAGGGAATCTCTCTTAAAATATTAAAATATAGTTTTGTTTAATCAGGCGCGGAGCCAGCCGAGCGACGGCCTGTGTCCAGCCCCACTCGGAGGCCCCTTCTGAAATGTCCGTGCGCGTGATGTCACGCACACGGGGCATGGTGTGGGCTCCATAGGAGTCCAGAGCGAACTCCCCCTTCCCACGCCCGGGCCACTGAGAGCCCGGGCAAACTTTCTGCCAAGTATTTCAGGCAGCTCCGACTGCCTAATAGAACGTTTTTCCCTTGCTCTCCCTCTCTGGAGGGAGAGAGGGGGGGAAATGTCCTATTAGGCAGCCGACCCTGCCTGAAATGACGCTCCGAGAGCTCATTCGGGCTCTTGGCAGCCCAGGCCATGCCCCCTTGTCATGTGACCCTGTCATGAGCAAGGGGACGTGGCCTGGGCTGCCGAGAGCCCGAACGAGCTCTCAGAGCGTCATTTCAGGCAGGGTCAGCTGCCTAATAGGATGTTTTCCCCTCTCTCTTTCTCCAGAGAGAGAGAGGAAGGGGAAAACGTTCTATTAGGCAGTCGGAGCTGCCTGAAATACTTGGCAGAAAGTTTGCCCAGGCTCTCGGCAGCCTGAGCGTGGGAGGGGGGAGTTCGCTCTGGGCTCCTATGGAGCCCGAGCCACACAGGGCGGGGCTCTCTTGGCAGCTTCTCGCCATTGGCGGCTTGGGTTCTTTGAACCCTTTCGCCCAATGGTGGCTCCGCCCCTGTGTTTAATACAGTCTTTCACCTCTGAAATGTATTGCCACAGAACTAGTATGTGATGGCCACTAACACAAACGGCTATAAAAAGAATTTGTAAACTCATGATGAAAAAGTATTTTAGTAGCTGTGATAGCTAGGAATAGAACTTCCATATTGACAGGATGTAGGCTTCTGATCACTATATCTTGGGGACAAACTGGCTATGGCTGTCTGCATCTTACCTGACTTTTGGGTGTCTGTGGACATTTGGCTAGCCTCTGTCAGACAAAATTGTTGGGTGAGAAAGAAATGGGGTTTGATCCAGCATTGTAAACCAAAGTTCTTATTTTAATGTGGTTTTGCTTATAAACCGCTAAGCTGGTGAAAAGAGTTCAACTAGCAGACAGGAGTGTAGACCTAACTTTTTGCTACAACCAGACCTGCAGATTTTCCTGTTCTGTTCTAGGCATTTCATCACCCATGTCATCGTTCCTTCTGTGAAAATAAAGAGATGTTTTAATGGTACTTTTCTAATGAACATTTTTTGACAGAGCATTGAGGGGAGTTAATTTTTATTTGAATATGATGCCTAGATGGCAGTTCATTAGGCCCAAGCAAAGATTTGCGGTGAGTTGTTAGAAATGCCAGTGTCATGTGTTAGCACCCGACCCCCATATGTAAAGTGATGACAGATCTCCTGTAACACATGGGACTCTTAAAGGATAGGTCCCCAAAAAAGGACTCGTGACTAGTATCTTGATGAAATGCCAGTTATGCTACCTTTAATATGAGTGTATTGTTTTCTTAGCCATGTTCAACCTGATAAACACTTGCTACATTCTGATTTACTCAGTTTACAAATACATCTCCAAATAGCATATTCTAACCAATCCAAGCAACATATTTATTTTTCAATGTGTGATCCACTTTTTGGCCTAAAGTGATGTGTTACTGATATTAGTGTTACTAAGCATAAGTGGAACAGTTTAAAAAGTTTATTTTTTTTTCCTGGCCAGAGAGAAGAGATTTAAAAAAACAAAACAAAACAACAACAACCAGGAAATATGGGTTTTATAACAATCTGGAAACTTAAGTAGCAACACCTGCCGTAGAGATAATCCATATTCATTTCATCTCTTGGAAACTAACCATTTATTAATTTGGAATATTTTCCCCTTGGAAATGCTTCTACATTTTGCAAAAATATTTGTGGAAACTGCCTGAAGAATGGTACATAAATATTGCACAACATGTATTTCAAATATACTTGGCCTAAATTTTATAAGTATATTGGGGTTAAAGTATCTGTTCTAAAGTAATGTCTCCAGTTGTTCCGTTATGGGAGTACAGAGAAAAATGGTTCAGTCATTTTGCCTCTTAAAGTTCATCCTGCTCTGTTCCATGGAATAGAAATTAAGCAAACATTTATGGAACCAGTGGAATTAAACAAAGTAGTGGGAGAAGTGTAAACCATTAAAATTTATGTTATCTAAAATCTTTCTAACGTTTATGCTCACATGATTTTTAAAAATGTTACTGGGGAATTTGATAAAAAATATCTCTAACCTGAAACTTTACATTTTAGCAGAATATTGAGATTCACAAAAATATAGCCTGCCTTAAAAACTGAGTGGGGCTATTCTGATGATCGGCAAAAATCGGGCTAGGAGAGCCTAACCCAATTTTTGCCAATCGTAAGAACCACCGGGCTCGGCTGAGAGCCCAGTGGTTCTCGAGCGGTTAACCCGGACCTGTTCCCTTGCCCTTAGCTGGGGTTTGCGGAGCGAGCGCTCTGCAAAACTGGGCTCCCTGATCGTGAGTAACCCCCCCCCCGGAGGGGAGGTGAAAAGCCGCCTCCCGGCTCAGGGGGTCTCCCTAGTATGCCCTGTGTGCTTGTACAGGGCATATTGGGGCTTCTGGGGGCCGCGCGGCCCCAGAGCTCCCCAGCCCCCGCCAGCTCCGTCATGGAGCTGGTAATCATGTGGGTGGCCAATCTGGCTGCCCAGGGCTCCCTCCGCGCTCGTGTGTGGGGAGAGCGCTCTTAGCCTGCCCTCCCCACTCACTGGAAGAAACCAAATCTCACTGATTGTGAGACCCAGTGATCATGAGACCCAGTCCAGTGTCTGCTCTGGAATATTAGGGACTAGAAGTAAAAAGCATTTATGGTAAGCTTGGGTGATATGTGTACTATGAGCAAAGATCCACAGATTTAGGCTTAGCTCACTAGCTAGCACATTATTTATGGTTGCCACCAATCCCCTCTCTTCCCTCAGATCTTTTCCTGGCAACAGGCAGAGGGCTAAGGATAGAAGTCAGTCTTCTGTCATTTGCACTGGGATACTGAGATGGTAAGAAACAGCATGAACCCTCTCCTACTGCTCAGAAAGGATTCCTGCTGTTTCTTGTCTTCTCAAAACTGGTAATGGAAATGAGAATTCTGGTGATAAGATCTGTGTGGTGCTGGGTGTCCGGCTTACCAGAAAGCTAGGGCCACTCACCACCGATGAGCTGGCAAGTGAATTTGTAGATGCAGGACTATGAAAATTGTGCACTGGAAATGAATGGAGAGAATCTACCCTTTACTATCTTAGAATGCAGATTGCTTGTTTGGCAGACTTTCATTTCACCCAAATCAAAAGGAGTAACCACACAGTAGATGTTTCTTTAGAAATGATGATACATGGAAGTCAAGAGACTGAAGGCTGAACCAAAAGAGATGCAGATTAACTGGATCACTCAACACCTTCATTTTTACTTAAAAGCAGATGGGGTGGGGGCTTCCAAATATCATTAGAGCAGTGGCATGGGGCGGGTTTCTTAGCTCTAAAGCCTTGGCTCCCAAGACTGCTATTAGCCCCACAGTGGTCAACCAGAATATATTATCCCACTGCATGGTATGTATTACAGGGACCTGGTTGGGGAGGCTGGGGGCCCAGTGTGGTCCCGGCTTCTCCCTCCAGGGTACTCTGTTGAGCAAGTGAGGGACTGGGGACGGGGACGTGGAGTGGCTGTGGTCTACAAGAATAATATCCTCCTTACCAGGATCCCTGTTAGAGTATCAGACCATATTGAATGTGTTTACTTACGTTTGGGGACCAGGGATAGACTGGGACTTCTGTTGGTGTACCGATTGCTCCGCTGCTCAACAGAGTCCCTAACTGAGCTGACGGACTTGGTCTCGGACTTGGTGTTGGAGTCGCCCAGGCTTGTGGTGCTGGGCGACTTCAATGTTCATTTTGGGACCAATTTGTCCGGGGCGGCTCAGGAGTTCATAGCGGCCATGACGACTATGGGCCTATCTCAGGTGGTCTCGGGACCGACGCACGTTGCAGGTCACACGCTTGATTTGGTATTTCACTCTGATCAGGGTGGTGTTCCATGCGTGGGGAATCCTGTGATTTCCCCTTTGTCGTGGACGGACCACCATCTAGTTAAGATTGGACTCACAGTCACACCCCACCTTTGCAGGGGCGAGGGACCTATTAGGATGGTCCGCCCGAGAAGGTTATTGGATCCCATAGGATTTCAAGAAGCCTTGGAGGGATTCAGTGTTGGCTCTGCCGGCGATCCTGTTGATGTCCTGGTGGAGAATTGTAACAACAAACTCACCGGAGCGGTAGACATGATAGCTCCTAAGCATCCTCTCCGACCCACTTCAAAACTGGCCCCTTGGTATACGGAAGAACTACGGGGGCTGAAGCGGCGAGTTAGACGACTAGAGTGCAGGTGGAGAAAGACTCGACTTGAATCTGACAGATTGCAACATAGAGCTCATTTGAAGACCTATGCTCAGGCGATACGTGCGGCAAAGAAACGATTCTTTTCTGCCCTTATTGCATCTGCAAGTTCACGTCCAGCGGAGTTGTTCAGGGTTGTGAGAGGGCTAGTATGTGCCCCTCCTCCCTTGAATCAGAATTTGGAACCATCTATTATTCGCTGTGATGTGTTTAATGAATTCTTTGTGGAAAAAATCTGTCGTATTCAGGCCGACTTGAACTTTGTCTCCGCACTTACTTCAGTATCTGATGCGGAGGTATCCAGTGACTCCTCTGATGTGGTTAGGCTGGATCAGTTCAGGTTTGTGACTTCTGAGGATGTGGACAAGCTGATTGGAACGGTGCGGCCCACCACCTGTCCTCTTGACCCTTGCCCGGCATGGCTTGTTCGATCTAGCAGGGAAGTTGTTGTAGAAGGCTTGGTAGAGATCATAAATGCATCTCTGAGGGAAGGTAGGATGCCTCCTAGTCTTAAGGAGGCAATTATTAGACCGCTTCTAAATAAGCCTACCTTGGATCCCTCGGAGCTGAGTAACTACAGGCCTGTCTCCAACCTTCTGTGGCTGGGCAAGGTAATTGAGAGGGTGGTGGCCTCCTAGCTCCAGACAGTCTTGGAGGAAACAGATTATCTAGACCCATTTCAAACTGGCTTCCGGGCTGGCTATGGGGTGGAGACTGCCTCGGTCGGCCTGATGGATGATCTCCAACTGGGAATTGACAGAAGAAGTGTGACTCTGTTGGTCCTTTTGGACCTCTCGGCGACTTTCGATACTATTGACCATAATATTCTTCTGGAGCGTATGAGGGGTTTGGGGGTGGGAGGCACTGCTTTGCAGTGGTTCCACTTCTACCTCTCAGGCAGGTTCCAGATTGTGTCCCTTGGAGACTGCTGTTCTTCAAAATCTGAACTTTTGTATGGTGTCCTTCAGGGCTCCGTGTTGTCTCTGATGTTGTTTAACATCTACATGAAACCGCTGGGAGAGATCATCAGGAGATTTGGTGCAGGGTGCTATCAGTATGCTGATGACACCCAAATCTATTTCTCCATGTCAGCATCATCGGGAGAAGGCATAACCTCCCTAAATGCCTGCCTGGATTCGGTGATGGGTTGGATGAGGGATAACCAACTGAGACTGAATCCAGATAAGACGGAGGTACTCATTGTGTGGGGTCGGAACTCGAGAGACAAGTTTGATCTGCCTGTTCTGGATGGGGTCACACTTCCCCAGAAGGAACAGGTACGTAGTCTAGGGGTGCTTCTGGATCCAAGTCTCTCCTTGGTATCCCAGGTTGAGACAGTGGCCAGAAGTGCCTTCTATCAGCTTCGGCTGATACGCCAGCTGCGTCCATTTCTTGAGTTAGACGACCTCAAAACAGTGGTACATCTGCTGAACCTCCAGACTGGATTACTGCAATGCACTCTATGTGGGGCTGCCCTTGTACGTAGTCCGGAAACTACAGTTGGTCCAGAATGCAGCAACCAGGCTGGTCTCTAGGTCATCTAGGAGAGACCATATTACTCCCCTATTGAAGGAGCCAATATGTTTCCGGGCAAAATACAAGGTGTTGGTTATCCTCTATAATAAATAGCTTGAGTCTGATCCCGTGTCCCTGCCCGTGTCTTTCTCGGCCGTTCTGGGCATGCAGGGACACGGGCGGCCATGTTGGGTCCCGGTAAGCGGCGAGGGGAAGCAGCAGCAGGAGGCGGCGGCGACTGGAGCCGTTGCCGGCCGTGGCGGGCCGCCAGGGACCGATGGCGGCGGCCGCCGCCTCGACAGGACAACAGGGCGGCGAGTGGGGCCCATGGCGGCCGCGGAGGGGCGACAGTTGGTGGTTGCGGGGCCGGCCCGGCAGCGGACGGGCAGCCCACAGTGGGCCCCGATACCAGGGGCTGAAGGTGGAAATGGGGGGAGCGGTGGCTGTCCGGCAGCCGGCCGCAATGACGGACAAGCGGCGGCAGCGGCCACGGCAGGCCGCATGGCGTGGTGGGCTCGCCGCGGCCGGCATCGGACCCAGTCGCCGTCTCCTGCTGCTGCTTCCCCTCGCCGCTTCCAAAAATGTAAACTGTAAACTGTTTGCTGCCCAGGAGGAGGAGCGGAGGGCCGGTAAGATAAAAATTTAAAAATGCAGGGGGGGTAGGGCAGGGGAGAGGGGCAAGAGGGAGTGGGGGAGGGGGGGAGGGGAAGAGGGAGTGGGGCAGGGGGGTGAAGGGCAAGAAGGAGTGGGGGAGGGGAGGGGGAAGGGCAGGGGGGAGGGGGGAGGGCAAGAAGGAGTGGGGCAGGGGGAGGGGAAAGGGCAAGAGGGAGTGGGGCAGGGGGGAGGGGAAAGGGCAAGAGGAAGTGGGGCAGGGGGGAGGGGCAAGAGGGAGTGGGGCGGGGGGAGGGGAAAGGGCAAGAGGGAGTGGGGCACTCTTGGCGGTGGCGGCGAAACTCTCCCCTACTAGCACCCGTTATTTTAACGGGCTTGAAAACACTAGTAACCTATAAAGCCCTGAACAGCTTGGACCCTGGGTTTTTAAGAGAACGGCTTCTTTGTAATGAACCCCGCCGCCCATTGAGATCATCAGGAGAGGTCCATCTGCATTTGCCACCGGCTCATCTGGTGGCTACTCAGGGACAGGCCTTCTCCGTTGCTGCCCCGAGGCTCTGGAATGCGCTCCCTAGTGCAATAAGAGCCTCCCCATCTCTGACATCCTTTAAAAAGCCCTTAAAGACACATTTCTTCACCCAGGCTTTTAACTGATATTGTTTTGATTGTTTTGAATGTTGTTTTAAAAATTTTAAATTGTGTTTTACATTTCTTGCTTTTAAATTTTTGTTTTGTTTTGTTTTTGTTTTTAATTAATGTTTTACTTTTTAATCTTGTACACTGCCCAGAGATGTAAGTTTTGGGCAGTGTAAAAATATGATAAATAATAAATAAATATCACTTTGCAATGGATATACATTGAGTTGCATCTGCCTTTGTGTTGACAGGTCATCCACTTGAAAAAATCCTTTTGATTCTCTTTATACTTCCTTTGGATTTTACCATCCTTTATAATTACATTAAAAACCCTAAATATTTTTTACAGTAAAGTAGGTTTTGATTATTTCAGTGAAGGCTTGATTGTAAATAAAAGTTATTTAAATCATGAATTTTAATTTCCAAGAAAAAAGTCCAAATTAAATCATTGATTAAATTAATCAATGGATTTTTATTTATTTAAATTTTAGAATTTATATATTTATTTAGATACTACTTTGGTTGCTGTGCTGTAGCCATAAACACATTTTGATTTAAAATTGAATACAGGCAAACCCCATTACTTGCAAGGGTTCTGTTCTTCTCCTACTACTGCGAGTAATGAAACCACAAGTAACAAGGAATTATGCCTATGGGAAATGGGGGGTTAGGTTTCAGAATGGACAAAAAAGTGAAAAAAACCAACAAAAAAGTGAAAATAATTGAAAATGTTTACTGTACTATGCTCCGCAGGGTTTAAATGTGCCCAGGAATGCCCCCCAAACCACGAAATGCTCCCCAACAGTAAAAAAAATCATGGGGAAAATGCCTTTAAAAAAATAAATGAGCCACAAAATGCTCATCCTGACGAAATGGCAGCCAGTCGTGACCCCCGCTGTCATTTCTGGCCCTCTAGGAACCACAAATATGTGGGTTTTAACCCTTTCGTATCCACGGATAATGAAATCGGGTGTCAATTAGACACCCATGGATACACAGAACCGCAAATAGTGGTTCCGCAAGTAACGAGGTTTGCCCGTAGAACCTTTATACAACCTCAAAGGGGTTTGCCACATAACTGTTCTTCACTCCACAAAAATGTTAGAAGCAAGGACTAGTAGTTCCTGGGCAGTGTTTTCCATGAGCTTGTAGGTCCATGTCCATGTTTTTAGGCTGGTAGATAGTCCTGAATATTTATAATTAAAGTACTGAGCCAATTGCAGAAATCAGGTAGTTATTAGGCACAAAATAATTAAAATAAAACATCACCTAGATAGAGGACAAGTTTATCAATGGTTTCTAGTCTTGAAGGCTATCTCCAGGCTTAGAGGCAGGATGCTTTTGAATACCAGTTGCAGGAGAGCATCAGCAGGAGAGAGGGCATGCCTTCATCTCCACCCCGTGGACTTCCCAAAGGCAACTGGTGGGCCACTGTGGGAAACAGAATGCCAAACTGATCCAGCAAGGCTGTTGCTGTGTTCTTAAAATCAGTAAATGACGCCCAAAGTAACTTGCTAATCTCTGGTATCTAACCTATGGACCGTGCTGTTTGAGGACTGGAATTTTCCCCATAGTTCTTTATTATGTTTAAAGTCTTTTCATAAGATAGCCATACATTCAATTTAAAGAGATTGTAACTTTCTCTCTCCCGCTGCCCCCCCCCCCCAGATTTCATGTCAAGCCAGGTAATTCCTTTAATGAGAAACTAATTCTTTTAACAAAAATTCACTCTCAATCAAACTTAAATAAAACTTTTTAAATTTAAAAAGTTAAGATTGTTGCATAATGATGATGTTCAGGTTCCCATATCAAAGAGTACTCAGCTTTCATATGGTTACTTTAGCATGGTCAAGAAATTTGAATAACATTGCTGTCTGTGTATGAAAGATTTTATCAAATGGTTTAGTTCCCGATTTTGTTGTCCTTATTTATTTTAGAATTAAAAGTCAGTGTAAAATTTAATTGATGAATTCAGCTGAAATGTAAAATATTATGCTTAGTTATTCTGCAGACTATGATGAGTTAAACCAAATGAAATTATTCCAGCATCTTCTTTAATTTCACTTATATTTTAATAAGTGTCTTGGGAGTTAGGGCTTCTTTCCAAACACGGAAATACTAAGAAGTAAAATAATTCATATTTGAACTTGAATAAACTTAAGCACATTCTATGTGAAAGGGCAATGATCACTTGAAAGTGATGTGAAATCCTGTAGGAAGTTGTGTGTTTCACTCCGGGGAAGGAAAATTATTTTTTTAGTTGTGCAGCATTCTAATGGCTCTTAAGTGTTTTAGCATCTGAGGAGTTTTCACTATGTATGTTTTGGAGCATAAATCAAAACAGCATGCAGAATGTACCAAATAACTCCAGCTATCAACATGTTTTTATTTTGTGGTGTTTATTCCTACTAGGTGCTTCAGCTGTGGAAAGTCAGCTGGAAATAGAAGGAATGACCAACTGTGTGCCATACTATGGTATATCAGATTTGAAAGAAATTCTGAGTGCTGTGATAAATAATAATGCAGAAGAAGTCTATAAGTGTAGACCGCTCAAAGTGGTAAACTACTTGGAGGTAAGAAGAAATGGCAGTATTAACCAGTTTAGTTTTGCGAGCTCTCCCTTTAACATACCACTTTAAGTCCATCTGTATTAAATGATCACTCTACAGCTTTTCTATCTCTACAGATAAAAAATATTGCTATATGAGAAATGAAAAGTGGATACCAGATGCAGAAGTTGAATTTAAGAACTCAACTGTTTCTGTTACTATCTGGTATCAGTTTGCAGTTAAAGAGGATGCATGTGTTCAAGGCTGAAAATACCCTAAGTCCTTTTTAAAATAATTATGTAGGTGTTATGAATGGGGATAATATGGTACGTTAACACATGTTAATCTAGTAATAGTTTAGCTACAAGTTTTTATTCTAATAATTTTAAGAAACTGTAGAATCACTAGTATCCTAGGCTGGGTTGAAATGTAATGCAAAACTACCCTGTAGTTTAACTAAATCATAGTAGGTGCTTGCACACGATCAAAAGGGGGTGGTCTGGGGCTTGGAGAGATGAGCAGAACCTCTGTTGGGCTCTGCAACCCCTGCTCCCAGATGAGTGCCACAGCAGAGAGCTTGGATTAGGGAAGTCCTCCGACAATCGGGATAACCTTCCCATAATGCACCATTCGGCCAGGAGGCAGGAGCCAGGAGACCCCATGATACCAGCAGCCACGCTCTGGCCACGAAGGGCCAGGATGCAAGCCCAATCCTATTCAAGCCATCGCTAGCACAGCATGCTGTGCAGAGCGGCACAATCACAGCTAGCAGCCCATTGAGCTGCAGTGCTCTCACAAACATGGCAGCTGGCTGCCAGGAACTGAAAACACCAAGAAAAGTGGACACATGATCAACAAGCCTAGGTACCGGGTCCCCTGCTTTTCACTAACCTGGTTTAAGAGCAGGGTTACCCAGATTCAGACTACCAGGGCTTGGGGCATTTGTCATGGTTCACATGTGCATGCAACCTTGGGTTAAACGCAGATAACCTAGGTTTAGCTGCTCGTGTGAAGAGGCTTAATTTCATGTTGTGTTTAAACCTTAGCCTACCTAGAAACCATGGTTGATTTGGGAGAACAAATTAGGATCTGAAACAATGGGTTTAAGGTGGTCTAGAAACCATAGTTTGTTGTGGTTTTCATAGAACATTAATACACCACAGTTAGGGTCATTGCTCTACCTCGAGAGGGCTTCTACACCATTGTGAGGGAAATGAATTTGTGACCTTTTGAAGCAGAGTTCTGAGCAGATGAGAACCAAAAGCAGGTAAACTGCTGTAAACCATACAAATCAGTTTATTGCAGTCCAAAACAAAACATATAAATTCATAGTTTGGCTGTTGTACACCCAGAAGCTCAAATGTGTGGATTCTTAGCGATGGTTAGCACAAACCATGGTTTATAGAGCCGCACAGAATGCTACTGTTAACAAAGGTTGAGAAGCTTCATTATGTATATTCAAGCCCATGTTTTCCTAGTCTCGAGCAATCTCTGTTTCAATCTCTAGTCTCTGTTTCAGCCAACAGCAACTCTTTAGGGTTGTGCACAAGACAGATTTTGCATGCCATTCTGAACTCAGTTGATCTGGTTGTTCCGATGCAACAGCCCCATTGAAATGTTCTGAGTGTTCTGAGATAAGAACAGGATCGTTCCATTCTGAGCTCTGAATAGGCCCTTCATTTGAAGAGCATTCTGTTCTGAGCTCAGAACGGCCAGGTTAGCAGTTAGAACGTTCCGTTCTGCACATCCCTACAACTCTTCCTGTCCTTAGACTCTTTGTGAGTTTTCTCCAGCTGCCTTTTTGTGATCCCTCCATTCTATCGTTCATTCAGGTCCTCAGCTGTTGTCTTCTCTGCCCCTCTTTCTTCAGCCATCCTGCCTTTAGACAATTCTTGCTTATCTTCCCAGGCCTTAGCCTAGTTACTTATCTGCACACCTGCCTGCGCCTCTCATCTCTCAATCAACAGTACACACCTTCTTCTTAGCCTTAAGCCCTGCGAGTTTCCCCCCTCACTCCACCCCGACCCATTGTTTCCTCAGCTTTGTGCCTTCCTTTAAGTCTGTGTTTGTGTTGTTGTTAAAACAGTGTTTGGCAAACTCTAGGCACTGTGGCACCTAGCAAAAACTGGCTCAGTGATGGTTTCATAGCAATTCTCCCCCCTGGGCCAAAGGCCATTGTCACTAGCCCTAAACTCTCCACTGTCACAGTGCCCTTCCTCTCTTTCCTTTAAGTCCTCCTAGGTAACCCTCCTCCCTCAGCTTCACTGTGTAGGCAAATGAACCCTCCAAGAAGCAGCCAGACTGCAAGAGCAACAGCTGCTGCTTGATGCAGGCAAGAACGGCTTGATGCTGGAGGGGGCAGTAGTGGGAAGGATGTATTGATTGGAATAGGAGGACAGCATATTCTTGTTCAAGAGGGAGCAAGGAGGTCAACCATGTATGGAGAGGAGAAAATTCTGGACTGCATGTTCCTTTTCTTCCATAAAAAGGCTACAGCCTCTTTTTCCTTTCTACCTCCCGCTCTTGGATTAGGTTTTGACATCCACCACTGCTGCTGTTCCACTTTGTGACCCAATGGTGCTAGGGATGCACACAAACCTGTTTGGAGGCTCTTTTAAGGTTCGAATGACCGGCTTTTCAGGCAGTTCGAAGGCAGGGGGCATACCTTTAAGGGTGGGGGAGGGTGGCCTTACCTCGCCTGCCACGTTTCCCCTGCCGGCACTCTATTTTTTAAAAGTGTCCGTTGGGGCAGCAGCGTACCTCCGTGCCGCCCCGTGTCCTCTTCGGCCGGAAGTAACAGGAAGTACCTGGCACACGCACACACATCAGGCACGCGCACATCAGGCGTGTGATCACATGTGCACGCACGCACTCGGCATGCGCACACACACTGAGTACTTCCTTTTACTTCTGGCCAAAGAGGACACGGGTCGGCAGGGAGGTATGCTGCCACCCTGACGGACACTTTTAAAATGGAGTGCCAGCGGGGGAAACGTGGTGGGAGGGATAAGGGCACCCTCCCCCACCCTTAAAGGTATGCCCCCCCACCTTCGAGCCATCCCCCGCCGGTTCTGTGCACATCCCTAATTGGTGCTGGCACTGCTGTTGCTTGTGCAGCAGTAACTGTCTCACTCCCTTGCTGGCTCAACCAGCACCAGCACCATCTCCCCAGCATAGTACCTTCCAGTTCTTTATTTATAAGAAAGGCGCCAATTGATCACATGGTGTGCGAAGGCAGAATAGCAGCAGCAATGGTGGTAGCAGCGTCAGGGCATGCCCCAGAAGGGGGAGAAGGAAAAGGGGTGGATTCTTACTCTCTTTTTTTTAACCTCCACTTCAAACAATAATTATTTTGTTGAAGCTGAGATAGGGAAATGTAAACTTCTACTACGAATATTTACGGTATATACTGCTTTTCAACTACTACAACAAATTCTCAAAGTGGTTTATTCAATTCCCATGCTAACCCAAAGAGGTGCCTTTTAGAAGTGGTCATTCTCTTTATTGAACAGGGGGAGAGCAGCTGGCTCTATCCATGCACAACACAGCATCCCTCCAGTGGCTGTTGCTGGTGTCTGTATTTTCTTATGTGTCCATCTTATGTTTCTTTTTAGACTATGAACCCGTTTGGGGACAGGGATCCATCTTTATTTATTTTAAATGTTTCTATATAAACCACTTTGGGAATTTTTGTTGAAAAGCAGCCTATAAATATTCGTAGTAGGAGTGGTGGTATAGTGGATGTAGTGTACATAGAAAAATAAGATGATTCTCTGTTACATAGGGCCAGAACTCCTTGGAACTTCAGGTTTCAACAGCAAAACTCACTACAAACTGAATAAATTCAAATTTAGGCTTGGAGGTGAAAACAACTGCAGTTGGTTGACGGAACTGTGGCTTCACGCATTTGGATGATCAAACTCCAACCTTTGGCTCATTTATCTCTGGCTTGGAGTTATGTCTGAATGGGGCCATAGTTAACTTTTAAAGCTACTTGCTAAGTTTCACTTTTCATTTTTGTTAGAGAAAAGCTTCATGAATTTTCTCTTTTACAACAAAATGGTCTTTTAAAGATCTCCCCACCTTTTCTGCATTTCTTTATTTCGGTAACCAATAAGCCAGCATTTCTTTATTCTGATGCTTGATATTACTGGTAAGACATTGCAAATATTAGTTAGCATGTTGACATATAATATGTTGATAATAATAATTATATGTTTAGCAATATAAAACAGAATGAAAACTGATTGATATTTGTCACAATGAAGTGCATTTTCTAAAAAACATTGAGTTGAATATGTATTTTAACATATGTATGTTAAGGGAGGGCAGGATGCCATCGTGCCTTAAGGAGGCAGTGGTAAGACCTCTATTAAAAAAGCCCTCCCTTGATCCCTCCAACCTGGACAACTATAGACCTGTGTCTAACCTTCCCTTTTTGGGCAAGGTGATAGAGTGTGTGGTGGCGTCCCAGCTGCAGAGGGTCTTGGATGATACGGATTATCTGGACCCTTTTCAATCTGGCTTCCGCCCCGGGTATGGGACTGAGACTGCCTTGGTCGCTCTAGTGGATGACCTACGCTGGGAACTAGACAGGGGGAGTGCGTCCCTGTTGGTTCTGCTGGACCTCTCGGCGGCGTTCGATACCATCGACCATGGTATCCTTCTGGGCCGCCTCTCGAGTACGGGAATCGGAGGCACTGTGTTGCAGTGGTTCCAGTCCTTTCTTGGGGGGAGGGTCCAGAAGGTGGTGCTGGGGGACTACTGCTTGGCCCCGTGGCCGTTGGCCTGTGGGGTCCCGCAGGGTTCGGTCTTGTCCCCCATGCTGTTTAACATCTACATGAAGCCGCTGGGAGAGGTCATCCGGGGATTTGGATTGAGTTGTCAGCAATATGCGGAAGACACTCAGCTCTATCTCTCCTTGTCTTCTGATCCTAGGGAGGTGGTGGATGTCCTGAATCGGGGGCTGGAGGCCGTGATGGGTTGGATGTGGGCTAACAAACTGAAATTGAATCCGGATAAGACGGAGGTACTGTTGGTCAGTAGGAGAGCCAATCGGGATGAGGAAATTTTACCGGTTCTGGATGGGGTTGCACTCCCCTTGAAGGAGCAAGTACGTAGCTTGGGGGTACTACTGGACCCAGCTCTGCTTTTGGAAGCTCAGGTGGAGGCGGTGGCCAGGGGTGCCTTTGCACGGCTTCGGCTGGTGCGCCAGCTGTGTCCCTTTCTCGAGAAGGCAGATCTGGCCACGGTTACCCACGCCTTAGTCATGTCGCGGCTGGATTACTGTAACGCGCTCTACGTGGGGCTGCCCTTGAAGAATATCCGGAAACTGCAGCTAGTGCAAAACGCGGCAGCGAGGGTTTTATCCGGAGCTGCCCGTTGGGAACATATCACTCCCATTTTGAAAGAGCTGCACTGGCTACCGGTTCGTTTCCGGATCCAATTCAAGGTGCTGGTTTTGACCTTTAAAGCCCTAAACGGTTTGGGCCCGGGGTATTTGAGGGACCGCCTGCTCCCAAGGGTTGCTGCCCGCTTGACGAGGACATCTGAGGGGGCCCTGCTCCAGGTGCCAACAATGAGAGAGGCCCGGCTGTCGTGCACTCGGGACAGGGCCTTCTCTGTTGCTGCCCCCAGACTCTGGAATGCTCTCCCAGTGGCCATTCGTTCCTCGGACTCCATCACGGCTTTTAGAAAGCTTGTAAAGACTTGGCTTTTTACCCAGGCTTTTACATAATCGTTTTTACTGCTGCTTCTGGGTGTTTTTATTTGTTGTATTGTTTTATGCCTGTTTTTATATGTTTTTATACTTTTAGCATGATGTTTTTATTGTGTTTTTATTGTATGTTTTTAACCTTTGTAAACTGCCTTGGGGCTATCTTTTAACGAAAGGCGGTATAAAAATGCAAAAATAAATAAATAAATAAATAAATAAATAAATTTTTGAAAGTTTTCCAGTACCCTAAATCAACTGGACTGCAAATTAGTGTATTTTGTATTATTTAATAAATGAAAATGATCTCACCACCAAGGCTGGGTGTGCTACCCCATATCTGATAGACTTTGTAATAAAGTCTATCAGATATGGGGTAGCACGCCCAGCCTTTGGTGGCCAGTACACCATATCATTCATGCCGCTTCACTCTGCATCAGCATGCCAATTCAGGGGGCACTGGCCAGTGCTGGGAATGAGCATGTGGTGGTCCTGCCCACTGTCCAGCTGGTGAAGAAAATGCTTCTCTGGCTGGAGATGGCGAGGGGCTGCTGCGTGTTTGTTCCAAGCACCGGCCACACACCCATGTTGATATGCTAATACAGGGGAAAGGGGAATGGTCGGCACAGGATAGCATGCTTGGCAGCCTCAAAGCCTAGGGCTCATTATGCCCATCTGGATGATATAGGCTTCTTAGGGATAGTTGCCTGAAAACAATTAAATAATGCTGAAACTGCTTCGTATTGTATTGACTGATATTATAGTATTAGGTTATTAAATAATTGTATGAAACAATACAATTTTAGAAAAAAAAACTTTCATTGTGGGAAAAATATTAACAAAATTTTGGGTTATGGAAACGTTTTTGCCCCACCTCACAGTATTATTGAATTTTATTGTAGTCTCTGGCTACTATCTAAATGTAAACATTATTCTTGCTTCACAGGGAGAAGCAGTGCGATTGTCCCGGCAGTTGCCTTTGTATTTGTCAAAGGAAGTTGTACAGGACACAATACTCAGAATGGAGAAACAACTTGGAAATAAGCATAAAAGCTGTGTTCATGGCCGTCCATTTGTTCATTATTTAACAGATATTCCACAGAGTGACTAGCAAAGACAACAATATTTTTTTAAAAAACACATTTCTCATGTTTATACACACAATATTGAACTCCTGTCTCCTGCGTAATGTACTGAGAAGTTATTTGTAACTGCCTTGCACTGTTTTGAACTCCATTTACTGGAAGATGCTGTTTTCTAAAACGAATATAAACACTGTATAATGTACTAGAATGTTACCTTTCTTATGAAAAAATTCCTATTCACAGCAATAATGTATTTTGTACCCAGAGTATATATAAACAATGCAGAATTGTATTTGCTTGTGTCCATTTTTGGATATTCATCTGCAGTAAATACAAGTAAATATTTAGCATACTTTTTCTTCTTGCTGGTTTTATCTCTAATTCTTCACTGTATGTAAACATTATAATTACCTTTTGCCTTGCATATTTTGTTTTATGAACTATAATCTTACTCCTTATAGAAAGTTCTATTTTAACTGCTATATTTGGGGATTGTATCATCCTTCAGTGTTCTCGTACTTTAAAACATGGATAATTTTCAGCTTTACATTTCCTGTTGTTAACTACCACTAAGGGCAAGGTGGGCAGTCATTGTGCAGCAAATTAGAAGTTTGAAAATAATCATTTCAGCTGTAGTGGTGGATTATATGAGACTGAATAGAAATGAATCTGATCTTGGATATCTTGTTCATTTTAAAAAATTTGGCCTTCATCAGCAACACCACACATTCATGTGACATCTTTATCTGCATTTTCATTCATTCATTCATTCATTCATTCATTCATTCAATTTCTATACCGCCCTTCCAATAATGGCTCAGGGCGGTTTACACAGAATATGAAATTCTTTTGTCACTTTTGCCTGCTGGTTTCTTCAACACTGGTCCCTGTTTATGATGCAATACAAACTGAGTGAAAGGCTATGTTATTCCAGATTAGTAAATACTCCAAGGCTGTATTTAGTATTATCATAGAGAAGTTACATTTTACCACCCTTCAAGACTGGAATAGCATGCATGCGTTCTATGGAATAAGTGCCATTGAAATCAGGATCTACTGTTAAGACATGCACAGGATTGCACTGTAGAGTTGGTCTATGGGTGAAGAAGGATTCTAAACTTGGAGCGGCTCTAGAAAAGGGGAGAGCTATTCTAGATGAATTCGCACAAAGTACAAAGCTGTGATTTTTGTCATATACCACTCAGAGGTGAATGTAGGTAATTTTGGAGCCTGGACCTAAAGGCCTTTGGAGCCCCCCCCCCCGGTGATGTGCACGGAACTGCGGTGTTCCTTTTCGCAGCCAGGTTGGGGGGGGGCTCTTTAAGCACGGGGGAGGGTGCACTTACCCCTCCTGCTGCATTTCCCCCATCAGCGCTCCTTTTTTGAAAAGCATTCGGGGCAGCAGCATATTTCCCTACCATCCCTTCCCCTGTTCCTCGTCAAAAGACTTCAGAATGTGCAATTGTGTGTGCGTATTTCGCGCATGCGCAGTCTGATGTATGCAGTTGCGTGCCATGCGCATGTGCAATCACACATTCTGAAGCCTTTTGCCAAGGAACGGGGGAAGAGGCGGCAGGAAGGTATGCCACCACCCCAAATGCTTTTCAAAAAAGGAGCACCAGCAGGGGGAAAGCGGCAGGAGGGGTAAGTGCATCCCAGTTACTTTCAGACAAGAATTTTGTGGATTTTGTCTAAATGCTATGTAGACACAGAGCAGCTTCACATGATTGCAGCAAGTGAGCAGGATGTCTGAGCCCAAGATGCACCCAACATTCTCCTGAAATTCTACACTCAATTTCAAAGGTGGGTAGAGAATCTCAGGAGAATGTAGGGTGAATCTTGGGACTGGGGTTCAAATGAGTGTGCACTTGCCGGCAGCAATGGTACAGATCCACCCCTAGATAGATCCAACAGAGAACTTTCGTAATCACAGAGGAAGATGTGGAGGTTCAGTGTTGAAACCAAAAACATGGGTAAGAAGTACAGCAGCCCCTTCTACCCACCTGCTTTTGTTCCCCACTAAGGGAACTCTAACTCTTCTCTACTCCTTGCCCTTTTTGTTTTTAAGAGCCCCTGGTGGCACAGTGGTAAAACTGCCACCCTGTAACCAGAAGGTTACAAGTTCGATCCTGACCAAGGGGCTCAAGGTTGACTCAGCCTTCCGAGGTTGGTAAAATGGGTACCCAGAACGTTGGGGGGCAATATGCTAAATCATTGTAAACCGCTTAGAGAGCTCCGGCTATAGAGCGGTATATAAATGTTAGTGCTATTGCTATTGCTAAGCACAAAGCTATCAAGAGTTTGGCTAAGGGAAGTAAGCAGGGGTGGTGGAAGAGATTCTCTACTCCTTGCCCTTTTTGTTTTTAAAATCTCTCCCCAGTCATAGGAACATAGGAAGCTGCCATATACTGAGTCAGACCATTGGTCTATCTAGCTCAATATTGTCTTCACAGACTGGCAGCCAGTCTTTACAATTGGTACAGTGCTGTGTTTAGCTCCATGGAACAGCCAATCTCATAAAATTTGACCCTCGGTGGGCTAGTATATGTGTGGACAATCTGGATTCAAGTCCTGTTGTGGCTATGGGCTTTCAACTAAAGTTCCCAACCTGTGAAGGGAATGGAATGTGTGTTACTGTGTAACTCTCAAGAGAGGTAGACACAAACAATAGCAGCACCATGCCCTGCACATTTACTCAGCAGGAAGCTGCACTTCTGTTCAGCAGGGCTTACTCTCAGGAAAGTACATAGGTGGGCTTGCATTCGTCCCATGCGTTCTTGCTGCCGAGTAAGCCCCAATGGGGGACTCTTTCTGAGGAGAAAAAATGCCCAGGACCAGACTGCCTCGATGTCCTCGGTCGCAGGCAGGCAGGGGTGTAGCTAGTAGCTATAATTGGGCCGGTGGGCCCCCCAGCTCCACCCTACCTGTTTTCTTCATTATCTCCCTCACTCCAGGGGCCTTCGGGGAGAGAGGCGAGCACGCCCCCCCCCCTTAGCTACACCCCTGCTAGCAAGCACACTTATTTGGCACATCTGGCACGCCAAGGGACAGTGCTTTGCAAGCCACATCCCTGGAGGCGGGGCTCCAAGAGTCGCAAAGCGGTGTGTGCAAATTGAAACCGATCCATAATAGCAGTTGCATCACGGAGGAGCCGTGCGTTACCTCGAGGAAGGGGCTTGTTGTGACGCGCGAGCCCCTGTGTATGACAGTAGCCGGCGCGGCTCCGACGTGTGGGGTTCCTCTCCCCTTGAGTTCCACCGTCCTGCCAGGTGGCCACACACGCCCCCCCCCCCCGCCCGCGTTGTTCTGTTGTGGCAACAACTGTCGCCTCCCAACTGCCTCGGAACTTTCCCCCTCTGGGTAACGGCCCCCTCGCCGAGCTGGTCCCACTCGCTTTGCAGAACAGGAGAGACTCCGCCTCGCCACCGCAGCCCCCACCACACCACCCCCCTACAGAAACGCCGAGGGGAGAGGAAAAGGGATGGGTGAAAACACGTGGCGCCGGGCTCCTAAATCTTAACGCTGCGTGCTACAGGTTTTGCCGCCTCAAAAGGGCTCAAAAAGGTGCTTTCTCTACTGTGGTTTTGCGCTCACTGAACTAAAGGTGTCGCCTTTTCGGCCCGCGCTAATTTCTAAGCTGCGAGTGTCTCCTCCCGCGGCTGGAGAGGGGAGGTGCTAAAGACGATTTCCCGCCTTTTCCCTGGTTATCGTTATAGCGGGGTGCAAAGAGCACAAGTGAGTGAACCCTGAGAGCGCAAGAAAAGTTTTGGACGGTTTGAAGTAGGTTGGGTTGTCAGGATGTAAGAGGAGCTGGATAATGCTCCATGAATTTGGCGGCGAAATTTACAAACTGGGTTTGTTTATCTATATATTCTCGGGATTGAGGAGAATTGGGCAGGATAAAGAACTGTGGCAATTTTTGGCTTCAGGATGGTGCTCGAGAATTCGTAGCAATATTCAAAGAGCTGCTTTGGGATGCATTCAAGATTAAATTCTGAACGAAACTGTGTATTTTAGGAGCATCTGCTGTGTATTTTCTTCTTCTCATAATAACCAAGAACATAGCTGTTCCTGAGTGAGAAATCTAATGTATCCTAAAATACACTTTCCTACCTGACGGCACACTTTACACTTCCCTTTTACGTGGCTCTTCTAACAAAGAAGTGGCCATAGAGTGTTTTCAAAAAGGCAGCGCTTTCGTTCGTAATGGGAAGGGAGATTTGAGACAAGTGAAAGGGTAGCAAGGAAGAGTCCCTTGTCGCTTGGGTTCCAAAAATGGGATTGCTACAAACCTCACTCATCCAACCTCCCAAACCACTCCCCACCACACTTTCCCTTAGATTTCAAAGGCAGTATGCTTCTGAATAGCAGTTGTTAGAAACAAACCAGATGCTGGAAATGAATAATGCTGTTTATTTATTGAAAATATTTATGCCCCGCCCCTCCAGTACACTACTGCTCCCGGTGGCTCACAACAATAAAATAAATACAATGTAAAATAAAACTAAAAAAATCAACCAAATTAAGTAAACAAGTTAAAAGTCAGGCTAAAACCACAATCAGAATTAAGTTCTCAATTATAAGTTATTTTAAAAGCTAAAAACGGAGAATTATAAATACTAAAAACTAATGTTAATGTTTTAATGGTTTTTATATTGTGAACCGCCAAGGGACTTTTTTGTGTGGAGTGGTATATAAATGTACTTAATAATAATAACTAACTAACCTGCCAGATATAACCTAAGATGGAGCATTAAAAAGCCTCTTTTTAAAAATATGTGGTTTTAGTTTTTTAAAAACACTGAGAGAGGGAGCATGGTGATGCTCTTCAGGGAGGGTGTTCCAAAGCCGAGGGGTCACAACTGAAAAGGCCTGTCTCTACTCCCTGCCAATTGGATCTCTGTTAGTGGTGATCCACCATGCTTGCTCTCTTGCCCTGCTTATGTTTCCCAGAGGCATTTGACTGTACCCTGTTGGCTGAATGACTTGCCCAAGCTCTTGTACTGAGTATAAGACATAGAGGTAGTCTGATGCTTAAACATCAAATTTGATATTTATTTATTTATCATATTTTTATACCATCTGATATGTACATCTCTAGGCGGTGTACAAAATTTAAAATATTTAAAAATCAATACTGAATAAAATACATGACAATAAAAACAATGGCATAAAACAATTATTAAAAATTGAAATTATTAAAATATTATTAATATTGTGTTTGATATGACTGTAACAGAGTATCCATTGCACAGAGACTGAGGCTGAGACAGGAGAGTTGCCCAAGAATGCAAAATGAGGTCTATTGACAGCTTTTACCCATTATGCCTAAATGGAATATCTGTGCTCAAAAGCAGTATACCTCTGAACACCATGCTAGGAATAAACAACAGACAAGCTATCAGCTCTGTGCCATGGTTAGGAGCTTCCTGCGAGTTTGAAGTTGCCCCCTAAAACCAACACAAAAAGTGGATATTTTACCCTGGATATAAATTGGGCTACCCTCTAAAGTGTAATGAAAAACCCAAATCATGTGTGAAGTGTTCCTCATTCTTTTTCCCCTCCCCCCTCTTCTCTTGTCTTCGTTGTTGTTTTAATTTATGTAAACGACTTGAGTCTAGGGTAGTCAGGTGGCCAATAAATTTGCTAAATAAATAAATTCTCGAGGAGATGCAAGCTGAAAGCCCTGTGTGAAAAACGCCCTGTAGAAGCATGGTGGAAAGAAATATAGAGATTGTGACTGGAGATAGGTGGAGAAGGGAAAGGTCCAGACTCTGAAAATGAGAGTAGGATGATAGAAATTTTATGAGGCCCCCCCCCCCCCCCCCGGTATCTTGCCCTTTTAAAGAGGCAGTTAAATTTCCCTCCTCATGAAATATTTTCTTAAATTCTTCTTTTAAAGTAAAATAGGAAATATTACCATGGTGTTGACAACAGTTGGGTGGAGGCATGGGGGGAGGGAAGAAAAGCTGTTGTCTGTTTTAGCATGTTTGGTCTGAATTAATGTTCTGCAGAGGCAGGGGTGTAGCAAGGTTGGAGTGGGCCCAGAGACAAGATTTTACTATGGGCCTCCCTCACTGAAGCTCAGCTCATTAAGTAAAGAAATCTTAAATGAGGCTGAATTATTTTTTTTAAAAGGTTTTGTAAATTGTGGACGATGCAAGTCATTTAATGGTACTAGAGAAAGACATGCTGTTCTGGTAGCTCCAGGTCTTAACACTCACATCAGTTTTGAAGGATAAATACAACAGAAGGAAGCCCGGGTGGGTGTGTGGCTGGGAGAGGCAGTCATGTGACTTGCCTCTGGGGAGGCCCCCAAGGCAGTGGGCCCCCAGACAACTGTCTCCCCTTGTCCTATTATAGTTATGGTCCTGTACAGAGGTAGCAAAAGTTATATCATCAAATTGGTTGAAAGAAACGCTGACCATTGATTTTACCCCCAATAGATTTAGTTTTGTAAGCAGGGTACAATTGTGGCCCATCACTGGTTCCTGCTCTAATAAATAGCTTTTATTTGTACCTTTCTTTTGGACATGTGGAACTGAATCTACTGTAAGAGAAAGCAAACACATTTTTTTAGGTATGTTTCTATGGCATTGCTTCCAGTTTGTTTTTTCACTAGTTTATATACATGAATGGACATTTTTGGGTATAACACAATTTAATCTTATTTGTAATTACAGGAAAGTCTTGTTGAAATTAACAGCTTGATGTTCTCACTCCTCTATGTATAGAAGCACCTGAGATGATAAAAGTAAGTGTAATTATAATGTCTGTTAACGTTTATGAAAGCTCATTGATAAACACTGTCATACTGAATTTAAAAAGAGAAGGGTTTTATTTTTATTCACAGAAGTATAGCTAGAAAAGATCATCATTATCACAAGCAGTATTATTTATTGCCCTTTAACTGGATTTAACCATTGGTTGAGATTAGTTAACTGCTATAATAAATTTATGTGTTTGCTTCAAAGAAACACTACCTTTTTACTTACACTCAGGTGTTCTTTGCAACACATTTAGAGTTACTGAGTGTTTAAAAATGGAAATATTAAATATTTATCACATTTTGTTAAGCACACATGGTTGCAAATGATACGGAAGACTTATTTTAAATAAATATACAATTTCAAGCTTGATTATCATTTATAGCTTAACTAAGATAGAGATATATTACTGCTATGAATTTGATACTCTGTTACTTCATAATTATCATGGTTTTCTGCAGCGAATTTGATATACAACAGTTGGCGAAGAAAGGCTGCTCAGTTGTGTGACTAAAGATTTTATGGAACACATCTGACATAATTAGTTCAGCATGTGCATAGTATAAGAATAAAACCTTGAGTTCAAGTAGAAGGAAGCTTATTTCACATGTATTGCATATGCATCAAAGTTAATGTGAATTAAGTGTTTACAACATTTTAAATGGTATTTAGAATAAAATAACATTCAAAGAGGAAACTGAGTTTGGCTTGTGTTTAAAGTCTCAAATGAACTGTTAACACCTGTTAGTTTGTTATGTTAAGAACAGCTGTTTCATTTATTATCAGTAAACAGATGCAAAAAGTAATGGAATGTTTTAAGGAAAAGAGAAAACCCAGGCATTCACTACAAATATTCTCACAACATAATGATTAAACATTTAACTGATATACAACTGCAATTTGCAATGAAATAATTTTTCAATTTATTTTTTCTTAACTGATATACTTGAAGTCTAAATGTAATCCTTCTAACCTGAGTTTTTTATACTCTGTAAAGCTGGTCCTGCAATTATTCCCCATGTTAATATATTTATGAGTTCTTTTGACTTGATAACTCACTGAATAAACACTACATTTAGTTATGCTGGCTGGATTATATATTTATGTTTCAAACTAGGTTTTGCTTACACAAACAAAGTGATAGGTGCAAAAAACCCAAACAAACCACGAAACGAAAATGGAAACACCCTACGATCCTGGTGAAGGAACCAAAAAAAGGACGTACTTGCTATGAGGATACACCAAAGGCGGCACTAGACATCATATCAGCAAGCATGTGATCCAAAGCTCATGTTTGCTATAATAGATAACAGGAAGGCAGGGGCAAGAGATACTTGCAGGGGTAGATTGGTAGGCAGGAGAGAGGGGTGTTTAATCCCTCCCATGCTCACTTATTCTCCCCTGCTAATGTCTCCCCCCATCCCCCATTGTTTTTCCTCAGAGGAGCTGTTTTTGAGGAAATTGGCTTAAAATTGTCTGGGAAGGTATTTGCATGGGAAAGTTGATGAGCAGGGGAAGAGTTCAGTACTTGCCTCCAGTACTTGCCTCTGTCCTTCAAGGGCTGCCCCATAGCTTTGTTATGGACATACTCTGGGAACCTGTATTTCTCTTGTAACATCTAGTTCTGCCCTGAATATAAGTAGGATGGAATGACCAATCCTTATCATATTAAAAATAGGCTTCAGTGATCAAATGGACTTGATTTCTAAGTTTAGGTTTAGCCCTTGACAGGGATGTAGCTACCAGTGTTCAAAGGATTCCTGTGAACATGGGCCCAAGCCTGGGTCCCTGGGAGCTGCCTCCTCCTTGACCCTCCACCACCACCTCTGGCCATCTACTTCCTCTGCTACTGCCACTCACCATCATATCTCACCTGGCTCTTGCAGGGAGTGGGTAGATGTGCTGTTTCCTCTGTCCCATGACAGATGAAACAGTACATCTATCTGCTCTCCTGCAAGAGCTGACTGATAAGATGCCGATATAGGGCATTTTGAGTGCCGCTAAGAAGTCTAATGGCCCCTTGCTCTCTCTCCTTTGCTGGAAAGGGCCATCCAGCTGTACAAGCTGGCTCACAAGTGACAGTGAGGTGGGGATAAGAGAAGCGCCAGTGACAGAGGGGCAGTGGATGAGAGGAGTTGTGGCAAAGCTTTGCAAGTAGCCATGAAGTGGCAGGTGGGAGGAGCGGCAGCAATGGTGGCAAGGCACCTCAAGCGGCAGCGGGTGGGAGGAGCAGCTGCAATGGTGACAATGGCAGGAAGGTGCTACAAGCAGAAGCAAGAGGAGCAGCAGCAATGATGACAAAGCTCCTCAAGTGATGATGGGATAGTGGTCAGGAAGAACAGGTGTAATGCCAGTAAGGTTCTGCAAGGGACAATGAGCGGAAGGAGTAGCAGCAGTAATAGCAGTGGTGGCAAGGCTCTGCAACATGGGCCCCCTCTGATCTTGCTATGCCACTGGCTCATGAGCTAACCAAAATGAATTATTTGGATCCCAGTGAGTGTGTATGAAAATAGGGAGTATGTCAGGTGTTGTTGTTTTTTTAAAAAAACCCAACAACAACAGGCAGATGCTGCATCTTCAGATTGTGGAAACTCCCATGTGAGAATTCACAATGCTGCTCTTTAAGATACTAAAATCGCCTCAGTTTTTTGAATGTCTAATGTTGGTATGGGAGGAACCACATTGTTGTTTCTTCCCACATGGTTAACATTTTGATATTACCAGTGGCATGGGAAGGAGCCACACTGAAGTTGCTCCCATGCTGCCAAGATAACATCAGAATAGGCATTATTTGCACTTCTCATTATTTGTAATTCTCATCACTGCTACTTCATTGTGGCACAAAGTGAGAAGAAGCTTTGTTCCTTATTATTGAAGAGGAATGGTATGTCATGAGATTAATCCATGCCAGCACCACTGTACTCCCCATATAAATCACAGATGACATATGTGACCCCCCGCCACCCACCCCTGGCTTCGACATGATGCTGTTTGGGTTCCTTGGGGCAAGTGTGTATTTCAGTACAACCTTCCCAAGAAAACAGCATTGCCTAGAGATGTCTTAAGGTGAGACAAGAGGCCAAAGTACTGTTGCATACAAACACGTAATATTAAAGTGTGCTTCCAACTAGGAGTCAAAAACAGCCATGTCAAAAACCCAGTTGGGACTTAGACACATGGGGAGGGAGAGGTTCACTCTTTCCTTGCATCCCATTTTCTTGCCAAAAATCACCTCCACCCAAAGCAGTGATGTTTCAGGGGCAAATAGTTGCTTCAGATGGGTGCTTTTTGGTGGGAAAATGCAGAGCAGGGGAAGAGAACTTCTCTTCCTGCTCCTGCATGGCTATTTTTGACAAAAAAGAGAAACAGTTGGAAGCCTGCCTCTATAGCATGTGTTTGCCTGCACATGTAGAAAATAGACTGCTTTCTGGTAGCAATTCCTGATGTAGTGGAAGGTAAAAGGTAGTCAGTAGGGCCATGGAAGTTGACAGGGTTCTATGCAAGCCACAAGGGAATCTCCTTTGAGAGGGAAATAAAAATAAACAAACAAACAAATAAATAAATACTTTGCTATTATCATTTAGCTCAACAAGTGGCTGCTTACATATGTTACATTCAAATTTCATATTTACTTTGTACTAGTGGATACTACTAGCACAGATCATTGTACCTTTTCGACCAATGAATAAATAAATAGAAGCTTCTAGCAACTATCTGCAGACCATAACTTTATTTATTATTTATTTAAACACAGGGTTGTTGTGAGGATACAAATAAGCATGTACACCGCTCTGAGCTCCTCGGAGGAAGAGTGGGATATAAATGTTAATAATAAATAAATAACTCTGGGTAGATGTTCACTTTGTTTATAGACAAATGTGGGGAGAAGGATAAGATTGTGCCCATGGGCCTCATCCCCAACCCCTTTCCCACAACAGGATCTCTGTTTATATCGGAAAATGCATAGATTCTGATCATGCTATTTGTACTAGGCAAAAATGAAGGATCTAGATTATGAATACACACATTATGGTAAATGGATATAAACTTATTGACGCTAGTGAGACTGGGAGTGGGGCAGGTGTGATCCTGAATCCCTGCATATGTTTATCTGTATGTAAATGTATGACCCCTGCTAACTGGGCAAAGAGGCACCTTTTACCGTGGTGATTCTCTTTATTTAGCAGGGGGAAAGTAACTGGCCCTATCCACCCCCAGCATAGTACCTCCAGTGACTGTTGCTGGTGTCTATCTTATGTTTCTTTTTAGAATGTGAGCCCTTTGGGGACAGGGATCCATCTTATTTATTTATTATTTCTCTTTGTAAACCGCCCTGAGCCATTTTTGGAAGGGCGGTATAGAAATTGAATTAATAATAATAATAACTAGCTGACCGGGCGCATAGCATCTGAGCCCCTAGTAGCGCCGCCGCCGGCCGGGCCCGAGAGTGCCGCGGCCGGGCCCGAGAGTGCTGCCGCGGCCGCCTGGCCTGCGGCGCGGCCTGGCCCGCCGCCTTGCCTCCATAGCCGCCCAGCCAGGCAATTCTCCTGGGTGCGCCAGGACCAATCAGGCGCCCCTGCAGCCCAGCCAATCAGCTGGGCTGCCGGGACGCACGTTCCAAAGGCACACCCTGGAGAATTAAATAAATAGATGATGATGATGATGATGATGATAAATTGAACTTCTGCAGAGGGCTTATATCTTTTTCAGTTGAGAACCAATTGTTTTAAGCACAGAACTGCACATATTTCATTATTATTGTCATATTTTTGTAAACCACCTAGAGGATTCTGGTTAGTTGAGAGGTAAATAAATATGATAAAATGTTTTGCTAATATTTTCAAAGTGAAATGTCTAGACTGTAATGCTTGCCATTTTTAACTGCATCTACTTTTAGCACAATACTTTGCAGTTGTATTATGAGCTGAATTTGAACTTCATTATTATTATTATTATTATTATTATTATTATTATTATTATTATTATTATTATTACATTTATTTCCTGCCCTTCCTCCAAGGAGCCCAGAGCGGTGTACTACATACTTGAGTTTCTCTTTCACAACAACCCTGTGAAGTAGGTTATGCTGAGAGAGAAGTGACTGGCCCAGAGTCACCCAGCTAGTTTCATGGCTGAATGGGGATTTGAACTCGGGTCTCCCCAGTCCTAGACCAGCACTCAAAACACTACACCACGCTGGCTATCTTAGCATTGCATTATCCCTTGCATGAACCTGTAAACATGTCTTACTTATAAAATAGCATTTACTCATTTTAATCTGGAGCTATGGCAGGTATTTTCATAATATAAGTAGCGTTGTTAATGAAATGTCATGCAACTGTGAAACATTATTAAATCATCACTCAGAACAGAATAGAAGCACAGTAGTTGAGTGTTGTAACTTACGTAGGAGATTAGTTTCCGGAAACATAGAGACCAATGAACAGGGCAGCTGCATTGTTAAAACATTGTTCTCAAGCCCAGATCAATTTGTTAATTCATGCATACAGGAATTCAACATTAATTCATTCCCTACATTTTTTTTAGTCATCTATCTTCCGTAGTTTTAGCAAGCTAATTTAAAAATACGTTTGTTTTCCAAATGAAGCAGGCATACAAAATAATTTATTTTATCATTATATATAATATATTAGATACTCCTCTATTATTTTAATGTTTCAAAATTAAATAATGAATAAAAATTGCTTTTAATATATTGTCTGTGTAAGATTTTCTAATAGCCTTATTAACCAGGTTTGGCCATTTGCACACTGTGAGAAGGGGGCTGGGAGATACAGGCTTAGGACCAGCCCTTCAATCCATACATATTTTTCAGGATTTGTAATCAAGTTGTTAATCCTGTAAGAATCTATTCCAAGTGAAAACAATTGTATGAGAAAAACTTTTAGAAACTTTGTTCAAATATCCCACCATTTTTTAATATGTGGTACAACAAACATAAGGAGATTTGAAGCACCAGCTGCTGCAAAAGTCTTTGTCAAGGGCATCTTAATAATCAGTTTTTTGAACTTGGTTGGAGGGCCTTGGAGAGTGTTCAGATAAATGCCAGATACTAGGGGACAGCACAGAGAACTCACTTTGTGCCTGCTTGGCAGGGAACTATTTTGCAGTTTTACATGTTGAGGTCATTTACACAATAAAAAACTATGTCCTACCCAGGTTTTGGAGCTGTGTGTGCTGTGCTCCCAATTTTCAGTTGTATGGAAGCAAGGTAAGAGGAAAACCTGGATAGAAGTGATTGTGTGGAAGCAAGGTAGGAGGAAAAGCTACCTAGGCACAATCACTTCTACCTAGGTTTTCCTCCTACCACACAACCACAGCTCCCAAATCCAGGTAGAACACAGTTTTTGATTGTGTATATGACCTCATAACCTTTCAGGGTTCCTAAATTTTATCCCCACAGCATGTATAGGTTTTGTGTGAACTGTGTCCTTTTTCTTGTGCTGGAAAAGTGGATCCACCCTTACTTATAACTTGATTAGATCTTAAGGTTCGTATAACAAATAGATCTCAAGGTTCACAATACTTTTTTGTAGATTCTAGAAAAGTCTACTCTTCCTAAATATTATTAGCATCTTTAATTTACTGTTTTTCATCTAATCTGGCATCTCAACTGCAGTAAAACAACTATTGTCCCCAAGCAATTGAGGCTATCTTAACTATCATAATGCTATAATTGTCAGTTTACCTAGCTTTGCTATTGCTTTTTTTGGACTAATGTCTCTGCTGAGGGCTCTTATACTAGGTTAGACAGCTGCTTATTTGGTTCTTTGGACCTCAATTGTTTTGGTTTTGAATTGATTGGTTAATCTCTGAAAATGGAAGTCAGCTATATATTTTCCTTTAAAGTGTTTAATGAATGGGGCCTCATCTGAAGGGCATTGTGGAAAGTCAGAGGTATCTATCCCAAACCAGGTCTACTGAGTTGATGAGGGACATTTGGTTATGGGAGTTGAAGGAGGGTGTATATTCCTTTTGTTATTTTGTGTGTTGATGGTGCCTTTTAACTTTCACTTGCTGTGAATCAAGTCTGGCATGTTGACTCAATTGGTAGTCTTTCAATTAGTGTTCCATACAATCCTCAAGTTTTCTCTTGTATTATTTAGGAAATACTTTCCCAGATAATCTAAAAGGAATTTTGATGGATTTGATCGTTGCCCCCAAAACAGTCCCAGGCTGCCATTAACAATTGTCTACCATTCTAATTACATAGCATAGAAAAGTATGGGAAGTAATAAAAATGGTGAAAGAAGCCTATGGTAAATTGAGAGAAACTAGGCAAATAGAAAATTTTCAATTATACCAGTCTCCACAATATCATTATCCACTCTAATATGAACACCTATCTGTTTTGAAATAAAACACCTATCTGTTTGGAAATAAAATGAGACCATCCAAAAATAAGTAAATGATTTTACGTGGTTAGAGGACTCCCAGTCCTTATATATGTGGAAAGATATTTGCTTACAAATTTTAAATTTTGTGTTTTAAAACCCTCAGAATGGCTCAGCAAGGACCTGTGAGCTTCCAGGACCTACAGAATATTGAAGTTGTTGCATTACAATGCGTTGAGTGTGTTGGGAGCGGGAAATGGAAACTGATGACATGACAGAAGGATTGGCCTGCTTAAGCTCCTAACAGTTGATTGATTGATTGATTAAGTGCTGTCTAGTTGGTGTTGACTCTTAGTGACCACATAGATAGATTCTCTCCAGGGTGATCTGTCTTCAGCTTGGCCTTTAAGCTCTCTCAGTGGTGCATTCATTGCTGTCGTAATTAAGTCCATCCACCTTGCTGCTGGTCATCTTCTTCTTTTCTTGCCTTCAACTTTCCCCAGCATTATGGACGTCTGGGTCCATAATGCTGGGGAGCTGGGTTTTCACATAATGTGTCCGAAGTAGGATAGTTTGAGCCTGGTCATTTGTGCCTTGAGTGAAAATTCCAGGTTGATTTGTTTGTTTCCAGGCTGTCCATGGTATCCTCAAAAGTCTCTCCAGCACCAAAGTTCAAAAGCGTCAATACTTTTTCTATCTTGCTTCTTCACAGTCCAGCTTTCGCATCCATAGAGTGTCATGGGGAAAATCATTGACTGAACAATTCTAATCTTTGTAGTTATAGACACATCACGGCATCTAAATATCCTTTCCAAGGCCTTCATTGCAACCCTACCTAGGTATTAGTGCTAGTCTGTGGCGTATTTCTTGACTGCTGGATCCTTTAGGAGTGGGGGTGGGGGATGAGTGCCATGAGGTTTAACAACTCCCTTCCTTAGTCTGTGAGGTCATTCACACAATCGAAAACTGTGTTCTACCCAGGTTTGGGAGCTGTGTGTACTCCCAATATTTGATTGTGTGGAAGCAAGGTTGGAGGAAAACTTTTCTCCTACCTTGCTTCCACACAATCACTTCTACCCAGGTTTTCCTCTAACCTTGCTTTCACACAATCAAAAATTGGGAGTACACACAGCTCCCAAACCTGGGTAGAACACATTTTTTGATTGTGTGAATGACCTCTGTATTGAGAAGTTAAAGGAGAGAGAAAAAGAAGGAGCCAACCTCAAATCTAAACCTTTTAACACTACATAACACCATTTCAGGAGTATGGCAAAAGAAAATTTGAGCTCCAAACAGCATCACAATGTTCCAATTCCAGGTTGCTTAGAGCCCTGAACAAGAACACTACAGGGACTGGAGATAAACTGCAGCATCTGAGAGTCAGTGTAGTGTAGTGGTTAGGGTGTTGGACTAGGAATGGGGAGGCCTAGGTTCAAACCACCATTCAGCCATGAAACTCACTGGATAATCTTAAACCATTACCAAAACTGCCCCAGAGTAATTGGCTAGGTGCTCCAGCTGTGCTTTTCGGCTAAAGTCCTGAGCCATTTTGGAAGGGCGGTATATAAATCAAATAAATAAATAAATAAGTGGGGAAATTAGCCCGGATCAGGGTTCCGGTTCTGACACAGTATCAATTTAGTAGTTCTGGTGTATTGGAAAAAATGAAAAAACAGATACAGTTTCAAGGCTTTACTAAAGGTAAAAATGGGGAGTTACAGAAGGCCAAAAGAGAGTTTGGTTAGGCAATTCAGTAATTTGGCTAGCGTTCTGAATGAGAGTCTTGGTTAGAAGCTTGCAATAATTTGGCTAAAGTCCTGAATTAGAACCTACTTAGAGGCTTGTAATAAAAAGTGCCTGGAGAGCAGGGAGGGGAGGTGTGGCAAGAAAGCTTGGGGAGAGACGGGTCCTTCTGTGTTGGTTGCATGATAGCCAAGCAAGATGCCTGTAGCCATCCAAAAGTAAAGTAGTAATTTCTGCATATTCGGGGGACTAGCTACCAAGGAGTGCAGACATATATCCATTCCCAAATTTAAAGAAAAAGAAGTTCTATGTGAGTTTCCATTACCTGCAAAATGCTGAGGGTGCCAGCTGAAGCAGGGTGGGGTGGGGAGGGAAATTGCTGGGAAGAGGAAAGGGAATTAGCCTACTTAAGTCTCTCTTAACAGTTTATAGTATGTTGGAATAGGGGCTTAGGAGTGGGAAGATTCAGATTATGTAGTTTACTCTCACCAGTGCTATACAGCAATAAAGCACTCAGGTTTGGTATTGGTAATTTAGTAGTATTATTTCATCCAGTACTGAACCTGGGAGTCTTGTTCTGATCAGATTGGCAGCAAAATGGAGATACCCATGGACAATGTAGTGAAGGAGGAGAAAAGGAGACCTTGTCCCTTTCCTACTCTCCAGATCCCCCTCTTCAGTTCCTATAGCAATAAAGCGCTCAGGTTCAGGGCTGGAAGCCAGATGTAAGCCTGAGCCTTTTAGTACAATGTTGTACAGTTGGAGAAATTTTCAGAAAAATGAGAAGCGAAGGGGGAAAGTGTCCTTTCTCCCCTCCTACCCACCCCACCCCCACTTGAGCAGCACCACAAGATTCCTGTTCCAGGCAGGCTAGTCAGGAATATGAGCTCTCTTGTTAGAGGCTGGTCCACAACATTTTCTTGCGGTTCCACACTTGTATGTAGTATTAACAGAAATCTTGTCGGTAGACTAGTAAAATAGAATCACTCACAAAGTAGAGATTTTAACACCCCCTGAATGCTTCAGGAAGGACAGAATACTGTATGCTCATTATCCTCTGGTGTCATAAAATGTTGAGGGCTGTTGAATGGCAGTTAAAGGAAAAAGGAAAGCAAGAGAGGGACAAATTGGCCTATTCAGTCCCATAATAACTTATTATACAGATGTATCCTTCTAGGGTAGGGATGGAGATTAGGCTTGGGGAATGCAAGGTGCACATTCCCCTTCCTGGTCCAGGATGCCATATGCTTTTAAGGGCTCTGTAGTCCTTCCCAGTGGAATTAATGTATTAGGAATGTGGAAAGAGCACTCCCTCCTATCCTAATTAATTATCCCCTCAAGAACCTTTTCATTAGAGAGGTCTCCCTCATAAGAAAGCAAAGCCTCTAGCACAGGCATCCCCAAACTGCGGCCCTCCAGATGTTGCTGAACTACAACTTCCAGCATACCCAGCCACAAAAAATTGTGTCTAGGGATGCTGGGAGTTGTAGTTCAGCAACATCTGGAGGGCCGCAGTTTGGGGATGCCTGCTCTAGCACCTTACAGTATTCTGGAATTGAGTCTCTAGCAGCTGAAAACTACTCTGGAATTGAGGGTGACAACAGGATCAGGGGATGAGTGTTGTGAGGCAAACATCACTCAAGCCAATTCCTTCCCCACCCTCATCTCTCATAAAACATAAGAAGGTAGATGTAATAACACCCCCTTCCCTGGATTGTTCAGCTGTAGGTGCAACCCCTGCGGTTTAGAGCTAGATAAGCAGAAAGCCTGGAATAGTTGGACTGATTTCCTAATTCTCTATTGTCCTCATGATGATGATTCCTTGTGAGCTTGCAACTTGTTCATCTTCTATCATCAAACATCAGATAAACTGAATGGCATTTCTTTTCTTCACACTGATATTCAGTTTGTCTCTTGCACACAATGACAAATATGTACTACACTACACTACAAATATGTACTACACTACACTACACTACCTGCACTACGAATATGTACAGCCCTTCTGTAAGTGCCACTGAATGGGGGAGGGTGCACAGCAATAGGAAACTTTCGCCTCTAGTTGTTGAGGATGAGGCAAGAAACTGGTTCATGCCTCATGAATTTATGCTATACCAAAATAATTCTTTTTTTATTATTTACATTGTCTGTGATATATTGGGTAGTAATAAGTTTATTGTTGTAACCACAGGTCATAACATAGCATAACATAAAAGAAGAAATGTAACATACCAAGAAGTTACATCAATTAAGTTGAGCTAAAACCAGTGCTACATTTTAGAACGTATACATTCCTTTCGGAGTTTAAAAGAAAGCATAGCGATAGTAGCAACTTGACAGCTGACATGTGGAATCACATCCACAAGAAGATAAGTCCAACATTCTATATCCGACCCCTTAAGTTTATTTATCTTCCATGTTTTCTCCCTGATTTCATCATAAATAGGGCAATAGGAGATGTAGTGAATGATGTCCTCCACTTGATCAACTCCACAAGGACAAAGGCACTGTTCCACTGGGAGTTTGCAGAATCTCCCTTCAAGATATGCTGAAGGCATAGTCTAAAAATGAAAAGATGTAAAAGCCTTCCTCAGTGGAATATTATCTGGTAATATTAACTTGATACCGAGAGAGACTTCTATGTTTCTTATAATGGTGGTACCAGAAAGAAAACTGATGAATGTACTGCAACAGCGTCTCTACTGGCATCCCATTCAAGGAGCCAATCTCTAATGTTTTTTCTGCTCCAAGAACTAAATTCCCCCACCGGAGGCAGGGGGTACAACTGTAGGATGTGAGACAAAAGTTTAGTCCATTGATTCCCACCCATATAGTGTAAATTACAAGTTTTAACAAGGTAGTATTCTTGGAGCCTTTCAAATTTCTTAAAGTACTTTAACAATGCTAGATGGATTATAATGGAGATTGAGGGTAGCCCTACCTCCAGTCTTAAATAGGCAGCAGAAGTGCCCTGGGGAAGGCCCAAAATCTTCCTTAGGAAATTGTTCTGGACTACTTCCAACTGGGCAATAGCCTTCACATCCCACCCCCAGATCTCAACCTCATACAACATTTGAGCTATCACCATGCCCTGAAATATTTTGAGTGCAGGGGCTATTAACTGCCCTCATTTAGAGCAGAAAAACTTCAGAATAGCCCCCATTGTACATCGGGCAGTTGCTAAAACAGTGGTTAGGTGTGTCTTCCATGCAAGGGACTTATGGAAGGAGATACAGTAATCCCTCGACCTACGAACTACTCAACTTACTTTTTTTCGAGTTACGAGCGACAAAAAAGACCGGAAGTAGTTGCCGGTTTAGAATCAGCTTCCTCGACCTACGAATGTTTAGATGCGGCTTCCTCGAATTACGAGTGTTTTGAGACTTCCGTGGTGCGCTCCTCGACTTACGAAAATTTCGACCTCCGAACGTGCGTTCGGAATGGATTATTTATGTAAGTCGAGGGACCACTGTACCCTGATCTGAAGGAGGAGCATTGCTCTATTTGTTGAGCATTAATTGACCACCTATGTTTGGTGTTGCTACTACAAAGACTACTACTTTTGTTTTGTCATGATTTATCCTAAGTTTTTCCCTTTCACAATAATCAGCTCATCTGGCCAGCATTCTTCTAAGGCCAGTCTCGGCACAAGAGATGAGTGCCATGTCATCAACATATATTAAAATTGAGATTTTACGTCCTCTGAGTGAAGGGGAGAAAAACTCTGCATTTCCATGGCCAATATGATGATATTAATATAAAATTAGATAAAAAGGGAGCAAGAGATAATTTGGGAACAAAACCTTTTAAACAAAAATAAAAAATACACTTTAAAAAAATGCATTCCCTTCCCAAACATATTTTTCATTGATTCTTAGCTCACTAAATTATACTTAACTTATTTTGATGTTTCACAAACTTATTTTGATGTTTCACATTATGGTTAGACAAGTATCCTGTCCAGCCATAGAGGATTTGATTTCGTCTTGTGTTATGTTGAAATGCTACCGTGGTGCTTTCCAGATTGCAAGCTTTAGCATGGGAGGAAGTGCTGTAAAATCTTTAAAAGGCTTGGTAGAATCGTTTTTAAAATGTTGAAATAAACCAATTACTGTTCTTAAAATGAAGGAAATCAGCTACTATTTTCTAAAACACATACAACACTTTAAACCTGAAAAATCACGGTAAGATCCAAATCCATGCTGTGGCTGTGCAAACAGTACCTTGCTGATCCGGTACGGGATCCATTGAATCCATTAGAATGGGTTCTGCGCCTGTGCGGAAGTCTCTCGGCGTCGAGTTTCATAGCTCCTTTTCGGCGCCTGCGCCCCGCCCCATGTGATAATGTGGCTATTTAAGGCAGGAGGAAGCGCAGGCAGCTCAGTTCCTTTGCGACTGCCATAGAGATCACTCGGTTTCTGCGGCTCCTTCATGTGTTTCCTTGGCATTTTCAATTATTTCTACTGGTTTTTTGACTCGGACTGCTTTTGGACTATCTCCTGCTTGCTGGTTCAGACTCTTTGCTCTCCCGGTTGACTCGGACTGTGACAACTCGTTTCTCCCTAACCTTCCAACACAACGAAAGATTGGACTGATTTGCCGGCAACAAACCTTGGACGTGAATAAAATGGACGCCCCGAAGGGAAAGAAAACTTTTAAGCGCTGCACTAAGTGCAATGCTAAATTGCCCTCTCAAGACCGCCACAGCTTATGTTTACTGTGTCTGGGCAAGGCCCATATAACTTCGGCCTGTACAATTTACAAATCTTTTTCGAAGCAAACAAGAAGGAATCGAGAGCTCCATCTGCCAGCTTCTATTTATGATGATGTGTTGGCTGCGACTTCCTCTACAGCGAAATCGCCACAGCCACACAGCTCAAAGGACCTGAGTTTGGCCCAGTCTAAAAGTTCGACGCTAAGGCCTCTAAGTCCTCGAAGAGGCCAGGTGACAAAATGGCGTCGCCAATGGGCCCTGCCAAAAAGAAGAAGAAATGAGCCCTGTTGGATTCGACTCCTTTGCCAGGATCGGCTCAGGACGTCGAGATTCCCTCGACATCGAAAGTACACCCGCCAGGATCAGCATCGGGACCTTCGATACCGGAACCGACGCTTCGCTCAACGTCAACAGTTATTCAACATCTAGCTGCATCGACATCAAATGCACCACCGCCCACTTCAGCACCATGCCCTGATTCTCGCTCGATACCATCCACACCGATACTGACCACTTCGGCACCGAGCCCTGATCATCGCTCAATACCGACAACATCGGTATCAACGGATCCAATACATTCGACATCGAGAGGAGCGGCAACTTCGGCATCGATGTTGACATTGATGGAGACTTTACGGCTGGCTTCGACTGATCTACAGACCGCTTCCACGTTGACTGTACAGCCCTTGACGTTCTCGATACCGACGTCTAGGGATCTGGTTCCTGCACCGACCTCTGTTCGTTCACCATCAACATCGAAGGAGGATACCCAGTTGTCCACTCTAAACACACCAACAAACATCACCATGGTAACCCCTAGGTTCCGGGTACCTTGACTTTTACATTGGAGGATGCTGACGTGGAGGACGTTGGCGCACCGCCTCTGGATCCTCTTCTCAAGATGTTAGACTCTACTACAAATACACCTTCTACATTCCACATTTTTCCACACTCAGAGAAAGACACTACTGGCATGGCTCCATGAATGCTCACAGCTGCACAGCTCAATACCTCTACACCTTGGCATACATGCGGCTTCAGTCACCGTGTTTCCCCGTCACGAGAGACTGCTTTACCAGGTGTGGCTTCACCTGGTGCGTCGTATGACTTTCATGAGGACCGTGCGTGACGGAGAAGACTGCCTTCTACTCCGGAGCCATCTGCTCCTCCGCCTTCTCCCCAAAAACTTTTTGCCAATATGAGCACTCATACACGAACCCATGCGACCTCAGTGTCTACTCAGACCTTTTCAATTCCTCACACATTAACAGGAGCACAAACAGATCCTCTTCCTGCTCCTTCGCCCCCTCGGGTGGTATCTCCAAAAGTAACACCGCACCGTACAATTTCTGACCCTGATTCTGAGGACAGCCACCATGGCTCGTCGGATTTTGAGTCTGACACTGAGACAGTAGAATTGGATCCTTCACCGGATGTGGCTACCCCTTTTCATGTATCACCAACAGAAGAATTAAAAGCTTACCATTCCCACGTGCGTCGAATGGCTAATGCACTGGGTCTGGATCTCGTTTCACAACTGAAGACTATAGACGATCCAGTCTATAACTTTATGCAAAGATCTCAAACAGCACAACCAATCACACTGCCTCTGTTACCCATCATTTCCAATGAGGCACAATGCGCATGGCAAGTACCTCATACATCTACGCCTACTTCGAAAAGGCTTGAGGGGCTGTATCAAGTACAAGGACAGGATAATAGTTACCTATTTAAGCATCTGGTCCCGAACTCCTTGGTGATCGACTGCGTGACTTCCTCCAAATCTGGTCGGCGACATACCACCCCTGCAGACAAAGAGGGCAGGAAACTTGATGTAATGGGCAGGAAATTATATTCCACGTCTTGTCTATCGGTTAAGGTGGCTAACTATTCAACTTGCATGGCTAAGTATAGCTATTGTATCTGGGAAGCTTTAGAGAAAGCCCTGGATACACTGTCCCCAGAGTAACTAAAACATTGTTTCCGTAAGACATTGCAGCAAGCTGGTGACCTTACTTGTCAGCAGTTAAGCACAGCAAAGCACTTGGCAGAATTGGAATCATGATCCATAACGACGGCTATCACCCTTCGTTGTCATGCCTGGTTACGGTCTGCCGCCCTGCAACAAGATATGAAAGATAAAATAGAAGGACTCCCCTTTGATGGAAAGGGACTGTTTTCAGAGGAGACTGATGCCACCATGGATAAAATGAAGAAATCAAAATTTAGTGCGAAGACCTTTACGTCTGCAACCTCACAGGCAACACCCTACGGGTCTAAATAGCGTTCCTACTACCGACCCCGGTCCACGTACAAACAACAAGACCGGAGAGACTTCCGTAAATCCTCCATCCCTTCAATAAACGGCCTACCAACAGAAGGGTAGATTTTCCTTCGGCCAACGCAATAAACGGGGACGGGAACAAACAGCGCCTTTGAAGCGCACAACAGCTCATTGCAACTACCTGGAATGTCCCATTGCCTTTCCTCCCAGAACATCGGGGAGGATTTAGTTCCGGCCTACAACATCTCACATCCGGCCCCACTAGCCACCAACTCCATCAGGTTGGCACAACATAACATCAGATCGGTGGGTCTTGAAGATTGTGTCTTCTGGTTACGCGATAGAGTTCAAGACCAGGTCATCTTTCAGGGGCATGCGTTTCACGACAGCGACACCAGCCTTATTTCAGGAAGTTCAAGAACTCCTTCAAAAAAGCCAATAGTACCAGTGCGATGGGCAAATCGATGGGAGGGGTTCTACTCCTGTTACTTCCAGATACCAAAGAAGGATGGCGGGATTCGACCAATTATGGACTTAAGAAATCTAAATAAGTTTATCCATGTGAAAAAGTATCAAATGACAATGTTACAGGACAGCCTACCTCTTCTCCATCACAAGAGGTGGCTTGTGACATTAGACTTAAAAGATGCCTACTTTCACATAGGAATCCGGCCCTCCTTTCAGAAGTATCTGCGGTTCACTGTGGAGACTTCGCTTTACCAATACCAAGTCCTGCCATTCGGACTGTGCATGGCACCCCGTGTGTTCACCAAACGCATGGCGGTGGTGGTCGCCCATTTGAGGACAAAGGGTCTGAAACTGTACCCGTACCTAGACGACTGGCTGCTGTCCTCAACAAACAAAGAAGAGTTACTTTCACAGATAAAGTACATGTTACACCTTCTCCAGGACCTAGGAATACAGGTCAATTGGAAGAAGTTCAATCTGACTCCAGTACCCACCATATCGTTCATAGGAGCTGTGCTCAATGCCTCAGAGGGGAGGACTTTTCTCCCAGAGGACCGTTATCGGGCTATCGCGTCGCTGGTTCGAGAATTTCAAGCTGCACCTTCTCAAACAGCATGACATATACAACGTCTATTAGGTCTGATGGCTTCTCGCAGGTCAACTGTGCGGTACACACGTTTGAAAATGAGAAAACTACAGTTGTGGTTCCTATCCTCCTTTAATCTACTACGGGACAGCCCCACGAATCCTCTGCTGGTGCCAGTGCCGATCCTTCGGTCACTGTCCTGGTGGACGCAGACCTCCAATCTGCTCAGAGGAGTGCCATTTCAACCACAAAACCCAACAGTTTGGGTAATGACGGACACCTCTCTCCAAGGGTGGGGTGGGCATTGCAATGCTGCCACAACTCAGGGTCTCTGGACCCGCAATCAGCGTCAACTGCACATAAATTTTCTGGAGTTGTTAGCGGTCTTTCAAGTCATGAAAGCCTTCCTTCCCATGCTACGAGGCCGAGATGGTTCAGTTACAATTAGACAACACCACTGCTATTGCTTACCTGAACAGGCAGGGGGGCACTGTCTCCAAGTCACTCTGTGCACTGAGCATTCAGATCTGGCATTGGTGCATCAAGAACAGTACAACACCGGTAGCAATGCACATCAAGGGATCAGACAATGTCCTAGCGGATGGTCTCAGCTGCTCGTTTTCAACGGATCGCCACGAGTGGGAACTGAACGACCTTTACCTCCAGAGAATCTTTGACCTCTGGGGTCATCTTCAGATAGACTTGTTTGCTATGGCTCAGAATGCGAAGTGCAGACTGTTCTGCTCTAGAGCGGGGCACGAGCCACACTCACTGGGGGATGCGTTCCAACTGGACTGGTCACTCAATCATACGTACATGTTCCCCCCCTTGCCGCTTGTGAGCAGAGTAATAGCTTGACTCTTGAGTACTCCTGCAAGATGCATCTTGATCACACCGTGGTGGCCGTGCCAAGCGTGGTTTCCACATCTACTCAAACTGACTTCACATACCTACCAGAGACTTCCGAACTGCCCAGACCTACTGATTCAAGAGGGCGGCAGGGTGTTACATCCCGAAGTTCTCACACTGCAACTGACGGTGTGGCGGATCGACTGCTAAGAAAGATCCTGCTGAACGAACGTAAACTGTCTATGAGATGAAACTATACCAGCAAGTGGAAATGATTTGCATTTTACGCAAAGACTCAAGGGTTCCGTCCCAAACACGCCTCCGGACAGAAGGTTTTGCTTTACATGACAAGCCTGAAGACGGCACAGTTGTCTAACGTATCCATACGGGTGTACCTAGCGGCTCTCTCTTCTCGACATCCTGGCTGGGATGGTAGGACACTGTTCTCCCATCCCTCCTGTAAAAGTTTCTTGAGGGGACTTAGAAATCTCTACCCTCCTGTACACAAACCTATAGAACCTTGGAGCATCTCTCTGGTCCTCTCGGTTCTAACAGAACCACCGTTCGAGCCAATGGGTTCTGCAACACTTAGACATGTGCCCTTGAAAGCGGCCTTTTTAGTGGCTATCACCACTGCTCACAGGGTGAGTGAACTGACTGCCCTCCGTATGGATGTGCCATGCGCTCGGTTCTACCTGGACAAGGTCCTCCTATGTCCAGACATCACCTATGTATCTAAGATAGTTTCAGATTTCCATGTCAACCAAGACATAGTTCTGCCTACCTTCTTCAGATCTCCCTCCACTCCGTTGGAGAAGGCTCTCCATTCGCTGGATGTCCACAGGGCACTACTTTATTATCTCTCCAGGACTAAGGCATTCCAAAACATGAAAAAGCTCCTGGTGTCATATAAAGGCTCTTCTATGGGGCAAGCGCTATCCAGACAGTGTCTGTCTCATTGGCTGGTGGAGACCATTCGCCTGGCCTACTCAATACAGGAAATACCTACCCCGAAATCTATCAAGGCACATTCAACAAGGGCATTTGGCGCTTCCGCAGCTTTCCTGTCGAGGGTTTCCTTCACTGATATTTGTAAGGCTGCTACCTGGTCTTCAGAAGAACCATTCGTGAAGCACTACGCTATTAACCTGCGCTCCGCAGCAGAGGCAAACTTTGGGAGAGGTGTTCTTAAAAGGGTGTTACAATGATCCACTGCTCCCTCCTCCTGTAGGAGCTAACTAAACACCCATTCTAATGGATTCAATGGATCCCGTACCAGTTAAACAGGTTGCTCACTTGTAACTGATGATCTGGTAGAGATCTGTTGATATCCATTAGACCCTCCCGAACCTCCCCTCTGCAGTGGACCGTAGGTCTATCCAGTAGAACTTAACATCTATCTGACTGCTTCGGCAGTCTCCAAGGAAGTGAGCTGCCTGCGCTTCCCCCCGCCTTAAATAGCCACATGATCACGTGGGGAGGGGCGCAGGCGCCGAAAAGGAGCTATGAAACTCGACGCCGAGAGACTTCCGCGCAGGCGCAGAACCCATTCTAATGGATATCAACAGATCACTACCAGATCATCAGTTACAGGTGAGCAACCTGTTTTTCCCGTATGCAAGATGGTGTCTAAACTCATGTCATATGGACGTACACCAAGCCTATATGCAGCAAAGCAATTTTAGGTTGCCATCTGGAAAGCACCCAGGCATCTCTAAGCCACCTGTCAGAGCTGATAGTGATGATGATCTTTTGCAGGGAAAGGAGAAGATCACAATCGAACATAGCATATGTACAATCTGTGCAAGCCACCGTAAGTGTCACAGCAGGGAAAATGCTTGACTAACAAGCAGAAAGTTGCTGGTTCGAATCCCCGCTGGTACTATATCGGGCAGCAGCGATATAGGAAGATGCTGAAAGGTATCATCTCATACTGCATGGGAGGAGGCAATGGTAAACCCCTCCTGTATTCTACCGAAGAAAACCACAGGACTCTGTGTGTGCCAGGAGTCGAAATCGACTTGATGACACACTTTACCTTTACAATCTGTGCAGTACAAGAGGAACTCTGCATCAGTACTATAGTGTACACTACTGAAGCTTTGAAGCTACAATAAATAACATATAGATTCATAATTTTTTTTATTTATTAACCAACAGAGAGTATAATGCATAACTGCCTCCTTGATTATGGCTGCATTCCAATAGCATTCAGTGTGATTAAGTCCATTGAAGTCAATTGACTTAAATGCATGCAGTTAACGCTGTGTTGGACTGTGGCACTATGCCTGTATTACTTAAGTGTGTGTGTGTGTGTGTGTGTGTGTGTGTGTGTGTGTTAAGGATAACTATTTAATTAGGTTGCCTGTTGGTTATCAAATCTTTCAGCTACAGTTCAAAAAATCCACAGTAGCTATTTTGGCATAGAACAGTTTGTTGTAAGAAAGATTTAATAGCTTGTTATGTCCTATTTATATAAGCAGAAGTCACTTAGAGTTCAGTGGATATATTTAGAATCAGCATTTGTGCATGGTGTTGCACCTAAATAAAGTAATACTAGAGCAGCTTGCTAGAAATGAAAGAAACTACAAGTTCAAAATTGTATTTTACTACTACATATGATCTGAAGACTCTTTAATGGAATCCATAGAAATATAGTGAGCCTAAAAAACTTTTTAAAAGTAATGTTTTAATAAACAATTTTCACTGTCCATATCCGATATTATTATTCACAAGTGTACCAGAGCCAAGGTTCTGCATTATCACTTGTAACTGCATTGGTTCTTAAATTGTATTTCCTAAACAAAACCTGTGTAACTTTCAGTGAATATTTGCTAGAAAGCTTCAGGAGGTCTTCAGTGCTTTCTGCTGTGATTTATGAAAAGATTAATAGGTGATTACTCTGAGAGATTGTAGTCTAATTTCTGATTTTGTTAGTTGAAGAGATCTATAATAACTATATACAATATGTTAGCCTATCAGCTTAACATAAATTTTAGAGCATATAGTAAATTAAAACCATGGTGACCTTTTGGTCTTGTTGATCACATGGATGAAGATGATCATCTGGTAACCTCTGCTAATCACTCTGAAATAGCACCTGGGCAGCAAAATACAGCTTGTATTTGCTTTTATAAAAATCTTCTGCATTAGAACATGTTTTCTAACATGTAGTCAGCATTAAAAAATCAAAATATAATATGTTCTGCTTATGTAGTAATTGTGGGGTCTGAGTCTGTCAGCCTGAATACGAGAGATTTTATCCACAAAGAACTCATTAAAAAGTCCCAGCAAGCAATTGATGCTTCCAAATTCTGATTCAAGGGAGGGGGCATGCACTAGCCCTCTCACAATCCTGAACAACTCCACTGCATTCGCAGATGCAATATGGGCAGAAAAGAATTTCTTCTTTGCTGCACATATTGCCTGAGCATAGGTCTTCAAATGTGCTCTATGTTGTAATATGTCAGATTTGAGTCGAGTCTCTCTCTACTTGTGCTCCAGTAGTCTGCCTCTCCACTTCAGCCCCTGTAGATCTTCCATAAACCAAGGGACCATTTTTGAAGCAGGTCAGAGATGACACTTAGGAGTGATCCTGTCCACTGCCCTGGTGCAGGGTTTCTTAACCTTGGGTCCCCAGATGATGTGAAACTACAATTCTCATCATTCCCCAGCTTTTGTGGCTGGGGATGATGTGAATTGCTGTCCATCAACATCTGGGGACCCAAGGTTAAGAAACCCTGCCCTGATGTATTTGTTTTTCCAGTTCTCCACCAGGGCATCAACAGGATCACTGGCAGAGCCAACACTAAATCCTTCCAAGGCTTCTTGGAATCCTGTTGGATCCAATAACCTTCTTGGGCAGACCATCCTAATAGTCAGAACCATCTGCAAACATACAACACAGACAATAACCCATTCTTGTGGATTTAAACCCAGCCGATTATGCAGATGATCAATTATGGAAAACCCAACAAGAAAATCAGCACATAGTGCAGCAAGAAGCACAATTATGGGTTGGTACGGCATCGGGCCAATCTGTTTACCATCAACAGTGCAGGCTGTAACAACAATTGCTTGCCAAATGATGTCACCACAGGCACAACCTACACAACCAGTACAACCTTCAGCTCCACAACCACAAGTGCCTTCTCAACCAAGGAAAGTGATGAGAATGAAAGCGCCTCCTGCAGTGTCCACAGTGAACGATGATGATGAGGGAGATGGTTACATTATGGATTCCACAGAAACAGATTATGGCGGAGAAGGTTATCCTGCTGACCCACCAGCAGAAGTACCACCAAAAACTTCACTATCATCCTCAAAGGAACTAAAAGCCTATCATGCTCAGATAAAAGAGATGGCTGAGGCATTGGGCTTAGAATTAAACATCCAGATCTGAAAGATCTGGTCTACAATATCATGGCTAAAGCAACACCCAGTAGCACTTCCCATGCTGCCTGTTATTGCTAAGGCGGCACAGTCAGCATAGGAGGTTTTACAGATATCTACACCAATGTCAAAAAGATTAGGATTATATAGAATCCAGGAAGAGGAACATACATAGCTGGTGCACCATCCAATACCAAACTCCCTGGTGGTTGAATGTGCAACCTCTTTGAAAGGTGGAAAGCGTCATATAACTCCAGCTGAAAAGGAAGGGAGAAAAATTCATGTATTCAAAGAAAAGGAAGGACATAAAATTTATGCCACCTCAAGTCTACAAAGATTGCAAATTACGCTGCATGTCTGGTGAGATAAGGACATTATTTATGGGACATACTTTTCCAGGATTCTACCTCAATGTCACCAGAGGAATTTCAGGATAGGTTTGCACAGACCTAAACAACAGCTGTGACGAGACAACTGCTCAGCACATTTAAACACTTAGCAGAGACTGAATCAAGAGCCATGACGACGGCAGTAACACTACATCGCCATACATGGTTGTGATCTACCAACTTGCAGCAAGACATGCGGGATCGAGTAGAGCATTTGCCATATGATGGGAAAGGACTTTTCTCAGAAAGCAGTGACTCAACAATGGAGTCTTGAAAAAAGTAAAAATACACAGCAAAGACTTTAATGGCATCAGCAGACTCAAATACTATGACACCCTGTTATCGGGCATATGAACGACAACAGCAGAGTTCCACATTTAGGCATCAGGAAAGAAAGGATTTTAGGAGGCAATACCACACCTATCAAAGGAACAAGAGTTTTGCACAAAAATATAAGGGGCAGAGTACTAAACCTAATAGGGACCAGAATAAACAGACTCTTTGATGGGCAGATCCATCCACTGCAATTAAAACAAGTTGTTCTAGTAAGAACTAATCAGCCTACTTTTCTTTCACTGTCTCTACAACTCTACAACCCAGTGCCCCCCAGGTGGAGTTATGGAGCTGTTGAAACCTCCATTATTCCCTATGGGGAAAAATCTTAAAGACGCGTAAACCTCAACAATTCCTAAGAAATCAGCCCTTTGCCCTATTTGTAATCTGGGTGCACCACCCTTGGGGCACTGCCACCCAACCCACTGTTTTGCCCCTGAAGCCCCACATAAACAAGTTGAAAGAGTGAAGAGAATGATGAACAACAACGACACTTAATTTTTTGGCACAGTTATTTGAGAATTTTTCAGTGTGTGTGAGCCTGTCCCTGTGGCACTAGCACAGCAGCACAACCCATTTGTGGATTCAAGCAGTCTTTCAATAAAAACACTCCTTCCCCATGGAACAGTGACCACAGGTCATTTGAGATAGCAAGATAGACCAATGAGCCAACGTGGTGTAGTGGTTAGAGTGCTGGACTAGGACCGGGGAGACCCGAGTTCAAATCCCCATTCAGCCATGATACTAGCTGGGTGACTGTGGGCCATTCACTTCTCTCAGCCTAACATACTTCACAGGGTTGTGAGGAGAAACCTAAGTATGTAGTACACTGCTCTGGGCTCCTTGGAGGAAGAGCCGGATATAACATGTAAAAAAATAAAATAAAACTGCCTTGGTACTATGGAACAGCTTCAAATGTTCATTTAACTGGAGTGAAGTGGAGCCCAAACAAATCAGCCTACTGTTCAGAATTGTTGAGATTTATCATCACTGCATTTAAGAAAGTGCAAAACTATGGATCATGGTTACAAGAAAGAGAGAAGCAACTAAGATTCCTGGGGATGTCAATAGATTGACAGGTGTATTCCCCACCCCCCTCCTTTTGTCTCCTGTAGTCCCATGTGGATGACTTGTCCCTGCAATGGCAAAAGTTGTGAACCACTGGCTTAAACATCATGTCCCACCAAATTACATTGTGGCCTAAATTACATGCTCAACTTGGGCATCAAAACTTAGACACCACTATAACTAATAAAAATCAGAAGAAAAACAAAATAGCTCTTCAAAAGACCCCTGAACAAGTCAAGAGATTCTTTCTAAACATTTGGAAAGAAAAACCTGTGTAATTTCAGAACTTTCCTAACCAGCTTCTCGAAAAGCTTCTCCACACAATTTATACCATGGCTTTTAGCAAGAGCTTTGGAATTGCATTGAGCTCCCAAAGATATCTGGGTATTTCTGTCTCAAAATGCTGTCTTCCAAATCCCTTTGTAAGGTCAGTTTGCATTTCAATCACACTGAATACAACACTTAACTAAACTATTCATGCTCAACAGTTTTTGCATATCTTATCTTCTGCTAATCACTCAGTGCCTCAGCTGGAGTGGAGAGAGTCAGAGAAGTCAATTTCAATTGCAATGTTTTTCCGAAGAACAAAGCATTCTGCCCGAAACACAGTCATTTCGATTTGGAAACAAATCTCTGTTTTTTAATTCTTGATTTTGTTTTGGTTACAAATCTTCCAAAATTTCCATTTTCGGGCACAAAATGTTTTGTACCTGAATCGAAATGCACAAGCCTACCTTAAATCCACAACCAGCAGAAGCTGTTCTACGGCAAATGGGTTTGATGGCATCGTGCAATGCCATAGTGTGTTATATACGTCTGCGGATGTGGACACAGCAGATGTGGTATCTAAGTAACTTCCGCCCCAATATAGACAGCCACGAAAGAGGCTAACACATCCACAAAATGTACTGAGCTCACTGCAGTGGTGGACAGTACACTCTAAACTGCAAGCCAGAGTCCCATTCGAGCCCTTGATTCCCACACGATGGGTGACAATGGATGCCTCCTTGTGGGGATGGGGGGCGCATTGCATCAAACATCAGATGCAAGGCCAGTGGACAAAGCACCAGAGACAAATGCATATAAACTACTTGGAATTACTAGCTGTGTTAATGGTGCTGAGGGCATTCAAACCGCTGCTTCAGAAGAGAGTGGTGCAAATCCATCTAGACAATACAACAGCAATAGGGTATTTAAACAGGCAGGAAGGAACAGTGTCTCACTCCCATTGTCGACTGAGTCTGCAGATATGGGAATGGTGCATAGAACAAGAGATTACCCTTTAGCTATCCACATAAGGGGTGTAGAAAATGTACTTGCGGATGACCTCAGGCATGTGATTCTACAGAACCAACACCACAAGTGGGAACTAAATGACACATAGCTAGCAAAGGTCTTCAATCATTGGGGTTATCCATCAATAGACTTGTTTGCGACTGCTGCCTACAGAAAGTGTCAGAGATACTGCTCGCATGCAGGACTCGGCAAGGGCTCTTTGGGCGATGCATTAATAAACCATTAATAAACGGTACTGGCACAAATGTTGAGAGCAATACATCCGGAATTTTAGTAACTTCGTGGTGGCCCAAACAAACTTGGTTTGTGCCGCTTCTCAGGCTCTCGAAAGGGGTCTAGGGATGTGCGGAACTGGACCAGGGGTTTGGTGGTTTGGTTTGGGGGGTTGGGGTCGAACTGAACCCCTCCCCCCAGGCCTCGCAGAAGCCATTTGCACATGTGTGGTGGCCTCCAAAATGGCCACCACACCAATCTACAGAGGCCCGAACGGGCCAGAAAAGAGGCTTCAGATGGGCCGCAGCGGTGATGTGAGAGGCCGGTGGGGGGAGGGAACCTTTGTGGACACACACCCACACACCGTGGCCTACAGGAAGCCCCTTGAAGGGGCTGAAGGTAAAAGAAAATTCATATTTATTTATTTATTTATTTATATTCACAAATCCCCCCCCCCAAGACCAAACCAGACTGGGGTGGGGGGTTTGAAGTGGTGCCGGACCAAACTGGTCTTGTCAGGTTTGAGTCCGGTCTGGACTCAAACCGAACCAGGCCAGCCGGTTTTATGCATACCCCTAGAGGGCTTTACCACAGATTCCCACTCTGACCGGACCTACTGGTCCGGGACGGAGGGGCATCACCCAGAAATAAAAATCTGTGGATAACAGTGTGAGTGTCAACAACTGGATAAGATATTACTTAATAATAGAAGGTAGTCAACAAGAAAAAAATTACTACAATAAATGGAAAAGATTGAATGTGTATGCTATACAACTTGATTTTTCCTTAGAAAAGCCACATTGAGACATCTTGCTTTAAAATACCTTAAAATACCTTGCTTTAAGATCCCTTAAACTTAGGGGTCTGCATGGAACCGTGGAGCTGTGGTCTGGCACTGGGGTGGGGGGTTCCTTTAAGGGCGGGGGAGGGTTTACTTATCCCTCCCGCCGCTTTCCCCCATCTGGCGCCCCTAATTTCTTTAGTAATTGGGGTGGCAGGATACCTCCCTGCCACTCCTCCCGGCGCTTGGCTGCAGTGCAAAAGGCTTTTAGAAGCATTTTGTGCGCACGCGCGCATGCAATTTCTTTAGTAATCGGGGCAGCAGGATACCTCCCTGCCGCCCCTTCCCCCGCTTAGTGCAAAATGCTTTCCCTGCTGCAGTGCAAAAGGCTTTTAGAAGCCTTTTGCGCGCACACCTGTACTTTCTTCAGTAATCGGGGCGGCAGGATACCTGCCTGCTGCCCCTTCTCCCACTTTGCTGCAAAAGGCTTTTAGAAGCCTTTTGCGCACAAAAGGCTTCTAAAAGCCTTTTGCCCTGCAGCAGGGAAAGCCTTTTGCACTAAGTGGGGGAAGGGGGCAGCAGGGAGGTATCCTGCCGCCCCGATTACTAAAGAAATTGCGTGCGTGCACGTGCACAAAAAGCTTCTAAAAGCCTTTTGCACTGCAGCCAAGGGGCAGCAGGGAGGTATCCTGCCGCCCCAATTACTAAAGAAAATATGGGCGCCGGACGGGGGAAAGCAGTGGGAGGGTTAAGTAAACCCTCCCCCGCCCTTAAAGGAACCCCCCACCCCAATCCACCCGAATCTGAACTGCCCATGTCCGGACCAGTCCGGAGGCCTGTAGAATGGTCTCCGGACCGGTCTGGGCACATCACTACTTAAAATACCTTGCTTTAAAACTGGTCTTGTGGTAGCAATCATGACTTGTCTCCTTAGCTAACCAAGGTATGCCCTGCTCACATCTGAATGGGAGACAGTGTGTGAGCTCTGTAAGATATTCCCCTTAGGGGATGGAGCCACTCTGGGAAGAGCAGATGGTTCCAAGTTCCCTCCCTGGCATTTCCAAGATAGGGCTGAGAGAGATTTCTGCCTGCAACCTTGGAGAAGCCACTGCCAGTCTGTGAAGACAATACTGAGCTAGATGGACCTATGGTCTGACTCAGTATATGACAGCTTCCTATGTCCCTAACCTTAAAATTAAAGGGGTTGGTGAATGTGTCTCTCAAGGTAGCTATTTCTTCAGAACACAAGGGATGAGATGGTGCAACAGTTTTCTCCCACCCGGATTGTAAGAAGTTCTTAAAGGGGCTAAACAACTTGTATCCACCAGTTAAAAAGCTAGTGGAGCAATGGAGCTTATCATTAGTATTGTCATCACTAACAGAGCACCCATTTGAACCAATAAAAGATGCGTCTTTGCAATGGAATACTTTGAAGACAGTTTTCTTAATTGCAGTTACTACTGCAAGGCGTGTGAGTGACTGCACTGAGAACAGACAGGCCATACACTCAGTTTTATCCGCATAAGGTAGTAATGCGCATGGACCCACAATTCTGACCAAAAGTGCTGATGGAATTTCATTTAAATGAAGATATAACGCTACCTACTTTCTTTCAAAACCATGAAACACCTTTAGAAGTGGCATTGCATTCCTTGGATGTATGGCGCACATTGCTGTATCATCTAGAAGCCACAAAAGATATAAGAAAAACAAACAGGTTACTTATTGCATACAAGGGAAAGGTCAAAGGGCAACCAACAAAGAAACAGGGGAAGGATCCCCCATGTACCATTTGGGCTCGTTCGACAAGGAATTGTGGATCTTCTGCAGCTCATCTATCAGGAATATCAATGGTTGATATCTGTAAAGCTGCTACATGGACATCTCAGCAGCCATTCATAAAGCATTACAGCATTGACCTGCAATTGGCAAAAGAAGCAAGCTTCTGGAGGAGTGTGCTAAAGCGGGTGCTGCCATAGCTTCAGGGGCTACTGTGCCCACCACCAGTAGGGAAGCTGGCTAATCACCCATTCATTATGAATTCAATGGATCACGATCCAGATAAACAGGTTGTTCACCTGTAACTGATGATCTGGTAGTGATCCATTGTATCATATCCATTGTAGGAGAGCTGGTCTTATGGTAGCACGCATGACTTGTCCCCTTAGCTAAGCAGGGTCTACCCTGGTTGCATATGAATGGGAGACTAGAAATGTGAGCACTGTGAGATATTCCCCTCAGGGGATGGAGCTACTCTGGGAAGAGCAGAAGGTTTCAAGTTCCCTCCCTGGCTTCTGCAAGATAGAGCTGAGAGAGATTCCTGCCTGCAACCTGGGAGAAGCTGCTGCCAGTCTGTGTAGACAATATTGAGCTAGATAGACCAATGGTCTGACTCAGTATATGGCAGCTTCCTATGTTCCTATTCATAAGACCCACCCTAACCTCCCCGCAATAGTAGCTTAAAGCAAACATACTTACCCAAAATATTTACCTTACAAGGACACTAAAAGATCGTCAACAGATGGCGGCAGGGGCGTAACTACTATTAGGCAAGGGGAGGCAGTTGCCTGGGGCCCCCCCTGCTTTGGGGCCCCCCTCAGAGACACCTCACATGACTCCCCATTCCCCCCTGCCCAGCCCCAAGTCCCCTCAGCCACTTGCCCTGTTCACCCTCTCTCCTACTTGTCCTCCTGGCCAGCAATCTAAGCAGCAGACAAGCTGCCTGCAAAGAGCTCCTTTTCTCCCCGCCTCTCAGCTGATTGGCGGGTGGGCAGGGCTTCTAGGGAGGCCTCCGTGTAGGCCTCAGTGAAGCCTGAACTGGTGTAGGCTTGCAGGGAGGCCCAAAGCAAGGAAGGAAGCAGGCAGGCAGAGTGGCCCCCACAGTTCTCTGCAGCAGACCCTCTGCCAGCCCAGCATTTGCCAGGTAGAATGTGAACTCCTTTTTGTGCCCCCCCCATATATAGGGATCTTCTTACCATAGGGCTTTGATATGGAGGGGGGGAGAGACTGAGAAGTTTCTGAATATTTAATTTAAAACAGCTTGGAAAATTTGCTGGCTTAAAAGAAAACTATCTAAAAAATCCTATAAGTGGCTTGTTTCATGGCAGAAAATTATAAAAACTTCTGGAACAAACAATATTATATTTATTTATTCATTCATTTATAAATGCACTTATGCTCAAGTTGTTTTGCAACCGAGAAGGTCTGAGTGAGAACTGTGAAACGTGTGGTGCTTTTATTTTATTTTATTTTTCTTGTGTGTGAACTGCTCCCCAATAACTCGCAGGGACTTCAGGGTCAATCTGGCCAACATGTGAATGCAGCACCTCCATTCCAGAGGAGATGTGTGTTAAAGGGCTTTAAAAGCTTCCTATGAAAAACCTCCTGCAATCAAACTTTACTGAATTTGTTCAAAATTCTGAGAAAACATACATAGGCTCACACTGCATGGTTGAAAGTCTCCTTTGCTAATCTGCAGCTAGGTTCCCATTTTAATAATTAGTGTTTCTAGTGTGTTCTAGGCATTAAAAGTAGCACAAATATATAGTACTCAATGTATATCACTATATATTGTGAAGTGTGTGTGTGTGTATTCAGTGAAATGTATTTCTAGGCAGCATACCTATTTTGAAATATCAGACTTAAATCCTTGGGGGCCTGGGGTGTGCGGAGGCCCTGGACTTTGAGGAGGGGGCATTTTAAAATCTCGTCTCTGGGCCCACTCCAACCTTGCTACGCCCCTGGATGGCGGTCTGCAAGAAAGTAAATAGGAGTATGCCCCAACTGCTGAAAATAACAGAAGTACAGAGCATGTGCAGGGCAGAGGGGGCATCACGAGGAGCTAGTCAATCTATCTGCGAGGTTCCTGCACAGGCACAGAAACCATTTATTATGAATACAACAGATCACTACCATATCATCAGTTACATGTGAGCAACCTGTTTTCCCCATGACTGTGTCGGCACAGAAGTTGTCCATCAGTTTGAATGCACAGATGACCACTTGAAGAATTGCAGTTACAGGTTGGCAACCTGTTTTTTGAAGTTCTGAGCTTGGCATAGCAGTGTAAAACCTTATTCAGACTGATTTTTCATGACCAAGGAAAAGTTGATATTGAGCAAAATGAAGTATAGTTTAACTGGTATGAATGTGATTACCATATTGTTTCCAGCTCTGAGCTCTTGGGGCAATATATTTTTTAAAAGTCAAATACCATAAACGTGTGAGGCTGGTAAATTAAGATGAAAAGCAAAAAGACCTGATAATATCTGTTAGAAAATCCTACTTTCCTATTAAAAAAAGAGTGCTTGGAGGTAGAACAATGTCATGACAATTAACTAATTACTATGCAGCAGAGGCATATCTAGGGCAAATAGTGCCTAGGGCAAGCACTGAAATTGCACCCCCTGTCCAAACATCTGACACCCATCTTTCAGATAACTTTACCATAATATCAGCTGAAAAATACAAGTCAAGCTTGTTAATCTTTTAATATTTCAAAAACTATTAGCAGTAGACGTAGCCAGACCAAAAAATGCTGGAAAACTACAAATTTTAGTATGCTGGGGCTCATGAAATACTTAAATACTATGTGGAGGTGTACTTGGAAAACTAAACAGAAGTGCCTGTCTAATTCTCTACGATGCATTGTAGCATCGCAGAGAGCCAGCGTGGTGTAGTGGTTAGAGTGCTGGACTAGGGGACTAGTCTTAGGGGGCTTCCTAAAGGCCGTGGGGTGGGGTGGGTCTGCAAAGGTTCCCCCTCCTCCCACTGGCCTCTAAGGGACCATTTTGAGCATGTGTGGTGGCCATTTTTAATTTTTTTTTTTTAAAAAAAAATGGCTGCTGTGCATGCTCAAATAGCTTCTGCGAGGCCTGGCATGGCCTAGGGCCTCACAGAGGTCATTTGAACATGTGCAGTGGCCATTTTGTTTTCAGCGGCCATTTTTTAATTTTAAAAAATGGCGCGCCCCCTTCAAGTGGTGCCCGGGGTACGTACCCTGCCTGCCCTACCCTAAATATGCCCCTGCTATGCAGTTTAATTGTAATGAAATCCAGGAATCTAATTAACAAACTTAGACACTGTCAAATCAGAGATTGACTAAGGAACTAACTATACTTTACACACTAATGCATATAACGAAGCCCCATCAGGCACTTTAAAAATAAAAACTGCTTGAGGGTATTTGGCATAGAAGAGCAGTGCGGGGAGATGGAATCCATGCTTGCCATGTCTCCTTTTCAAATCACTCACATGTGGTTTCCCTCCTTCACCCAGGCATTTGAAATGCTGTGGAGCTGTAGGGGTGCTAGGATTTAAAGCAAAGGTACAGTGGACAGAGAAGAGATTGAATACCTACCTCATTCCACCACAGTTTCTACTTCAAACCCCATCAAGCTATTTTTCTTTTTTAAAAAGCTGGTGCCACTTTAATGATAATATGTGGTTAACCACTAAGAGGATGGGTAGAATGGTGTAGATTCAGGCTGAATGATGGTAGGATATACTGTATTTGAATGTTGTTTCAATATATATTCCAGGAACAAAGGACACCAGGGGCTTGAAGTTGAACCTTTGACCTTAGTCAGGCTTTGCATTCAAGATAACTATTTTTAACTGCCTGACTGCCTTCAAAATTAATATGTGGTATGGACATATTTCAGTAATTGCAGACTATGTTGATGGTGAAACAATTAATTTTTGAAACTGAGCACTGGCCTCTCTAGATCAATAGACTGACTTAAAACAAATAATGCACAAGAAGAGGGGAGAAACCAATACCTATCCTTTTGTATGGCAATTGTACATGATTGTTAGAACACACATAGAGACTCTCCCCTTGATGGGGACATTATACTCTGCGAGGACTGTTAGCCAGTGCCTTTAAGTACCTGTAACACCTACCACAGAGAAGTGAGCTCAAAAGCAATGGCATGTGTTTTATAGCCTTCCCCGAAACTTATAATTATAAATAGTATCATGTATTCCAGTTTTTTTAATATGTTCCAGGCTGTGTGTAGTAGTTATTCCACACTGAGAATCTTAGAAGACAGGGATTCAAAACTGCTAAATGCACATTCTGATATATAAGTGTTTTATTGACAAACGACTTTTGTGGGATAGTGCTGGGTAAAACTTTCTGCATACAAGCATTTTGGCCACCTGCAACTGTTTGTCATATAGCCTTGTTTGAGACGACTAATAGTAACTGAAAACTTAGGAATGTGTGACCAGCTAGAAGCCAGCTGCGCCTTCCTTGACTTTTTCCAGGTGCTAAGATACATGGTTACTTTTTGTTCGCTTTTGACCCTCTAGGCATAATAAGCTCTTAACCCTTTCATTAATGTTCAATTTATAATAAGAGTGATGGTCAAATGTTATAGATGAGGTAGGAAACAATTGGACAACAATATAACCTTTCTACTTTCTATCTCTCAAGTCCTGCTGCTCATATCTATGTTGCTTCAGGTTGTCAGGAATCACTGAAGTACACTGAAGCTCACATACCACTTTAGATCATGTTCTGACTCACTGGTGCCAAAAAGGAATGGCAGCTACCGAAAAGTTGGTGGAGGGGGAAAACTGATTTTTCAGGTGCCACACCAAGTTACAGGGCATCTATTTACTGTGGCAAAGGAGCAGGATCACTCCTTTATCTCAGTTTGAAAGTATTCAAAAAAACAAAATTAAACATTGAGATGTCAGGGACAAGAAGGGAGGGGTTAGGAAAAGGTAAACATCAGCTCTAAAGATTATTCATAGTTATAATATCCCCTCTACACTCACATCTTCATGCTATGACATGCTATGACACAAACTCTGACAAAAGGAATGCAAGGAAAAACAAGGGATGTGAAAAGAGAGCTTGAGGAACATTTAGCTAAAAGCAGCAAAGGGAATAACAAAAACCTATTTAAATATATCAGAAACAGGAAACTTACCAGGGAGGTAGTTGGACCGTTAAATGATGAGGGAATGAAAGGAATTATTAAGGAGCATATGAAGATTGCAGAGAAGCTAAATGAGTTCTTTGCATTGTCACGGCAGAGGATACTGAGCATATACCTGTGCATGAACAGAGCTTCTGAGGGACAGAGTCTAAAGAACCAAGTCAGACAGAGGTCAAGAGAGATGTCATTCTAAACTGTCTGGAAAAATTAACAAATCACCAGGCCAGATGGTATCCACCTGAGAGTCCTTAAAGAATTCAAATGTGAAATTACTGACTTCCTTGCAAAAATATGTAACTTATCTCTACAATCAGGCTTTGGTACTGGAAAATAGCCAATGTAACACCAATTTTCAAAAGGGATCCAGGGGGGGATCCAGAAAATAACAAGGCCAGTTAGTTTAATGTCTGTTGCAGGCAAATTGATGGAAAGCATTTTCAGAGATAAAATTGTTAAGCATATAGAAGAACAGGCCCTGTGAAGGAGAACCAGTATGACTTCTGCAAAGGTAGATTTTGCCTCACCAACCTTTTGGAGTTCTTTCAAAGTGTCAACAGGCGTGTGGATATAGGTGATTCAGTTTACATAGTATATTTGGACTTCCAAAAAGCTTTAAAAAAAGTTTCTCATCAAAGACCCTTGAGGAAACCTAGTCATGGGATAAGGGGACAAGTGGATTGGTAACTGGTTGAAGAATATGAAACAGAGGGTAGGTATAAAAGGACAGTTCTCTAAATGGAGGGAAGTGGGATCCCCTAGGGATCTGTACTGGGACCAGTGCTTTTTAATTTATTCATGAGTGATCTAGAAGTTGGAGTAAGCCGTGAGGTGTCCAAACTTGCAGATGACAAAAATTAACCATGGTAATCCTATGTTACAACCCTACGTTGTAACAAACTGCATTTTTTACATGCCAATGCAGCCAGTGTTAGCAAAAGTAATAGTGTGATGGAAGTAATGCCAAAACAAAAAACCCAACTTCACATATACACTGATGGGGTCTGAGCTGTTGGTGACTGACCAGGAGAGGGATCTTGGGGTTGTGGTATACAACTTGTTGAAAGTGACAACTTAATAATGTGTGGCAGCTGTGAAAAAGGCCAATTCCATGCTTAGAATAATTAGGAAGGGGGGTTGAAAATAAAACTGCTAATGTCATAATGTCCTTACACAAACCTATGGTGCAGCCACATTTGGAGTACTGTGTATAGTTCTGGTCACCATACCTCAAAAAAGACATTATAGAACTGGAGAAGGTGAAGAAGAGGGCAACCAAGATTATCAGGAACCTAGAGCACCTTCCTTATAAGGCAAGGCTACAACATGTGGGGCTGCCTTTGTACTTAGTCCAGAAACTGCAGTTGGTCCAGAATGCAGGAGGTTTACAGCATGATAAAAACAATTTTAAAAATTAACAATTAAAATCAAACTATTAAAAGACAATAAAACCAATTAAACAGCTAAAACCCTGGAAGGCCAGGCCAAACAGATCTCAAGTTATGAATTTCTGCCGGAAGTACATTCCACAGCCCAGGAGCAGCTACAGAGAGGTCCCGCCTGTGCGTCACCACCAGACGAACCGGTGGCAGCTGGAGATGGACCTCCTCAGATGACCTTAATGTGCGGTGGGTATCATGTAGAAGAAGGTGCTCTCTTAGATAACTTGGACTTAAGCCGTTCAGAGCTTTAAAAGTAATAACCAGCATTTTGTATTTCGCCCAGAAACATATCGGCAGCCAGTGCAGCTGTTTTAAGACAGGCATAACATAGTCTCTCTGGGTTGCCCCAGAGACCAATCTGGCTGTCGCATTCCGAACTAACTGAAGTTTCTGGACTACGTACAAAGGCAGCCCCATGTACACTGGCTGCCAATTCGTTTCCGGGCAAAATACAAGGTGCTGGTTATTACCTATAAAGCCCTAAACAGCTTAGGACCTGGGTATTTAAGAAAATGTCTTCTTCACCATGAACCCCACTGCCTGTTAAGATCATCTGGAGAGGTTCGTCTGCGGTTGCCGCCAACTCATTTGGCAGTTACTTGGGAACAGGCCTTCTCCATTGCTGCCCCTGGACTTTGGAATAGGCTCCCTGTTAAAATAAGAGCCTCCCCATCTCTGGAAACTTTTTAAAAGGCACTGAAGACACATTTATTCACCCAGGCCTTTAATTAGATTTAATAATAATAATAATAATAATAATAATAATAATAATAATAATTATTATTATTATTATTATTAGATTTCTATACCACCTTTCCAAAAATGGTTCAGGGCGGTTTACACAGATAGATAGATAGATAGATAAATAAGATGGCTCCCTGTCCCCAAAGGGCTCACATTCTAAAAAACGCAAGATAGACACCAACAACAGTCACTGGAGGTACTGTGCTGGGGGTAGATAGGGCCAGTTACTCTCCCCCTGCTAAATAAAGAGAATCACCATGGTAAAAGGTGCCTCTTTGCCCAGTTAGCAGGGGATTTATGGTTTTAATTTTTAATGTTGGTTTTAAATGATTTTTATTGTTAAATTGATTTAATGTTTTAAATGATTTTAATTGTAAACCACCCAGAGACTCGAGTTTTGGGCAGTATAAAAATAAGTTAAATAAATAAATAATAAAACTGATTGCCAAGAAATTTAGGACCGACAAAAGGAAGTACTTTTTCACAAAATGCATAATTAACCTATGGAATTCTCTGCCACAAGATGTAGTGACAGCCACCAGCCTGGATGGCTTTAAGAAGGGCTTAGATAAATTCATGGAGTACACAAGTCTATCAATGGATACGGTGAGGGTTCTGGAAGGGGGGCTTCGGCAGGGATTTCCGATTATGGGGGAATGGGGGGGTTCATGCTTGGGTGTGCCTTGAGCAGAGCTTCGTCTTTTGAGAATGAATCCAGCTCATTAGGCCAGGGATCCTCAGGCCTGGAGGTTGTTCCAGAGTGGATTCTGACAAGATGGTGACTTTTGAACTGTCATTCAGTTTTGTTATCGGCAATGAGAAATTAATGTATGCAATCATTCACACAATATGTGTGCTAACTCCTGCTAACTGGGCAAAGAGGCACCTTTTACTGTGGTGATTCTCTTTATTTAGCAGGGGGAGAGTAACTGGCCCTATCCACCCCCAGCACAGTACTTCCAGTGACTGTTGCTGGTGTGTGTCTTATGTTTCTTTTTAGAATGTGAGCCCTTTGGGGACAGGGAGCCATCTTATTTGTTATTTCTCTTTGTAAACCGCCCTGAGCCATTTTTGGAAGGGCGGTATAGAAATCGAATTATTATTATTATTATTATTATTATTATTATTATTATTATTATTTGCATGCACTTTTTACGACACGGATGTATGTTTTAAAAATATTCCACTTTTTTGTTGTAAGATATGTTTGCAGACAGTATTGCATGTAGATAATAAGATAATTCACACAACCATTGCAGATCGTTAGAGATCTAGGTCATATTTAAATATTAGTGTTAGATCTGTATGGTTCACACAAACTCCAGTACAATATATTTGCTACCGAACAGCTTTTCAGTTTAGAGGCATCAGCCAGTAAAACAATAACTCAAAACTATTGTTGAGTAGGTTGCTAATGATGTCGTTTCATATAGCTGCTTAGATCCTTGTAGACCTTTGGACACTTTATGTTAAGAGAAAATAAGATAGAAGCAAAAGGCTTTGTCTTGTTGACAGATAGTTGGATGACAAACCTCTAAGGAATAATCTAAATGGTGTAGGAACTTGTGAAGCATATCTCACCCTTCCATTTAATTCCTGCATAAGCCAAAGCCATGCATTATATTTTAGAGCTTCTGTAGGCGGAGATGTAAAACCAAGGTCCTGACCACTTGTAGCTGTTAAAATTCCTATGGGACTCATCATAGAAGTATAAGATGTTAATCTTAATGTCCTGGCCAAATTCCAAAAGGGATAATTGCATTCTTCCTACCTAAATTCTCCTTGCAATTTCAATTAGTTATGGTATTCTTCTTCACTTCCTTTTTTACGATGGGCTGCACTCTATACTATGAAGCAGTTGTTACATTTCATTCCAGAAGTAGCTGTATTTCAGTAACTGATTAAGTGATCGCTGTGTATAATCGCTTTAGGCACCAATGAATCTCTGTAGGCACCTTCAGATAAACAAACATTTTAAAGACCATTATGCAGCTGCAAATTCTGTCAATTTTCTAGTAACAGCTCAAGGTAGTAATGGTAATATTAAAAATTAGAATAAGTAGATAGAATAACAGAGTGCAAGTAAGAGATCATTGTATAGATCCATCCCCCACTCCCTGCCGCCACTGTTGCTAGCTGGAGCAAGCAAGATAACTAGCAAGAATGGGAGAACAGAGCAGCACCTGAATGACAAAGGCACCATTTCCATTTCTGCTGTAGAAATATTGCCTTCCAATTGCTGGGTTTCATTCTCCCCCTCTACACCATTTCTCCTGCTCAGTGTGCTCAGCAGAAAACAGGATGTGGAAGAGTCCAAATCCTACTCATAAGCAGCAAGGTGACATTTGACTCCTGAAAATATCTAACATATTTTCTGAATCTGGTGCTGCTGCATTCTATTTCTTACATTCCAGGAATGGAAATCTCTAGTTCTAACATTGCTTTATTCTCCCACCACCACCTCCCATCCCTTGTCAATACCACCATTTTAAGACGGACAGAAAAGTACCATGGCACCTTCTTCCTATTCTACCCTGCTCACATCAGCTGGAGAAAACATAACAGCCTATGGGAATTAGGGGACTTCCGTTGCAAGTGGCTTAGACTCCTTTATGGTTGCTTTAGGGGGGAAATGTTCAGTCTTTGGCTGTCCTATTGACTGCCAAGCATAAAAATAAGGATATGTAATCAGAACACTGAGTACAATTAATCTGGCAATAAATACTGTTAATTAGTTCACACATCACCATTTGTCCCAGCCTGACTTAATCAGATCTAGAAAGGTGAGAGACTGTTTCCACTGGGATACTATATGTGATGAAGAAACTTCTTGCTTGGTTTTTTATATTCCAGCTATCTATAAATAAAAACCCAAGATAGCAATGAGAGCATGCTGGATTGGTCACTCTTCAGGAAACATCAGCTTTGTCCTAGGGAGGTGTCTCATATCTATTATCTTTTCAAATATTTTGTACTTCCTTTGAGACCAATGAGCTTCCAGCTTAATTGTGATATTTATTAAGATGTATAAGACTATTAAGATAGTGTCAAGATGGCTAACAGGTTTACACACACACACACACACACACACACACACACACACACACACACACACTACCAGAAGTGTAGCGATGGCATAGGCGACCTGTGTTCTGTTGGGTGCCTGCCTCCCTGCCTGTGGTGGTACACTTCTGGTATCTAGAGTGCTGCCAGTATCTAGAATGCCGTGTGGGAGGAGGCTCCCGATCCAGCACTCATTTACACTGTAATAACCCCTCAAATGGCCTCTGTGCATGCACAGAGATCAACTGAGTAGTGGAGGGGCAGGGCATCCTCCCCGCTGGATGCCCCCGGGTAAAGGAGGGGAGTTGAGTTGAGCCGGTGGCCCTGAAAGGGAGCCAGGCAGCCCTGGAGGCAGGGCAGAACCTTAGCGAGGGCATAGGTGGTCTATATTCTGTTGGGTGCCTGTCTCCCTTGTGCTCATTTACAGCTTCGAACCTATGTGCTCATTTACAGTTCTGCCCTTGAAATGCTACAGTAATACAGAATAAAAACCAGCAAGCCAAGGAGCAAAGTCAACAGAAGTATAAAACCTAATAATACATTACCTGAACCAACAGGGTATATGATTCAAGGGGACCTCAGAAAAGCCTGAAGATACAAGGGTTTCAATTTATGCTTAAAAACTGTCAGAGTTTTCAAGCATTTCAGAGCTTGATTGGCAGACTGTATCAGAAGGTGGTGGTAGCCACTGAGAACGCCACTCACATGTCACCATCAGTCTACAGGTAAAGTCAGAAGGCTATAGGATGTGCAAGAGGGCATCTTTAAAAGTGCTTATTGGATGGGCAGATTCCTGTGGAGAATAGGTTTTTGAGGTAGTGCTGGACTAGGAATGGGGAGACCCGAGTTCAGATCCCCATTCAGCCATGATACCTGCTGCGTGACTCGGGCCAGTCACTTCTCTCTCAGCGTAACCTATTTCACAGTGTTGTTGTGAGGAGAAACTTAAATATATAGTACACTTCTCTGGGCTCCTTGGAGGAAGAGCGGGATATAAAAATGATAAAATAAAGTCATATAAAGCTTGAAAGGTAAAAATCAGCACCTTAAATCACAATTGGAAACAAACCCCATTTAGAACCCATTGCAGTAATCCTACTGTGGGCATGGATCACTGAGGCCAGGTCCACTTAAGCCAAGAATGGATTTACTAGCTAAAGCTGTGCAAAAGCCTCCTAGCTTATAGCTGCTACCTGAGCATCCAAGAACAAAGCTGCATCCAAGAACATTCCCAGGCTGTGAACCAGATCCTTTGCAAGGAATCCCACCCTGCCAGAACAGGCCTATAGTCCCTCTACTGGATCTGTGGATTTCCTGATCATAAAAACCTGCTTTGTCTGGATTTAGTTTCAGCTTGCTCTCCCTCATCCAGTCCATTACCATCTCCAGACATCAGTTCATATCATGCACTGCCTCTCCATCTGGGGATGTTAATTAAATGTAATGTTGGGTGTCCTTGGCATATGAATGGCAACCTCTGAGTAATAGTTAAAAAAACAATCATCCTCACATCTAATTATTTTGCCCTTTTTGCCATGGTTTCAAAGTTAATTTTTCCATTGTCTGTTCTCAAATCAGAAGTGGCATCCACTCCTGATTAGCCAAGAGCCCCAAGTAAAATTCTGCCTCCAAAAGCATTCTTTTGAAGAAGATGACCTCCCCGCACCCCCCATAGGGGTAGGGTTTGTGAAATTGCCCATTCTGGGGGAAATGCTATCAATAATTTTTAGCCTACTTTCCTTAAGGAAAGTAAGACCCCATTTGCACGTAACACCAAACCAGAATTGAATGGGGCAGAGGTTGGAATGCATGTACATACGAATGTGTGAAACTGTGGTTTTGTAGCAAAATTGACCTGTGGTTTCCCTTTCCAAACTCCAATTTGAACCTTCAGTTTGTAGTTAATTTTGCTGTTCCAACCTGAGGTTTGAAAGCAGCAACATTATGTCCGGATGCAAACACTGTCATAGCCGGGGTTTCATGCTGTTTCTGGAATGGAAATCATAAAGAGGGTGGCCCAGACCCATCCAGAAATGTGGCCACCCTGTGGCTGCTGTGTTTCTTGCTGGACTCCTCTCAGAGCACTTGTCCCACACCCTGTGTCCACTCTCCTCAAGCCATTGCCCGGCAACAGGGTCTCCACCTTGTCTTACCCCCAAGCTTTTAAGACTGTCAAAAGAGAAAGTCACATGGGGAATGGCCATTTCCCACTGGGTCTCTTGTTCCCCCCCTCTGGCAATCAGAAGAGAAAGGAAACAGGATGCCAAGACGAGCACTATGTTTTTTGGTCTCCAAAAATGAATCGATGAAGTATGTTCACAGTCACATGCAGTCTCAGTGGCACCGTAAACCGGGAAACCCGATTAGATCGCTGCAAAGATAACATGGCAGGTCTGTGATACCGAATGGGTCGGGTTTAAAAGGCAGTCACACCCAGGAATTATAGAATGGCTCTCCTCTATGTCTTGTATAATGAAGTTGGGGAAGGGGGGCCCCTTTCCTTTGGGTAAAAGCATGCAGTCTCTGGCGTTACTTATGAGAAAAACCATCCAGCAGAAGCAGTATTGCCTCCATTCACACAAGATATCCCTTCAGACGTATAGAGCGGATCTCCCTTTCATGAGACTGAAAGGCCATAGAGACACACATGCGGCCCAGATGGCAGTTGCCCCCCAGCCTGGTTGCTCGACACAGGCAAGCTGTAGGAATGGGTACCCCAGCAACACCTTTCTCTGTCTTGGTGACTGCCACAAAAAAGCAGTCCAAGTGGTCCCTCTACCAGTCCGGCTATTCATTGCACATATCCATGTTTGGTTTTGCCCAGTATGGCCACCTTATTTCCCTGAGATCACTGATAATCTGGGCTTCCCTTTCCTGTGATTCCCCATGGTGGCTGATCTGCATACACCACAACGCCAGTTCAAATACAGGAAATTTGAATGAGAGTAAAGATCTGTCCCTGGTTCACGTGCTTCCCTCGCCTGCCCACCCAGTACAGCCTGGACACATGGAGTGGCCACTACAATTTTATGGAGTGGCCACTACAATTTTTTGGGAGTATGAAACGGTTGCCTGGAGAGGAGGGTATCATGGTGTACAGGTTATAGTATTTACCAGAGAGAATGGGGACCCCAGACAAGCAGGGGCCCCTTGATTTAGGTGGCATACTTCATGAGAGTGCTGTCCAATGGAGGTCCAAAGCTTAATGAGCCTCTGGTCCTCCCCAGTGCACTGGCCCTTGAGGGCTAATCCCCAGACTGCAAGCCAACACAGGGGCAAGAGTATGCTTGGGTGTCCCTGGAGTGCTTTGTTGGGGTCTGCCATTGCAAGAGCATCCTTTGTCACATTGGACCAGACCCCAGGATCCTTTGCCTTCCCTCATATACATTTTCCCTCCTAGGAAGTCCTCATTATCCCTTCCCAAAGTAACAGAAAAATAGTGTATTTCTGCACCCCCCCCCCCCTGGAGCCAGTAATTGTGCTTGTGTGATACTGTTTTGGTTGGGGCTCTTATGAGGGAGTTGGTGGAATTGCTATCAGGAGAAGGGCTCGCATGCTATTTAAAGGGATGAAACCAGGGGTTGCCAGGCTATGGTTGGACAAACATTTGCAATGCGATTCATGGTTACAAAAATTAACCTCAGGTTTGTCTACCCATAGTTTGCCATTATGTGCAAATGTGGCCTAAGCTTATGAGATCACCCAGCATTCTGTGTGTGTGTGTGTGTGTGTCCGTGTGTATCCCCCCCCCCAATCAACTTTGAAATGCCTAGACCAATATGAACCAAATTGGGTAGAGTTGTAGGGACACATTGGGACACCTCAAGGGCATAGTTTGTGATGATGTCATCCACCCCAATTCATGATGGTGGACATGTAAATGTTTGAGGTGCAAGTTAACTAACTTGTGAATTGCCTGATATGAACCAAATTTGTTACAGCTGTAGGGACACATAGGGACACCTCGGTAGCATAGTTTGTGATGATGCCATCCACCCTGATTCAAGATGGCAGATGCATAAATGTTTGAGGTTCAAGTGGGCTAACTTGTGGACTGTCTAACTGATTTGAACCAAATTTGGCACAGTTGCAGTGAGTGACATAGGGACTCCTCAACAGCATGGTTTGTAATGGTGTCATCCACACCATTCAAGATGGGGTGAACATCTTGAAACACATGAATGTTTGAGGCATAACTGGGCTAACTTATGAACTGCCTATCTGATTTGAACCAAATTTGGTACAGTTTTAGGGACATATAGGAATGACTCAAGGGCATAGTTTGTAAAGATGTCAACTACCCCGATTCACAGTGGCGGACATATAAACATTTGAGGTGCAAGTGAGATAACTTGTGGACTGCCTAACTTATTTGGATTAGATTTGTTGCAGTTTTATTGAGTGACACAAAGGAACACCTCAGCGGTGTAGTTTGTGATGATGTCATCCACCCCAGTTCAAGATGGTGGAAATGTTTGAGGCACAAGTGGGAACCAATTTGGATCAAATTTGGTACCGTTGTAGGGACAGGACACATAGGGCACCTGAAAGGCATAGTTTGTGATGATGTCATCTACCCCAGTACAAGATGCTGGACGTGTGAATGTTTGAGGTGCAAGTGGGCTAACTTGTCAACCGCCTAACTGAATTGAACCAAATTGGCTATAGGTGTAGGGGCATAGAGGAATGGCTCAAGCATGTAGTCTGTAATGATGTCACCCACCCTGATTCAAGATGGCGGATGTGTGAACCATTGAGGCACAAGTGGGATAACTTGTAGACTGCCTAGCCGATTTGAACCAAATCTGGTAGAGTTGTAGTGAGTGACACATAGGGACATTCAATGGCATAATTTGTGATGATATTATCCACCCCAGTTCCAGATGGCGGGCATGTGAACGTTTAAGGCTGAAATGCGCTAACTTGTGAAGATCGTAATTAAGATTATAGTGAAAAGAAAGTAGACAGATTAGTTCTTACCAGTACAACTTGTTCTTATTGAGGTGAAAGTATGCTGATACTTAGTCTAATACTTTCCTAAGGTTAATGTTCTGGCTTAGAAAAACTATTATTATTTTGTATTATTTATTAGATTTTTATACCCATCTCTAAGTGGTTCACAAATATAAAAACAGATAAAAACAAAATAAATAACTAATTAAAAACAAAATTAAAAGCTGTTTAAAATAATTTCAGTATGATTTTACCATGATCAGTGCAGAGGAAAAGTAGTCAGAATTATTATTGTTTCTTTTCTAAATTTCCTGTATACATTGCTGCCTTTATTCATTTTATAACTGTTTTTCTAAAATATTTTATGCAAAAAGTTAACAGTTAAAACAGAAAATGAAAACAAGAACTACTGTTTTAAGGGGGGGGACCAACACAAAAGCAAAAATAGCAAAATAAAAACATTATAAAACCAGCATTAAAACTTTTCTCTTAAAAGGTTAAAAGAAAATAAAACTGCTAATATTATAATGCCCTTATACAAATCTATGGTGTGGCCACACCTGGAGTACTGCGTACAATTCTGGTCACCACATCTAAAGAAGGACATTGTAGAACTTGAAAAGGTGCAGAAGAGGGCTACCAAGATGATCAGGGGCCTAGAACACCTTTCTTATGAGGCAAGGCTACAACACCTGGGGCTATTTAGTTTAGAAAAAAGACGACTGCGGGGAGACATGATAGAGGTCTATAAAATAATGGAGAAAGTGGATAGAGAGAAATTCTCCCTCTCACATAATACTAGAACCGGGGGTCATCCCATGAAATTGATTGCCAGGAAATTTAGGACCAGCAAATGGAGGTACGTTTTCACACAACGGGGTTTGGATAACTTCATGGAGGAGAGGTATATCAATGGCCACTAGTCATAGGGCTATAGGCCACCTCCAGCCTCAAAGGCAGGATGCCTCTGAGTACCAGTTGCAGGGGAGTAACAACAGGAGAGAGGGCATGTCCTCAACTCCTGCCTGTAGGCTTCCAGTGCCATCTGATGGGCCAGGATGCTGGACTAGATGGGCCTTGGTCCTGATCCAGCAGAGCTGTTCTTGTGTTCTTATGTTCTTAAGGTTTCAGTTGCAAGTTTTCAGTTAAATGTTTTCTCTCTGTGCTTATTAATAAAAGCACCTTGATTAATTTAAATGCTCTAGACTGGAATAAATCAGCTAATACCCATCCCCAGCACAGTACCTCTAGTGACTGTTGCTGGTGTCTATCTTATGTTTCTTTTTAGATTGTGAGCCCTTTGGGGAGAGGGATCCATCTTATCTTATTTATTTATTATTTCTCTGTGTAAACCGCCCTGAGCCATTTTTGGAAGGGCGGTATAGAAATTAATTAATTAATTAATTAATTAATACCACACTCCTGAGTAGTGATACTAGCTGACATCCTGACTGAGGAAGTGCCAGTGCTACTAGAGAAGTGGTGGCACTCTCAATAACATTTACTAACTCAACAGTGGTGATTGCAATAGTGGGGGAGTTTTGATTACCTCCCCTCCCTCTGGAAGTGCACTGTGCCACACAAAGATAAGTCCCTGAAGGTTGCACTGCCCTCAGGGACATGTTTTTGTGTGGCACGGAGTGCTTCCAGGGAAATGAAAGATCACTGAAATTTCTCTCCCCTCCTCATGCAAGTGTCGATGCTGCATAAATCAGGAACTCATCAGGAGCGCCATCACTTCATGTAGCACTAATGCTTCCTTAGTCTGGATGTTGGCAACTGGCCTTAAGAAGAGAGTGTACGAAGTGATACTGAAAGCCTCAATTCCTAAAGAGGATTGGCTCCTAGAACTCTCCTGATAGTATATCCTCCTATGTTATCTCTCCAAAGCTACCCTGTGCACTGTCCTGTTTTGTGAAGGAACTGCTGGAAACTGGGCTAACAACAAACACATTTATTGGCCAAGCCTCTTCTACTCTGTTTCTGGTGCACCCCGCCCCTTGATTTTTAATCTGCTTGTTACTTCCAGCCATTTCTAAAAGGAACTCTATCCTCCTTCCAACAACCAAATAACAGCAACAACCCTCTACAGCCCCTTGTATGTAACAATTAAAAAATGAGAGAAATAAAAGTGGGAATTTAGCATCATAAATGTGCAGGAATACAAGAGAAAGCAAAACAAAACTTTTCCTAGTATTAATTCCTTCTATATCTGGATTGGCTTGAGTCAGATAATATTTTGGCGGACGAACAAGCTGGTTTTCATGTAGGCCGCTCTCCCTTAGATCAAGCGCATATCTTGAATCATTTGGTAGAAAAGTATACTCATAAATCTAATACCGCACTCTATGCCACTTCCATTATTTCAGATTTGCTTTGGATTCAATCTATAGAGAAAAACTGGTCCAAATTCAAGAACTCCTCCACAGATAAACAGTTATTACTTCTGATGTATACACTTTATGAAAATTCTTCTTTGAAAGCATGCTGCAGTGTTTGGGGTCATCTCACTAAAGAAATCCCAACCTGAAGAGGTGTCAGACAAGGGTGCATTTTGGCACCCTTATTATTTAACTTTTACATTAACACCATGGCTTCTCACTTAAATAATCTGTTTTATCATCCATCGTTAGCAAACAAACATTTCGCAATGTCGCTTTATGCAGATGATGCAGTTCTGCTCTCTCACACTCAAACAGGGCTAAAACATGCTCTTAGTTCCCATGCACTATACTGTAAGGAGGAAGCCTTGGAGATTAATTACTCCAAGACAAAAATCCTCATATTTGCCAAATGCCCCAAAATGTGTTCATGGTATTTGAATGGGAACAAAATTGAGCTAGTTAAAATCTTTGAATATTTGGGAGTAGTCTTCCAATACTCTGGCAGCTGGAATGCCAATTTGGACTACATTTTTCAAAATGCCCAGAAATTAGCATATGCTATAAAATATTTGCATTACTCTAAAGGAGCTTTATTTGTCACTGCTTTGGTAAAACTATTCCTGGCAAAATCTTGGCCACAACTCCTGTAAGGAGCTCAACTCCATGTGCTCTACTTGGGGTTGCCTTTGAAGACAACCCGGAAGCTTCAGCTGGCCCAGAATGTGGTGGCCCGCCTGCGTATAGGCACTAAAAGATATTATAGTGTGACACCTCTTCTGCGGGCGCTGCACTGGTTACCTATGTGCTCCCAGGTCCAATTCAAATTGCTGGTTCTTACCTTTAAAGCCTCCCTGCCATCTCTCCCCAGTTTGGTTGTGAGAACGACCTTATTATATGCAGTTTAGAGGGGCTGCATTTGGTGCAGGTTGCAATGCCTTGTGTTCATTATTCCTTGCAATTAGTTGAAGATGTCTTCTGCTCCTTTTGTATGATGGATTATTCAATGTTGATACCAGGTAGGACTGTGGGTCCTTGAGTTGCAACTAAAATTATCCAGGAGCGGCAGATAGGAAAACCTGCTCCAAAAGGATGATCCAAACACTCTACCCATTAGTGAGTCATTTCCAACCAACAAGCCTGAGATTGAGTAACCCTCTCAAGAGAAGATGCTCGGTATTCAGAAAGATCTAAACAAGCAGGATATTCAGAACTATGAAAAGTAGTCTATATCAAAGGGAATTACATTCTGCAAGAAATCCATACATGTTGCTGGACAATATTGTAAAAGTAAACTGAGAGGTCTGTGAATGATATATGTGCAATTAATGTGATGTACCTATGTACAAATGTTAATGTAAAATGTTTTTTTTATTATTTTATTTTAATCTTTATTTATTTATTTATTACACTTTCATATCGCCCCACACATGTGTCTCTGGGCGGTTCACAATGATAAATCAGTTTAAACACATATAAAAACACATAAAAACAATTAAAAACTAACAATTTGAAACTAACAATTTAAAAATCAACCACAGAATTAAAACCTATACATTATTAAGAAGCTGAAAAGGCCTGAGTAAAAAGATGGGTTTTTAAATATTTTTTAAAAATTGTCAGAGATGGGGAGGATCGTATCTCAATAGGGAGCGCATTCCATAGTCCTGGGGCAGCAACCGAGAGGGCCCGTCTCCGTGTGGCCACCAGACGAACTGGTGGCAACTGGAGACGGACCTCCAGAGATGATCGCAATGGACGGTGGGGCTCATAGTGAAGAAGACATTCTCTCAAATACCCAGGGCCTAAGCCGTTTAGGGCTTTATAAGTTATAACTAGCACTTTGTATTTTGCCTGGAAACCTATAGGCAGCCAGTGTAACTACATCAGCAGAGGTGTTACGTGGTCTCTCCGAGATGACCCAGAGACCAACCTGGCTGCTGCATTCTGAACCAACTGAAGTTTCTGGACTACGTACAAAGGCAGCCCCACGTAGAGCACATTACAGAAGTCAAGTCTGGAGGTTACCAACAAATGTACCACTGTCTTGAGGTCACTGATCTCGAGAAACGGGCGCAGCTGGCGTATCAACCGGAGCTGATAAAAAGCACCCCTGGCCACCGCCTCAACCTGAGAAACCAAGGAGAGGTGTGAATCCAGAAGTACTCCCACAATGCAAACCTGTTGCTCTTGGGGAGGTATGACATTGATTGATTTGTTTTGATTTGATTTGTATACTGCCCTTCCAAAATGGCTCAGGGCGGTTTACAATTAAAAACAAACCACTAAAACAATAAAGAAATTAGATTTTAATTAATAAATTTAATTTAAAAACATTTTAAAACAAGAATTAAACAATTGCAGTAATTAAAAACTCCAAACCCGGGTTAAAATATTAAAACCAATTAAAAAACCCTGGAAAGCCAGGCCAAACAAATATGTTTTAAAGGCTCTCCTGAAGTCTAATAGAGAATTCAAATTACGGATTTCCGCAGGGAGTGCATTCCACAGCCCAGGAGCAGCTATAGAGAAGGCCCGCCTCTGAGTCACCACCGGACAAGCTGGTGGTAACTGGAGACGAACCTCCTCAGATGACCTTAATGTGCGGTGGGGATCACGCAGAAGAAGGCACTGTCTGAGGTAACTCAGGCCTAAGCCGTTCAGGGCTTTAAAGGTAATAATATAGCATATTTATATAACATTGGAAGAAAGATCTTGTAATTTAATCAATAGCAAAGACATTGATGGCTTATTTACAACAAGGACATTGTAGCATTTTGTCTTTTCCAAATAATGTGTTTATTTACTGTTTTCATGTAGTCATAATTTTAAAATTATAATGAAACATTTGCACATTATGCATAAAATAAATAATTTCCCTTATTTTAACTACTATAGGGCCGCTTTATTGTGTTCATTAAAAAAACCCAAACCCATATAGTCATGTTCAAAATAATTGAAATAACAGAGATCTAGTCACCTCATGTATCTTCTAGATTGCCACTTTTAGTCATTCTTGTTCTGACATTGTTACTTGTTCATTCTCTCTCTCTCTTTCTCTCACAGCATCTCTTTTTAGTTTTGTGCATTTTGAGTAATTGTGTATTTTTAATGCATAAAAAGCTTCTGGATTCTTTTGGTTCTAGAAAAATATACTGAATTCTGAGTTATTTTTGTTCTAGAAAAAATACACTTCCAGTTGAGGATTCTTATTCATACAATTCATCTGACATTTTCAGATCTGACACCTTCCAAAGGAATAAGCAAAACAGTATGAACCACTGTCAGAGCTTGTGCTGTGGAAATCTTTGCAGTCCGTTGTCAAGAATGAGCATCTCAAGAAACAGGTACTTAAACTAAAAAAACCTACAGTATTATTTTAGTATTGGAACAGTTAATAAAAATTTAGGAAGGTCCAAAGAACAGATAAATGATGAGCAACTAGAAAGACAGCTCTGAAGCATGAAATGTTAAATTTGGGCAGTGCCCAATATCTCGGCTACTGCTTGGCACTGATAGTAACTGAATAAGGTCAAAAGTTCTGTATGTTTCTTCTTCTCGTATGAGGGCAGCTGTAATAGCTGTCAGTTGTGAGGGGCTGTAAGAAGAGGCCAACAGGCCCATCCTAAGTCCTAAGAAGTAACTCTGCTTAGTAATTTATACTGACTTCTTGAGGTTGTGCTGGACTATGGGAATTTTTGTCTTCACTGAAATATTGCAGCCAATTTATGACATCAGATAAAAATATGACTGGTCACAGAATTGCCAGAGATATCCCTTGTCATAGCACTAGAAAGTTAGATTAATGTTGCATATAATCTGGGAATATGAAATCCTCCAATAAAACATCTCAAACTCTATGACCACAAAAGGCAAAGATTGTAGCTGAAATAAATTATACTGACTGGTTCTTTTGTAAGCTTTACCCAATGGTTTTATCATTCCATAGTAGAAAACAAATGCCTAGTCTCTGGAAATCATATTTGTCCCAGACTGCCTCCATTGTCTTTGAATTGAATCCTAAAAAGTGGCAATTATCTTATGTTTCACAGGGGGAGAGCAACTGTTCCTATCCAACTCCAACACAGCATCCCTTTGATAGTTGTAGTTGGTGTCTACCTTAAGTTTTTATACTGTGAGCCCTTTGGGGACACGGAACCATCTTATTTATTTTTCTGTGTAAACCACTTTGATAACATTTTTGTTGAAAAGCAGCATATAAATATTTGTAATAATACTAATAATTTATAGTAACTTTCCCATCCCCTTCTTTGCACAAAAGCCCTCTGTGCCCCACAAATCCACTCCAAAGGTCAGAGGGCTGTTTTATTCTGTCCAGTAATCTTTTATGGTTTTTTTAGAAATTTGTCCCAGTGGAGATTTTGTAGAGAGTATGTGGGGATGCAGTCAGAAAGGAAAAGGGAGGGGGGAAAGGAGAAAATGGAGTTGTTTCTGAATAAACTCTTAGTTAAATCTACATAAGATTACTTTGTGACTCTATTGTATTATCTTATGCTGGACTTAGACCATAATAAAGATGATTGATTGATTGATTGATTGATTGATTACTTTGTATTTGTGAGGGAAGCAACTATAAAACATTTGGTGATGAAATTTTAAACCAGCTAAATGTGTGAGCCTGCAAAGCTTGTGAATGTACCTGCAATTTCATTTCATTGCATTACTGGGCGTACATTCCTGAGCTGCTTTCTACTATCGCTGCTGCTGATTGTTTCTCCAGCTTCCTGACTTGCACAACCCTTGAAGGTACTTTTTCCTTCTCAGTCCTAAATTCTATTGCTCACTGGATGCCCACTGCAGCATGTCTCAGATCCCACCACCACCATTTTTCCTGTCCACCCAGGAAAACCTCCTCTTCCCTGGAAACAATGGAGGTCCTACTTCTGCAATTCCTCACTACTCCTCACTATAAAGATCCCTGATTTTACTCCAGCAAAGCAGAAGGCTATATTGCTTCACTGCCTGGGCCCTGAAGGCCAAAGAATATCTAATCATTTGCCATTTCCTGCCAACTTGGAAGGGGATGCCAATTCTAATGAAGCTGCTCTTCAAGCCTTAGACGATCATTTCAACCCTACTTTGAATGTGATTGGTGATTGTTACAAGTTCTTTTCTAGATCCCAACTGCCTGATGAATCTATTGATCAGTATGTCATAGCATTGCATTCCTTAAGTATAACCTGTGAGTTTGCCAGCTTTCCTGATGAAATGATCAGGGATCAGATTGCTATGAAAACAACTGCGCCAAACTACATGAAAAACTGGCACTGCTATTGGAGTGGAAGCTTATATTGGATAAAGTTATAGAGATGGTTAGTAGGGTGGAAAATGCTCCTTCCTGTGCCAAATCGCTCTCTTTTGTACCCTAAAACCAACCACCTAAAATCCAGTTCAGTCTAAATCCTTCCAAACCCAATCTTGTCATATGGCACTGCCCCAGAAAGTGGCAGCACACAAGAAAGGAGGAGCTACCAATGCTACTAATGTTGAGACTCTGCTCACCAAGCCAATTTTGCTCACTGTCCTGCATGGAAGGTCACTTGCAACAGGTGTAAAAAAAAAAAAAAGAACACTTTGCAAGATTTGCAAGTCAGCTGTCTACTCCATTACTGATTCACTATATGATAAGGATGAGGCAAATGAACCATTTCTTGACAGCATTTTAAATATGACAGAACTAGAACCTGCTTCTCCACATCGTCAAGTTAAAGTTACTGGCTGTGAAATATGGATGATGGATGATTCTGGTTTTCTGCACATTATCACTTCCCATCTGCATTACAAGAAACTCCTTACTACATCTGACCTGAACCTACATCCACCCATGGGGATATGAAGGTTCCCATAAATTGTATCTTGCCATAAATGGATATTTCACTACTCTCCTGGAATATAAAGGATGTACTGCAGAATGGGAAATGTATATGTCACAAAAAGGAGTCTCAATTTTGGCCTGGAAACATCAGAATGATTTACGGTTAGACTCAAATAGCACAGAACCCGTATTACTGATGATGCTGATATGATTGCTGATTTCTTGGATTTTTTGCTGATACTCCTGGCACTGGCCATACATTTCAAACATAAAATTCAGATGAAGGCAAATGCAATACCTGTACAACACAAAGTGAGGAATGTACCCATAGCATTGAACCAACCACTTAGAGAGGATCTCTTAAGATGCTGATATTTATTTATTTATTATTAAACTTTTATACCGCCTTTCATTAAAACCATCTCAAGGCGGCTTACAAAACATTTTTAAAAATATAAAACTGTTAAACAGTTAAGCCAGCGTGGTGTAGTGGTTAAAGTGCTGGATTAGGACCGGGGAGACCCGAGTTCAAATCCCCATTCAGCCATGAGATTTCCTGGGTGACTCTGGGCCAGTCACTTCTCTCTCAGCCTAACCTACATCACAGGGTTGTTACGAGGAGAAACTTAAGTATGTAGTACACTGCGCTGGGCTCCCTGGAGGAAGAGCGGGATATAAAATGTAGATGATGATGATGATATTTATTTATTTATTTATTTAACTTATATACCACCCAGACTTTCGTCTCTGGGCGGTTAACTTTCGTCTCTGAGCGGTTGATGATGATAATGATGATAATAATAAACAATAAAATATTAAATTGAAATATAAAAATACAAATCTAATTAAAAGTTTAAAAAACATACACAATGAAACCATAAAATACAGAGCAACAAAAACAACACTCATATAAAAACCTAGGTAAAAAGCCAAGATTTCACTTGCTTTCTATAAACTGTGATGGAGACTGAGAAGTGGATGCTGTTCAGGAGAGCATTCCAAACCCTGGGGGCAATAACTGAGAGGGCCCTGTCCTGCGTGCATGACAGCTGAGCCTCCCTCATTGTTGGCACGCAGAGCAGAGCCCCCTCTGATGACCTTGTCAAGTAGACAGAAAACCTTGGGAGTAGGCAGTCTCTCAGTTATCCAGGGCCTAAAGAATAAAACCAGCACCTTGAATTGGACGTAGAAGCAAATTGGCAGCCAGTGTAGTGCTTTCAAAATTGATGTAATATGATCCCAGCTGGCAGCGCTGGATGAAATTTGAGCTGCTGCATTTTGCACTAGATGCTGCTTCCAAATATTCTTCAAGGGCAGCCCCACATAGAGTGCATTGCAGTAATCCAGCCATGGCATTACTAAGGCATGGGTAACTGTGCTCAGATCTGCCTTTTTGAGAAAGGGATGCAGCTGGTATACTAGGCAAAGCTGTGCAAAGGAACCCCTGGCCACTGCCTCCACCTTCCAAAAGAATAGCCAGGTCCAGCAATACCCTCAAGCTGTGCACATGCTCTTTCAAGGGGAGTGTAACCCCATCCAGAACTGGTTGAATCCCCTAATCCTGATAGGGTCTCTTACTGAACAACGCACCTCCACCTTGTCTAGATTCACTCTCAGTTTGTTAGCCCACATCCATTCCATCACTGCCTCCAGTCCTGACTCAGGACATCCACTGCCTCCCTAGGATCAAGTGATAAGGAAAGATAGAGCGGAATGTCATCTGCATATTGCTGACAACTCAGTCCAAGTCCCCAGTTGACCTCTCCCAGTGGTTTCATGTAGATGTTAAACAGCATGGGGACCAAAACAACCCTATGGGACCCCACAGACCAATGATTAAGGAGCTGAGCAGTAGTCCCCCAGCACCACCTTCTGAATCCTCCCCCTGATAAAGGACCAAAGCTTCTCCAAAGCAGTGAATCCAGTCCCTATACTTAAGAGGCAGTCCAGAAGGAGACCATGGTTGATGGTATTGAACGCTGCTAAGAGATCCAGCAGAACCAACATGTACGCACTCCCCCTGTCACGCTCGTGGTGTAGGTAATCCACTAGGGTGACCAAGGCAGTTTCAGTCCCATATCTAGGACAGAAGCCAGATTGAAAGGGGTCTAGATATCCGTATCATCCAAGATTCTTCGCAGCTGAGATGCCACCACATGCTCTATTACCTTGCTCAAAAAGGGAAAGTTAGAAACAGGCCTATAGTTGTCCAGGTTGAAGGGATCAAGAGAAGGCTTTTTAAATAATGGTCTTACCACCACCTCCTTGAGGCATGGTGGTATCTTGCACTCCCTTAATGAAGCATTGATTATAGCCTCCAACCATCTGCCTGTATCCTCCTTGACAGATTTTATTAGCCATGAAATGCAAGGGTCAAGAGTGCTTAGTGTTACCAGCACACTGCCCAGGATCTTGTCCACATTCTCAGGCTGCACTAACTGAGGAATCCAACACAATAGGACCAGATGGTACCCGAGGCACGTCTGCTGGAACTGCCAAAACCCTGAAATCCAAATCACAGATATGAGCAACTTTATCTGCAAAGTGACATGCAAACTGATGACAACGGGCTCCCCCATTACTTGGGGGGATGTGTGGAGCAATGCCTATGCTACACAGAACAGCTCCACTTTTCTGTACTGAGCAGATGCAATGGAGGCAGAGAAAAAGCATTTCTTCTCTGCCCCCAGCAGCCAGAGTAGTCCCTTAAATGGGCTGTAGCCCATGTTTGGTTGGATTCAACACGATTCTTCCTCCAGTATCATTTCAGCCGTTGTCTGAATTGTTTCATTGCCCTAAGCTCCAAGGAAAACCAAGGAGCAGAATGGGCTGCACCAGAATGGGCTGCACCCTGGAGAGGGCATTTAGGAACAACTGTGTCAATAGCCCAGGCTGTGTCCATATCCACCAGGGCCTCGACGGAGTCGCCAGCTCTGGACACGGGCTGTCTGGAAACCGAGCAGATCCATAAGCCTCCGGGGGAAGACCATTCTAATTGGACATACTATCTTTGTAGAGAAATGTAAATTTTTGCACACACTTGGTGACGTGCTTGGGGCACACAAAATCTCAGAGTGGCGTACATCCCAAAACTGACTTGGTGAAAGCTATTTGGAAAGCACCAGAGCCACACAACAAGGATGCACTTCAATCATTTTTAGGAGTCTGTAAGTTTGCCTCCAAGTTGCTCCATTGCATCTTCTTTCTTAAAAGAATGTAGCATTCGACTGAGATGCATCTTGCAAGGCTAGTTTTCAGCCTATCATATAGGCCCTTGCTGAAAGCCCTGCTAGCACTTCTTTTGACACCAAAAAGTACACTGTTGTAATGACTGATGTTTCTGAATATGGTTTGGGTACTGTCCTGACCCATCAAAATGAGGAAAGAGAAGTTATAGTTGCCTTTGCTTTCACGGTGTTTACTGCTTCAGAAAAGATGTATTCTGTCTTTGAAAAATAAGCTCTAGCATATTTCTGGGTGGTGAGGCACCTCAGGACTTACTTGTAGGACAGAAAATTCACTTTATGGTCAGACCATAAACCCCTTTCTTCTTCACTTATTGTTGGGGATCAAGTCAAGCAACCCTAAGAACAGCCAAATGGCTCAATAGACTTACGGATTTTGATTTCCAGGTGAAATACCTTCCAGGTCGTCAGGATACAACTGCAGATTGTTTATCTTTACTTCTACTTCCAGGTCAAGAGGATATCCCAGAAGATCAGGATGAAGGAGTTGTAATTGCACAAATAGCTTCATCCTCTCATGGAGTGATCACATCTTCTGAATGGAAAGTGGCCCTCAGTGCTGATCAAGTGCTTACTGAACTTAACTCTTACTAACTAATGGATGGCCACACAAAAACAAGGTACCTGAACATCTTCAAACATACATGCACGTAGCAAGTGAGTAGTCTCTTCTCAATGAGCTGGTGCTGAGGGCCGTGCCAACGTTCTTACAAGCTTAAAGTGATCAAAATTGCCCACGAAGATCCCCTGGGTATGAGCTTGACTAAAAGATGAATCAGAGAAAAATTTTGGTGGCCAGGTATGGACAAGCACAGTGAAAATGTAATAAGACACTATATGGCTTGTCCTGTATGTGTCAGCTTGCAGAAGACTTTTGCTATCCCCTTGATTCCAGTAGAGTATCCCAATGGTCCCTGGGGAAAACTTGCTCTGGATATAATGAGGCCTTTTGATAACTAATCCACAAAACAAAGATTTGTTATGGTGAGGGTGGATTACTATTTCAGGTGTCCAGAGGTGATCCAGTTCATGGCTGCAGTTTTTGCAAGAGAATTTCTTCCTGAAGGACTAGTGACTGACAGTGGGACACAACATTTGAAATGGAGCAATATTTGCATAACCACAGGATAAAACTCAGGACTATTTCCTTGTACCACCCTTGAGGAAATGGTTTAGTGAAAAGAACTAACAGATTAGTGAAAGAAAGTTTACAACTGGCTACTGCACAACAACAACTCTGGAAAGAAGCAATCCATGAAACTCTGTTGGGTTCTTGAACTACTCCTCATTTCACTACAGGAAAATCACCTTGTGAACTGCTGAGAGGATACAAAACTACCACCAAATTTAAACAGTGGCAACAACTGACAGGGCTTTCTGTGCCATCTCACTCTGAGGATGCAAAGATTTGTGATAGGGTAAGGGAGAAGCAACAAAATTACAAATTGTATGTAGACTGGAAATGGGATGTGAAACAGTGAACTTTTCAGGTGGGGGACTTTGTTCAAGTACAGCTGCCTTATAAAGTGAGAAAGGGATTATTTGTTTGTTTATTTAAAATATTTTTACCCTGCCCCTCCAATACACTACTGCTTGGTGTGGCTCACAACAATAAAATAGATGCAATGTAAAATAAAAGTAATAAAATGAACCAAATTAAGTAAACAAGTTAAAAGTCAGGCTAAAAACCACAATCAGTATTAAGTTTCAAATTAAAAGTTATTTTAAAAGCTAAAAATTGAGAGTTATAAAAACTAGAGAACCTAGCAGATATAACCAAGGATGGAGCATTAAAAAGCCTCTTGAAAAAGATACGTTTAAATTAAAAAAAAACAAAAAACACTGAGGAAGAGAGCATGGCAAAGCACTTCAGGGAGGGTGCTCCAAAGCCGAGGGGCCACAACCAAAAAGGCCTTCTCTCTAGTCTCCGCCAGTCAGATATCTGTCAGTGGCAGGGCCATGAGCAGGGCCTGAGATGATGAGCGGAGGGCCCTGGCAGGTTCATATGGGCAAATGAGATCCGACAGGTACCCCATCCTCAAGCCATGTAGAGTTTTAAAGGTCAAGACCAGCACCTTGAATCTAGCCTGGAAGTGGACTGGTAAGCAATGAAGCTGCTGCAGGATGAGTGTGATACTCATGAAGCGACTTGCACCCACAAGTATCCTTGCAGCAGCATTCTGGACCAGCTGAAGCTTCTGAACCATCTTCAAGGGCAGCCCCACATAGAGTGCATTGCAGTAATCTATTCTATATGTTACCAATGCATGAGTGACTGAGGTCAGGTCCGGCTTTTCCAAGTAGGGTTGCAGCTGGCGTACCAGCCGTAATTAGTAAAAGGCACTTCTGCACATTGCGGCCACCTGTGCCTCCAAGGACAGCATCGGGTCCAGAAGCACCTCCAAGCTGTGGACTTTGTCTTTCAGAGGAAGTCTGATCCGGTCCAAGACCAGATTTACCTCATTATTCGAATGATCAATTCTACCAACCCAGAGCACTTCTATCTTGTCTGGGTTAAGTTTCAGCTTGTTTGCCCCCCATCCAGTCCAGAACAGCCTCCAAGCCCCAGTTCAGAGCATCCACTGCCTCACAGGTGTCTGCTAACTGTAAAGATAGGTAGAGCTGGGTGTTATCAGCATATTGATGGCACAGCAGCCCACACCCATGGATGACCTCTCCCAGAGGTTTCATGTAAATGTTAAACAACATAGTGCACAGAATAGATCTCTGTGGCACCTCATAGTCCAAAAGGTGGAGCAGGCATCCCCCAGCACCACCTTCTGAGTACGATCCTCCAGGTAGGAGCAGAGCCAACATATAACCATACCCCCAAGTTACAACCTGGAGAGATATTCCAGAAGGATAACATGGTCGATGGTATCGAAAGCAGCTGAGAGGGCCAGGAGGGTCAACAGAGTCACACTCCCTCTGTCTGTCTCCCAGTGTAGGTCATCCACCAGGGTGACCAAGGCAGTTTTCATTCCATATCCAGGTCGGAAGCCAGACTGGGAAAGGATCTAAGTAATCAGATTCATCCAGGACTGCCTGGAGCTGAGATGCCACAACGCTCTCCAACACCTTGCCCAAGAAGGGGAGGTTTGAGGAGGTCAAAAGTTATTTAAGTCATCTAGGTGTAATGAGGGCTTTTTTAGGAGGGGCCTAATGACTGCCTCCTTCAGGAGAGGGGGGACCACCCCCTGCTCTAGAGAGGCATTCAGCACCCCCACCACCCATGGACCCAGTCCCTCCCTAGGAGCCTTCACCTACTATGAAGGGCAAGGATCGAGCACGTACATGGTAGGCCTCAGCCTTCCAAGCAGCCTGTCCACCTCCTCAGGCAATAAATATTGTATGTTCCCAATATTCTGGACCAAAAGAAATAATCAAAATCTGAAGAGATTCTGTCCTATTGGATGATGGAAAGAAATGAAATGGTTCAAGAATTTCCAGCATGCATACTATGAGAAATGTGGGAAGAGAGTCTGGTCTTGAGATAGGAACTGTAGAGGGCTTTGATCTTACCTCCAGTTTTGACCTCACGGATGAGGCTGATGAAAGTGATGGACAATCTGTGCCAGAGAACCCAAGAATTAGGAGAACTGTGCGACAGGAGACTACCTAAAATACTTCAAGATTTTGTCAGTGAATTTTAAATGAATTCAATTCTGATTGTTATAAAGGGGAGGGATGAGTTGTATTCTATCCAATAATATTTTATGTTGTGTTGATTAGTGGTTTGTCCCAGTGGGGATTCTGTAGAGAGTGTGTGGGGTAGTGTCAAGGAGGAAAAGAAGGAGAAATTTCAGTTGTTTCTGAATAAACTCTTAGTTAAATCTACATAAGATTACTCTGTGTTTGTGAGGGAAGCGGCTATAAAAAGGGCCCTTGTGAATAGGTGGGGTGGGACACAGGGGGCTGTAGGGGAAAAGGGAAATCATCCCAAATCAGGTGGAGGGACCTTGTGTGAGCAGCTTCCACTCTTGCAAGATGCCTCTGTCTGATTTTTTGTTTGATTGACTTGTATCCCTCCCCCTGTAGCCCTCCATACACAACCCCATTCCCAAGGGTCCTGATCCACAAATATGATGAATACAACAAATATTTATATACAGCTTTTCAACAGAAGTTCCCAAAGCAGTTTACAGAGATATAAATAAATATAATGGCTTCCTGTCCCCCAAAGGGCTCACAGTCAAAAAAAGAAACATAAGATGATAGGGATGTTCACAAAATACTTCAGGTACATCCCAGGGGGCAGGTCCTACCTGTCCCTCCTGCGAGCCTCCACCGTCCCATTGTGGCGCTGTACTCCATAAATGTCCACCTTGAAAGCAGCAGCCCATGCTGCTGTCTCCTTTAAGTTGCCCGCCGCAGCAACAGGATGCTGCTCCCAGCATCCCTTCCTGGCCCTGCAAATGGCATTGGCACATGCATCAACACCATTTTGTGTGCCGACACCACATGAGGGATGCTGCAAGCAGCATCCCGTCACTGTGGCGGATGCCTTAAAGGAGGCGGCAGCATGGACTGCTGCTTTCATGGTGGACCTTTATGGAGTATAGCGCCGTGATGGAGCAGCGGAGGCTCACAGGAGGGATAGGTAGTACCTGCCTGCCTTTTGTTAAGGGAACCCCTTGCCCCATACCAAAACGTTTTGGCTGTAGGAAGCCGAATCATTTTGGCGCCTCTTCAAAGAGGCACAGAAATTATTCAGGCACATCCCTATAAGATAGACCCCAGCAACAGCCACTGAACGGTTGCTATACTGGAGATGGATAGGGCCAGCTGCTCTCTCCCTGCTAAATAAAGAGAATCACCACTTTTAAAAGGTGTCCCTTTGCTCAGTTAGCAGGGACATCAAAAAGCCACAACAAAGCTTTCTGAGGGCCCAGAGGGCTTCTGTGGGGAGGAAGGAGCAGGAAATTTCTCTGGGAACTTCCATGTGCAGTAGTTTGTATTCAGCTCTTAGTTTTAACAAAAACTGCCAACTTTAGGCAAGATATTCAGGATTTCATTTTCAGCATCTCTATTTGATTTTCAGAATAATAGAATTTTAGAGTTGGAAGGGACCTTGGAGGTCTTCTAGTCCAACTCCTGCTTAGTGCAGGAGACTGCTACAGCATCGCTTGCAAATGGCCATCCAACCTCAGTCATATTCTGCAATTTGCTGTGTGATTATGGCATTGCACAGGTTCACAGCAGCTGCATATAATAATATAGAACTCCCTTTAAGATGCTGCATAAATAAAATAATTAAAAACATAAAACTTATTTTATACTTTGAAAGATATATTTGCTGAAAAAACTATGTGAAGTTGGATTTCTGCTTGTAGAAAAAGTGTTTTTTCTGCATTGCCAGTCCCACCCCCCCATTTTGTAATTAATAGATTTAGGAGTCACATAGAATAAATTACAATCCACAGGCATTGTTTGTTTGTTTTAGTACATTTCTATACTCTTCCATACAGAAGTCCCTGGGCAGTTCACAATCTGAAAACAACCATTAAAACACGATTAAAACAATTTAAAAATACAAATAAAAACCCAAAGCTAAACTAAAAGCCTGGCTAAACAGTTATGTCTTCGTCCTTCTTTAAAACATTCAGAGAAGGGGAAACTCTAATTTCATTAGGGAGTGTGTTCCAGAGTCTCAGAAGTAAAAAACAAAAACATTTGCTACATTAGGTTTTTAGGAATATGTTTTCTTCACTGTTTTTCATATAAGGCTGCATAGTGCAGAGTTTTATGTTACAGAAAAAGAAGATAAACACACTTTCTTAGTAACAGACCTGTTGGATCTTTCATATGATCTGCACTCTCTGAACAAGTAATGGCATTTATGAGAAGCACTGAGCTATGCATTCATATGTGCATGCATCTGAGATTTCATTTATACTATAAACATAAGGTTTAGCAGTCACTCAAACTGTTCTGATGTGAATGATCAGCCCTCCAATATAGTAACCTTTCCTTTTGAAATTGATAATAAATCGGCCTTCTCACATGGTTTCAAGTGATAATTCTTAAAATCCTACATCATGGACAGCTGTAATGTTTACCCCAATTTTTTTGGTAATATTTCCTGTTTACTGAAGTCCTCCCATAACAATGTTTAGCCAATTTGATTTTACAGTTATGGATGCTGAATTTTTAAGTAAGTCTCATATGCCTCATCTTGTGCTATTCAGTCATGTCTTAAGCTCCCATACTGATTCCAAAACTAACAGTTGGACTCAGAGGTAGTCAGCTGCTGAACTAGCTATTTACAAACGTCAGCATCAGCCAATAACTAGCCATTCATTTTTAAATGTATGTTTAGAGTCATTTTGTTATAATTGTCTGAAGAATGAATAATGTAAATTGTAGAAGTGGACTTTGATTTGAGGTATTTGGCTTAACCTAGTTGGAAGGGCCAGACCATAATATACATAATATCAATTGTAAAAGGGGGTGGAGAGCCTTTTTGCTAATAGGTAATATGTAAAATATACCTAACAAGCTGTATATAAATATTCATAGTCATAATAGGTAAAATGTCATTGGTAGACACAGAAGACAGGGTTGATACAAGGGAAAGTGAACAGTATGTTGGCATGATTATGGACTCAAGATTAGAAAGCAGAAATTTAAGAAGACCTTTTGTGGACATAGTGATAGTCAAGATGGGAAGTGGTTCTGGCATGAATGTGTACTTCAGCAAAAGTAGGGTGAAGGTAAATATGAATAATAGCTAAACACTTATAAACAGGTGCAGCACATTTTGTCTCCCCTGAAGACGTGCCACTGTTATGTGATAGCTCAGCTTCTGTACAGCTGGAGAGCCTGTGATATTGAATGTGCATCACTCTGCTTAGGGCATATAAATGAATATGTCCTGGTAAAGTCACATCAGAGATTCTGAATATTCGTCTAACAATTAACAGAATTATTCTGATTCTCTAAGTGTTTCATTAGTAATCATATGATTTTTTTCTACAAATTCTGGCTTGTGTTTTTGCATGCTTGACCCAGAACATATTGAATCAATATGGTATTTAAGTTTATATACCTAACAAACAGATAAAACATTCAGAGCTACCCTCATAAAAGAGTGGATATAGATAATTTCTACTAGTAAAAGAGAACTCAGCCGCTCTCCAGATGTATATTTTACAATTTAGAAGATGCAGATATCTAAACTGTTGAGACCAATTGTCTTCCATTTTCTCAGACTAGAATGCACATTTAACCCATCTTTCTTTTTGTCTTTCTCCTTCACCCACTCACCACTGCATCTATCTACTTTAAAAAAAATACTGTAAAATAATCCTAAACATAATAGAAAGGCTATGGTGGTACCATTGGTGTGAACCATCTTAGACTGGAGCACATACTATTTGTTGGTACCAGCACAAAAGCAGAAGACCAGAGGTCTTAAGGAAACACAAACAGTGGCTTCCTAACCCACCCACCCCACAGGCCAAAATTCCAATCCACAGGAGACCTCATCCAACTACTATTTATTGAATGAAAAACAAGCATGATAACATGAGTCATGTGCTTCAACTAACACCTAGTTTGACCCTGAGAGACTGAGGAAAGTTTCTAAGTTTTCAGAAAAGAAAGTATCCAGAAAAGAGTATACACACATATTCTGTCATAGTACATGTATGATGTTTGATCTTTCTCATGTTCTTTGCTCTGGGTTGTAGCACAAGGAAAACTCTACTCACAAAAGGAAGTGTCTGAATTTCTGTATGCTGTATGTTACTCAGTGAATGTAGCCTTTTTTGTTTTATGTATTATTAGTAGTATTAGTATTAATTGACTGATATGTTACTTAGCCTATTCTATTGAGCCTATTCTATTGGGGAGGGGAGAGAAGCAAATATTGTGTCTGCATCCCCCTCACTGCTTGCTGCCCTATGAAACAAGCCTTCAGGGTAACTAATTTACTTGCTGCTTGTAAGGGCAGTACTCTTCCTCCACCTTCGTATGACTCTATAACATAACTGTTATTCCATCTGTATGCATGGCATTTTACATACAGAGAGAAGAAAAGTCCCTCACTTTTATTTCTCTCTCTCTCTCTCTCTCTCTCTCATATCTGTAATAAATGTGAGTAAGTGTTCTCAGCCTAAATGGACTTTCCAAACAAGAGACTTTAGTGTAGCTGATGGTAGAAATAAACAAAATAAACAAAATCAAATTGCTATCCCCTTCATGCTCTACTAGAAAGTTCCAGGGGATATACTACTACTACTACTACTACTACTACTACTACGAAGAATATTTATATACCACTCTTCAACCAAAGTTCACAAAGCAGTTTACAAAGAAAAATACATAAATAAAATGGGTAATCACTTTTGTTCAATCTGTTCAATTTCCTCCAGTATCTTTAAGATGCTTGCTCAGATACTGTGCAATGCAATGCAGGCGGAAGGAGCCACGCCTGTGCTGCTGCTTCAGTGGAAACAGCGCAACTGCATTTGTGCAACATTATACTGGAGCAGCAACTCCATTGATGCAGATTCTACTGACACCTCAGTGCGAGGTCCTACTGCCTGGCCTTCATCACCTTGCATAGTATGTGAGCATTTAACTGTTGAATGAAACACATTCCTTCCGTCCTTACATATAAGAAGGATTAGAGCAAACATTGCTATGTCAAGAATTCCTTTCCACAACATTGGCAACATCAATTACATCAACAAATTGAGAGCCCTTAATTATTTCAGTTCAATATTCAGCAAACTGAATTGCTTTCAGTTCACACAGTGGCTGACAGCCTAACTAACAAAACCACCCACATATGGAGGGGCTACAGGGATGTGGTGGGGGGCTGTACACAACTCCCCATCTCTCTCTGTCTGCAATCTTACACAAGGAGGTGAAACTTCCCAGCTCTGCCTCTTTCTTTTCTTACGGACTACTTCTGGAACGTGGGCAAAGCTGGGAAGTTTTGCTACTTGCAACCTTGCACATGTAGAGGGACTATGGGAGCTCCACATGGGGCCCCATCACATCCTCACAGTAAGAAAGAGCAATTCAATTGTAGAAGCCTGTTTCTATGCATGGATAGCATTACTTCTATTGGGCTCCATCTGTTCACAGGCAAAGAAAATGATGGGGGAGGGAGGAGAGGAGGAGGTAACTAGATCATTACTGAGAAATTGTTATTTAGATAACATTTGATAGTTCTAGCTCAAAACCACTTACAACATAGTATTTTGCATACATAAGATAGTTTTTAGATTTTCCCCCACGGATGCACAAACAAGAAAGCCTTCCATTGGGAAGGATCCCACTGTAGCTTGTTGGAAGCTTATCCTGTGAAATGAAAACATCACAGTATCATCTTTGAGTAAATCACATTCTGTTAAAATGTTTTTCTATGTATACATCTCATGGATGCCAAACGTTATGAGAGGATTGACCTCTATCTTTCTCTCTGCTGAGGAATGTTCCAAACTGCTGACAAAATCAGAGGTATTAATAGCTTTAAAATTAAATGACATGTATATTATATTCAATTGGCAGGCAAAGCTGAAATTTAAACTGAGATTTTGAATAATACATAATCATTAACAATGAAGTCATTAAAATGCCAAACGAGAGTCAAAATGTGTTGCAAAATTCATAGAAAAGGAACCTCCACAACACACACACCGAAAACCAGGGCACTAGCAGTCAGTGGCTGACATCCAGACTAACACTGTGCTTGCGCATGCAACACAGTTGTGCACTAGGCAGGTTCGGTTCGAGTCTAAACTGAACCCAAATCAGATCGGGTCAGTTTGGTCCGGCACCCCCTTGAATGCCCTCCTTGGTTCAGTCCGGGGGGGAGGGTGTGAGTTTTTTAAAAAACAATTTTTTAAAACTTACCCCTTCTGGGCATTCCCCCCCCCCGCCAGCCTCCCTTATGCCATAAGCTTGCCTTATGCCATCAGCCATTTGGCTGCTCTTCGGCCTCTTGTCAGCCTTTCCCCCTTGGCATGGCCATTTTGGAGGCCGTCACACCTGCACAATAGGCCTCTGCGTGGCCTAGCATGACCCAGGCCATGCAGAGGCCTATTGCGCAAGTGCAGCAGCCTCCAAAAGCAACTGAATGACCGATTTATGGCATAAAGGAGGCCAGTGGGGGAGGGGGAACCTCTGCAGACCACCCTGGAGTGGTAAGGTGTTTTTTGTTTTTTTTTAAAATTCTTTTTAAAAAAACAACTCGCGAACCCTGGACAAAACGGGAAGTGGTTCGGTTCAACCCCAAACAGTAGAACCAAACTGGTTTGAGGTCGAACACGTTCAATGTCGAGCCTGTTCTCACATCCCTATTGTGCACACTGGAAGGATACAGAACTGTAAGAAGATGGGGATGCTCAATGTTGTGCATTCTTTTGTACAAGCATTGTGCTTGCACAACAAGAGTAGTGGAATTGGAACTGACATCCAGACTAGTCTGTGTTAACACAACAAAAGAAGTTGGCTGTATTGTGTGCCCTTAGAGCAGGCTTCCCCAAACTGCGGCCCTCCAGAGGTTACTGAACTACAACTCCCAGCATCCTTAGCCATAATTTATTGTGGCTGGGTATGCTGGGAGTTGTAGTTCAGCAACATCTGGAGGGCCGCAGTTTGGGGAAGCCTGCCTTAGAGCATGGCCAGTTGTGCAACACATTGTGCAATTTATCAACATCTTCCACTGGTGTAAGAACTAACCTTCTTGTGCTAGTGGAAGGAACTTGACTTTTCTCTAACGTCCTTGTGCTAAGGAACAGCATTATATTAGCACAATCCTAGTCTGGAACACAAACACTTGACTTAGTAGAACTAGCTTTAGTAGAACTAGCTTTCAAAACACATGACTTAGTAGAACTAGCTTTAGTAGAACTAGCTTTCAAAATATCCTTGTCCTAGTCTAGATTTCAGCCTGTAGATTTCTCATAAACACTGTGCATGGTTTAACATACTAAGAACATAAGAACAGCCCTGCTCGATCAGGCACAAGGCCCATCTAGTCCAGCATCCTGTTTCACACAGTGGCCCACCAGATGCCTCTGGGGAGCCCACAGGCAAGAGGTATGTGCATGCCCTCTCTCCTGCTGTTGCTCTCCTGCAACTGGTAGTGAGAGGCATCATGCCTCTGAGGCTGGAGATGGCCCACAGCCACCAGACTAGTAGCCGTTGATAGACCTGTCCACCATGAATCTGTCTAAACCCCTTTTAAAGCCATCCAAGCTGGTGGCCATCATCACATCCCATGGTAAAGAATTCCATAGATTAATTATGCGCTGTGTGAAAAAATACTTCCTCTTGTTGGTCCCAAATTTCCCAACCTTCAGTTTAATGGGGTGACCCCTGGTTCTAGTGTTGTGAGAGAGGGAGAAAAATTTCTCTCTGTCCCCCCTCTCCACTCCATGCATAATTTTATACAGCTCGATCATGTCTCCCCTTAGTCGCCTCTTTTCCAGTTTAAAGAACCCCAGATGCTGTAGCCTAGCCCCATAAGGAAGGTGCTCTAGGCCCCTGATCATCTTGGTTGCCCTCTTCTGCACTTTTTCCAGTTCTACAGTCTCCTTTTTTAGATGTGGTGACCAGAATTGTACGCAGTACTCCAGATGTGGCCGCACCATAGATTTGTATAAGGGCATTATAATATTAGCATTTTTATTTTCAATCCCCTTCCTAATGATTCCTAGCATGGAATTAACCTTTTTCACAGCTGCCGCGTAATGAGACAACACTTTCAATGACCACGACCCCAAGATCTCTCTCCTGGTCAGTCACCGACAGCTCAGATCCCATCAGCGTAAATGTGAGGTTGGTGTTTTTTGCCACTATGGGCATAACTTTACACTTGCTTACAGTGAACCTCATTTGCCATTTTGTTGCCCACTCACCCAGTTTGGAGAGATCTTTTTGGAGCTCCTCACAATCCATTGTGGATTTCACTACCCTAAATAGTTTAGTGTCATCTGCAAATTTGGCCACTTTGCTAGTCACCCCAACTTCTAGATCATTTATGAACAAGAGCACTGGTCCCAGTACCAATCCCTGGACCCCATTTCCTATCTACCTCCATTGTGAAAAGGAAAAGTGTGCCGTTGAGTTGGTTTCAACTCCTGGCGACCACAGAGCCCTGTGGTTGTCTTTGGTAGAATTCAGGAGGGGTTTACCATTGCCTCCTCCCATGCACTATGAGATGACACCTTTCAGCATCTTTCTATATTGCTGCTGCCCGATATAGGTGTACAAGTGGGGATTCGAGCCAGCAACCTTTTGCTTGATAGTCAAGCATTTCCCCACTGAGCCATTAGGTGGCTTATCCATTAGGTATCCATTGTAAAAACTGTCTATTTATTCTATTCTCTGTTTCCTGTCCTTCAACCAATTACTAATCCACACGTGAACCTGTCCCCATATTCCATGACTGTTAAATTTACTCAAGAGCCTTTGGTGGGGAACTTTATCAAAAGCTTTTTGGAAATCCAACTATATTATGTCAACCTGATCACCTTTATTCACATGCCTGTTGACACTCTCAAATAACTCCAAAAGGTTAGTGAGGCAAGACTTGCCCTTGCACAAGCCATGCTGGTTCTCCTTCAGCATGGCCTTTTCTTCTATAGGCTTAACAATTTTGTCCTTATGTATGCTTTCTATCAATTTAACCGGCACCGAAGTTAAGCCTGTAATTTCCCAGATCTCCCCGGATCCCTTTTTGAAAATCAAAGTCACATTGGCTACTTTCCAGTCCTCTGGTACATAGCCTGATTATAGGGACAAGTTATATATTTTTGCTAGGAGATAGGCAATTTCACATTTGAGTTCCTTCAGAACTTTTGGGTAGATGCCATCTGGCCTTGGCGATTTGTTAATTTTTAGTTTCTCAAGACAATTTAGAACATCTTCCCTTGACACCTCAAATTGGCCCAGTTGCTCAGCTGCTAAACCTGAAAAACTCAATTCTAGAGAGGGTATATAGTCAGTATCCTCCACCGTGAAGACAGATGCAAAGAACTCATTCAGTTTCTCTGCAATCTCCTTACCATCCTTAATAATCCCTTTCACATCCTCATCATCTAAGGGCCTAACTGCCTCCCTGGCAGGTTTTCTACTTCTGATTTATTTAAAGAAGTTTTTTGTTATTCCCCTTGACACTTCTAGCTATATGGTCATCAAATTCTTTCTTTGCATCCCTTATTATGTCCTTGCATTTCTTTTTCCATAGTTTATGTTCCTTCCTGTTCTCTTTATTTGGGCTGTACTTCCATTTCCAAGTCTTCTATCCATAGCAAATGTACTTCCATAGTCTTCTATCAATAGCAAATGTTCCAATATAATGTATGACCTTACAATTGTTTAGTTCCCTTTTTAAAAAAATCCAACATGGGAAATAATATTTTTTATTTATTTATATTTACAGTATATACTGCCCTTTGTCCAAAGACCCCAAGGTGGTTAACAACAAGATAAAACAATAACATCCAATAAAATATAAAAATAAATATTAAAAATAATATAAAATAAAATATAAAAATCAGATAGAACAATAAAACTCAATAAAAGCCATAAAGCCAGAACAAAATGTAGCTAAAAAATTAAAAAAAACCAAGGACAGCTCATTGGCTGTCACTCTCCTGATTTGATGCAGCACAGGCATGTACCAATACAAAGATAATTTAATAGACTATCTTTGGGAACTGGTTCAGACAAACAGTTTTGAGTTGCCAAGCCCTGTACTAGCTTTTCCCTGTGATGCCTGTTATTGGCTCCCCTGCAGACAGGGGAGACCTTGCCTCAGTATCAAGGTTCCCTTGGTCTGATGTGTTTGTCCATTTGCTTTTCTTGTCTGCTTGGCATGCCCTCTGGTCTATCCTTGACTCCTGATTACTTGCTTGACCCTTTGGCTCCTGATTGTGGATACGGCTTGATTCCTGGCTTAGTCCTGAGTCTTAGCTCCTATCTAGATCCGCTGACTCCTGATCATCTACCAGGTTTGACAGTGTGTTATTGGCTCTCTAATCTTGGCTTTGAACTTTCACTCCTTAATGACTGCTGCCCACAGCTCAGCTACTTGAGAGCAAACTTTCTTGACTGGCTGTTTCATTGTAGCATTTACACTGCAGATATGCATAAGAATATTTTAACTGAATGGTTAGTTACATATACAGGTGAAACTCGGAAAATTAGAATATCGTGCAAAAGTCCATTAATTTCAGTAATGCAAATTAAAAGGTGAAACTGATATATGAGACAGACGCATTACATGCAAAGCGAGATACAGCTCGTACAGCTCATGAAAACCCCAAATCCACAATCTCAGAAAATTAGAATATTACATGGAACCAAGAAGACAAGGATTGAAGAATAGAACAATATCGGACCTCTGAAAAGTATAAGCATGCGTATGTATTCAGTACTTGGTTTGGGCCACTTTTGCAGCAATTACTGCCTCAATGTGACGTGGCATGGATGCTATCAGCCTGTGGCACTGATGAGGTGTTATGGAAGACCAGGATGCTTCATTAGCGGCCTTCAGCAATTCTGCATTGTTTGGTCTCATGTCTCTCATCCTTCTCTTGGCAATGCCCCATAGATTCTCTATGGGGTCAGGTCAGGCGAGTTTGCTGGCCAATCAAGCACAGTACACTGTATACTTTTCAGAGGTCCGATATTGTTCTATTCTTCAATCCTTGTCTTCTTGGTACCATGTAATATTCTAATTTTCTGAGATTGTGGATCTGGGATTTTCATGAGCTGTACGCCATGATCATCACAATTATAACAAATTAAGGCTTGACTTATCTCGCTTTGCATGTAATGCGTCTGTCTCATATATCAGTTTCACCTTTTAATTTGCATTACTGAAATTAATGGACTTTTGCATGATATTCTAATTTTCCGAGTTTCACCTGTAATGCACCACTAGTGCAACTGTGATTACTAGTGCCATTTTGTGCACAGTTAACATTCACTAAGGTCATTCTCACAACCATTCCTGGGGTGGGGGGGGAGGCAAAGTTGAACTTACATAGACACACATTCCCATGACAAGTACCATTTAATACCCCACCTCCCATAATTATGGTTTCAATTTGCCCAACAATACAGTTTGAAATAGCATTGAAAAAATGGTAGCACATTTTGAAAAACTAGGTTCTTAGCAGACTAGAATGCACAATTTGTATTTTTCTCAATACCAATATTTGCATTATGAACTTCAAAAAGTATATTGAACTTTTCCTGCCTGTACTCCTTTGCAATTTGAAAATACAAGTGAATATTAACATTCAGGTTATTGACTTTTGATTTCAGAAATAGTAGCCCCCTGGGTAGGCCAGGGCAGGTACTGCCAGAATAGATCCTGTATGGTATAATTGGAACCTGACAGAATCTGGCGTTTGTTGGCATTTCAGACACCAGTATTGGTTTTTGGATGTAACGTAGTATTTTTTATGTGATTATGTATGCTTTTTATTTTTGCAAGTAATATTGTGGTACACACTTAAACAGTATATATATGCACCCATTTATCTTTTCCTAGCATCTACCTTTTGATTTATCATACATGTAATAATAATAACAACTTCATGTATTAGCCACCTCATAACAATTGTTCTCTGGGCAGCTCACAATTTTAATAATGTAAAACAGTTTTAAAAACTATTAATGTTTTATGTAGCTAAAAAGTTAAATCTATAATTGCTTATTCAAAATGCAATTATTGGTCTATTGCAAGACACTTGGAGATGCATTAATCCCAGGCCACATACTGAATGCATCAGCAGAAACTTTAGGAAGATGAGAAGCTCCTTCTGTTTCCTGCAGTGGGTTACAGATGCCTCAAAAGATCACATTCACAAGCTTAGCACGTATATTAGGTTTTAGGCATTTATAGATTTCATTCATATATGTATAAATATTCTATTTTTGTCTTGAAAAATAATTCTGCAATGGAGATTTTTTAAAAGCTGATTGTTATTGTGTAAGTTTTTTAAACCAAAGAGCAGTTAGTTAATTTCTTAACAGCCTCGGCTAAACATAGTTACCATAGTGAGAGGTGAATTTCCAGGTCTCAGCATTCCAGACATGGCAAGCTGATGGAAACTAATGGAAAAGCTTAAGTAAGGGTATTTTAGGGATGCCATTGAGATGTGCTATATTAGAGTTGGGTTGTCAAATTTCCAGCCATCACCTGATCTTAATCCCAAACTATTTTGCATAATTAATTGTTTTAATGGTGGTTGAAAAAAGAATTCTTTAAAATTTCACCATTCATCATTTTTGAACATCCGATTAAAAAGACAGCATGGCATATCATAGATGCACTTATTTTTGTATATTTTATCAGCATTCTTAACTTGCAGAGAATGTATAATGCTAATTAACCATTCTATACATTTTAATTGCGATCGGAAATCCTCATGTGCCCCCTATTATTTACAGCAGAATAATAATAATAATAATAATAAACAAACAAACTTTTCTCCTCAAAAAACATTGTACTAGCACACCTGGTGTTACATGTATAGTTATGTTGATACTCAGATTTCTATTAATATTATACATTAACACACATTCATATGAAACTAATGTCTTTCTCCCTAGGTCCGCATAAATATTTATGAACATGTAAAGGAATGAGGGAGTAGGGAGAAGGAGGAGCAAAGTATTATCCAACATTGGGCTGGAGCACTGCGTTGTGAATGGGTTTGTGGGGACAGGGGAAGCGAGGGAAGAATATTCTCAAGGCCATTCTTTCTCTCTGTATACACAGTCTGAAAGCAAAAATGGGCAAAGGATCTGGTGTATTTCTGACGCTAACAAGTTGAGAGAGAGAGACTGATGATGTCTTTTTATAAATTGCTTTAAAAATATGTATGTTCCTAATCACACAAAAAGAAAATGTTTTCTTCAAAATCACAAGTACATTAATGGAGAATCATTCACCCATACAAAAGTAAGATCTTGAAGTGGATCATTAAATAGTAATATGTAGCACGTGCAGCTTCTCTCTACACCAACTATCAATGAAACCTTTTCTATTTTAAATGTTTGCATAGATGGCCTTATTTCTACATACATTACTTGATATAGCTCTGCTAACATTAGCACCACAATTGCAGTATGATCCTTCAGGCAGCTGGCAATACTCTAATGCTTTTGGATAGTGACATAAAAGGGAAAGGGGTATATCTTCTTTCAGTGTGCATGTGTAGCTCCAATTAGTGTTAATAGGAGTTACGTGCTCATATTGGGAGGAAAACATATCCCTGAAATATGTAACTATATTTACTTTTGGGAAATAAATATACCCTACTGGCACTGCATATTACTTTTAGTGTAAACATCTGTTCTCAAGAGAGAGAAAAGTACTCTTAGAAGTCCTTTCACATTTTATTTTATAATCTTTCTTCTGAACAACTTTGATCAATGTACATGGAGTATGTGACAATATCTTTACTTTTAAGACTCTTGTCTACAATAATAACTGAACTCCCACTAAAACTATTGGCAAGGATAATTTTATAATCCTAAAAGTGTTCTGTTGTTTATAACTGTGTCATCATTTTTGTGGCCTATAGAACAACAAAACAATGGCCCAAATTTTCCACAGCTTCTAAGCTGTGTGACTCTCAGAAATATATTTCTTCAGGCAGCAGGTCTTTTGCAGGAAGGGGGAAGAAGTGAAAATAGCTGCCCCAGTGCCCCTCCCCACTTGCTGGGCTGTGAGACAAGCTTGCAGTGAAGCTAGTGCCCTGGCTCTATACAAGATTGGAGCTCTTGTTCTCCCCTCATAAAACTGTGGAGAATGTGGACCAGTATGCGTAATAGTGTTTTATTCTATACTTTGTAAATCTGAAGTTCTTCAGCTTACACTGGTTGGCACATGTAGCATCAAGCAGATAAATGATGGCATCCTAATCTACTTAACCCATTCAACTGCTTCAGCCCAGAAAATTACATATTACACTGTTCTATTTTGCCATGTACTAGTTATTTTGTATTTTGCAAATAAATTACATATTTTCCTATCTTCCATAACACATACTCTAGATTAAGAATGTTAGCATGATGCCTTTTCGTAAAACCTGTTGCATCATTATTCCCATGGGAATGTACATGGAAAAGGAACCATAGGGATAGTTGTGTAGGCTTGAATGGGATAGGGAAAAGATAGAATCCTAAGGTGAAGGGTCAGAAGAAGTTGAGGAGGAAAGAGGCAACAGAACAAAGGGCAAGAGAAGTGGAGAAAGCAAAGGTACCATTTCATTTTGCAGTGGAGAGCAACTTTTAATCATTTGGTGTCTAGAAACTGTGCATAGGTCTGAAATATAGGCACTCCAGTAGCCTGATCACATTTGCAATATCAGTTTGTTAGACTACTTTCCTCTGTTCAACCCCCTGGGAATCCTGGGCAGAAGCAAGGAATCTAAGAAAGGACTGGAGGAAGCAGGGTCTAAAGGGAAGGGAAGTCCGATATGGCAGTCCCCTGTCCACTCAACTATAGTTCAACCTTATGGCCACTTATCCCTATACATTCCCACCCTTCAAATGGACATCTTGCTGGTTAATTGATAATATGGAATGCACTCCTGGCAGATATCTGTAATTTAGGTTTGCTGTTGACCTTTAAGAGAGGCCTAAAAACTTACTTGTTTGGCCTGGAGGCTTTTCACACATGGCTCTATGCCTCAGGGTATCTGAAGAGCGAAGCAGATTCGAGGCATTTTAATTTGAGGGATTAGATGGACCATTCCTATAGCCATCAATACCTCCTTCGCATAGCCATCAGCACCTCCATCAACACCTTTGGAGAAAGCAGAAGCCCCGGAGTTTTTTTTTTTTTTAAAGCTGCTGGAAATAGAGGATTTTTTTACCCTGGACATAACTTGGGTTAAGCTGGAATTCACAGCCTCCCTCCGGAGAGAAACAAAGCCCTGTCTGTCCTGGTCCCTGATAGCCCACAGGGATGTCGGGTTAAATCCAGTGAATATGTGGACTGGCACACTACAATCAGGAGTGGATTTTGGGGGGAAAGCCCTGTCTGTAAAACCTCCTGGCCTTCCAAGGTTTTATAATTGTTTTTTAAGTGTTTTTAATTAGTTTTAAATGGTTCTGAATTGTTTTTATATTGTTTTAAGCAGTTTGTTTTAAATAGTGTTTGTTTTTATGTTTTTTAAACTTGTGCATGACCCAGAGCCTTTGGATGCCCAGAGTCTAGAAATGAAATGAAATGAAATGAAATAAATAAATAAATAAATAAATAAAATGTAGAAGGGAGCTTTCATTACAGCAATCATTAGAGTATATAGTTCATGATTCTAAGGAAGACTAGAACAGTACAAAGACAAAAACAAAGTACAAAAACAGTACAAAAAAAAAGACAAAAACAGTACAAAAACAAAACAAAGACAGCAAGTGTTAAGAAATTAGATATTAACTAACGTAAAGGTCTGGTAAGGAAGGTCCAGTAGGAAGGACACCTAATAAGGAAAAGAGTGCAGGAAACTTAGCTTCTTCTTTTTAATGACAGTACTCTAAGCCAAAAGCAGAATAATGCCATTATAAGTTAAAGAGATCAATGTAACCTCAATTAAGGGATACCTAATAGCCTAAAATTCAAACATAATGAGAAGCGAAAAACTAGTGAAGTGAGTAAAAAGATAGGTTGTTCTCACCACCGAACTGGGGAGGGTTAGCAGGGGGACAGGCTCTGATCTACCTCTCCACACACAATCAAACCTCCCCAGGATCGTGTGCTCCTGGCACAAGGTCAGTGCCACAGCAAGCGGCAGAGCCAGAAGCTGGAAGAAGAAGTCCTCTGGCATCCCACAATGCACCGTGCCAGGAACATGGTGCATTGAGGGATTTTCCTGCTGCTGCTGCTGGGCACTCTTGCCACCTGGCTTTGTGCATACTTCGGCTGCCGACCGGTGACTGGGATAGAAGGTTGCACTTGTGCCCTTCTGCCTTGGTAAAAGCCCAGGGGGAAATCCTCAGGATATCCTGTGGGGCAGCACCAAGATTGGGCCCAACCCCAGCGCTCCACACAGGCAGCTCTAAGCCTGAGTATACAGCAGTCGTACTTGTATAAAGAACCAGTATAAGGGAGCCAAGGCAAAATATGACTTAGAACTGGCTACAAATACAAAAAATGCAATAAAACATCTAAGATATAAATATTTAATCATTTTGCATTTATGGACCCCACTGTCCAGATTCAAAAGTATTACCCATGGTTCTCCACCCCATTTATATATTTTAATAAGACCCCAAGGTATTTTTCACACAGAGCTTTCAAAGACCTTTAGCTCACATCTCCTCCAGAATTGAGGGTGTGCATTCACATATTGGCCAGATTTACCCCAAAGTCCCTGTGAGCTATCAGAGAGCACTTCACACACAATTTGGGCTTTTCACTGTGCATTAGAATGTAGCATGATTTATATCAGGAGTTAAAAATCCACTTTTTGTCTCAGGTCCCCCCCCCCCAACTTCGAGTTCTCAGTAAAGCCTCGCAGGAAACTCATGGTAAAGCCTGCTGTGTGAGGAACGCCCAAGAAAAACAGCACTCCAGATATCTATTTTTAAGACGTTCTGGTAAAAAATAATTGAATGTGAGCAATTTTAGTTTAAAGTTCAGACCATTTACCGCAGCCTCATGAAAGGATACCGGCAAATATAAAAAAGTAACAGTAGAAGTGGTAGCTGGCATTCCCTGCCATTGTCGGAAGGTGGAGCAAGAGCTCTGACCTTACAAGGTTTGGGTGGACTAGCTGCACTTGAGGCTTGCCTCACAGTGCATGGGAAGGGGGTTGGGCATACGATTTTCACTTCTCTCCCCTCCCTGCAAAAGCCCTGTTAGCTTGAAAGAATATATTCCTGTTGGCTGCATAGTATGCTGTGAGGAAAGCCTTGAGCACACTCGTTTACCGCTCCTTGCTCTTACTTCACCCTCTCAAGGCAATGTCAGCCAACTGAAACCTAGTAGGGATGTGCACGAACCGGCTTGGCAGCAGTGGGTGACAAAGGGATCGGTGATTTTTAAAAGGAGGAATACCGGTCCTTACCCGCTGCTCTGCTGCCCCACCTCTCATCAGGACCGGCACTGGCATGCAAAACGCTGTGCGCAGGCTGCTGGGAACAGGGGAGTGCCCACACACGGTCTTTTGCATGCTGGCACTGGGCCTGGGTGAGTGGTGGGGCAGCAGAGCATCAGGTAAGGACCTGCATTCCTTTTAAAATGAACCAATCCCCGCCCCAATGGACTGGCTCAGGTGTGCCCGCCCGAACCAGTTTAGCAGTTATTATTATGCCAAACATATTTCAGTGTTTGGGGGGGGGCGGGGGTGGAGTTTGCCTAATGCAATGACTTCAATAGGAATGACTTAAGTAAGTGCTTAAATATTTTTTAAAAAAACCAGTGAGACCTTAAAGTTCTTAACTTTGTCTGGATTGTGTCCTCAGTCTATCTCATCTAGAATGGCTTCCCGTGCAACATGGGGGCTGCAGACAGGGTGTGTATGTGAGTCAACTTGCAGACACAACTCCTCATCCCTTGCACAAGTAGAAATACCTTGGACATTATCCAAACCAGTGCTGTACACATGTGAAGTAGAGAAGATGCATAGCAGCACAGAATCCTTGGATCTTGACAAAGTTAACGATTATTTATTTATTATTTATTATTTATTTATTTGATTTGTATACCGCCCTTCCAAAATGGCTCAGGCGGTTTTAAATTCATAGCATGTATAAAGTATCGGCCATGAATATTGCCACTTGAAGATGTAGAAAACTCCTTTTTGACTCAGGCTTCCATTGCAAAATATAATACCTTTCTGTGAGTATATATGCAATGTTAACTATAGGAAGGTACTTTGGCATTATTAAAATTTTCAAAGAAAAATGTGTATAATGAATTAGCAAGTTGTTTTTACCATACTGTTAGTAAGCAATCACAACTGAATGGAAATTGCTATCCAGAATACAAGATAAGCATGACAGTATTTTGTGGCATGTGTCAATGGCAATGAAACGATTGGCATTTTGTCTATGGCCCAACACCCAGACTATGCAATAGTACCACATGGCAGTAGCATCATGACACAGCAAGCATCTTCATAGCCTAAAAGCATCTATGTAATACTCTTCCTTCACTGTCATTGAGATGATTTGGCACAGATCTGCTCAATCCTGCTGAATAGTAATGTAATGAAGATCAAGCAATTTCTTTTTTTGTTGCTTTGGTCTATATAACTCAGCATGTCAAGAGTACTGGATTTAACTGACACTGAGCACTCAGAAAGGTCTTAGACTACTGTTCTGAGCAAAGCCAAGAAAAGCTTTTTTTTCACACAAAGTTGGCAACATGAAAATGTTTTGAACAGTTCTACAATGTAAATTATATTTTGTCACATACTTTCCCTTTATAACATTGGATAAACTATGTTGCGGAGGCGGGGGAGGAATACCATGTTAGGCTGGGGATTTCGTTTGTTTTTGAATCTAATTTGCATATGTACTTACACCAGGGTTCCCAACCTGAGGGCCTCCAGATGCTGCTGAACTACAACTCCCATCATCCCCAGCCACAATAAATTGTAGCAGTGGCTGATGGGATCTGTAGTTCAGCAACATCTGGAGGCCCCCAGGTTGGGAACCACTGGCTTACACCTTCTATATATGTAACTGAGATATTGCATATGCCATCTGAGATGATGATGTAAATTGATAAAATTAGACATTTTCTCCGAGGCAACCATGTCTGTGGAGTAGTAATGCAATTTTAGAGTAATTGTGAAGTTGGATAGTTATCTTTAGGTTACATGTATTTGTGTATAGTAAGAACTGAAATATCAAGTAATGATTTCTAGCTTCTTCCATGACAAAGCAATTATTATACTGTTTGAGGAATTTTGTTTCCTCACTTTTTGGGTAGTTTGGGTAGTTTTTTGGGTAGCTAGCAAGATAATTATTTGTATAATATAACCTGAATATGACATATACAGATAATTATTTCTATAATATAACCTGAACTTGACATATATTGGATGGTTCCTAGCTTCATCCTCATGAATGGTGGCATGCTGTCATGACTTCTCTGCTTTGTATCCCTACTCAAGTTCAGATATTGGCTTGAATCCATGGAAATGCCAAGCTCTTAGTCTGCATGGAGGACTATTAACAAACATTTGGCATCAGTGCCGGATTTTGTTGCATTCCAGATGGCATAAGTATACACAAAATATTAGGGCCCCAGTATTTTAAATGGAAACTTTCCCTGTAAGCATGAACTCAAGGCAATGCATATGATTTAGTGTACTTTGTTATTTAGCAAGTGTCATAATAATCACTAAATACATTTGTTATTAGGGAAAATATGTAACCTTATCATTTGTGTGAGCTTTAAAACTAGAACCTATTTATTACCATACATATATTTACAGTTTATTACAATACCAACTAGTACTACTATGTATTGAATGAGGAGTGATGTTATTTAGTGACTCTGTCTATGCCAGAATGTTGTTTGTGTATTTTACAAACTAATCATAGTTAACTTTATCAGATATGCATTGTCTAGATATTGGGGAACTGTCAAGAGTTCTCAAGCATTCCACCTATCATTCTTAAAAGGCAGACTTACCACTATTAAACCAATGACTAATGCTGTATAAAAATGTTTTATGTTCTCCAGTACTACAAACATACTATGGTTGCACTACACTATAAAGTTAGACATATTGGGCAGCATCCAGACTAAGTTAGTCATGATTAAGTACCATTGAAATAAATGAGACAAGTTAGTCATGATTAGTCATCCTATTAATTTAAATGGGACTTAACCTCGACTAATTTAATCTACATCTTGCTCCTGAAGTCCCACTGATTCTGTGGCTGGGATTCCAAGTAGGGATGTGCACGAACCAAGTTTCGTGCACAGGTTCGGCACCGTGAGGAGGGGAGCAGTGAGTGGGATCTTTTTTTAAAAGGAGAGCAGGTCTTTACCTACTCTCCTCTGCCACATGCAGTTTCCTGCTGTGACGGCACTTGTCCCAAGTACTTGTGTATGACACCAGCATGCACATGGCATCAGCGTATGTGTAGGTGCCATGTGTGTGCTGATGCCGTGTGCAGGTACTTGGGACAAGCGCTGCTGCAGCAGGAAGCTGCATGTGGCGGCAGAGAAAAGGTTAGGACCTGCTCTCCTTTGTAAAAAAAGGTCCCATTCGCTGCTCCCCTCTATGCAGCGCTGAACCTGTGCATGGACCTCGGTTCATGCGCATCCCTTATCCAAGAGTCATTCATAGACTTAAATGAGTTCACGGGGACTTTCCAGCATTCCTCTTCCTACCTCAGCCCCCTGTCCCTCTAAAAAGTTCCCACAAAAGTCAGTGGACCTTCCAAATCCTTATTCCTTAAGGCATGGGGATTTGGCAGCTTCATCTGATGCATATGGAAATGCTTTGTGTGTATACATTAATCTCTTTACATCAAGGGCTATGAGTTTTAAGTAAGTCATACTGCATACTGCACTGAATGCAGTATGCAATCCAGAAAAATACGTTTAAATTCTACAGAAATAAAATGTAACATAAAATAATTATTGTAAATTATTTCCAAATATAGAAACATAAGCGGAAAGAGAAGAAAACAAAGAGACGGATATTCTGCTGTAACTTTAACACAAATAAAATGATAAGTTGAAATCCAGAATACAACAAATATAGCTTTGATATTGTACAAAAACGAAAATATTTTAACAGAAATTATAGTGGTTATTTGACAATAGCTGTATTTTCAATAATCTTTCACACTTGAAAATAATGTCCCTTCATAGGAAATAGGTAAATTTCTAAACTTTGTTTTGATTAAAAATTACTGATTATGCTGAGCAAAATATACAGTAATATGTGAAAATCAAAGTTTATTAATACTTATAAAATAAATGTAATGAAATATTTTGCAAGATTTTAGCTTGTAAGAAAAATACAGTTAATGAAAATATTGGGTTCGTGCTTTCAGCAGTATATTGGTATATTTCACACTATATTGGTGTATTAATATAATGGAACATTATTTTTTAACTGTAACAATGGAATATGGATGATTTGGAGGGTTGGGTTCAAAGGACTGTGAACAAAGGAAAATTGTTGCTAGCACTGTTCTACAAATGCTTGTGCAAGAGCTTGCAAAAGAGTTCATAGACTAACAGATAGGTGCTATGGTGACTCTCATGCTTCCACTTGTGCAAGAATGTACAAGTTCTTATGCAAGCATCATATTTGGACTTGTTTTGAGTTTTCTCCTTCAGAGTTCTAGCACTGTAAGACTGAGCAGAAGATGGCTTATATATGTGGAAAGGTACCTTTGGATCTAACCTAAATGTCCCCCATTTGTCCACATGTGTATCTTATTAATGTAAAAGAGCAAAAACAAAAAACAAAAAACCACCCCCAAAACCAACCCCCCACCCCTCAAACATTTCCAAAGATGTCATTGTTGATCTGGAGATAATTATACCTGCAGTAGTTGTGATCTGCTGAACATTGTGCACATGGAATGCTTACATGCAGTCTTTCTAGTTAATTTCAAGTGAAGAAGTAGAAGCCATGTGAGCATCAAGTGTGCAACAGCTGTCTGAGTAGAACAGTAAGTGCTGGGGTTTCATGTGTACATCAGTGCTCTCAGGTGCAATTATCTGGGTTAGAGTGCATTTTTTACACAAATATAAAATAATGTACTTATATTGGCTTGGATCGAAAAGTGTAGTTGCATGAGCAAAAGGGGGGTTTCCCAAATTTTGGCAACACCTTCTTCCTGCTGTACCTCCCTGTGCCACATGCCAGGGCTTCAGGAGGGTTCCCCCAGTCCTCTGGAGCATCCCCCCCTTCAGAGGGTTGCAGAAGGAAGTGTGAAGAGGAAATCCCCATTCTGTTAATGGATCCAAGCCATTGCTGAAATATATGTAATTTTCTGCAATAAAGCAAGTTAACCCAAATTTGTTGTACTTTATATGCATAGTAAATTTAAAAAACAAACATTTATTTACAATATAATATTGTGTATATATTACACAAACTTAGTAATATATCAACATTTTATTTTTACAATACTTGTACTTATGAATTATTTCCATTGGTTTATCATAGTGCAAACTGTAATGGTGTGAATGTGGGCTATTATAATTTTACCATAAATAATCGTTCACTGCCTTTGCAGTTATCTGCTAAACTTAAAAAAAAAAATCCCTATTCCTTGTGAATGTACTTGAGGAGATGTACTTGAGGAGAAGAGGATTCATGATTGTGCTGAATATTCTATTTGTGTCATAATCACTAACACGTCAGTCTTATTGGTATTTATAGGCTTGCCACAGTATCACATTTTGTGGTGACCTAGCTATTGGCACATCCCATCCTAAACACTTATGAGCTCCTGCATTAAATCTTGGGATTGGAGTGTAAGTCTACTGTGATAGCACCATTGGTAGCAGGTAATGAATGCACTGATTATAAAAGGAATGGAAACAAAATGTACCTACTCTAATTAGTGGATTTATCTGTTTTTGGAATTTCACCTTATCAGTTTCTTTTAATACTCTAAATTCAATTCAAGTGTTTGAGGACAATTAAGTGACTCTGATCAGTCACCAATATATCCGCTTATGTAAAAACAACAGTAAATTAAACTGTTTTAACTACCTTTATAGCCCACTCCTTTTCATTCTCTGGAATACAAGGAGGTTGCTTTATCTATTTCTATCTGCTGAAACCTGCATATGGTTAAGTTGTTTGCATAAATGAAAACAGATCCCTTTCCAGAATAAGAAATTCATTGTGATATCTTGTGATTTTGATTGGAGCTTATCTTTTTCACTGGTTAAAAACCAGCCCTTGTATATAAATGTCTTTCAGTTCACATACTGTAGCTTGTCTGGTAGGAAATCTTTACAATAGCCTATAATATAGCCTATTAGAGGTAGGCCTATTGTACAAAAGTCAGTTTCAAGAATTGCTTGAGGGAAATTTTTTTGTATATTCCATATCTTATGAAGTCGGAAACCTAATGAAGAGCTCATGAACACCCACAACGATCTACCACCATGGCTGGTATCTTCCCATATATTATTTGTTCTTTTCCATTGAAATACAGCATATTTATTGGGGACATCTTAGTAGGTGTGCAGCAAGGGCCTGCTGAACCTCTTGGATTTGCTTGGTGTACAAGATGAGTATGTGGATATTTTTGCAAAAATACAAATTCACATTCTCCAGAACAGTAGTTTGCTTTGTATCTTTTGGGTGCAATTATCCAGTCCCATCCAAACGCTTCAAAATCCACAGTCAGTGGGTAACGACAACATCGAGATTCAGTTGAGTGTTCATCACAGTCAAGACCAAAATCTCTACGTGATCTTTTTGGTGTATCTGTAATCCTGACCTCTAAAAATGGATTCTATAAATAAAGGAAAAGGAATAGCATGTTTGAAGAAAACCCAGTGCATTGCAGTAAAGTAATCAACATCTTACACATCAAGAGATCTTTTTCTAAACATTGTAGAGGTTGATGTAACCCCCCACTCTCTCAAAATAAATTTTTGTAACAATTACTTTAATAATACTTTTAAAGTAAATCTACTTTTGTAGAGAATTCTGAACTTTATAACAATAAACAACCTTGTTATAAAAGTATTTTCATTGAATCAATCCACAAAACTGTACTACTAGCTTCATACATAGTTGTACCTGGGGACTTTGGATTTGTGTTTATTTACCATCAGCAGCGACTTGCCACATGGCAAATGATTTTTAAAACTAAGGGACATTTCAAGCAATTTGTGATATGGCATGCTGTCAAAAGAACAAGATTCCACTAAGGAATGCTCAAGCTCTTTTTCTTAGCATCTCTTTGGATCATCATCATTTTTTTCATCATATATATTGTTAGAAGGGCTTGAAGACTTCCACAGTTTGCCTCACATTCAAAGTAGGAAGATTTTTTTTTAAGGGTATGTGAGTGCTGAAATATACTAAAGGGAAAACTTTGGGCTTTAAATGTCTTACTCCTTTGTGTTCTGAATATGCCAAAGATTGTCCACATTAAAATTGTCTGGCGTGGAGTTCAGTAGATTATGAGAAGGACTATATCTTCAGCCAGTGTAGGACAACACTAGAATATGGGCTAGTTATGTAAATATCCTCTGTTGAAAATGCCTAGTAAAGGTGTTATAATAACCTAGAGCTGTTTCTGGTCATGTTCACTGCTATTTAATTCCTCTGACTTCCCTCAAAGAATTGAAGATAGGCTAAATAAGCTAATACTATGGTTCCTGAGTGAATCATGCTGGAAAAGAGAAAGCTAGGGAACATTTGAGTGTTGAAAGCTAATCCAATTTCCTGTGTATCACTGGCTTTTACAAAGCCACATCTCTTTTCTATAACATGCAAGCTACAGTTCTTTCTCAAAAAGATGTAGGCTACAATTATTCCTGACTATAGGGAAGTAAGTTTGTTTGTTTGTTTGTTTGTTTATCAATCACATTTATATACTGCCCAAACTTTCATCTCTGGGTGGTTAACATAAAGCAATTAAAATACATATAAAAAGTTGAAACAATTCAACAATGTTATATCAATCACAAAATTAAAACCAACAAATTTTAAAAGGCTGAGAAAGTTTGGTTGAAAAGATGGGTTTTCAGATGTTTTTAAAAATTGCCAGAGATGGCAATTTTAGTAATTAAATATATGTAATAGAATTTTTTATTAATGTGTTTACAAAAGGGAAGTAAAATAATTTGAAATTTGTAGGATTTCAACTTCAAAGATTATTCAGTTAGTTGAATAATTACCATATATGGTAAATTTGAATCATAGTGAATTTTAATCTGAGAAAGATTTTCTACTTCTCTTGAGCATAATTGTTTTTGACTAACTGATCTGATTATTGAGTGTTAAAAATCTGTTGAGAGCAATAACAATTGAATGTGCTGTTTATATTCAGAATGTCTTTTTAAGAATACCAATTTTTAAATAAATTCCCAAGTATTTTCTGGTGTAACAAGTAGTGCATCCAGCTAATTTCAGTGGCAGGATTCTGTATGCAAAATTTGGTATCTGTAGGCCATCTGAAAGTATGACTTTATTTCACACACACAAAAAGCCAACAAAGAAACAAATACTTCAAAATATATAATAGATATTGAAGTAGCTAAAGTGGGTGGTGCAGAGGCTCATTCAGTTTGCTATAGTATTGCATATATGTTATTATGTCCAAACTACTTGACACTTGGATGCTTTTTTATGTTAGCTAGAAGAAACCACTGTTCTACCTCACTCTAGATTATAGAAATTGCTAGGTTGGTCGATCTTTGATTCATCAGATTTTAAGGCTATGAAATATTGCTCTCTGTCTTTAAATAATTACTCTCAGCTTAAAGAATTGCTAATGAACTGAATATCCTGGCATATTTTAAAAATTAAACAAGTGTTAACTCCATTTTACAGACAGGAAAACATAGAGTACATGTATAATTCTGATTTAACTCGTTGGAGAATGATTTTTATCCTTCAATTTCATTAATTTTTCAGTACTTTCACATTCTGATCTTGATACATTTCATGGACTAACATTCAAATTAATTCTGTGCTATTGTGTGAGGGAGGAGGGGTGATTTCCTACTATCTTCCCTTTCCTCTGAAGCCCATTGGGCCTCCCAAAAATACATCCAAGGGCTGTGCAACTCTCAAGGACATATTTTCAAGAGGCCCGGTGGGTTTCATAGGGAAGGGGAGATAGCGAGAAATTACCCTTCCTCCCTCATGTGACGGCACTGTACTAGTCTGGATGTCAGCCACTGTTATGCTAGCACAGCGCTAGCTAATCTTGATGTCAGGTAGCAAGTTTACTGCCAAGTAAATATGCTTATGGTCACAGCCTTAGAAAATCCCTGATTTATCCATGTGAAACATCCTTTTCAAGCACTGAGTGCTTGAAAGGGATGTTTCACATGGATAAATCAGGGATTTTCTAAGGCTGTGACCATAAGCATATTTATTTAATAAATAATAAGCATAATAATTTAATAATTTTAATAATTTTAATAATTTTAACTTTTATTTTGAATGAGTGCCACTCATTCAAAATAAAAGTCCTAAAGATTTGGAAGTGGCACTTACCAAGCCATCTTCCCCAGGTCCCGGATAAGTTATTGCAAGATCTCTTCCCTTTTCATCCAGTGCTTTGATTTCAATGCCCAAGTTGGATTCAGGTTGTTTGAGCCAATTTTGCAATACAGACTTCACATCAATGCTCTGCCAAATACCAGTGCCTGGGTTCATGTCGAGTTTCAAAGATCGAATTGCAGTAGAAGTTGTTCCATCTTTCATGGGTCTGATGAGTCTCAGGATCTGCACAAATACTGTTGTAGGTCTCTGGACTTGTCTTAAATATATCCACAACTGGGCCTTCACAACTTTATTATACTGTATTTTAGAGCTAAACTTAAAGAAGCAACATTTGGGTTTTCCTTCCACTGGCACAGGAAAATCAGCTATAAATAAATAGAAAGAAAACATTACTTGTTGGCAGACACAAAGACATATTGAAAAATAAAGCATTAAACTCAAAGACATTTTAAAATATCTTAACTGGACATTTATTAGCAATTTATTCGTTGTAATGGAGGCACTTACCATGATCTTATAGGACCCTCCACAAAGTCAGCCACACTTTTAAAGGCCTTTTTATTTTTAACCACCACCCCCGCCAGTACTTTGCCACCAACACCCAGTTCATTCATCACAGCTTGTTATCTTTTCCCTTCCCCCTCTTGATGCACAATATACATTTCTGGGCTATCTGAGTGCAATATGGATGTTTTCCACAGACTGATTGCTGTTCCATATGAACAGAAACATGCTATATGATGAGTAGTGGGATGGGGTGCGGTGGGGGGAGCGGGAGACTATGTCCTGTAATAAGGAACCCTTGCAGAATCGAATGCCTTATTCCATAGAGATTCCCATGCAAACTAGTGCTCTAGATACTATTTATTCATGCGTGGTAACATGTATAAAGGCTGGAGTTGTGTTCTCAGTGGCGACCAGTAACTCTTAACATTTAAAACAATGTCAACAATGGATTGTGGCCTTAAGTCCATTATTTAGTTATTTATATTTGTATCCTGCTGTTTGTTTGTTTTACTAAAGCTCCCAAAGCTATTCATAGTATGCAGCAATTTCATTAAAAATCTTACAATTTAACAATTATAATCACAAAATAAATGGACCCATGAAGGCAGATGGAAGATAGTGGGTTAGGGAGGTGGGTCGTCAGAGATGAATGGGCTAAAACACAGAATTTAAAAATTCTGAACTAAAAGTTGCTTCAACGTTTTAGGGCATTTTGAATGACTAAACATTCCTTGGAACAGATTTCTTGAAAACTAATGAAGATTAATGGAAATGCTCAGGTACAATAATTTTTTTGGTGACAATTTAATCTCTATTATTTTTCTGTACTTCCATGTTTTAGTCTAACTATTTATGTTTGGAGCTTATGGTATTCAAGCTGTTATTTGTGCTGAAAATTAGAGGCTGAGATTTAAAAATTATAAGGAACATTGAGAAGGAAAGAAATTGTAAAAGGATATACCCTGGGAATCTCTGGGAGTGTGTAGTTATACTAGCTGACCAGCTGTACAGATCAGTCTCTGAAATAAACTCTTCCCCCAGTCAAAATCACCAGGGAAACTGGACCCACTGTACAATGTACTGAGCTAGGAAATGACTGTGACATCTGACATCTTTCTTATATTCAACCCCTAACATATCTTTATAAAAACAAAAAGAATGACAATCATACATTTACGATGTGATTATTAATTATTTCTAATTTAATCATTTTAAAGTGGGCGTGACATATAAACAGTGAGAGCTGTGGATAAGCTGTAACATAAACCAGGTTGCTGTCCTTTCATTGGCTATAATAACTTTAGTTCATTTTCTTGATTTTCAGTATGCCACATCTGGGCAACATTATAAGACAAGGAATTGTAGTACAGCAGGAAAGATATTTTTTGCATCCATTGAAGTTATATAACCTGTTGGATACATTTGTACTCTCCATACTAATAGTGTAAAATAATAATACCTTATGTCCATGTATTCTAATATTTATGTGCCCGAGTTTGGAATCTAGAATACATATGGTCTACTGAGCACACAGAGCCCCTATGTGAGTGGCTTTCCCCAATTACTGCCTTTATAAAGGACAGCTTTGTACTTGTTCGTGGACTTTTCCCCCAGTTTAAGTAAATAGGAATGTGGTTGGACAATGGAGATATATATGTATATCACTATATGTATATCAGACCTCTTGTGCTTATAGGATATTGCTGAAGCAGAGCAAAAGTCTTTTAAGTCAGCTACAATTAAAATTGCTTTGAAGTGTTTTTTTAAAGTATTACTTTTTGTAAATGATTAGAAAAATGTGAGTTAAATTAATTGTTAAATGTAAATGTGAGTAAATAATCTAAGTAAATCATGAAAAGTAAATGAAAAGTAAATGAGAAGAAAAAATATTTCCCAGAATGTCTATTTCTTCTCTAAGGCAGCAAAGATACATTAAGATATTTTAATTATGTCAGCTTTTTTAAAAAAAATTGTTTAAAATATAAACAGTAGGTATTCTTTCTTAAAGAAGCATTATAATTAAGATAACCATGTCAGATCATCTGAATACAGTATTTATAGTTAATCTTAATTGTATGACTGCAATGCATACATTATTGTACTTCGGTAAAATAACTGATATTCTTAATATTACACTGAATTAAGTCTCAGTATTGTATATTCCTGCTGTTGCTAGCAAATCCAAGTCATGTGTGCCTAAATTTTCCTTTTACACTATTTCATCATCGCCTTTAAGTGTTATACTGAAAACAGCTGCCATAGTCAAATACTTTAGCTAATGAAGAACATAAGATACTATAATATAAGCTGTGTAAAAGATACTTGATAGGAGCCATGGCAGATGCTTAGCACTGAGAAGATAACTAAGAATCTGCTCATTCAGTAAATTCCTAATAGAATTGGTAGAGTTATGCATGAACACTTAAAATATATCACTGTTGGCACTTAAGTGTTATAGTAATGGATGCAGTTGTTTCACAATATGGCTATATAAAATATATCGATTGTGTTCATTAGTAATTGTAAACAAATCTATGAGATTAGGAGAAAGTAAGGATGGAAAGATACATAGATTAAAAATGAGCACAGGGGCCAAGTGCTGTGGACATTTTTACACTCCTTATGCACCCTATGTTCAGCAATTTTGAGGGCATTTGAAAGGGCATGAACATGTTCATGGCAGAGAGGAAATGTGGTCCCATCACCTTGACAACTCAACCAAAGCTCCTTGTTTTGCCATATTGCACTACAGAAATCAAGCCACCATTGCAACACTAAAAACATGGAAGTTGTTTATCTGGGTTATATTACTTTCAGTGGGATATATGCTTCATGCCTTCAGTGCTCATTCCAGTGCAACTAAAACTGGATTTGGATTTTCTGGGGTTTGGGAGTAAGAGGAATGTCACTTTCCCCCTCTTCACTGACATCACCATCTAGCCAAATCTAATTCGCTATGTGGCTTGGTGATGGCATCATGTTCACTGTGTGGTTCCTGATTGGTTGGGAACACACAGTGAAGGAGAAAAAAGTCTGTTAAGGTTTTAAGGGGGGGGCGGGTATCAGCAACAACTGAACTGGGAACCTGGGAAACAATTATTGCAAACAAGCACAAAAAGGGGCAAATAAATAAATAACAGTCAAGGTTTTTGGAGTGCTGTTTGCACTTCCCAAAAGCACACTATTCATTTGGAAAATGTGGTGCAGCTATAGTTTATATATCACTGTATTAAAACACAGTATATGAGGACATTGGGGCTGAATGGTTCTACATTGTCAGTTACTTGTTTCCCACCCCCACCCCCCAATTTCAGGGGACCCCAAAAACTCATGCTCTCATAAGGTTTTCTAGTGTACACTAACATATTAACATGTCTTTATTTTCTTATTTCCCTGCACTTCCATATAAATACTCTAAAAGTCACTAAAAACTCTAAAATTGATAAACTTTATATCTTATTTATATATGTGCAAAAATCAACAAGAGAAACGGGTGGAATGGTTCTCATTGAATATTTTGTACATAAAGGAGAAAATACCATGTTAGGCAATTATAGTGGATCAGTATTCAAATTCTTTAAATATGCTCTTCTTCTTCCATCCCTCCCTCTTTCCATCTTGAATTCTTTAGCCAGCAGTTTGTTAGAAGAGGCTAAAAAGAGCTCTTGCTCTTTATAACTGTTTGTCAGTACAGTCATATCCTATAAGTTAATAGAAGTACTTACTCTCTGTAGGCATTGTAATAATAGTTTCAGTTGTTGCATGATAATCATCATCTTCCAAAGAACCATCACTGCTGTCATCTCTCTGGATATCATACTGATCAATCAATTCTTGCAATGGAGGAGCTTTAGGTAAAAGTTGCCTTATAGCATCCCGGCTAATATTAGGTGCTTGTTCCAGGCGCAGTTTACTGAGGATCTGAATTTTAATAGCTTCTATTCTTGAAGATTTCGTACTTTGTCTCCATGTGCATGCATTGCACAGCCCATCTTTTTCTATGTTCTCATTTGCCTGGTTGCTTTCATTAAGATCCACTGGACTAGGTATGATTAGCATGAAAAAGTAAATGTAAAGATACATTTTTAGCTTATACATGGCCTCACATTCAGTGCAGTCCTTTCCCTTTCTTTCTCTTTCTTTGATTCTTTTTTAAATCTTTCAGTACTCTGTAAATCACTGAAGGCAAATGCAATCTGAGACAACTCACCACTCTGGTGAATCTTGTATATTCCAAGAGGGCTTTTTATATTCCAGCCTTCATTAGACTTGTGTCGTCAAAACCAATGATTGGCTGTTAAACCAACAATGAATCTAACTGTCAGATGTTAAAGCCATGTCTGTCATAAGTTGCTGGACCGCATTTTGCTACTGCCAAGGGTGAGCTGATTTTCTGACTATTCCATAGAGGATATCTCCTCACATGCTGAAAGGATATTTCCAAGGAGCATGGCCAGCAGTATCAAAAGATAGTGTTACCATTCTTAAATGTGAATCAGCTGCTTCTTTTATTATGAATCAATCAACGTATCCCTCTCCCATCTGAAAAGGTCAACCAATTTGGAGGGAAACAAACCCTGTTTAAGTCTATTAAAGACATAAACATTCTTCTAAAATTTTATATTTTACAGTACTGATTTAGAAAATATCAACTGTGAGATATTTAAGCAGATATTATTATGTTTCCTGTATATGGCTAATACCCTTATCCTAAGCACATTACGGGGAAGTATAAGCCACTATCCACAGATCTTTGAGTGCAGTAGTTAAAATTAACTTCTAATTTCTTTGGTTATGTAACCCTCTTTGAGAAATGTTTGTTGTTGAAAAGAAGCATACACTTATTTTTTAATAATAGTAATATTGCATTGTGTTCTCACTGCATTAGTCAAGATGTCAGCCAGTATCTCCACCCGAGTCAAATAGGTGATTAGTTCTGTTAAATGTGACAGTGCTAATCACCAGGAGCTTTCCCAGACAGCAGGCTTTTCTGTGGGTTTTCTGCGAGGCTTTACTGAGAGCTTGAAGTTGCTCCAAAAAACCCGACACAAAAAGTGGATTTTTAAACTCCGGATATAAATTGGGCTGCACTCTAATGTGGGTTGAAAAAGCTGAAGTGTGTGTGAAGTGCTCCCGGGTTTTCCCTTCCAAATTTAAGCTTATACCAATTTTTGTTGGGGTTTTTAAAATTCTGTTTTTTAGCAAGTGCTAGTTATTACCTTTAAAGCCCTGAATGGCCTGGGTCTGGGCTACCTTAGAGAGTGCCTTCTTCTGTATGTTCCCCATCACACGTTGAGGTCATCTGGAGAGATCCGTCTCCAGTTACCACCAGTATGTCTGGTGGCGACTCGGAACCGGGCCTGTAGCTGCTCTTGGCCTATGGAATGCACTCCCGGCAGATATCCGCAGTTTAGGCTCGCTATCAGCCTTTAAGAGAGCCCTAAAAACTTACTTGTTTGGCCTGGTCTTCCAAGGTTTTTTAAACTGTTTTTTAAAAGTATTTTAATTGGTTCTAAATGGCTTTGAATTGTTTTTTTTTTTAAATTTATATTGCTTTGAGAATTGTGTTTTAAATGTGTGTGTCTTTTTAAATTTGTTGTACACCGCCCAGAGCCTTTGGATGGGGTGGTTGAGCCAGTGTGGTGTAGTGGTTAGAGTGCTGGACTAGGACTGGGGAGACCCGAGTTCAAATCCCCATTCAGCCATGATGCTAGCTGGGTGACTCTGGGCCAGTCACTTCTCTCTCAGCCTAACCTACTTCACAGGGGTGTTGTGAGGAGAAACTTAAGCATGTAGTACACTGCTCTGGGCTCCTTGGAGGAAGAGCGGGATATAAAATGTAAATAATAATAATAATAATAATTATTATTATTATTAATTTGATTTCTATACCACCCTTCCAAAAATGGCTCAGGGCAGTTTAAACAGAGAAATAATAAATAAATAAGATGGCTCCCTGTCCCCAAAGGGCTCACAATCTAAAAAGAAACACAAGCTAGACACCAGCAACAGTCACTGGAGGTCCTGTGCTGGGGGTGGATAGGGCCAGTTACTCTCCCCCTGCTAAATAAAGAGAATTGCCACGGTAAAAGTTGCCTCTTTGTCCAGTTAGCAGGGGATAAACGTAATAATGTGTTACATTTATAAATGAAATAAATAAATAAATAGTTTTCTCGATAAACTGGGACTGGTTGTTAGCAATCATATTAGCATATTAAAGAACCAAGTCAAGCTTTTCAGATGCAAATAGTGGGGGGGGGGACAGTTTATCTGCCAGACTCTGTCCCTTTTGGGAAAGCAAAGAGAATGTGCAGATGTGTGGAGGGAAAAGGGACTCAAAGTGCTGTGCGCGTCCCTGTGTTCATATGTGTACTTCTGCCGACTTCTTCTCTCTCTCTGCAATACTGTGTGGGCGGGCGGTTAGCTGGCAAGGAGAGGGCACAGACAGTTGGGCTGGCTCGAGTACTTCAGGTGAGAGTGGCCAGGGAAAGGAAAAGGAAGGGGGCAGAGAGGAAAGCCTGCCTGCTTGCCTCTCTCCTTAGGAATCCCAAGCGGTGAGGCTCCAGGGCACTTTCCAGACTAGCTTCTCATCAGAAGCAAAATGCCTGCGTTTGGGCAAGTCATACTCAGAATGTAAACAGCAGAGGGAGCAGTCTCTCAGCAACTAACAACCCCAAAAAACAGCAACTTTTTCACGCCGGATATATGGCGTTCTTGCTCTATATCGCAGCAATTAAATTCGCAACAAGGCATTGGAAATGTGAACAGCACCCTGCTGTCCGCGTAGGGACTGCGGTGTCACGACGCAGGAAGTGTGGAAGTACGTTTCTGAGATACATCCTGACCCCGTTGTATGGTCTAGTCTGGAAAGCGCCCAGGAAATATATGCTGACCTGACCCTGAAAGGGCAACCCTGTGCAGTGAGAGGTTATTTTTCATGTCTGGATTGCATCCAGCAAGGTATCTTACCACATAGAAACTGCTTCCATATTCAGATAATCTTTGCTTCTGCAGGGTACAAATGGCTAATAATAAATTATGGTTCTTTTTAAAAGAATGAATGGAAAGAGTATAAAAGAATAAATGGAAAGAGTATTTTCACCTGCACTAAAATCAATCTAAATAAAGTCCTCAAAATATAAATTCATGTACAACATTCATCTTTTCCTATTCATTAAAAAAATAAATAGGAAATTCACAAGTAACTTGGAAAACAAAACTCCCAATGTTGGGTGGTATCTACAATTTTCCTTACTATGGATTAAGGCGTTTTACTTCAAAATAAGACTCCTTGCTCCAATGTAATTTGTTCCAGAATCAGGGAAACAATGGATGCAGTCCATTGTGTTACACGTGGAACACCAAAGATGCCCTTGTTCTCTTCAGTGTTAAAAAGTGCATTGCATAGCTATGGAGGGATATACATATTTCCATACTCCCCCGAAGCATTCATCTGCAGTCTTTGACTGAAGTAAAAATCACCAGAATACTGATATAGACATGAAATTCTGCACACATTACACCTATTTTATGACAGTTGCACTGATGGTCAGTGTTTCTGACTTTGTTTCAAAGTGCTGATTATCAACTTTGAAGCCCTACATAGCCAAGACTAGGTTATCTTAAGGTTTGCTTGTACCCATATGAACCTGCCCAGGCACTAAGGTCTGCATCACAGTTCCTGCTCTCTGATCTTTTTCTTGCTCAGATGTGTTTGGCAGGTACCAGATAAGGGACCTTTCTGTGCTGATGCCACAACTGTAAAATTCCCTCTCCAGGAAGATCTGACATACCCCCACACGAGCTGATTTTGAAGGAGCTGTAAAAACATTGGGCAACATTATATGCAGTGTTAGAGAGCCATAACGCTGTACCCTGGGACTGCTGCGGACTTCAGAGCAAGCCATGACATTGTTCTGAAGCTGCCAGAAAAGCTTCTTCCACATCTGCTGCTTCAGAACAGCACTGGGACTTGCTTTGAAGTCCATCATGGATTGTGGCATGGGGGATGGGGGCTTTAACCCTTTGCCCCCATTACAGTCCCAATCCAGATTGTATCCCCCCAGCTACTGTTTGCTCCAGGAGGGAAACCTCCAGGACAGAGCAACAGTAGAAAACTCAGGGAACATCAGATTAGTATGCAGTGACAGTGACAAAAAGGCACATGTTTTGTTTATTGTTAGGAAAAAGATATACAAAAATTTAAAATGCCATCTAATGAGGTGTCTTGAGAAGAGCTGGAATGTGCCTAAGTATCTCTCTAACATAGCTATATATGAGTCCAAGGTATGCCATTTAAAGCTCTTTCCCACCAAATTTCATTAAGCCATTCCAACATTATGTCTTCACACATCCACCCTTTCTCATTAGCACAAATAACAACATCCAAAGGAAAATTGCCTTTTGGGATGGATTTCCATTTAAAAATTAGCATTGGTTTTAGTTTGTCACCATTTGCAGTGCAGGCTAATATGCACTTGAAAGATGTCTTCTCATTTCCAGTTGTGACTATGAAAACTGTTTTTTCTCCTTTTTCATTCACAGTCCTATTTGGGGGACAGTCAAACATCAGTGGAACTTCATCCATATTTATTATTTGTGATTGCACAAATTTTCCCCGCTCAAGAGCATTTGCAACAAACTTTAAAAACGCTGATTCTCCCCCATCCCCCCACCAGTCCTTTGGCAGCTGCTGTCCCATTGTTGTTTTAGTGCACATAGATACATTATTTCGGCTCATAAATCTATAGCACCAAGACGAGCTACCTTTCAAGCCAGTTATTCCCATTTGTTCTGCCATTAATTTTGTTTGTAGGTGGATTTTCACAGTAGAGACTGGCAGTCCTTTTTCTCTCTGCTTTGTAATCCACCCCTCATGGTTATTCTCCAAATCAGGCCAGGCTGCAAAACCACTTCTCCTTGCATGTTTTGATTTCAGCGTACTTGCCAGGTCAGCTTTTTCTGATTTCCACCTACAAAGGCAGCGTTCGTCCACTTCAAATTCATGGGCTGCAGCTCTATTTCTGATCTGTTCTGCTCTTAGTACAACTCTCATCTTGAAACTAGCAGTGTAGCTCATGCCATTTGGGTGCCATTTCCCCCCACAAAAATGCCACCAAAAATCCTGCTCTGAGATCTCATGCTGCATCAGTGGGAACAATTTTCCAGCTAGCACCCACATTCTCATGTAAATGCCGCATTGGTGTAAACGCCACAAGTGGTGAAAAACAACTTTAAAAAATGTACCCGCCATGGCGTTTCTACTAAAAATTACGTTATTTAAGAGATGCCTTAAACTAAGAAGAGAAGGGGCCAGAAAGATCTCAGCTGGGAGGGAATGCCCCAGAAGATGTTTTGTGTCCATGCCAAATTGATCACACATAAATGCAGAACAGTGAGCAGGGCCTTCCAAGCTGATCTTGCTTGGCACTTGTCAGAAGACATGTGCGTGAATCAATTCAGCACGTCCAGTAAGGACACACCGAATCGCTTCAACATGGCCCGCCAAATTGTTTTGGCGGGGCAGAGAGCAGTATCTTTAAATATGAGTTAAGTCAGTCCTTACCTGCTCCACCACCACCGCACTGCATTTCCTGGTGCGGTGCTGTGCTGCTCAGAAGTCTGCACCCGGCTGCAGCACTGCTCCCAGCAGCCTGCGCGCAGCAGCGGGATGCACAGGGCCACTGCACATGCATGGCACCCGTGTGAGTGGTCAGCAATAACAAGCTGGCCACACACATGGCTGCTGCCCGTGCACAGTGGCCATGTGCATCCTGCTGCTGTGCTGCACAGGATGCTCATGGATGCAGCTGCACATGGACTTCTGAGCAGCACAGTGCTGCACAGAGCAGGTAAGGACCAGCTGTACTCGTGTTTAAAGGTACTGCTTGTACTGCTTGTCAGGCAGGCTCATTTGGGAGATGATGGATCTTTTAGCTACTGAAGAAGAAAAATAGGAAGATCTCTTACATTCAGAATTGATATTGTGAATATAAAAATGAAATAAGAAAGGTCCCAGTAGCCAACCTTGTCAGAGACCCTATGTCGGATACTTTATTCATCAGCTGACCACACCTTTTTAAGTCTGCAAAGTATGTAGCAGCATATAAACCTTTAATAGTACCACACAAGTGGTAAAGGACACTTCACCCCATATCACTTGAATGGCTTATCTTGGAGTGTGGATTGAGCAGGAAGATAAGGGGAATCCCATAGCCATTGGCCTATTTGGGAACTGGATACAGAGAGAAACACACTCCACCTACCACCCTTTGCTGGGACTATTGAGAATACAAAGCAATGGGAATATGTTCCACTAAATTGTGTAGGTTTCAGCACAACATAGCAAGATATGCATGGACACAGTGAAAACTGCTTGCTCAATATGCTGGCTGGACAAGTAAAAGAGCAGCAACTAGTAAGAAGCTGAGTGGGGGAGCGTCACATTTTTTGAAGTGATACGTGACTTCATGATGTGTAGGACAACTGTTTAAATTCAAGGGAGGATATTGAGTAGGTTTTGGAGGAAGGGAGAGTGTCAACCTAGGTCAATCTCTTCCTATATCTAGAGAGACAATATGGACATGGGGTTATAAGGAATGTAGTAAAGAAAGCAACATGGGGGGCATGGTTCACCACTTTATGAGATAGGGAATGGCACTGGCAGGACACTCACAAGATAAACACTTTTTATGCAAAACTGCTATCCTGGGAGGTGACTAGAGATACCTAACAACATACTGTATGCTGGCAGGTCCAAAGAGGACTCCAACTAGGCCAGTGCCTAGGTGTCCTCTCCTGTCGAGCCCAAGCGACTCCCTGGTATACAGATGAGTTGCAGACAATGAAGAAGGCTGATAGATGGCATGAGCATCATTGGCAAAAAACTCAGAATGAAGGTGACCGAACACAGGCTAGAGCCCATATTAGGGCCTACTCTATGGCGGTGATGGGGGCAAAGAAATCCTGCTTTCCCACCACAATCAAATCTGCTCAATGTCATCCAGTGGAGCTTTTTCAAGTGGTTCAGGTGCCTCCTATGTGAGGATCCCAAAGACCATCAAACGGAACCATCGGCAGCCCACTGTGATCAATTTGCATTACATTTTGCATATAAAATCACTCACATGCTGGAGGAAGTGGACAGGATGCTTGGAGGGCTGAGGCCTACCATGTGCGTGCTCGATCCTTGCCCTTCATAGTAGGTGAAGGCTCCTAGGGAGGGACTGGGTCCATGGGTGGTGGGGGTGCTGAATGCCTGCCTAGAGCAGGGGGTGGTCCCCCCTCGCCTGAAGGAGGCAGTCATTAGGCTCCTCCTAAAAGAGCCCTCGTTGGACCCAGATGACTTAAATAGCTTTTGACCAGTTTCAAACCTCCCCTTCTTGGGCAAGGTGTTGAGGAGTGTTGTGGCATCTCAGGTCCAGGTAAATCTTGTCTTGGACAGGGTCACACTCCCTCTGAAAGAGAAAGTCCACAGCTTGGGTGTGTTTCTGGACCAGACGCTATCTGTGGAGGCTCAGGTGGCGGTGGCCTTTACCAGCTATGGCTGGTATGCTAGCTACAACCCTACTTGAAGAAGTCAGACCTGATCTCAGTCACTCATAGGAACATAGGAAGCTGCCATATACTGAATCAGACCATTGGTCTATCTAGCTCAGTATTGTCTACACAGACTGGCAGCAGCTTCTCCAAAGTTGCAGGCAGGAATCTCTCTCAGCCCTGTCTTGGAGAAGCCAGGGAGGAAAGTTGAAACCTTCTGCTCTTCCCAGAGCGGTTCCATTCCTTGAGTCGAATATCTTACAGTGCTCACATGTGGTCTGCCATTCAAATGCAACCAGGGCAGACCCTGCTTAGTTAAGGGAACAGGTCATGCTTGCTACCACAAGACCAGCTCTCCTCTCTCTCGCTTTGGTAACATCCAGATTGGACTACTGCAATACACTGTACATGGGGTTGCCCTTGAAGATGGTTTGGAAGCTTCAGCTGGTGCAGAATGCTGCCGCAAGGATGCTAGTGTGTGCAAGTCGCTTCATGAGTATCACACTCATCCTGCAGCAGCTTCATTGATTAGTGGTCCATTTCTAAGCTGGATTCAAGGTGCTGGTCTTGACCTTTAAAGCTCTACACAGCTTGGGCCTGGAGTATCTGTCAGATTGCATTCGCTCATATGAACCTGCCAGGGCCCTCCACTCATCATCTCAGGCCCTGCTCATGGCCCTGCCACTGACAGAGATCCGGTTGGCGAGGACTAGAGACAGGGACTTTTTGGTTGTGGCCCCTCGGCTCTGGAGATCCCTGCCTGTAGAGCTTTGCTATGCTCCCTCTCTCAGTATTTTTAAAAAAACAACTAAAAATACATCTTTTCAAGAGACTTTTTAGTGTTTTGCCTGTTGTTTGTATCTGGTAGGTTCTTTAGTTTTTACAATTATTAGTTTTTAGTTTTTTAAAATAACTTTTAATTTGAAATTTTAATATCTGTAATTCTGATTGTGGTTTTAGTTTGGATTTTTAACTTGTTTTGCTTAATTTGGTTAATTTTATTAGTCTGATTTTACATTGTAACTATTTTATAAATGTTGTGAGCTGCCCTGAGCAGCAGTGTACTGGATATAAATATAAATATTTTACATAAATGATATATATTTTCTTGCAAGGGAGCATATTGTTGCATGCTTTGGCAACAGAACCATGAACATATAATGAAGCCAGCAGGCTGGTTCCTTGCAAAGGTGGTCTGGCTCAATCAGTGCCAGTCCTCCTCCAGACAAATAAAGGCTCACTGTTTCACTGGCTTCTTATTTATTTATTTATTTTATTTTATTTTATTTTATTTTATTTTATTTTTACATTTTATATCCCCCTCTTACTCCAAGGAGCCCAGAGCGGTGTACTACATAGTTAGGTTTCTCCTCACAACAACCCTGTGAAGTAGGTTAGGCTGAGAGAGAAGTGATTCCCCCCCCCCCCCCCCGTTGTGCTGGTTATAGACCGTAATAAACTTTGATTGATTGATTGATTGAAGTGACTAGCCCAGAGTCACCCAGCTAGTATCATGGCTGAATGGGGATTTGAACTCGGATCTCCCCGGTCCTAGTCCAGCACTCTAGTCACTATACCACGCTGGCTCTTGGGCTTGGTTAGCTATTGTTGGCTAGTCTCTTAGTAAATTTAAGACCTTTCTTCTCCCAGTAGACAGTCTGACTCTCCCTTTTCCACACCACAGCAAAATATTCACTTGCAAAACACAGATGCTAAGTTCAGGGCTGCATCCAATTTCCACCAGAGAGAGAGAGAGAGAGATGGTCTGAGAAGGTTTAGTGGTGTGTGAAGTGCCCCTTTCAAAAACCAAAACACACTTTTTTCCTGGTTTTTTAAAATGGCTATGTTTGCAAGACCTCCACATATTTGACTCAGATCATGATCTGCCTTCATGATTTGAGCCAATTAGGGATTACATAAATGAGCAAGGTGGCATCACAATACTACATGGTCCATGAGATTTGGCTATGCAGCATTTTAACTAAAGGGAAACACAGCTACATTGCTCCCATGGATTGCAGGGAGGTAACATGTACATGCCTTGCTAAGGCAGCTGGGTGATCCTCTGCAATTTAGTGCAGTGAGGCAGGAAAATATTCTTTTGTTGCCAAGATAACCAGGAGTGCTCCAAGTCTTCCCAGTTGTGTAGTTAGGAGCAATTAATCCTCCAAAGTAGCAGGGGAAGTCAGAGTATCATCCGGCTGCATCTGCAACATAGAAGGGTGTTCCCACTCTCTCTCCCCTCAGAATTAGCAATTTATTTCACTTTATCTCCCTGCCCCCATAACATCACCTAGATGGTTCATTTTAAGGGGGAACAGAATCATTTTGTGAAAAATGGTTCCCTGTTTTGGCTCAGTCTTGGAAACCGAAGTTGCCGGGCTAACACAACCAATTTGTCCTTTTCATCACACCACGTATATTCTTAACTGGAAGGGCTCTTGTTACAGGATATTTTAATTACTTCTGACATATAATGATTTTAAAATGGTAGGTAAACAAGTAAATTAACTGTGAATAATTCATGGGTTAATGTGGTGGCAAGCCCCCCTCACCACCAAAAGGATTGAGGAGAGATTTTGTCTTAGAAGAGAGTGTATATACAATATTCCAGGCACCCTTCTCCCCCAAAGTATCTTTCAGCAGTATAGGGAACACACACACACACACACCGCTGCTGTAAAAACAAGGGGGGAATTAGGCTCAGAGAAGATACCCAACACAGGGTGCTCATCCTTTGAGCCGATTCCTTTCCTGCTTTAGGCCCTAGGCAGCCAGCTGCAGCCAGCTGAAAGATTGTGCTTGCATGCCAAGTTCCCCGGCAGCATGAGGACAGGACAAATGCATAGCCTTCAGGCTTGTCAGTTGTGGGTTTGATGGGAAGCCAAGTTTTGATTTTAAACTTGGCTTAAACTTTCACACAATGCATAATCAACTTGTGGAATTTTCTGCCACAAGATGTGGTGGTAGCCAACAACCTAGCAGGTTTTAAGAGGGTTTTGGATAACGTCATGGAGGAGAGATCTATCAATGGCTACTAGTCTGAGGGCTATAGGCCACCTCCAGCCTCAGAGGCAGGATACCTCTGAATACTAGTTGCAGAGGAGTAACAGCAGGAGAGAGGGCATGCCCTCAACTCCTGCCTGTAGTCTTCCAGCGGCATCTGGTGGGCCATTGTGTGAAACAGGATGCTGGATTAGATGGGCCTTAGGCTTGATCTTGCAGGGCTGTTCTTATGAATGTTCTTATGTTCCAATTGCTTAATATTTTCCTGCCTTCTTTCCTGCCTCTGTTTTAGGCTCCTGAGGTATCCATAAGCAGACACACCCTTTTACAAAGAGAGCAAAATATACATGGAGGCTGCATTAGCCACACAGGTACACGTTATCCATCTCTGACAGTGTGCTATATAATGCTAAAATACAGTTTGGGTAAAATAATCTTCTGTGTATCAAGTGTTGGAGACTAATATGAGGTAAATATTGCTGTCATTACTTTCTTGTGAATTTCTCTATGGCAACTTGCAAGCCATGATGAATAGAAGAAAAAGCTACTATACTATCTGACATAGTATAGCAGCTTAAGTCCTAATACACTCAGTGGTGTGTGTATAAATCTAGTAGAAATAAAGGCCATGCTGCAAGCAAATGTTAACCATTATGCAATAGTCCTGCAAGTGACTTTTCAGTGACATGCAATATCTTGTCCATGATTTATCCATTTATTTATATGTGCATTTATATCTAATTATCTGTAGTGCTTGAAGTATATTAAGAATTATGGCTAAAATGCTAAAACTGTTTCCCCTTAAATTAATGTGACTTTGTGAAAAACAAATAAGGTAGAAACAATAATTTGATCCTTTTACAAACCTTTGTGTGCTAGATTTTAGGCATTTCAGACTGGAGAAAACTTTTATAAGTATTGTGCAATGTTGAAAAACAAGATTTACAATGGAAACAATTGTACAAATATGAAGTATTGTAATAAAATGCTAGAAGAAAATGTGGATTATGCTACAGTTATAGTGAATACCGGTTTGTTATTTGAAAAATATCTGTTCAGTAAACTTTCTTATGCTTTGTCTGAATGCGTTTATGGCCACACTACCACTTCATCATTTGTTGACAGTTATAGCTGATATCTAAAGGCTGAAATAAGAGCCTTCCCATCTCTGACAACTTTTAAAAGGTCTCTAAAGACTCCCCCCACCCACCCACCTAAGTTTGTTAACTTGACTGTGGTTTTAAATTGTTTTAAGGTCTTCATTTTTAAATCTATTTGATATTACTGTAAACTGCCCAGAGATGGAAGTTTGGGGCAGTCTACAAATTTGAAAAAAGAATGAATGAAGATTATGCTTTTCAACAAAATGTTCTCAAAGCGATTTACACATAAAAATAATAATGAGACAGTATGCTAATGTTAGCGTAATCATGTTCTGAAAAGACCAGATAGAACAAGTTAGTCCAGGTATATGCATATAACTTCCAATAACATTATAATAGATTAATGCCACATATAAAAAGTATATATGTTTTTGTGATGCAGATGGATGTATAGTAGCTGAAATGCCATTGGGATGATGCATCAGTGAATTAACGTGAATCCTGCCCTGCAGTTCCCCATATCTACCCATTTTCATGCCATATAAGAACTTTACATCAGGCTATTATAGTACATAATGCAAAATGAGACAATTTGTGGCATATTGATGTTGCTCTACATAGTTCTTATGTTCCTTTTGTTTTACAGCATGCCATCTTAGCCACTTGGACTGAAATCATTGAATGTTGCCCAACATGACAGTTACTATGACAATTTTATTTTAAATGTCACTTGATGTTAATTTGAAGATTCTATAATGTTATGTCTGTTCATATCATTATAGAATCTACAGATTAGGAGTTGGAAGGGTTCCCCAAGCCCACCTAGTTGGACCCGCTGTCTTTTAATAGGAAAATTGGTCAGGATTGCCTGGAAGCACTATTTATTTGAGCAAACATCATGACATGGGATGTGGGGGCTAGAAACCTGGTTGCCACAATATGTGCAATCATGATGGCTCTTTTCCAATCTGCCTTCAGTCTTTTTCAATCTTTACATATTGCTCCAGCCATGTTTCTCCTCCCATATGGAAGTGCCCATTCATACAATCCATACATTTTGGATGTGAGCCCAGCCCCCTCCAACCCAAGAAAATCATGATGGACTGGAGAAGTGCATTTCTTCTGAGCCTGGGGGATTTCTCCACAGTCCCTATGGCTCATCACCATACCGCGCCCCCCCGCCCCACACACACACCAAAAAAGGTAGGGGATCAAGTGGATGCAAAGGTTTTTTCCTTCCTCAGTAGAAGCCTTTGGCTCAAAACCATTCTTCCAAATAGGCCGGTTGCTGTGCCCCAGCAGGGGCATTCTTCAGCAGCACAAGGGGAGCATGCATTTGTAAACTCTTGTCTGTGCTGGTTTGTGGGAAAGATAAAGTGGGGGTTGGAACAACCCCTCCACTATTTTTCTGTAAGTGTAGAGGATCTCTGCCATTTGTGGAAGTCTTCTGCTTTACTGTAGAGCATCATCCGACACTGCCCATTTTACACCCTCAGGGTCCATATGCAGATACTATCCTACCTATTTGTAGATGGAAAACATACAATATCAGATGTGTAACTCTAGCAGAGATTATGTAATGTAAGGAAAATACAGTAATAAACTTCCACCCTTCCCAAATCTGGAGATTGTAAATATTGTATCATCATCAGATATTGTAGCATCCTGTGGTGACAAGCAATTTCAGTTGCCTGGTAGCTACTCAATGCAAGAAGAAAAACCCCTATATCCAGATCACAAAGTTGCACTGAAATATGAGAACCTCTTCCATGGGTCCTAGGATAGGTCACAAGGTGTTGGTGGTAGTCATACCTTCCTTTCAGTCCCTCCCCATGCCCTTAAGTCCCTTGCATGGTACTCTTTCATTGGAGTAGAATCAGTTCATGGGGATTAGACATAGCAGAGCATAGAAAGGCTGGTAGAAAAAGAACAAAAATAACAGAAAAGTGTTAATATTGCATCAAACAATTTTGCCACAAATCTGAGCACTCCCTTAGATGTGCCTATAGTCTTAGGCATATAATGTGACTTTAAAAAAAATTAAAGAAAGCAGACCCCACAGTTTGAGTTTTTGAAACTCTCTCTTACTGCTGCTTGGGAAACATGTCCAAATTCCACAGCATGTATGTAGTAGCTAAATGCATGATTCTCTGAATTCTAGTTTTTTTGAATACCCTTGCATCCCCTTATAAGCTGCTTCATTGCCTGATGTAATTTGCTATACCTTGTCAAGTTTGTACAAAGCACAGTGAATTATTTCAGTTTCAGAATTTACCTCCTCTCTCTCTCTCTCTCTCTCTCTCTCTCTCTCTCTCTCTCTCACTCTCTCTCTCTCTCTCACACACACACAGTGGTTTTCCATCACTGTAGGGCTTTTCAGTACAATAATCTAGGTACTTGTATTTTATCTAATATTGAAATCTTCGATATAAAGCTCATTAACAAAAAGAAACCATGGAGTTGTGTAGTGCAGTGTACATACACTGACCTCTGCTGGACTGTTTGGGATCTCTATGTGTACATAAGAAAAAAATATGGTTTCCACCCAAGTTGTGACCTTATACATATCATAATCCATTGAACAATTTTTTTCAGAATTAAAAATATACCTTGCTATTTTTTTAAACTAACAACTTTTGCATTTGTGTTCATACTAATTATTTTGACATGTGAGCTTTGTGTAGTATTAGCAACAATTAATATGATTCTGTCTCCTCTCATTTATACTTCAGTCTGCCTGCTCAATTTTGTTTTGTTTTTTGCTGTATTCTGATGTGTATATAGACCTAATGGAACCTGCTGTTGACCGTGTGTCATCACTGCTCTTCTCGTGCCTGCAAAATTATCCTTGGTCACGGCCCTAACATGGCATTATCCCCCTGCCCCACCAATATTTTTCCTGTCCCCTGATTCACCACTGGTGAGCTTTTTTCTTCTTCTTCACCCTGGATGAGACTCCACTGGCCAGATTTTGCTTTCTTCTTTTCTTTCCTCCTTCTATGTGACAAGTGATCTCATGGGACATTTCTTGGTAGAGCTTCTTAGAAAACAATAGTTTATGTATTTTGTAAATTACATTGTGTATTTTAAAATAAGGAGAAATTACTTTTGTTATGGAATGGAGCTGTGTTAAGTGAAGAGATGACCCTATATATTGGTTTTTGTTAACTTATCAGCAAAAGCTGTGTGTTTAATAAGCATTGATGGTCAGGTGATGTTCCGAGAGCTAGCAATCTTGAGCTAGTTTCTGAGCCAGTGTTTTCAGTTAGCAGGAGAAGGTGTCTAGGGGCAACTGTGTCAGATGTCTAAGTCATTTTCCTGTTCCAGAGAGGAAATGGAGCTTTGTCAGTGGAGCGGACAAAATCAGATAAGAAATGCTCCAAGGGAAGTCTGGCAACAGTTGTATCCATCATTTGCTAAGGACAAACCATTCACATTTGAAGAGGCTATGAGCTACTGGGACCATACATTTCATCAGTAATAATCAATTTAGTGGATCATGGTAATTATCCATCCAGTGGAGTAACCACAATCTCCTCAATCTTTGAACCATTCCCATCTCAAAGGGGGAAGGGGTCAAACTGTGAGCTGCACCAGCATCAATACCACTTCCACCAGCTCATTCAGGGTGAATAACAGAATCCTGAATCTGTCTGTGTGAAGCCTAGAACCAAGTAATGTAGGATGCTACCAGGCCCAAACCAGGGAATCTAATCTAATATCAGGGGTCCAGGGCCTTATTCTCTGCCCAACCAGGGCAGGTGTGGGGAACCACTGGCTTGATCCTACCTGTTCCACAGTACCAGACTGATAAAGTTTGGAAGATGTCCTGCAACCTGTCAGATCAGGTGGCCTGGAAGCTAGCAAGTCTGCTTGTCTTACATATGTGTTGCCTCAGACTTGGCTTCCCCAGACTGAGCAATTTGCAGACTCCTGAAGCCTTGCCTTGCCTTACTAGTACTGCTGCCTTTGGAACCTTATTTTCTTCCTGGCTCTTTGGATCTATGTTGACTGCCTTTACAATTCAACCTCTTGGCCGTCTGTATTTGAATTTGTGTGATGTGCATCTGGACCCATTTGATTGCTTTCTGGAACTTACACTGTGCCTGACCTGGATGGTGCTATTTGCCTGTAGCCCTTCAGACTGTTACTCTATGGGCCTGAAATCCAACTGCTTGGGAGCCTGATAGACCTCTAATGGGTACACACTCTTTCTTTTCTTTCTTTCTTTCTTTCTTTCTTTCTTTCTTTCTTTCTTTCTTTCTTTCTTTCTTTCTTTCTTTCTTTCTTTCTTTAACTTGTATCCCACTTTTCATCCAAGGAGCTCAGAGCGGTGTACATGGTTATTTTTATCCTCACAACAACCCTGTGAGGTAGGTTAGGCTGAGAGATACATGACTGGCCCAGACTCACCCAGTGAGTTTCATGATTGAATGGGGATTCAAACTCAGATCTTCCCAGTCCTAGTCCAACTCTCTAACCAATAAATGTGGAACATTTATGTGGATGTGGAACATAGTAAGATGAAAAATACTTGTAAACCACAGCAGTTCTACCCCCATATCCACAGTCTCTTAATGCTTCACTTGTGTTGAACCAAGAACCTGACTGGGCATAACCAAGACTATATGCTAGCTCCTGCCTCACCCAACCATATTGCAAGAATACAAGACAAGTTGACTGAGCATATATTTGACAAAACCACTGTTTCTACCTGTTATTATCTTAAATTTAATTTAATAACTCAGGGGTTCCAAACCTGTGCTACTCCAGATGTTGCTGGAGTACAACTCCCATTATCCCTATCTGGAATACCACAGGTTTGGAACCCCTGTAATGGCTTCTTTCTCTCTGTGACAGGCATGCCCAGCTTGCAACCCACCAAGCTGAATGCAGCCTAGCAGCTATATAGTGTAGGCTGCCAGGTGCTTGAAAATGTTCTTGTGTTTAAAGTCCCAGACAGTAAAAACAAGTGGTGTATCTAGCAGTGATCTTCACTATTTTCAAGTGGGGGCCACTTTGGCAACAACAACAAAAACACAACACCCCTTCAAGTTACGTGAGAGCCATTTCCCACTGTGCTGATCACTGCACAGTATTGCACTTTTCAAGTGCTGTGAGGGCCCTTTAAGAGAGACAGCGCCCTCTCTTAAGAGCTCTATGGGGAAAGTGCTGGACAGGCTACAGTTCACAGCATTCTGTACGCCTTCCAAGATGGAGCTCAAGAGGTCTCCATGTCCCTTAAAAGAATCCCCCAGTGCTGGACAAAGTGCAGCACTGCACAGTGGGAATAGCTGTCTCCATATGGTGCCAGGGGGCCTGTGCAAAGTATTCTGCATTAGCTGAAGTTTCACACAGGTCCAAGAAACAATTAGTCAGGAAGCTGCACTTAAGATTAATGGGGGCCACCACTGACCCCCAGCCTTACAGTGAAGAACACTGCACTAGAGTGCCCTGATACATGTTTCATGCGTTCAGTTTAGTAGATCGCAAGTTGTGCAGGCTTGCTCTCATAACTGTTCTAAGAGATGATCCAAAACTGGATTTTATTTCACAAATTGATTATATATATGATCAATCTCCACTTGAGGGTTAATATTAATGTTAACACTGCAACTCTGACCCCTTCCCCAAAACAAATAATCTTGTCCTAAACTGTCTTAAAGCTTGACATTGTGTCACAATGACTATATGAACAATGCTTGCCTAGGAAACCTATCTTGCCTAGCTAAAAGGTGGCAGTTAGTGAAAAGACATTATCAGAGGTCAAAACCAAATCATCAGCAACAAAAATACGTTGAAAAGAAGTTATTATAGCTCTGGTTTAAGGTACAGCTTATTTGTTTTAGTAGCAATCACTGTGTTCATTTTGTTTATATATACCCCCATCACATTACTTTTTAATATGCTGATGAGTAACAAATGATCAGGGTTTTTTTAAAGCAAGTCACATTGAAAGGAAAATGTGAATTGAATCAGTAAAAAAAGTCATTGGTTCCAGATCCACTGATGTGCCAGCTTCTGTATGTTGCAAAGTTTCAAATAGGAGTACTAAAAAAAACAACACCCTGCTCAAGAGCTCATAAATAGGATCAGAGCAAATACAACCCTGGTTGCAGTCTGCTGTGAGCAGAGTAATCCGGACTGTGCTTACCCCAATCCTGCAAACTGCCACCACCTCTCCTGCCCCAAAGCCCTTCAAAAATTTACCTTGGTACAGGGGAAAGGCAGAAGTGTTGGAGGCAACTATGGATGCTCCATGACCTCAACCAAAAGGGTGCACAAAGTGTCATTTTCCTGCCAGGGATACATGCTGGGATTTATAGTCCCAGTCCTGTCCAGTTCACATCAGGAAAAGTTAGTCTTTTATGAAAGACCTTTTGTGCAAGACCCTTTTATGCAAGGGCCTTTTGTGCAAGAACGCAAATACTTAAAGTACTTATAGTATTTATAGCCTGTACTCCAGAAGTGCTATTTAGATTAGATTGGAAACGCAGTGCTTGACCTTCAGCGATATGTTTTCAGTCTAAGTAGCACTTCCAGAGTGCAGGTGTGCTACTTTAAGTATTTGCGTTCTTGTGCAAAAGCGTATGATGGCCAGCACTTTGTTAAGAGCCCTCAGCAGTGCAAGCAGATCAGCACTGCTCGCATGCTGTGCAACATGTGGGCCACTCTTTGAAATCAACAGGAGGAGCATGGCTCGAATTTGACAGGACGCAGCATAGAGCCCATTTGAAGCTTTATGTGGAAGTGCTATGTGCAGCAAAAAAATAATAATTTTGGTTTGCGCACATTGCTTCTGCGGGTTCGTGTTTGGCAGAGTTGTCCCAGGTTGTGAGCAGTTTGATTCAGGCTCCTTTCAGTTCAAACCAGTCCCCAGAGACTATGTTCTGCTGTAATGCCTTTAATAGGTTCTTTGCAGACAAAATCTCTTGTATTCAGGCCAACTTGGACTCCACTGTTGGACTGTTTTTGCAGGGTCTTTTAAGGTGGTATCCAGCAATACCTCTTGCAGTATTAGATTAGATCAGTTTCAATCTGTGATGCCTGAGGACGTGGACAAGCTGTTTGGGGTGGTACAGCCTACCACTTGTTCTCTGGATCCTTGCCCAACTTGGCTGCTTCTATCTAGCAGGGAAATTGTTGGAGATGGCCTAGTTGATATCATTAACTCTTTGCTGAGGGAGGATAGGATGCCTCTTTGTTTGAAGGAGGCAATGATTAGAACACTTGTTAAGAAGCCTTCCCTAGATCCCTCAGTGATGGATAGTTATAGTCCGGTTTCCAATCTCCCATGGTTGGGTAAGGTGATTGAGAGAGTGGTGGCTAATCAGATCCCTCTCCTGGTTAGTCACCGACAGCTCAGATCCCATCAGCATATACTTGAAGTTGGGGTTTTTCGTCCCAATGTGCATCACTTTACACTTGCCAACATTGAACCGCATTTGCCACCCACTCACCCAGTTTGGAGATATCCTTTTGGAGCTCCTCACAATCCATTATGGATTTCACTATCCGAAAGGGTCTCTGGGGTAACCTGGAAATCTACAGGTCTCTGGGGTAACCTGGAGAGACCATATTATGCCTGTTCTCAAACAGTTGCATTGGCTGCCATTATGTTTCCGGGCAAAATACAAAGTGCCTGTTATTACCTTTAAAAACCTGAATGGCTTGGGTCTGGGTTACCTTAGAGAGTGCCTTCTTCTGTATAATCCCCATCACATGTTGAGGTCATCCGTAGAGGTCCGTCCCCACTTACCACCAGTGCATCTGGTGGCGACTCATAGCTGGTCCTTCTCTGTAGCTGCTCCTGTCCTATGGAATGTTCTCCCGGCAGATATCCATAGTCTCGGCTCATTGTTGGCTTTCAAGAGATCCCTAAAGACTAACTTGTTTGGCCTGGCCTTCCAAGGTTTATAGATTGTTTTAAAGTATTTTTATTGGGTTTTTAATGGCTCTGAACTGTTTTAGATTTGTTTTTATATTGTTTTAACCTGTTTGTTTTAAATGCTGTTTGTTGTAGTATTTTATCTGTTGTGCACTGCCCAGAGCCTTTGGATGGGGCGGTATAGAAGTGTAATAAATAAATAAATTTACTTTCAAATAACTATATTTAGGATTGTTATTAGATAGAATCCCTGCAAAACAAATACTGAAGGTCTGACTTGTAAAGAATAGACAACAGCAAGCTCCAGGCTGAAGGCAACCATGAGGGTGTTATTAATTTCTGTGGTTAATTCTGGTTAGCAGCTTGTTGACACCTTTCAGTATCTGATATGGAGCCATAAAGCATTACTAAGGACAGGTGAGCTTACAGTATAAACCTCTATTAAGTATAGTTACTGCAGCTTTCCCCACAATTCCTAATTCCCCCCCCCCCAAATCTGCTGAAATGAAAACATTGAATGACATTCTACATCTTGTGATATTTTCATTAGCAGCAATCTGTATCCAAACTAAAAGTTACATATGTGGCATGCTTCTGCGTGCAAATGGAGGAGAGGGCAATTCCCAGTAATCCCCTCTTCCCTCTGCAGCTGTCTTGCCCACCCCTAAATACGTCAATGAGAGTTGTGGGCCTCGCAGGGAATATTGTCAGGAGAGGCACAGGTTGCTGCAGAGAGAAGGAAGGGATAGCTGAAAACCCCCCTCTCCTCTCCTCCATGCATGTGCAGAAGCATTCCCTGTGCGCAGCTCTTAGGTAAGATGTAGGCTTCTGGCTTTTGAGGAAAAGCATGACAAATATTGAATATCTGCTTAACCAAACTATACCTCTCTCTCAGGTTAATTCTTCACCTTTCTTGTTTAATCACAGCCTCTCAAATCAATCATCATTTGAATCTTGTGAACTAAAGAACTATTGAGGTGACTCTTGATGCTTAAGTTCTGTTTCTTTTAAATAACTTGAATCTTTCTGCATCTGTCATTTGTACTCATACATAATGTCAAACCATTTTTTTTAAAGTGGGAAGAGTTGACAGCTCCAAAATAACTAGGTCTAGAGCAGTGTTCCCTCTAAGGTGTGCACACGTTCCTGCGCACACAAGTTATTTGATGTCCACTCAGTTAATTTTAGATCCCGTTCAGATTGAATCAGGAAGACCCCATTCTGAATGCATGTATGCATTCATAGCCTTGATACTCCCGCCCAGAACAAAACTCATTCTGCACACAGATGAAAAAAAATAGAGAGAACACTAGTCTAGAGATCAATGATGTGCCCCAAGGTTTGTAGCTAATTCACAAGAGGCAATTACTGTCATTAAAATGGCTCTAAATTAGGGCAGCACTGAATAACTTCAATACAGTATGCTGATAGTTAAACCATTTATTTTACAAGGTTTGCTGACAGTTAGTTAAACCATTCATTTTATAAAACTCTAGCAGTTGTAGTTCTTTTAGGTTAACCTGATGCAACTATGATTTTTTAACTTGCTTTCATTGTCACTTTGTGCATCAATTTACATCCACACTGTTGCTATCTCAACTGTGAGCCAAACTATATGTCACACAGACTTCTTTGACTGGTCTGGTACTCTGCAACTTTTATTTCTTCAAAAAGCAGATATGCAACCTGGACTGGGACTGCAGCACGAAGGAAGGTTAACTCTTTGTGCCTATGCCACTTCCCCAACTTGAATCCTCCCCCCACCCCCCCGCCACTGTTATTTGCCTTTTAGGAAAAACTTGCAATATTTCCCTAACAGGGCACATAGCAACTTCAGTGAGAGGTATTCAGAGGCGTATCTAGGGAAAATAGTGCCTAGGGCAAGCACTGAAATTGCACCCTCTGTCCAAACATCTGACACCCATCTTTCATAATATCAGCTGAAAAATACAAGTCAAGCTCATTAATCTTTTAATATTTCAAAAACTATTTAGCAGTGGACGTAGCCAGACCAAAAAATGCTGGAAAACTACACATTTCAGTATGCTGGGGCTCATGAAATACCCAAATACTATGTGAAGGTATACTTGGAAAACTAAACAGAAGTGCCTGTCTAATTCTCTCTTATGCATTGTAGCATCACTATTACCTAAGTTTTAAAAATAAATGGAGAATTTGACTTTTCCCAGATACTCTGAAAACAGTTAAAGGATATGCAGAGTAAACTGTGTCACTGCTTGGAATATATTCTAGTATTTCAGAAAGACATTTAAAATGAGAGAAAGAGAGCAAGAAACTCCCAGTGGGCCTTAATACTAAGGATTTCACACTGATTCAAGGACAAACTCACCATTAATAGCCATATTAGTAAGACATCACATTTAACTCACTTATCACAAGAAGCAAAGTAAGAGCAAATGAATACAATCCTAGCTCATAAGCTTCAGCTCAGTATTCACAAGCCCTGATTCTCTGTACATAGTGCCAAACTAAATATGTGTACAGTGACTTATATTATATTAATTTTTTAAAAAGTTTTTTTTAACTTGAAGCCCCTTCGGGGGGCTTCCTAAAGGCCGTGGGGGCAGTCTGCAAAGGTTCCCCTCCCACCGCTGGCCTCTAGGGCCGCACAGGGACCATTTGAGCATGTGCAGTGGCCATTTTTTAAAATAAATTTTATTTTTAAAAAATGGCTGCTGAAAACAAAATGGCTGCTGCACATGCTCAAATGACCTCTTCAAGGTCTGGCATGGCCTAGGGCAGGGATGGGGAACCTTGGCACTCCTGCAAATGTTGGCCTACAATTCCCATAATCCCTAGCTATTGGCCTCTGTGGCTGGGGATTATGGGAGTTGTAGTCCAAAAACAGCTGGAGTGCCAAGGTTCCCCATCCCTGGCCTAGGGCCTCTCAGAGGTCATTTGAGCATGTGCGGCGGCCATTTTGTTTTCGGCGGTCGTTTTTTTAAAATTTTAATTCTAAAAAATGGCGCGCCACTTCAAGTGGCGCCCGGAGCATGTGCCCTGCATGCCCCACCCTAGATATGCCCCTAGAGGTATTCAAATCAGGCAATCAGTGTGGGAGCTAAGGTTGAACACCTCTGTGCACCACAATCTGGAATCCCCTTACCCAGTGAAAGCTTGGTGAAGGGAGAAAATCCCAGTCACATGGAACAAGTCCATGCGGCATGGATGTCGTTTGGCCCATACATACAGGATAGAGAATGGACAAAACCTATTCCCTTATTTTGTTGGGAAGCAATTTCTATTTTTAAAAAATCAATTTAAATAATATTAACAAACATAAAGGATGTGAATCAGGAAATACTGTATCTTTTATTCAGACAACCTTTTTTCCTAGCTGTGGGTTATATCCTAAGGCTGTTTACACCTCCCCATTGCCTGCAACTGGATTAGAAAAAAGAGTCTTCTTTCTCTTCCTTCAAATATTCTTGAAATTGAAATATGTATATTTGTTTTTAAATCTATCTAAAAACAAACTAATTGCACAAAACATTGGGGAGTAACTCCCCTATATACTGTTACAAGAAAAGGAAGAATGATGACTAAACAGAACATTTTTATAATATAATTGGTCAATTTGTTTCAAGCTTGGGTTGCTGCCATATTATTTTTGAAAACACCTTGCTGTCATTAGGTAACATTCAGAGTAAAAGTCACATGAGCAGAACACTTTGGTTAGCACAGCAGGGAAAACAGCTATTTTTGGCAGTTTCCCTTTCCCTCTGCAACCCGCATACCACTTGAAAATATATTCTTGAGGGACCACCAGGAACATATTTTCAAGGGGCACATAGGAGTACAGAGAGAAGAGAAAATTGCTAGAAATTGGCTCTCCCTCCTGCAGCTGAGTGAATAGAAGCATTCTGCTTGCATGACTTTTACTTCGTTTGGAAGGAACTCTTGTGAAGTCAAGAGCCACACCAGGAAGTTTTTAAAACAGGGCTTTTAAAGCCCTTTAACTCGCATTTCCTCCGGAGGGGTGTGTTTACATATTGGCCATATTTACCCCAAAGTCCCTGTGAGTTATCGGGGAGCAGTTCACACACAATTCAGCTTTTTCACTGCATGTTAAGAGTGTAGCCTGATTTATATCCAGGGTAAAAACAATCCACTATTTGCATTGTTTTTTGGGGGAAACTGAGTTCACAGTAAGCCCTCCCAGTAAAGCCTGCTGTGTATAAAAGTCTCTGAGGAGGCAGCAGACTTGATTGATTGATTGATTGAGTAAAAAATAAGAATAGCCATGCTGGATCAGGCTCAAGGCCTATCTAGGTCAGCATCCTGTTTCACACAGTGGCCCACCAGATGCGTTTGAGAAGCCCACAGGCAGGGGGTGAGGGCTTGCCCACTCTCCTGCTGTTACTCCCGTGCAACTGGTATTTAGCGGCATCTTGCCTCTGAGACTGGAGGTGGTCTATAGCTACCAGACTAGTAGCCATTGATAGAGCCCTCCATGACTTTGTCTAAGCCCTTTTTAAAGCCATCCAGGCTAGTGGCTGTCACCACATCCTGTGGCAGATAATTCCATAAGTTAATTATGTGCTGTGTGAAGTACTTCCTTTTGTTCGTTCTAAATTTCCTGATCTCCAGTTTCATGGGATAACCCGTTTCTAGTGTTGTGAGAGAGGGAGAAAAATTTCTCTCTGTCCACTCTCTCAAGTCCATGCATAATTTTATACAGTTCTATCATGTCTTCCCATAGCTGCCTCTTTTCCAAACTAAAAAGTCCCAGATTCTCTAACCTTGCCTCATAAGGAAGCTGCTCCAGGCCCCTGATCATCTTAGTTGCCCTCTTCTGCACCTTCTGCAGTTCTACAATGACCTTCTTAAGATATGGTGAACAGAAATGAACACAGTACAGGAGGACCTCTATATTTGAGGGTGTTCCGTTCCACAGTTTTACCACTGATATTGAAATTGCAAATATTGAGCCATTAAAGTCATGGTATTTGTGGGGGTTAGGTTCCTGGTCGGCTGAAAATGCTTCTAAATTGCCAAAAGTTGACTGATTGGGGGGGGACATCGGGGGGAGCACCTTACCGTGCTTTGCTGCTCTCCCTAACTCATGCTACGCCCCCAGAATGCCTGAAAATCACCCGGAAATCACCTTTTTTTGTTAAGAAAGGAGCCATTTTGTGGCTCTGACAAACAAAATGGCAGCCAGAAATGACCTCCACAGCCAAACTCTGCAAAACTCCTTTGGGATCTGTTTGCAAAGCTTCCAGGAGCAAATCTCCCCTAGAAGTTTTTCACTCCTGGCTTTTAGCACGTATCTCCTCCGGAATGGAAGGGCATGACAGCGGGTGAGGGTGAACGCCCTTCTGTGACTTGGTATTTCCAGCTGAGACAAATGCGGGGGGAGATACTGTGAACCTAGAGCTGTCCAAGGCCTGTTATCCAGGAACCATACTTGGATCCACCTGGCATTCCGTATCCAGGATCCTCTGTCTGATGGCCATTTTCACCCTGTCACTGCACATAGCAAGGAGGTGAAACGGGGAGAAGCCCAATAGTGCCACTTTATTATCTACTGCCCACTTCCATGAGGATTGGAAATTGTCCTGCAATATTAATGGGGCTACGCCCTGTGGGTAAAGAGCTAGTTTGAGCCAGTGATTGAGAGTGGTCATCCAAATGTTAGCCTCAACTTTTATCATGCCAGTTTTGAGACACAGAGTGGCATTGGAGATACAACTAGGCACTTGTAAGGCTGCTCTTAGAAATTTAGATTGGACACACTCCAATATACTAATGTAGAGGGGGGCGGTCCTGGGTGAGCACCATAGAGTAATTGTGCCAGCGGCTTGGCTTCATATAGTCTGAGTGCTGTGGGTACATAATGACCACCTCTAGTTCGGAGGAACCTCAAGATGGCAGTGGAGCTCCTCTGTGCTGCTAGGGTAACGCGTTCACAGTGGGCCTTGCTTGCGCCAGAGGCCTGGAGGACCACTTCCAGATATGTAAAAAAGGCGACCTATTCAATTCTGTGGCCATCAATACTCCACCGGCAGATCTTTGCAAAGGCCATGATCTTTGTTTTTGGTAGTTTATTTCCAGTTGTTCATCTCTGCAATACTGTGACAAAGCCACCAGCGCCCTTCTGAGGCCTATAGGGGTCCTCGAGAGGACTGCATCAGCAGCAGCATAGAGTAGATGGATCTTTCAGCCAGCTTGGTAGGTTGGAAATCAGAGTTGTTCAGGCAGCTCGCCAGAGCATTGATATAGAAGTTGAACAGAAGCAGGGCTAGGATACAGCCCTATTTGACTCCCTTTTGGGCTGGTACAGGGTTCATGAGGTGTCCTTGAGGGCTACACCTTCCTCTGAGTGTTGTATCAGTGTGGAGGGCATTATTTTTTACTCAGGATGCCACCCACTGTCAGTTTGTCACAGGTAGGTACTACCGGTAACTACTTTAAAAGTAGTTTAACACAACTACCACCTAGAAAAATTGTTTAAATTACTAAATTGCATTTTAGTAAAAATAACTGAAGCTACTTTTATAATTACTTTAAAGCAATTTCAGCTGTTTTTTGTAGGTACTGCCCTCAGATTAAGAATTACAATATTTTAAAAAGTTTTAAATATATCAACTTCTCCTGGTTCCAGCAGTGGATCATGGTGTTTGGCGTCATGGCCTAGCCTATCACAGCCCCTGTTCACAGCAGTCAGACACTGAGGAAGCAGGATCAGCACTAGTCCCAGCTCTGGATCATGACACCAGACTAAAATTTGAGAGAGCCCTGGGACTGGCCCCCCGAAGGAAACTCCCTCAGGGGCTGGAGTTCCTGGAACAGCACTCACCCCCACCCTGGAATTTGAGCCTAATACAGAGCTGGCCTCTCCCACATCACCACACACCCCAATGTCTGCATACCAGCACCAATAACAAACTTGGTGAGAGCAGTTAGAGCAGAAGAGGGGTACAAGACTGCAGAAGTCTGCCTGTTTAAGACTTCCCTCTCCAGACATAGAGCAGTGTTCTCTCTGGTTTTTTTTCATCTGTGTGCAGAATGAGTTTTGTTCTGGGCAACAGTATCAAGGCACTGGGTGCACACATGCATTCAGAGTGGGGCCTTTTTGATTCAACCCAAGCAAGATCTAAAATTAACTGAGTGGACATCCAAAAACATGTGAGTGTGTGCCCACATGCATACCTTAGGGGGAACACTGGGAGGGAGGCAGAACCCAGGAGAAGTAGTCTGGGCTCATAAGTATTTAAGGGCTCAGTTTGCTTCTGAGTGGTATTGAGTCCACTCCCTGAGGTCCTGTGGGCTGATCTTGCTTTGGTCTTGTCTTTGCCTTGCGGGCAACCAGGACAGGAAATTTATATGCATATTTGCTCTAAGCTTCCTGGGGAGTTTCTTTTAAGCGGGGGATGGGGTGGGTGGGGATGGATCACAGATGGATTATGAATAAGCACAGCTCTAGAAAAGTGATCAATTGGTCAGAGTGGTTCCAGAATCAAATTGTTTCAAATCTTCTACAATTCCTTACTGCTTATATGTAGTATTTATTCTGATAATATGGGTGTTACTAACTGAGCAGAGAGGCACTTCTTAAAAGTGGTGATTCTCTTATATTATGGAGGAGAGCAACTGTCCCTGCCCAACCCCAGCACATCTCTCCAGTGGTTGTTGCTTGCTCGTGTGCACACTACTTCCTGTCACTTCCAGTCTGAGGAGCAGACAAAGTGGCAGGGACTGGTTTTTCAGCAAGCGCTGGCAGGGTGGGGGGGTGGGAGTGCACCCTCCTCTGCCCTTAAAGTTCCCCCGCCAGTTCCGTGCACTAGGGATGTGCACTGAACCAGTTCGGAGGCCCTTTATGGGTGGGGGGTGGCACTGTTGGATACTCCTAGTTGTATCCAGTTAACAGGGGCAGCGGGGCAGCATAGCTTGTGATGATGTCATCCAATCCAACTCAAGATGGCGGACACATAAACGTTTGAGGTGCAAGTGCACTAATTTGTGGACAGTCTAACCGATTTGAACCAAATTTGCTACAGCTGTATGGACACATAGGTATGCCCCAGTGGTGTAGTTTGTGATGATGTCATCCACCCCAAACCAAGATGGTGGACATGTGAACTTTTGAGGCGCAAGTGCACTAATCTGAGGACAGTCTAGCTGATTAGAACGAAATTTGGTACAGCTGTAGTGAGTGGCACATAGAGACACCTCAGTGGTGTAGTTTGTAATGATGTAATCCACCCTGATCCAAGATGGCGGATGCAGGGACATAGAGGTGCAAGAGATCTAACTTGTGGACCTCGATTTGAACCAAATTTATTCCAGTTGTAAAGGTAAGGTAAAGGGTGCCGTCAAGACTATTTTGACTCCTGGTGCCCACAGAGTCCTGTGGTTTTCTTTGGTAGAATACAGGAGGGATTTACCATTGCCTCCTCTCACGCAGTATGAGATGATGCCTTTCAGCATCTTCCCGTATCCCTGCTGCCTGATACCTGTGTTTCCCATAGTCTGGGAAACATACCAGCAAGGTTTCGAACTGGCAACCTTCTGCTTGTTATTCAAGCATTTCACCACTAAGCCATTAGGTGGCTCTCAGTCCAGTTGTAGAGATAGTGAAAGGATCATAGACTGATTAACAACTTGTTAATTATATTCTATAATGATGACTCTCTAATCAAGATGGGTGGTATCTTCGAATTAGAAGTCGCCTATCAAAACTGAACAAGTACCCCAAACCATCCTCTTGGGAGCGAAGGATATTCCCCTATGACAAGGGACTATATTATTTCTTGTTTACACAGTCAAACAGGTGTTATTGACTGGTTTGTTTTATCCAGACATCGAGTCCTTCCCAAGGACCTGGGATGCCAGAATTTTATTGTCAATTGTTATAGATATTGTCGCAGAATATAGGCTGTTCCCAGTAAAGCTGCTTTTTGTAATTGGCTGATGGTGATTTCTGTGGCCCCTATGGTGTTGAGGTGCTCTTCAAGGTCTTTTGGAACTGCACCCAGGGCGCCAATTACCACTGGGATTATTTGGGTCTTTTTCTGCCACAGCCTTTCAATTTCAATTTGTAGATCTTTGTATTTGGTGATTTTTTCTATTTCTTTTTCTTCTATTTTGCTATCCCCTGGTATTGCTATGTCGATTATTTTGACTTGTTTTTCTTTCTTCTCAACTACAGTGATATCTGGTGTATTGTGTGGCAGATGTTTGTCTGTTTGTAGTCGGAAGTCCCATAATATTTTTACATCTTCATTTTCTTCAACTTTTTCAATTTTATGGTCCCACCAATGTTTGGCTACAGGTAGCTTGTATTTTTTGCAGATGTTCCAGTGTATCATCCCTGCTACTTTGTCATGCCTTTGTTTGTAGTCAGTCTGTGCGATCTTTTTACAACAGCTGATTAGGTGGTCCACTGTTTCATCTGCTTCTTTACAAAGGCGGCACTTGCTGTTTGTGGTGGATTTTTCAACTTTTGCTCTTATTGCATTTGTTCTTAGTGCCTGTTCTTGTGCAGCCAGTATTAAACCCTCTGTTTCTTTCTTCAAGTTGCCATTCTTAAGCCATTGTCAGGTCTTGGTGATGTCTGTTTCCACTTATATTGTGCAAATATTGACCATGCAGTGGCTTATTTTTCCATTTTTCTGCTTGGTTCTTGACTTGTTCTTTCTTGTAGGCCTGCTTTGTTTCATTGGTGTTGAATAGTTTCGCATTATTGACCATTTGAAGTGCATCTTCTTCACTGTCCTTGATATATTCTTCAAGGCCTCTTTTCTCCTCCTCTACTGTTTGATGGACTTGCAGCATTCGTCTTCCACCTGAGCTGCGAGGGAGGTATAGCCTATTGACATCACTGCGGGGGTGCAGAGCATGATTGATGGTCATGATTTTCCTGGTCTTACGATCTAGCGTCTCTAGCTCTGCCTGGGTCCAGTCTATTATTCCTGCAGTGTATCTGATAACAGGTATAGCCCAGGTGTTTATGGCTTGTATGGTGTTCCCGCCATTGCGTTTGGACTTGAGGATTTTTCGAACTCTCCTGATGTATTCACTTCCAATTTTTCTTTTAACTTCAGTGTGTGCGACGTTATCAGCCTGGAGAATGCCCAAGTATTTGTAAGGTTCTTTCTCTTCCAGGTTCTTGATCTTGCTTCCATTGGGCAGTTCTATTCCTTCTGTTTTTGTTATTTTTCCTCTGTTCATTATTAATGCAGCACACTTGTCTAGTCCAAACTCCATTGCTATATCGCTACTGAATATACGGACAGTGTTTAGCAGTGATTCAATTTCTGACTGGGACTTTCCATACAACTTCAGATCGTCCATGTACAGCAGATGGTTGATTTTACTGGATGTTTTAGATGTTTGGTATCCGAGGCCTATTTTGTTTAGTATTTGTGAAAGTGGGGTCATGGCGATTACAAACAACAGAGGGGATACTGAGTCCCCTTGGAAAATGCCTCTTCTAATGCTAACCTGTCCAAGTGTCTTGCCATTGATTGTTAACTGTGTACTCCACATGCTCATTGCTTTTTTTATAAATATATGAATGTTTTTGCTGACACCAGTTGTTTCTAAACATTTTAGTATCCATGTGTGAGGCAATGAATCGAAGGCTTTCTTGAAGTCAATCCATGCAACACTTAGATTTGTTTTTCTTCTCTTGCAATTTTCTAAAATCATTTTGTCAATCAGCAGTTGGTCTTTTGTGCCTCTGGTGTTCAGGCAATTTCCTTTCTTCTTCTTCTTCTTCTTCTTCTTCTTATTATTATTAATAATAATAATTCAATTTATTATTATTAATTCAATTTCTATACCGCTCTTCCAAAAATGGTTCAGGGCAGTTTACACAGAGAAATAAACAAATAAGACTATAAAAGTTTGGATCACAGATTAGAATTTAGAATGTCTCTCTTTTTTTTAACTTTTGATTTTTTTTTTAAGGTTTCCATAACTTTGGGCTTCAAGCACTAGCTCTTGCTCTTTTTTGACTTGTCTTTTAAATTTTATCGGGTCTCCTGTTTTGAGTTCTATCTTTTGTATTGCTGATTTGCAGATTACCTGGAGTGCTAAGGTACCTACCAAATTCTTTAAAATGTTTAAACGTCTTAAGATCAGCTTTTCTAATCTAACTTTAATGTAAGTTAAATAAAATGTTAATTTGATTTAGGGAGTTTGTGCTTCACTTTCTGAGTAGTGGGAAAACAGCTGGTCAGAACTCAATAACCTCGTAGCAAAAATTTGGCTATTGGGGATTAAGATTAGGAATTAGGAGTAAATAGTTCCAACAAATAATTGTTGGAATTAATTAATCCATTTCCCCCCTCTGTAAACCACTTTGAGAACTCTTGTTGAGAAGTGGTATATAAATATTCCAGTAGTAGTAACTTTGTACTCCAATTTTTATTGTATTGGTAGCTGAAACTTTTTTTACGCTTTTTATTTGGTGATGGATAAGAAATATAAGATTGAAGCTTCGAACAATAATTGGGCAGAAACGATATGATTTTGCTTCAAACTGACCATTGTTTGACTTGAAACTCTGAAAAATCAGTCAAAAATGTCCATTGTACTCACTTTGGTTCTGTGTAAAGAATGCCACTAGAAACTTCTAATTACAGAAAGTATAGAGGGATTTTCCTCTCTGACACTGAATGCTCCTTCTCCAGTCCCAGCAGAAGTTCCCTCTTGGAGATTGGCAAATTATAGACATTAAATAGGTAATTTGAAGTACAGCAGAAGCAAAACTCAATTTGATTCAGGGCTTCCCAGAAGCTTGGTACTGGTACCAAGCAGTAGGGACATGAAAGAGAGGTTTTCGTGTGAATAAGAAGAGGAACTGAGCATATGCAGAGTCCTTTACCACTGAATAATCACCAGTAGCCACTCATTGGAAGATGGGTTTCTAAGTCCGAGGCTATAATTTCATTCTGCATCTCCTCTCTCTCTTTCTCTCTAGAGAGAGAGCACATTTACAGTAAAAGTGCTTCACCTACATTATCCCAGGAATTTTACAATAGGAATTATTTTTTACAGTGCCTTTGTTATTTTAAACTAGATATTTAAGGCCTTTTAATGAGAAGTTCCAAGGATATTAAGTTAATCTTTTAGGCACTGAGGTACCTGAATATGCTTCTTTCTCAGAGTGTATATTAGTTTAATCTGATACTCCCTTTGGCATGTGTCATGCCCGCAAATAAAATCAGATTATAGGCTCCATGCAAATAGGTGAGTAGTAACTTTACCTTTACAAGTAATAAGAAGGCAGTATCAAGTAAATGAAAAAAATATAAATAATAATATCAGATTGTGAGGTGAGAGGAATTTTTGCTTTAAAAGTGCATCTCTTGAAAGTTTGGCTAGTAATTCTTCCCTGATTTCGTTTGCAATCTGATTAGTCCCACCGTTGCACTACCAAATCTCTTGCTGGGCACTTTCCTGCTTGCTTCTCCTTTTCAGTAGACGAAGCAGCCCTGCTTGTCCACCAGATGTCGCTGTAGAGCTGTGTGCGTGGCTGGGTTTGGAGACCGGATGGTTAATCGTGCAGGTTAAGTGCAAGAAGGAGCAGATGAATTGCACGGCGGTGGTTGAAATTTTCTAAGCAAGCGACTGTTTTAATTCCTGACTAATCTATGGGAGGCATTAATTGCACTGCATATGGGATGGCAGTTAAGTGAGCCCGACCCTGGGCCTACGTACTGTCCTCCATGTAAGATGCGTCCCCCCCGGCTTCAGGCAAGCGGGGTTTGGAGCTGCAGCAACAGCCTCGAGGAGAAGAGTGAGTAGCCTAGGCAGAAGGACGCCGTGCCCTCCAAATCCCTTCTCGTCTTCTCCATAAGCTAGCCAACACGGGAGGGGCTGGAGGGGTTGCTGCTCCTGCTGCTGCTGCCGCCGCCGCTGCTAGCAGCCCCCTTGGGGGAATATGGGTGATGGGCAAAGCAGAGTCGGAAGAGCGCCGGGAATCCGCCGAGCCCCGCAGCGTGCTTCTCCCTAGGAGGCCAGCGTTCTGCCCAGCAATGCGAGTGTCTGCAACGGAGCAGGCAGGGAGTGGGGAGGAGGGCGCTACCCCAAGCCCAAGCTGTAAGGCATTCCCGAGCCAGCAGGGGCTGAAGGGCGAGCTCTGGGACTGCCTGGTGCGGCGGCTCCGGCTCCTGTTTGTTTTCTGTACAGCTGTGCCCGAGCCAGAGAAAAGTATCCGGCAAGCTGTTTGCGTTCTTCAGTGTGGCCCCGGCCCCACCCAAAGCTCCGTGTTGCTCACTTTCATTCTCACCCACCCCTTCTCCCCACGTCAAGTAGTGGGCAAGGAACAAACCACCTACTTCGGGGAGCTTCAGTGAAGCTCACAAAACTAAGGCGGGGTAAGTGGTTCGACTAAGAATTGTAGCCATCCGTTGCTAGCGGTGGGTTTGTGAGTCGTCAGTACTAAGGTGGCAGCTGGGGCTGGACGGTTTTCTGCTTTCGGGAGGAGCAGCCGGCATGGCCAGGGTGTGTGAAGACCCCTCCCTCCCTCCGTCTCTGCTAGATACAAAAACACCCTACGTCAAAGGACTCTCTGGTGCCTGTAACCTGTCCATCAGGCTTAGCTCCACAGCGCCGAGGAGTGCCTTCCAGCCTGCTTTTTCAGTGCTGATGTAAACCAGACATCTGGAACCCCGCTGGCCCACACTTTCCCCCCAGGAAAGATTTCCTTGGTGCTCATTTTATTAATTGGGGTTCTCTGAATCCGCCCCCCCCCCCGCTTTGGCTTGTAATCTAGCATACGGAATTGGGAAAGAAAAAGTTTGTAGAGGAGCAGACGCTGGTTGAGCTTGGGTGTTAAAGCAAGAGTTTCATTTATTCACAGACCACTGTTGAGGAAGAATTCTTGTTTATTGTACACTGATTTAAGCATGTCCTTAACTAGCCCAGAGGGAAACCGCTTTGCAAGGTGGGGCCTAGAAGACTGTAAAGCAAATATGACTAAATGCAGGCTTGCAGTCAGCTTCTGCCTCATGATAATAACAACTCCTTTGGGGCTAGTGGCTTGCAAACCCCTCTGATCAAGCTCTGTTGTGCCACCTAGATCTAGGCAGATGGCCAGACTCGCAACTTTTGCACATTTCTAAAAGGCTGGCTTATGCTTCAGAAATGGTTATTTTTTAGTTCAAAATCTAGTGACACACTTTATGACTTGCGTCTAGGTGAGGAAGTAAAGCTGCCCTCCTGTGCGCGCTTATGCGAGAGTAAGTCCCATTGCATTTGGTGTAATTAACTTCCAAGAAAGTGTATGTAGGCTTGGGCTGTATGGGATCAAGTTAAGTCCTTTTGTGCCTCAACTATTGCAGATTCATGTTGATTACAGTACTGATGGCTCACACAATGTGCAAACAGATGAATTAATTTGAACGTTGTGCTGAGGCATACGCAGGTGTGCAGAAAATATAAAGGTGAGGGGAGAATCTTTCAGCTGCTTAACTGAAGGCACTTGGGGAACCATAGAGACAGAATGCCTTAAATGGCTGTGTTTAGGATACTCTTCAATGGCATATTAAGCCTGAAAACTTCCCTGGTTACTTACTTGTGAAGCTTTACATGTTCACAATTGGAAATTGCCACTAACAAACCACAAGATTAGTACAGGTAGCATGGTCCTCTGCAAAACACATTCCTCTAACAGGTACCTGTGCTTAGGCTCAATAGTTTGGCTAAAAGGGGAGTGGGTGTTGGACAATAGCATCAAGATGACAGGATTAGATTGTGTAAAATCTACATTGTTTCTTTTGCAGTTGAGCACGTGTTTACATTTCTTACCCTTTATTTTTAAAGAATCTGTTTTAAAGGGAAGAAAATCAGTTATGCATAAGAAGAAGCCAGCTCACTTGGCTACTGGTTAGTTAAGGAGACATAAATGCCATATGATATAGCAGCTGTATACTAGCCACACACTTTTCACTATTGCCCCAAGAATCAATGAGATGAAAAGCTTGCACAGTTTGTTCAATCTGTTAACATAGCAATTGGTATTTTAGAAATCTTACATAATCTCTTCTAGCCCCAATAGGAGTATTATCAATAGACTTGAAAGAAGTTGGAACTGGGGAAGTTTCAGCTGCTACCATAGCTGCTTTTGCGGGGGGGGGGGCATAATTATGCAAAACCGAGATCATTAAAAACAGTGAGCCAAAGGTCTCATCGCAAGTGTCACTGAGTTTGCAGGTAAACATTTCCTGAATCTCCCCTTGAGTGTCTTGCACTGGAGTTCTCATTTCCTTCACTTTTCTTCTAGAGTATTTCAAATGCAAGATCACAGTGCTGTATCAAACCAGTTGGGAACAGTGACCACAGTATTAATGAAATTTAAGATGTATGTCAGTGGAAAGATACTAAGAAAGTTCCACATATTCACATTAGGGATGCTCTCGAAATGCAATTTGACTTCTAATTTTTGCACAGTCCCTTTAAAATGGAGGGCTTCCATAGCCCCTTTAACACGGAGGAAAGCAGGTCCATCCCGCATGTGCAGAGGCCATGTATGTACCAGTGCCACATGGGGGCAGCTGGGGGAGAGCACCACCTGAACGTGCTGATAGCTGTGGGGAGTGCCGCCAGTATGGAAGTAGCAACGAACGGAGGAGGAGCAGGGATGGACCTGCTCTCCTCAGTGTTAAAGGTGCTGTGGAAGCCCTTGGCTTTAAAGGGATTATGCAGCGATTCAATGTTGAATCATATTTTGAGCACATCCCTAATTCACATTTGATTTCAAAAGTTTGAAGTTCTCAACAGTGAGGAGATTTGTTAAAAGTGAGTTGAAGAGGAGAATCAAGAGTGAGATCTCAATCATGCTAAATAAACATTTGATGATTATTTAAAAGTGTGGCAATAGAAATTTAGCTAGAATGTATGCCACAAATTAGGAAAGATGTCAACAAGAACTGAAAGGATGCCAGCATGGTTAATAAGCAGAGTCAAGCCCTTGGCTTTAAAGACAAGCTTTTTTCAGAAAATGAAGCGTTACCCAAATTCAGAAAACAAAAAGCACAAACTCTGGCAAAACAAATGTAGGTAAAACAGTGGAAGTGAAAAAAGAATCTGAGGAGCATATTTCTAAAAACACTATGACTAGTAATGACAACCTTGTTAGAATATTTCAGAGCAGGAAACTGGCTAGGAAGGTGGTTGGATCTTCACATGACAAAGGAGTATAAGGGGTTGCAGAGAAGATGAGTTAATTAGTTGCATCTGTCTTCACTGCGAAAGATATTTCCTTCATATATATTTTTACATATTATATATGCCGAAGACATCTGTGCCTGAACCAATTTTTTTTCCAGGGAGAGGAACTAAAGAACTGAGTCAAATACAAGTGACAAAAGATAGAGCTCTAGGGCTCATCAACAAATGGCATCCATCCATTTAGATGGCGTCCATCCAAGAGTACTTGAAGAATTTAAATGGGAAACTGCCAATCTTCGGCACGGGGTGGGGAATATGCAATTTGTCCCTAAAATCAACTCTGTACCAAAGAATTGGAAAATAGCTAGCATATTGGCCATTTTAAAAAGGGGATTGGGGTATGTGTGTACTAGGAAATTATAGACCATTTAGCTTGATATTCTAGGTAAATTGGTGGAAAACATTAGTAAATATATAACTATCAAATATATAGAAGAAAGGTCTTTCTGAAGAAAAATCAGCATGGCTTCTCCAAAGGGAAGTCCTGTCTCACCAACCTACAAGACTGCCAACCTCATATTGCAGTGAATAAACGTAGCAGTTGGAGGATAAAAGAACAAGTCCTCTTATGGATTAGTAAAACAACCAGCAGAAGACAGGAGTAAACGGGCAGCTCCCACAATGGAGGGAAATAAGAAGTAGGGTACTCCAGTGATCTGTATTGAGACACTTTCAGAACTAGTTAGGAGTGAGGAGTGAAATAGCCATGTTTGCAGATGGCACCAAATTATTAAGAATGGTCAAAACCCAAGATGACTACAAAATAGCAAATGAGGTTTAACAGACTGTTAAATCTTTTATTGCGTCTGGTTGCACTACTTGTGGAATAGCTGCAATCCAAACACATTCAACAATACTTGATAGGGATGTGCATGAGCCAGTTCAGCACCTCCTCTGGGAAGCACCTATCCAGCTCACGTGCCAGACTTCAAACTGGCTCAGTGGGGCAGGGAGCAGTTACCTTAAAAAGCAGGCAAGGTCCTCCTTTCCTGCTCGTCTGCAGCTTTTCCACCAGCAGCGCCTGCTCTCCCAAAGGCCACGCGTGGCTGCGGCGCTATTCCCTGCAGCCTCCGCACTGTGTCAGCATGCACATGCCGTGACAGTAGCTCCTAACTCTCACTGTGCACATGACTAGCTGCACTGTAAGCCTTTGGCTGACCTCCGCAGCAGCCACTATGCAGGGGTGTAGCTCCTGTTCCACCTTCTTAACACTCCAGAACATGTTGGCTTTTTAATTTTTGCCTGGCTTTTGCTTTATAATCTCTTATTTGTTCTTAGACTTACTTATATGGTTTTGATGATATGGTGTTAATTTTTTTATATTGTGAGCAATCTTGTGCCTGTTTTTAACAAAGAAAGGCAGGATATAAATCAATAAAATAAATGTAGCAGGGAAACATACAAAATATTAGAAACAACTGTAGAGTATGTTATTGAAAAGTTGGTACTGGGTAACTCCTTATGATGTAAATATGCACAGCCTGCTGAATTTTAGCCCCACTAGAACAAATACTAGCATGCTGAGAACAGAGCATTTCTGTGACATAGTCCAAGGCTAACCTTATAAATCCTGGATGTTAAAGTTGTACAATACTGTGCTGGGGGAAACATTATCTGTTGAAGCCTTGGTTTAAAAGATAATCACAGGGATATGTTTGTTTAATGAAAGAGGAAGTGCAGTATCATTCCACTCTATGGCCCCATTTGGACTTAATGCCAAACCAGGCATGCTAGAGATTTGAGTTTATGATCGTCCAAAAGCATGAAGCCACGCTTTCATCACCCAAATGCAGATCCATTTTTGCTCCCAAACCTGAATTTGTATGCTGTTTGTAGTAAGGATTTGCACGGAACCAGTTCCGAGGCCCTTTATGGGTCTCCAAACGGGTTCAAAAGACCGCCGATTCAAAGGGGGGGGGATAACTTTAAGGACTGGAAAGGGTGCTCTTATACCCCCTCCCACAAGTCCCCCCCCCCGTGCTGTTCTCAAAAACAGTCCTGCTGGGGCGGCAGCATGTCTCCTTGCCACCCCCGTATGTCACAGGACGGAAGAGGCTGCTGCGCATGTGCATGTCATGACGTGCGTTCGAGTGAGTGCAATGTGTGCACATGCAGCAGCCACTTCTGGTCCAGGGCAGCAAAGAGGTATGCTGCTGCCCTAGCAGGACCGTTTTTGAGAACAGTGCCAGCGGGGAAACACTGGGGAGGGGGTTAAGAGCACCCACCCCAATCCTTAAAGTTATCCCCACACACGTTCAAACCAGCAGTCGCTGATAGGGATGTGCACAGAACCGGGCGGGGAGGCTCAAAGTGGGGGGGCACGCTTTAAGTGCGGGGGAGGGTGAACTTACTGAAAATGGAGCACCGTTGGGGGAAGAGCGGTGGGAGGGGTAAGTTCACCCACTCTTCCCCCACTGGTGTTCCTTTTTCAGTAAGTCCATGGGGCAGCAGCGTACCTCTCTGCCACCCCATTTATCAGATATACCCAGAAGTATTAGGTGTGCCGGCATGGGGGCATGTGCATTGTGCAAGGGCGCGCAGCAGGTGCAATGCGCGCATCCCCACACAGGCACACCCAATACTTCCAGGTATATCCAGTAAACGGGGTGGCAGAGAGGTACTCTGCTACCCCATGGACTTATTGAAAATGGAGCGCCATTGGGGGAAGAGTGGTGGGAGGAGTAAGTTCACCCTCCCCCGCACTTAAAGCAGCACCCCTGCCTTCAAACCAGTGGAACCAACCGCCATTCGAACCCCATAAAGGGCCTCCGAACCGGTTCTGTGCACATCCCTAGTTTGTAATGAGTTTCGCTGCTGAAACTTGAGGTTATAAAGCAGCATTGTGTCGTCTGAATTCTGCCGCCCGTCATAACCTATGTTCTGTTCACAAGCTCCTCCTTTCATCATAGAGAGGCCAGCTCAGAGCAGCCCCGTGCCTCTTGGTTCTGATGCCCCGCCCTCAGCCATCTCCTTGTTCCTCCTGCCACTGCTTGGCAACAGGAATGTCACATCCCTGCAATTCCTGCATTTAAAAGGATGGAACCATATAGGGCAACACATGTTTTAAATAAAAGAAGGAGAATAAACACATGAGCAAGGAGCCCTTTCATTGATCTAATACCCAATCTAGTCCATTCATGGGGCTCTCAGATCTTATTATTGCGCACAATGGGTGTTCTGCCCAGTGTTCCCTCTAACAGAGATTCCCAGATGTTGTTGACTACAGCTCCCAGAATCCCCAGCTCCAGTGGCTTTTGCTTAGAGATTATGGGAGTTGTAGTCAACAACATCTGGGAATCCCTCTTAGCGGGAACGCTGGTTCTGCCTTTTATCTCATGCTTTCAAGCTCATCTGTGGGGTTACTCCTGATCAAGCTATAGCTAGCGGCTTCACCAATGGAACACCGAGCTTCACCAACCAATGTAGGACTATACCTATGGTCTTCACTGCCCACCCCAATCAGACTATAGCCACAGGCTTCACCAGTGGGACATTAGACTATAGCACAAAGCTAAGCTGATCTCACTTCTTGGGCTGTCGGACTTACTACTCCGGAGAGGCTTGCCTGTACCATGAAGGGGCACCTGGAGGACCTTATGTGTTCTGTTGATTGGACTATAGCAGGCCTGCTCAACTTAGGCCCCCCAGCTGTTTTTTTGACTACAAGTCCCATAATCCCCAGCCACAGTGGCCAGTAGCCAGGGTTTATGGGAATTGTAGGCCAACATCTGCAGGAGGGCCGAAGTTGAGCAACCCTGGACTATAGCCACCTCCAGAGTGCTTAAGGGGCTTACTCACTCTGGGGAGATTTACTTATTCTCTTGCTTAGAGGAGGCTTCACCAATCAACCCAGTGCAACACCAGACTATAAGGTGTGGGGCTTGCTTCCTCTGGGAAGACTTACCTACCCAGCTTAGACTCTTCCCCAGCTTGGTAGGCACAGGGCTTGCTCCCTCTGGAGAGACTTATCTACCCAACCCTATGGCACTCCACAAACTGGTATGCAGGCAATTCCTGACCTGGAAGGGGTCTTCTCAATGGATGTGTGAAGAGAGACAAATATCAGACCAGGGATAATTTTACTTTTACTTAAGAGATAGGTTCAAAATTACAGGGGAAAGGATTTTGTTAGGCAAAAAACTAAGGCATCTAATATGCTGTTAAGCAAGCTAACCTAGCAGGGATAGAGATGGGGAGGGGAAGGGAAAGAAGAACGGGAAAGTTCATTACCAACTTAGGGTTAGGAAACCAGTAAATGTCCAGTTCACTTGTTTCCCAGAGACCCAGATGTTAGGGTACAGTGAGAAGGTGGGGGTGCATGTGGCTGGGGAGTGAGGAGCAGCTGCAGCAGCAATGGGGAGAGAGAGGACATGTCTTCTGGGCCAAACCCTCTACCAGCTGATCCAGGCTCTCTGTCCTTATACTATTCTTTGCCTATGATGATTCTAGGGGTAGTCAGTTCCCATGTCTGTCAGGGGTGTAAACTTGTCATCCTTGTCGCCAGTCTCTGGATCCTGGTCTCAGAAGTTGTTATTCCATCCTCACCCTCTGGTCTAGGCATCACAGTGTCTCTGGATTACAATCCTTATCTTTGGCAATTCCACCGCTGGTGCATTCTTATGTTGTTTCTGATGGATGTTGTCATCCATCTTTGTCTTTGGCCTTGATTGATAAGCAATAAATGTCCATATCATCACTTTTTTGTTCTTCCTGGCTCCTTGGCACTTCAGTTACCATTGCTATTGAGGGAAGGAGGAATGGGGCAATGGGCCATAATAAGGGCCCTTTCATACACAGGATGCCTGTTACGGCTTGCAGATTTGCAATTTAAGAATACATAATAGAGCAGAGCAGCTGGTCTGTTTTTAAGCTTGGTCGTAATACAAAGATACAGCTACCAGCAGGGAAAATTCTATTCTAATCTCTCTGAAACCCACAGCTGGTATTTCACAAGGTCACTTGCAGTTCTGTCAATGAATCTCATGCCCTGTTTTTCTTGAGCCATCTTGCTCTTCTCACAGTCTTTGGCACAAACAATATTGGTAAAACAAAATGAGTGAAGAAGCACACAGAATTATGGCAGTAGGCACTGTTCCCTTTAAGGCATGCACATGCGCTCACAAGTTTTCTGATGTCTGCTCAGTTAATTTTAGATCCTGCTCAGGTTGAATTAGGAAGGCCCCCCACTCTGAATACATGTGTGCACACAGTGCCTTGATACTGCCATGCAGAACAAAACTAATTCCGCACAGAGATGAACAAAATTAGAGGGGCCACTGGCAGTAGGGACAGTTGGGGAACAGGACCACGGGGATTGGGGTTCATAACATTATCATAACATCATGTGGTTTCTTTGGCCTTAATGGCTCAGTGGGGAAGTAACTTGCCTAAGGAGCAAGAGGTTGCTGGTTCGAATCCCCGCTGGTATGTTTCCCAGACTATGGGAAACACCTATATTGGGCAGCAGTGATATAGGAAGATGCTGAAAGACATCATCTCATACTGCGCAGGAGATGGCAATGGTAACCCCTCCTGTATTCTACCAAAGAAAACCACATGGCTCTGTGGTCGCCAGGAGTCAACACCGACTCGACGGCAAAACTTTACCTTCCATGTACACAAAGATTTATGGGGGGGGGGGGGGCGGAATCATGCCCGAGAATCCTGGGGGAAGACACCAGTTGCCGGATCACAGAAGGGCCATGGCTGCTCGTCTGATACTCCAGAAACAAAACTCACTGACTTCCTAGGAGGGGATATGTACAGGTGAAACTGGAAAAATTAGAATATTGTGCAAAAGTTCATTAATTTCAGTAATGCAAATTAAAAGGTGAAACTGATATATGAGATAGACGCATTACATGCAAAGCGAGATAAGTCAAGCCTTAATTTGTTATAATTGTGATGATCATGGCGTACAGCTCATGAGAACCCCAAATCCACAATCCCAGAAAATTAGAATATTGTGAAAAGGCTCCAGGTGTCCCACTCCAATCACCTAATCAATCCATAACACCTGCAAAGGGTTACTGAGCCTTTAAATGGTCTCTCAGTCTGGTTCATTAGGAATCACAATCATAGGAAAGACTGCTGACTTGACAGTTGTGCAGAAAACCATCATTGACACCCTCCATAAGGAGGGAAAGCCTCAAAAGGTAATTGCAAAAGAAGTTGGATGTTCCCAAAGTGCTGTATCAAAGCACATTAATAGAAAGTTATGTGGAAGGGAAAAGTGTGGAAGAAAAAGGTGCACAAGCAGCAGGGATGACTGCAGCCTGGAGAGGATTGTCAGGAAAAGGCCATTCAGAAGTGTTGGGGACTTTCACAAGGAGTGGACTGAGGCTGGAGTTAGTGCATCAAGAGCTACCACACACAGATGGATCCTGGACATGGGCTTCAAATGTCGTATTCCTCTTGTCAAGCCGCTCCTGAACAACAAACAACGTCAGAAGCGTCTTACCTGGGCTCAAGAAAAAAAGAACTGGTCTGTTGCTCAGTGGTCCAAAGTCCTCTTTTCTGATGAGAGCAACTTTTGCATCTCATTTGGAAACCAAGGACCCAGAGTCTGGAGGAAGAATGGAGAGGCACACAATGCAAGATGCTTGAAGTCCAGTGTGAAGTTTCCACAGTCTGTGTTGATTTGGGGAGCCATGTCATCTGCTGGTGTTGGTCCACTGTGCTTCATTAAGTCCAGGGTCAACTCAGCCGTCTATCAGGAGATTTTGGAGCACTTCATGCTTCCTTCCGCAGACGAGCTGTATGGGGATGCTGACTTCATTTTCCAGCAGGACTTGGCACCTGCCCACACTGCCAAAAGTACCAAAACCTGGTTCAATGACCATGGGATTACTGTGCTTGATTGGCCAGCAAACTTGCCTGACCTGAACCCCATAGAGAATCTATGGGGCATTGCCAAGAGAAGGATGAGAGACATGAGACCAAACAATGCAGAATTGCTGAAGGCCGCTATTGAAGCATCCTGGTCTTCCATAACACCTCAGCAGTGTCACAGGCTGATAGCATCCATGCCACGCCGCATTGAGGCAGTAATTGCTGCAAAAGGGGCCCAAACCAAGTACTGTATACATATGCATGCTTATACTCTTCAGAGGTCCGATATTGTTCTATTTACAATCCTTGTTTTATTGGTTCCATGTAATATTCTAATTTTCTGGGATTGTGGATTTGGGGTTCTCATGAGCTGTACGCTATGATCATCACAATTATAACAAATTAAGGCTTGACTTATCTCGCTTTGCATGTAATGCGTCTATCTCATATATCAGTTTCACCTTTTAATTTGCATTACTGAAATTAATGAACTTTTGCACGATATTCTAATTTTTCGAGTTTCACCTGTATATTAAGGTAGGCAAAGGATTCCGGTGGTTTAGTTCACTGTAACCAAGAGTGCCAAGAGGCAAAGCTGTGAGAAAGACCCAACACACTCTCATCCTCGTGCTGGCTTGCTGGCCGCTTCTCATGAGAGGGCCAGTTTGCCAGAGAAGAAAACACTAATGTGTTTCTGCTCTCCATTTGCACTCATATGAGGTAAACTTTCCAACTACTTAGCCCTCCGCTGTTGTGGGGCTCCTCGCACCACTGGTTAACAATAGAACTCATCCTCCACACTTTCCCCTTTCCAACCAACCCTTCCAGACTTCAGGTGTTCGAGTGGTTCCAAGTTGGGTGGGTTGACAAGGAGAGACCGAGGATGAATCCTATGTCCCAGGCTAATCAGTACAGGCTGAACCTAATGCTGTGGCAGATGCAAACCAGTCACCGTGGGTGGATTAGCCAGGTGGCCATGAGCAGCACAGCCAAGCAGGGAGATGTGGGGAGACCAGACTCTTGTAAGGGGTGCTGTTATTCTTGGTTCCTGTTAACCAAGCTGGGCAGTAAAAGCCCTCCAGCCCATATGCGTGTCTCTATGGCCAAGCACTCTCATAAAAGAGTTGTCCACTCCAGAGCAGGATCTATCTTCATCACACAAGAAGCATCTCTTGTGTGATTTAATCCTGCTCTAGATGGACGGTTCTTCTCATGAGGCTTGGCCAAGACCAAGCATGCTTGCAAACAGAGGAAGGAGCAGGCCCCCCACCCTTCCCCACCAACTTGTACAAAAAATAGAGCAATACTACCAAAAAAGGGGGAAATCTTAAGTAATCTTGCCCTCTTCCTAGCAGTTTCATCCTATCCATCCACCCATAAGTGCTCATGCACTGGATAGGGATGGAGGTCAGTGGGGGGGATACAAGTCCCTGGAGAAATGTGGGGGGGATGAATCTCATGCCATATCTGCTGGAGAATGGGCTGGTGCAGGTGTGTTGCCATTGCTGGTAACAAACTCATTCTGTGAACATACGAGAAAAAGTAGAGGGAATGCTTGTGCAGTCTGTCTTTAACCAGTACCAGTGGGAAGAGAGGAGCCACAAAACCCTTCCTCCCCAATCATGGAGAACACTGGTGCAATCTGTGTAAGGAAAGGGTTAAAATGTGTTTGCCCTGCCAAGAGCAAGTGAACACTGCCGAAAAAGCATGATCGTGCTGAGCGCTCCCCCTTTAACATTGTGGCCAGTGGTTGCAGCTTCACTAGCATGCTGACACTTTGCCAACAGTCTGACGATGCGAGCAGAATGGAGTTTATTGGGATGCCGCCTGGGCAGACTAGGAAGAGGGAGGGGTTGTTCTGCCCCAAAGTCAGAGGTTGCCAAGCTGCAGTTAGTTGATTTTCTGCAGAATGATTCTCAGCTTCACAGATTAACCACAGCTTTGTCTACCTGAGGTTTCATACTATCTCCAAACAGGGCCTGTGGTGGGACAGAGAACAATAGGCTTAGTAGTTAACATACTAATTTGTTTTGATTTTGCTGCCAGGAGTTTGATCTTTTACATTTAACCAGTGACTGTGTTTCCTTACAATTGCCACTATGCCAGGGGAAGGGGGCTCTGTCAAGTTTATAGAAGCAGCTTGCCATTTGCAAGAATGATAACTTGGAGAATTTTTTTTTCTTTTGAAGAAAATAATTGATACTGTCATTCCTGATCACATCCCCCTTGGAAGTCCCAATGAGATTTACTGGGATTTGCATCTCAATAAGTGTGGTCAGGAAGGATTTCAGTCTGACTTTCAGATGCTGTTTTAAGATTGTTGTTTTAAGATTGTCAGTTTGATTAGTATTTTCAGATGCTGTTTTAAGATTGTCAGTTTGATTAGTATGTTTTTAATCAATGTATATTTTATTTTTACTGTAAGCTGAATAACTGTTAGAAAGGCAGTATACAAATGTAGAAGGTGAATGAACAGAAGTTTGTAATGCCTTTTGGTTCTTTTTGATTATTGAAAACTTAGATGTTACGTGACAGGGTGTCAGAGGTCTTGCAAACAATTATATTACTTAATGCCCACAGATTCAATCAGTATTTCTGCTATAATGGCAAACAACATGGGTTTTCATGAGTATAATTGTGCTCTGTTCTACTAGGGGTCATACAGTAAACTGAATGTGATGGTATGGCTGCACAGTATTTGAATATAAATAATTAAAGGTCTGTTGATTTGGAGTAGACCACTTCAGGAAAATATCATCCAGCTGTGTTTATGTAGCTCTGAAAGGAAGTTCAGCCACTGAAAAGACACACACACACACCCGCCACTTCAAAGTGCTACACTGATGGAAAATCCATAAGGTTAAATTTGTCGTCCTCTATGAAAACCATTTTAACTTAGAGAAGCCCTTTTGGGGGATTGGGCCAGGCAATACTCATTCTGTGGATGCATGTGTTAAAAGTAAACAAACTCTCTCTCTTGCCCCTCCCTGAATCTCTATTGTGGGCATGCTTTTCTGCTGAAGAGGCTTGCCAAATTAAAAATGATATTATACCTAGGTCAAAGAGGTGATGTGAATTGTGTTTGAAGCTCTGGGTTTTTAAGAACACATTCTCTGTTCGTTACACAGGAACCTACATTTGGAGTTGTGCCTCGTGCTCTGTGGATCATTAGGCGAAATATACTCAAAGCGAGATACTAATTGGTAAGTGGCCTCCATAAACACCAAGGAAAAGTTTGCAGCTAGATTTTCAAAAGGGGAATTTGGCACGTCTAGCTGTTACATTAGGACAGAGTACTCTGGCAGAGACAAGGCCTTGCTTGGTAGCTGTAAATCTTAATGAGAGAAATGTTGCATGCCTAGCTGGTCATTAGGCTTGAATATGCTTAATTTAGTAAAGTGAATAAGCAGGGGCTGAAAATCTGTATGGCACAGACTGTAGGAAACATTCTATTATTCGTTGAGCAGAATGTTGAGATTTTCAACTTGAAATTTTTTTTTAGAATACAGTCCTCTAATTGTATGTGTATAGAAAGAACTTGTAAATATGCTGCAGTCATTCTTTAAAATCCTGGGTAGGGCTGCACGACTTTAGCCCAGCTTATTGTTGGACTATAACTCCCATCATCCCTGACTTTTGGCCACTGTGGCTGAGGATGACAGGAGCTGTAGTCTTAACAGTTGGAGGGCCAAAATTGTGCAGCCCTGACCTAGGGCATGATTTAGGAGAGGAGAGCTGGTCAGGAGAGGAGAGCTGGTCTTGTGGTAGCAAGCATGACTTGTCCCCATAGCTAAGCAGGGTCTGCCCTGGTTGCATATGAATGGGAGACTTGATGTGTGAGCACTGCAAGATATTCCCCTCAGGGGATGAAGCTGCTCTGGGAAGAGCAGAAGGTTTCAAGTTCCCTCCCTGGCTTCTCCAAGATAGGGCTGAGAGAGATTCCTGCCTGCAACCTTGGAGAAACCACTGCCAGTCTGTGAAGACAATACTGAGCTAGATAGACCAATGGTCTGACTTGAGTATATGGCAGTTTCCTATGTTCCTATGTAGCCAAAAGTAAGTACTACTAAGTCTCACTGATCTCAACAGGAGACTTAAACTTTAGTGGGGTTTCTATCAACCATGGACTTGTGCTGCTCAAATATCCCTGCCCTAGTACAAACCTGTTGCCTTTCCTTCACTGACTTCCATATATCCCACCAGTTCTTTAAAGAGCATAAAAAAGAATTATGCCAGGAGATCTCAAATTTCCACCCCCAGATGATGTTGGACTACAACTTCCATAATCCATAGCCACAACCACCTTTGGCCAGCATCTGAGGATCACAGATCCCTCTAAGGTGCATGTGCGTGCACCAATTCCCTTGCCTCCGCGCAGCAGTTTCTGGTGGGTGCATAGTCTCTGCTGTACCCGCCACTGCCACCCAACACCCTGGCACCCCATTTTCCTCTCCCCAGCTGGGAAGCATTGCCGTGCTTCGAATCCCCGCTGACTATGGGAAACACCTTCCCTATGAGGCAAGGCTACAACACCTGGGGCTATTTAGTTTAGAAAAAAGACTGCTATGGGGAGACATGATCGAGGTCTATAAAATCATGCAAGGTGTGGAGAAAGTGGATAGAGAGAAATTTTTCTGCTTCTCACATAACACTAGAACCAGGGGGTCATCCCATGAAGTTGATTGCCAGGAAATCTAGGACCAACAAACGGAAGTACTTTTTCACACGACGCATAAGGCAGAATTCTCTGCCACAAGATGTGGTGACAGCCAACAACCTGAATGGCTTTAAGAGGTGTTTGGATAACTTCATGGAGGAGAGGTCTATTGACGGCTACTAATTGGAGGACTATAGGCCTTCAGCCTCAGAGGCAGGATGCCTCTGAGTACCAGTTGCAGGGGAGTAACAGCAGGAGAGGGGGCATGCCCTCAACTCCTGCCTGTGTGCTTCCAGCGGCATCTGGTGGGCCACTGTGTGAAACAGGATGCTGGACTAGATGGGCCTTGGGCCTGATCCAGCAGGGCTGTTCTTATGTTCAGTGTATGTGATTACATACATTCTATGGAACCTTCAAATTAAGTCAAGTTACAGAGAGCTCATGGATCTTCAAAATATCAATGACATGATTGTGTTGATTACACAATAGGGAAATTCTTTGGAATTGTTGGGCACAGAACGTGGGAATCTTCGTACAAAATCCCAAACCACTGTAAAAAGTAGAACATCGTAACTGAATTTGTTTTTGTTCTTTCATTGTGGCGTTCCAGTTTTTAAGTTTGTTTCTGTAGAAGAGGATTCCCTTTTTCGTGGGGGCGGGGGGGAGAATTAAGCAGTGCAAGACTTGTTTTAGCAGGAATAAGGGATACATGTTGTCATTTATACAACCCAGATATAATTGCACTAAACACTTTGGAAAGCATTAGCAGCTGTCCGCTCACTTTGATAGGGTAAATATTTTATTTGACCTATCAAGTCAGACATTGAATAGTTTAAAAAATTAAAGTGTTAGTATTGATGTTAGTTTACGGCCAATAAAACAAAAGTGTACGTGGTTTTTCTAGTCAACTCCACCTGTCTGAGCATTTTACTGATTTCTAAGACTGGCAACAAAAGCTAGTTTACAGATAATAAAATTGGTTCATGTTAGCTATTCCCTTGTTAATCCTAGTTGCTGTAGACTGATCTGCGATGAGCACAGGGTACACTGGCCTGTGCAGTTGGCCACTGCGTAGTCACTCTGTTTATCAATAGGATTTCAGAAGCCACAGACATGCCAGAAATACTTTATGTGGGCTGACAGTGCTATCGACATCTCTTGGTGCAAGTTATGCTATCTCGGCTCCCTTTATTAATCTGTTTGAGGCTCTTTGTGTTAGGACTGGTTTAAACGGTACTTGCTGCACCTCAGCCTCTGTTTGTGCCAAAGTACATGTGGGAGATATTAATGTGTGCCATTTGTGCATGCCCCGAGTACTACATGTGCTAGAGTAAGTACAAACACTATGCACGCTGTGGTTTGTGCTCACAGTAAAGGGTTGTCAGTGCTGCACTCCTCATATGTAGCTTCAGGATGAATAAGTGCCTTTGGAGTAAATGCAGATATAACCTTTATTTAACCTCTACATCTTAAGGGGGCTGCCTTAAATTCAAAATCCTTTTTGATTTGGGTAAATACAGTAATTCTGATGTGATCTGAGAGCAAAACTATATATAATATTTACCAACATAAGTAGGAAAGTCACAGCTGCTTTTCTAGAGGGAGCAATTTCAAACAGAGAAGAAGTGTGTGTTGCGGTGGTGCCTTGCCCTTTGCTCATACACTGCTTCTCTGATGCTGTTTAGTACCTTCAGAAGCTGCTTTTCTCTAGGAAAGGCAGCTGTCAAGTTTTTGCTATACACATATGCATATAGCTTGTTTTAGGGCCTAAAGTCTAGCTGCAGCTAATCCTGGTATGAAAAGCAACAGAAGAAAAATTTAAGTACCTCTGTGGATTTTATATTTACAGTAATCTGTAAATGTGATATGTCAGATGTCTGGTCTAGTGTGGGCAGGGTTACTGCTATTTATACCAGGAATGTACAACTCAGGTATGCACCTGGGTGAGAGGAGGTGGTGTTGGCCAAAGCTAGGAGGGCGGAACCAAGTGCCATGCACAGAGAGGAATACCAAATTATTGCATTTCAGGGAGCATATCAGGTAGAAATTAAATGGCTGGGGGGAAACACATCCAACTGACCTATCTAAAACTGTCCCCTAACTCAAGAGTACTCTGCAGCTACCTCCTCTTGCAGCAACCTGGCTTGTAGAGCCTCCAGTCCTGGCCACTTTTATAGTCCTGGGGTTCAACCGAGACTGGTTCTTCTTACTTCTAAGTGATTTCAGTCCTTTAAAGAATCTCCATTCTTTACAAGTGATGTCACAGCTCTTGCTGCAGCCCCAGCTCTGACTTTCTCAGACTGTGCTGGCAATTCCTTCACTTGGACTCTTCAGCTCTGCACTTCTTCTGGTACAATTCTGAACTTCACTGTACTCTGTGACTTTGCTCACTCAATTTTTCCAACTTGTAACTTTTGACTCTGAACAACACTGACCTCTCTGTGCTAAAAGCAACCTCCTTATATACACCATTTTTTCCAACAATTTTAAAGCCACCCAATCATTGTAACTTGTTCCTTCTATTTTTTAAAATGCAACCAATAAAATCAAACCTCCCTTTCCCTCCAAAATCAAACCAATATATCACATTACCCTCAAACTGAAACTCATGAACAGAAACCATCAACTTTTTGATCCTATCAGCTTCCTTAATACAGAGCAAAGCAATTTATACATACAATATTTTTACAATCAAGAAGAGGTTTAGGAATATCAATGCAATTTACAGTTAAAATTGTAATTTTAAATATGGGTTTAGCTTGGTCTTTTAACTTGTTAAATTTAAATTTGGTTAACTTTATTAGTCTTATTTTACATTGTATATTTTTATTATCTTGTGAGCTGCCCCAAGCAGTAGCGTACTAGAGTGGTGGGGTATAAATACTTTGAATTAAATATATAAATAATTGCAAGGGCTTACAACAACAAGAGGTTTGGGCCTTTAACAAAGGTTAAACAAGGACAGGACCAAGAGACCATTGGAATGCTTCAGCTCTTAATGACACCTGCATAATATGATATGTGACACTGCTTCTGTGGACATGGAAGCAGCAATGATCCTGAGGAGGATGCTGGTTGCACAAGCTGCATTACTGTAGTTCTTCTCATTCACAATGGGAGAAACTATGGTAATACTGGTTGCACAACTGGTGTCCTCCCCAGCAGCGGCCCCACAACACCCTCACATCACCGTTAGCATTGCATATCCTGTCAGCCACTATTTGGAAGATACACTTTTGTGAAAATGTACTGAGAAGGTTTGCTCAAAATGCTGGACTCTTGGTAACTTTTGTGGCACTCCTTAGTTGCTCATTCAGTTTCATAAAAACTTCTGAAAGTATCCCTGCACCCATTTGCTGGTTTATTGCCTCTGTGTTACTGCTTCTAGCTTCTGCCCTTTGTTAGCTCACAACTCACTTGGGAGCTGTTTGTGGTACCTGGAACAGGGTCCGTTTTGTGGCCCCAGTAACTTCTTGTGGCTGCATTTGGGAAGCATGTTTTAGGAGTACACAGTGCAGTTCCTCTTTCTGGGCTTTCTTTACTACTGCAACCACAAATTCTAGATTTAAAAAAATACTGGGTTTCTAGAATAAAACTGTTTTATTGCCTTGAGGGTAAAAGTATTTGCAACTACAGTGTATGTCTTTGAAAGCTTTTTGTCCTTATGTTGAGAGCTTCTTTGCTGAGTCCAGCACTTACATGTCTAAGCATTCTACTTGAATGAGTGTTGCACATTCTGAATAAGCTGATCTGAAAGGCACTTGTTTGTGACCCTGATCTAAACACAATGTGAAGTTCGTTTCTTTGTAAATCATGGGAACTTAAGGCTGGAATGTATGTGAAGAACTGCAGTCTCTGTGCTTTACACGAATGGGCTTTGTGCCTGCACAGAAACTCATTCATGTAAGAGCACAGATGACCACTAGAAGAACCCAAGTTACAGGTAAGCAACCTGTCGTTGCACATTTTATGAGAGCCCTGATACAGAGATTAGTATGGGCTCTGGTAATGGAATCCTTTTTCCTCCTCTCGAAGGGCTACAGTAGTGCCAGAATCCCCAGTTATCCTTTCCCCAAAATTCTAAACGAGGCAATTGTTTTAATCCCCACATTCTTTCCTCTACTAAATTAATGCCTGTAAATAATCAAATATAAATCTGTTTCATATCAGCCTCTGCTTTACTTATGCAAGTGAGCTCAGCTCTTTCAACCTCTTATCAAGAGCAGTGGTTGCTCATTATTACTTCTATTTATACTATTCTAGGGAAGGACAAGAAAGCAAAGCAAACTGCTTTGATTTCTCAACAAGTATGAAGAAGCTGAGTGGTAGAGCTCAGCGTGGATATGGCTAACAGCAGAGGGTTACCTGTTAGCCTTTGGCCCTGGATACATAGAGGCAGGAGGGTCAACCGAGTGGCAGAGGAGCCCCTAGAGATAAACCACCTCTGCCCTCCCTTTCCTGGAGTCCTCTGTGGGAACATGGTGGAAAACAGTTGGAGGAAGCTTTTTACCTCTTCCCTTTCAGTCATGGTTGTAAGTTTTACTAAGCTTGAAGAATGCATTTCAGTAGACAAACATGTTGAATTTAAGATAGCCACACCACTCTTGATGCTTCTGCTTCAAGTGTCAAGATCTCATAGTTGCTTAAGCCCCAGCTTCTGAACTGGTACGACTTAATACAAGTAATGCTTTTTCACCCTTGGGGTAGTATAAATGAGGATTAAGTGTGAGCTTGGTTTTTGAAGACTTGTGCCCCTGGTGGCGCAGTGGTAAAACTGCCGCCCTGTAACCAGAAGGCTACAAGTTTGATCCTGACCAGGGGCTCAGGGTTGACTCAGCCTTCCATCCTTCCGAGGTCGGTAAAATGAGTACCCAGAATGTTGGGGGCAATATGCTAAATCATTGTAAACCGCTTAGATAGCTCCGGCTATAAGGCGGTATATAAATGTAAGTGCTATTGCTATTGCTATGTTGATGACCAGAACAGGTTTGTATATGCACTGCACAGCCATAGCACCACTGTGTACCGCCCTGGTGGGCCAGAACCATCCACAACTTGGCATGCAGGGGTCAAGGTTAATTTTTAGCATGCTATTACATTAAAATTAAAAATATTACTAGTTACTTGTGGATCTATTCTCCTTGTCAAAAGAGCCATTGTTTTCACCAAGGATAGTGGCCAGAAAATGGGTCCTGTCCCTTCCCAGTCAGTGGATCCCCTGGAGTGCATGCCAGCTCCAAACAAATGCCATTTTGGAAGGGCGGTATACAAATCAAATAAATAAATAAGTCCTCTCCTCTCCCTAAATTGCTGGTGCTTTCAGGCTGCAATCCTAGGCATGCTTACATGGGAGTAAGCCTCACTGGGTACACCATCGAACACATTTCTGAGAAAACATGCATAGGATTGTGCGATAAGGCAATTTCCAGCTCCTGTGTTGCTGCAGGATACCTGGGGGCCAGTACATTAGTCCCTGCAGGCTGAATCCAGCCGCCGGGCCTTATGTTGTGCAGACCTGATGTACCTAATATAATACTGGATGACATACTGAACAAAACATAGGTGATAGGAGCCCTGCCTGTGCTGCTGTGCACATGTGAACAGTGTTGGTAGAGTTGCACCATGCGGGCAGCTCTGCTGCAGCATAAAGTTGTGAAAACACAGTTGTGTAATAGGGAATCTGTTGGAAATAATGGGTATCCATTAGTGCAATTTTACATCACAGCAGACCTGCCCTGCAGCACAACTCTTCCAGTGTGTTTACACATGCACAACAGAACAGGCAGGGCTCCTACCACCTGTTGCTTTGCACAGTATTTTACTCAACATTTTATCAAAACTTCATAGGCTTTACATAATTCTGCTTCACACATCCATATCAGTGTTGTATAGACCAAGGATTCTCAACGTTTGGTGCCCAGGTGTTATTGGACTTCAGCTCCCATAATCCCCAGTCCCAGTGGCCTTTGGTTGGGGATTATGGGAGTTGAAGTCCAATGTCATCTGAGGACTGAACGTTGAGAATCCCTAGTATAGGCTATTTTAGATTCAAATTCTGTTTCTAAAATGTAGTGAACTGTTTCTGTGAGACTTAGTACTCAAGAAAAACATTAGCCAGTCCTTTGATATTTGTCCCACAAAAACCAGCATGGATGCCCAAGTAAACCATTCAACTAATTCAAAACTAAATGGAGGAGGCAAAGGAAGCGATGAGTACAATTGGTAGATAGGAGCGTGCCCAAAGCACGGTTCGAGCACTTTGAGGGAAATTAAAAAGGGAACATGCATGGATGCCATGTGCGTGCTGATGGCATACGGGGCTTTTGGGGACACATTCCCAGCAGGAAGCTGGGAGGGGCAGCGGAGAGCACGTAAAGTTCCATTTTAAATTTCCCTCAAACTGTACTTTGAACCAATAGGGCACATCCCTATTGGTAGAGCAAAGGTTCTGAAGCTTTTTACTGAGTTTTTATTTCTAAAGAATGTGCCTGGATGTAGGATCTGCCTGTTGATTTATCATATAATCTGAAATTCATTCTCCCCCCACCCTTCAATTTTTCCCCTATCAAAGCTACAGTTTCCATTATTCTTTGCCAGTAGCCTAGTGAGCTCTTCTATCCTCCACCCACCAGTGGTGCCCCAAGGTACCATTGCTGCAACAGATGATCAGCCATGAGTTTGAGTTAATATTTTTGGCATTACTTTATCCAGTAGGCTTTATTTTCAGAAACATTTAGTCTGTAATCAGCAGAATGGGCAGTATTGGGTCATTTAATTTAATTTATTTTTTAAATTTAACACACTTTTATACTACCAAACCCAGGTCTCAAAGCAGTTGATATACTAAGTATTATAACTTAGTACAGTGGTCCCTCTACTTACGAAATTAATCCGTTCCGAATGCACATTCGTAAGTCGAAAAGCGGTTTCCCATAGGAATGCATTGGGAACGGATTAATGCGTTCCGGAGCCTAGAAAAAAGACCCAGACCCCCAGTAAGGCTTGCAAACTGCACAGGAACATTTCTTTTCAAGAATAAACAGGCAGTAAACAGGCAGGCAAGTCAAGGAAACCGCATGTAAAATTTGTAAGTCGAGGAAACCCCATCTAAAAATTTGTAAGTCGAAAAAAACGCATCTAAAACCGGATCTAAAACTGCCATTTGTAACTCGAAAAATACTTATGTCGAGTAGTTTGTAAGTCGAGGGACCACTGTATGTGCAAAGTGCTCTGTACAAGAAGAAATTAATCCTAACTAGTGGCTATGAAAACTGTTGTCTGCTTCAGAATGAGGTTGTTCACATGACCAGGCAGGTGGCGGGGGGAGGCTAGCTTAACTCACCTCCCCACCCCCACCGCAGTCGACTGCTCCAGTGTTGTTGGGAGCGTGGAACGTGCTCCCAGATTATCTGCGCTGCATGCCTGCAACGCGGAGCTCTGGAAGCTGAGATGACGTGTCTCAACCTCTGCATCGCACAATAAATTGGGGGATTCCCCCAGGAGATGGGTAGGGATGTGCACGGACCGCGGAGGTGCGGTCCAACACCAGGGGCTGTCGCTTTAAGGGCGGGGGGGTTGTACTTACCCCTCCCTGCCGCTTTCCCCCCTCCAGCGCTCAATTTTTCAGTGAAATTTTTCGGGCGGCAGCAGTCCTCCCTGCCGCCCCTGCCCCCTTGTTGGCTGCGAAAAGCGGAATTAACTTCCACACACACGCAGCGCCCGCATGCACAGAAGTTACAGTACAACCCCCCCCTGCCCTTAAAGCGACTCTCTACCCCCGGCGTCGAACCGCCGGACCGGGCCACTTGCAAACTTTGGCCTCTAACATGGCCTGCAGACTGGTTCGTGCACATCCCTAGAGATGGGCACTCTAGGCACTCATCTCTGTGTCTGCTGGGGTTAAACATAGCCTGAGTGAGCACATGATCCCAGAGCCTGGGTTAAGGGTTCACTCAGGCCCTTAGCCCTGGCTAAGAGTTAGGCCCAATCTCAGCAGTTCTCGTGCACAGCCTAACTGAGGCTGGGCTTCGCTAGCCTGGGTTAGTCTATGCATGAGAACAGCCTCAAAAAGTAACGAGGCAAGAGAGACTTTTTTAGGTTAAAGATGTGACCAGGAATACAAGCACTAATAGCTGTTAACTTGCTGCTAATTTAGGTTAATGATCAGAAGATGTATTGGAGATATAAAAATCCATAATACTATTCCATAGAGCAATTGTAGTAGTTTCTGTGTATCCAGGAGAAACTTGTTTAATCTGTTTTTAAATCTAGAATAAGATTAGCTTAATGCCGGTGGTCAAGAAGGGTTACTACTCCAACTGCTTGGATTCTTCTATGCCTTAGCTTAACATGTTTGGACATTCACAAAATAGGGTGTGTGAGCTGGTGATTATTCCTATTTCTGTGCCCTATGCAAATGATGGGGGCTTGTGTGTCCTTCCCCCAAGAGGACAAATAGGGAAACAAGAGGTTCAAATATGCCTCTTGTTTCCCTATTTGTTGAGCATCTAAAGCTGCTCCTGGTTAGCTGAAGAATTTATAAATGTTATTGCTAAGTGCAGTTCATAAAAAGTATGCTAAAAGTTGGAACTCAGAAGATCTAGGCCTGTTGAAAAACTCTGGTGAGTAAATGGGACATGTAAGTAACAATCACCTAGTTAACAGAATTATGTCATATGTGACAACTATGAAAATAAACTTCAGATGTTGAAGGCCTGTACAGAAAACAGATTACAATGGCTGGCATGAGGAACATTACTGAAAGTGCCATTGAAATTAAAAGGATAAGCTAGATATTGCCTAACTTGTCCGTTGGGGACTTTCATGTTGGCCAATATTTTTACTAAGTTTCTACTAGCAAATGCATTTCTTATACAACTGTTTTGGTATGTGCAGAACAGTTTGCTGATAAATTGCTAAAGACAAGTATCTCAGCTCTGCAATATAAAATGTTCTCTTCACAGATACTGGCAGAGACAGGCTACTCTTACCTCTGCCTGCAAGAAAGTGGCATTCTGAACCTCTCTAAAAGGACAATTTTTCACGGCAGAGTAAATCAAACTCTTACTGCGGTTGTACAATGGGATGTATTAAATCAAAAAGCCCCTTTCCACATACCATTTTAGATGATGGAAGCAGAGAAGTTGATGGATACAATAGTGGACATAACGTAGATAAATCTTCCCATACTCAGGCAAAATCTGGGATGCCTTCTTCAGCAAGTACTGTGGTCCTGGACTTTGCTCACCGCCTCTCTCTCGAGATCCTGGATCAAGCTGTGAAGCAATGGGCAATTACGGAAAGCAAATACAGTGATATCCCCTTCATAGAAAGTGATGAGCCCTGAATTACAAGCCATGAACTACTTGGCTCTTCTGTCAGACAGCTCGTGTTTTGGTGCTAGTGCAAATAAAGCAAAGTTCATACAACAGCGGCTGTGAGTTTAAAAAGACACCACTTGTACAGATGCAGCTAGCCTTGACTTAAGGTAATGTAATACCTTGCCTTTACTAGAAATGTTTCATAGAATCACAGTAGCATCAAATGGTTCTAGGATGAGCATGTAATTCAGTGCACTGATCAATCTTGTTCAGTCCTGACAGCAGCACTAAAGTTGCACAAGAACAAAACTTAGGTGCTCATGATTTTTTAAAAATCTGCTGCAAAACAGGTATAGTTGAAAAATGTTTTTATATAAACAAGGTTATAATTGTATTTGCTATGGTGGTTAAATGTTCTGCTGAGCATATGAATTACCAACTCATAGAAGCGAGGGTGGTGTCACAGAGTGCAATCTCTCCAAAGTTTGGTATTCTTAAGCCTCTTTTGTTTCAATATGAGAAAGGTAAGCGTGAGCTATACTTGCCCGTTCAAATAAATGGGAGATAAATGCTTAAATTTGGGCTTGGACTGTGGTAAAGATTCATACCACCACCAGAACTTCCTCTCTGAACATATCTGATGTAGTGAGGCCAGTTGCTTGCAACTTTGTTCAGTTAAGCACAGAAGTACTAACTTCAGACCAAAGACTTGTTGATGCATGGGAAATGACATAACTTCAGGGGGGAAACCTCTGAATGCTCAACAGTTGAGAGAACCAATTACAGTGAAATTACTCAACTGATATTGCAAGTTCTTGGGTGTTATTAAAAACCATTCCAATCTGTTTCCTTGTTTGTTAGTGACATGACAGCACAATAAAAATAACTGCTCTCGTCTTTTTCCTCAAAGAGCTTTTGTCTAGACTATAAATAATAGTCCGAAATCAAAGAGGAACAGCAGATGGTGCCATACTTAAAAGCACTATATATGAGAGAATAAGGAAAATGCAGCAGACCGAAGGCAGAATTAGAAAGATAAGATAGTCAAATGGCAAGCAGTCTAACTGAAAGTGCTTCTTGTGTCTTCAGTATGATTGTGACTGGAGAATAAGTTCAAATAGAAGACCTATAGGAAAATCATGACTACAGATGCAAGAACCGTGCTCATAGCTATTCTGTCAACCTGAGTAATTGGTGAAAAAGAATTCCCACAAGTTGTTCTTAGGCCAACTGTACACTTCACATGCAATACCACTTCTATACTCTGCAGTACATTCTCAGTACTGAAGTGGAAAAACTAGCAGGAATGATTTCCGAAGCAGGGTTGCCATTTTATTCTGCTGTGTCACATTGTCGCAGAAAACAGCCATGAGAAATGGAAGCCACCTCTCCCAACTCCTGCACAGTTCCCTTGAATTGGAGCGGAATCTCCTGCTAAATAGCAGAGGGCTGCTCTAGCTGCATTTGACAGGAGCAGTCCTTTCTTCATCAGTACTAAGAAGCAGGCACACTGCATCTGTCCACTCTGTCTCAAGAGCACTGGAGTAGCAGCGGGAAAGAAGCTGGACTTCTCTGGGGCTGAAACACCAGATTGATTGCTTAGTATTTCTAAATGCATACCATCTCTACACAATTTGCCACTCAAGTGATCCTAGCATAAATTAAATGACATGTTTTGAATGCTAGAATGGCTCTTGGTTAGGCTTTATCAAAGCTATAGTGCAGTCAGTGTTTTATAAACATCTATTTTGTACTATATGGAACAGAATTAACAAGACTTGCACATTTTTGACCTTTAAAAAAAAATCAGGAAAATGACTAAATTGTCATGCTTTACAGCGTCGTCTGCAGCAACTTGAAGTGTGATATTTCAGCAGCAAAAGGAAGGAGCTGTACCCTGAACTATAGCACATTATATTTTTACAGTATGTGTGATGTTTTCTTTCTACCCAAATGACTGTTGTGTTTCAATCACTTGCAGCTGTGTTTGAATAAAACAATTTCATACTTTTGTGTTTTTACCTGGAAAACAAATACACTTAAGAACATTAATGGTTTGGCCTGGCTTCTTTTTAAAGAAGGAACAGAATGAGGTAAGAACAGGCAAAGTGGTGTTGATAAATGTTTGTGGAAGCATGCAGGGAAGACATTGTCACCTTTGGAGACTTTCTTTTAACTTAAATTTGGGTACTGCGCCTAAAATACGATCAAATAGCTTAAAATGAGATCTGAAAACCAAGATGGTTGCAGTAGTGTGAGAGTGTCATTTTGCTTTTAGCAAAAAGTGTGTGCTTTTAAGCATCTCTATACTACTTGTATAGCATTTAGTACAACAGAGTGGATAAGTATTGAACAGTATACAAGTGTGAAGCTGTACCTGCTAGGTTCCATCCTGCTAACAACCAACAGAGTTGGTAGGATGTCGCTATTTTAAGGTCTAACTTAGCAGCCAACACCACTACTTCCCCTTAAAGCTCAATCATGGCCTTGGATAAAATGGGAACTGTCTATATGCTGCTTTCAGCTCCTTGAAGGAAGAATGACATACGGATTTGATAAGACATGTTGCGGGGGTCAACAACTGTTAAGTGTTTTGGCTGAGATGTCTGCTGGGAAGGCCCTTTAACCCTTCAGGATTCTCATAAATAGGAAGAGTATTTATTCAAATACCACCAAATTCAAAAAGGATTCAGGACAGCTAATAGACATTTTATATACATAAAATACATAATTGTCTTTGAAATATGAAAAAGTGCATCCTTTTATTTTTTCCAAGCTGGGAAATGGTGAGCAAATAATTTGCATTATCTACTGGATCCTTGCTCCAGTGTCCCAAGGAGGAGACAAGTGCCTACTCTTGCCAGCCAGGGGTGGCAAGAAGGTGTGGGGCAGGGAGCTTCACCCACCAGCTAAATTAGTTGCCAAGAGGGATGCAAGTGGCAAGACTAAATGATTGGCGACGGTGGCAGTGAGATTATTCAGTTGTTATAAAGAAGTGAGCTGACTTGGGGAAATTGAGAGAGGGGCTGTTCCAAGTGTAGGATATGCATAGTGTTCTATACCACAGTGTACAGAACATTCATAGAGGTGAAAAGCCTTAAACAAGAACCATGGCAGTTGATGTAGAAAGCAAGGCAGTTATGATAATGGTGACAAAATACTCACAAGGACAACCGTAAAATTTCTACACTCCAGTAGAGCTAAGCAAACCATTCACTACCACAGTCTTTCACATGTTATACACCGCAGAGAGGGATAACTCCCTAATCTTTCGAACAGAAATGTGTACAAAGTAAGGATTGATTTTGTGTGTTTTTAAATCCCAATTATCAAAAGTTAGGAGAAATTAACTTATAATTCTTAAATCTCTGACTGGAATATCGTGCTACAGGTGGTTGCTTTTGTGTATATCTGCATTGTCATTTCAGAATGCTTCTCATTAACTATTACTGAACTCATTTTTTTTTTAATTGACTTCCTTCTGATTTTCTACTTACCTTGCTTCTGAGACATCTAAATTCTGAAATTGTGACATTATCTATTGCCATGGAAACAAGTTGGAGAGTAACAGTGGTTTGACCTGTCTAACTATAAAAAGCATATCAGGTGTCAGTTGTGCAACATACAGAATAAAAATCCATGACCAGTTGTGCTAAGCAAATTTTCATTGACTGCTATAACTAAATCAATAGAATCTGGTTCCAGGGCATTGTTGCATCTGCAAGAAAGAAGATGATGTTTAAATTAGGCATGTGCACGAATCAATTTTTGTCATTTGAGTTCAAATCGAATCAGCCTGATTTGATTTTAGCTTGAATCTAATGCCCTTCAATTCGAATTTGAATCTACTCAGCCAAATTTTTAAGTGCTTAGGAGGCACCAAAGTGGATTGGGTGGCAGGGTCCTATGGGTGCCAACTGCCACCCAACCCCTAAAGGAATGGGGCAAAGGGGTTAATTTTTAGGAATTCTGTGTTGTGGATTCTTGGTTGTGAAATTACTTCTTCATAGGGATTCCCTGATAAGTCATTTCACAACTGAGAATCCACACATTAAAATTCCTAAAAATTCACCCTGGCTGTGATAGCAGAAGCTTGGAGAAAGCAAAATGGAAGATCACTGGGGACAAAATAGAGGCTCAAATCACCAAATCAATCCAAGCTCGAATCACAGGTGATTTGATTCAACTTCAAATCTAGTAAGCATCCTCAAGCATGATTCGATTCAAGGTCAAATCACTCGAATTGCCCAGATTCGAGTTGAATCAATTGGACCATGAATCAGTTTGCACATCTCTAGTTTAAGTTTCTGTCATTATGATAAGGCAGAGTAGGTGTAAAGAGAAGGGCTGTGTGTGGAGTGCAGGGAGGGTGTATGTGTGCATGCACAGACCTTTTGTTTGCATTGTAAATTCCTTCAGTCCCAGGTTCTTACTGGAAGTCAGGCCACCCACCATCAGAGATGGCAGGACAGTTCTCCCTTCAGGATAACATTCCTAAATGCAGTCCTTTATCTCCCCACCACCACTCATATGAGTGAATTGAAGCATGCACTCAGAATTACTACAAGGATAAGGGCTAATCCTGCCCACTGCTGATCTTAGGGTTTGGCATGGGGGCAAGATCCTGTGTCCCACACTACATAGCCTCTGCCTTATCCTATTGGTGGCTACTGAGAACTGTACCAGCCACAAGCTGCACTCGAGATCCACTTCTAGGTCTTCCTAAAATGTGAAAGAAACAAGCTCAAATATAAGTTAACTTTACAGTTGCTGTATGAGGTGAAGTGGGGTACTTCCAACAGTTTAAAATGACTGCTCTTCTGAAACAAGTTGTTGAATTCAGGTGGACTGGCATGATCACTTCTGTCGAACACTACTTACCAGATGGCTTTTGGGAACTAAGGCCCCCATGTCAATTGCTACATGGTAGGGATGGGTCCGGACCGGTCCGGAAGCCATTGTAAAGGCGTCCGGACCGGTTCGGACCTGGCCAGTCCGGGTGGAGGGGGTTCCTTTAAGGACGGGGAGGGTTTACTTACCCCTCCCGCCGCTTGCCCCCCTCCAGTGCGCGTATTTACTGTAATAATTGGGGCGGCAGGATACTTCCCTGCCGCCCCTTGTCCCTCTGCAATGCCGCCTTAAAACTCCAATGCAATGCTGCCTTAAAACTCCAATGCAATGCCGCCTTAAAACTCCAATGCAATGCCGCCTTAAAACTCCAATGCAATGCCGCCTTAAAACTCCAATGCAATGCCGCCTTAAAACTCACAGCACCGAGCTGGCCTCCACTCCGGCGCCTCTCCTCCCGGCGGCTCCCCCATCCTGAGCCGCCGCCCAGCAGCCACTGAGTGAGAGAACAGCTCCGCCAGGGAGGACACGCCGCGGCGCCCAGTCTACCCTCACTTCCGGCTTCCATGCGACTTCCCACAGAGTGGCTGCCTTCATTCTGCCACTCTGTGGGAAGTCGCATGGAAGCCGGAAGTGAGGGTGGACTGGGCGCCGCGGCATGTTGGCGTGTCCTCCCTGGCGGAGCTGTTCTCTCACTCAGTGGCTGCTTGGCGGCGGCTCAGGATGGGGGAGCCGCCGGGAGGAGAGGCGCCGGAGCAGAGGCCGGCTCGGTGCTGTGAGTTTTAAGGCGGCATTGCAGAGGGACAAAGGGTGGCAGGGAAGTATCCTGCCGCCCCAATTATTACAGTAAATACGCGTGCTGGAGGGGGGCAAGCGGCGGGAGGAGTAAGTAAACCCTCCCCACCCTTAAAGGAACCCACCCCACAGTGCTGGACCACAGCTCTGCAGTTCCATGCACACCCCTACTACATGGAAGCATAATACTGAAACTATCCTTAGAAGGCCACACAATCAAGTTCTATTACATACCTTTCATTTTCCTTTCCTTTCATTAAATCAATTTCTATACAAGCAGCCATGTAAAAAAGTATTTGGACAAGCTGTTAAGGCACTTAACTGCAGTCACAAACATGAATGAAGAGTCAGAAGAGTCAGCAGTACTGTTACGACTGAGATCAAAGGCAGAGAGCAAGAGAGCACAAGTGCATGCAAGCATTAACGCATGTTTGTGAGAGAGTTGCATGTGAGAAAGAGAAACACATACAATTCCCTCAAAATTAGGGCTGCAAGATATAGTTGCACAACTGGTTAGATTAAGCAACTGAGAACCCTATTGAGCAATTCAAATTTTTCCCAGGGTATAAAGAGGTCATTGCTTATGTTGGGTTATCAGCCTCTGCATGCTCCGAGACAGGGCCAATCAGATTTCAGGCAGGCTAGTCACTGTGGAATGTCACCTTAAGTGGCGCAGCGGGGAAATGCTTGACTAACAAGCAGAAGGTTGCCAGTTTGAATCCCCGCTGGTACTATATCGGGCAGCAACAATATAGGAAAATGCTAAAAAGCATCATCTCATACTGCGCAGGCAGAGGCAATGGTAAACCCCTCTTGTATTCTACTAAAAAAACCCACAGGGTTCTGTGGGTGTCAGGAGTTGAAATCGACTTGACGGCACACTCCTTTAGTCACTGTGGATCAGGGCCGGACTGGGGGCACTGAGAGGGCGGTGGAATGTATGTGGGGAGGGCGCCAGGTTTTGAGCAGACTGGGTAATTAAGGGTGGGAGTTGGGGTGCAGGGGTGGCCTGTGGGTGGGGCGCACTGGGAATATGCCCTGTGGGCTAGTCCAAGTCTGCTGTGGATAGCTCAGTCAGAGTCCTGTTCCAGTCCTGTCTTGCTCTGTTTGGAAAAGAGCTCCTGCTTATCTACATTTAAAAGCTTTTCAGGTTAGTCTTTTCCCTTCCTGCTCTCTTTTTCTCCTGTGTGCCAGGGAGTCATTTAATTTTCTAAAGACTCAAAATTGTTTTTTCTTCTGTTTTTAAAATTTGGAACTTTGGCTATTAACCTTGGTTTTCTGTTAGCTTTTTGTTGGGCTTTCTCGTTCCTCCTGCTATGGATGCTTCACAAATGGGAGACATGCTGGTGGGTTCTGTTTCTGATGGAAACTTGCCAAGGCTAGGGGCAGAGATCCCTCCAAGAAGCCCCACTTTGCTCTATAAAGACCACGCTCGGCTTCCCCTCAGCATGAGCAAGCAGTCTCTGTTCAGCCCAAGCGGGCAGGCTCTTCTGCTCCAGTGGTTTATCCCACGGTTACTTTAAAGCCACATTAAAAAGTGGCAAAGAAGACTAAGCATATTAAGGAGGCTGATCCTCCAAAGAAAAAAAGAATTAAGCTTTCCCCCTTGGGGGTGCAGCTAAGCAAGCGTATACTCATTTAGGCAGTTTGTGAACAACATACGTCTCACCACTTCCCACCTTAATCGCCCACCATTTTACTGGTCCCTCTGTAGCCAGTCACGATTTGAGGTGCAGCTGAGGCAGCAGCGCCTTGTACCCCAGTCCCACTTGGAGGGGGATCTGAGCCTCACTCACAGTCACAAGATCAGGGGTCTAGCTTGCTAGCCCCTGATACGGTCATACAGGCAGTCTCTAGTTTGTGTTGCCTGAATTGCAAAGCCAATCCTGCCAGCTTCCACAATGCCCACTCCTCCAGGAGTCCCGATCCTGCCTGTACTCATGGTGCCCACTCAAGAGCCACCACGGGTCCCAGTGGCACCAGTTGATCCTTCGCAGGCGCCTGCCATTCCAGCGGATGTTTCCAAATGGCTGCAGGATTTCATCATCAGGCAGTGTATGGTGGTTGTTTCTCCCGTGATGTTCCCTGCTCCATCGGTCCCTGCCCCATTGCCTCCTGCCTTGCTGGGTCCTTCTGCTCCTCCATCCATGCCTGCCTTGCCCTCTGCTCCTGACCTTTCTCCCCTGCCTCCTAAACATTGTCCTCGCTTCTCCTTTTCATCCTCCCCTGAAACTAGTCCATCCAGAAAAGCTATCCCTATAGGTGAGAGGAGAAGGTAGAACCAGAAGAAGGTTGGCCCATAAGAGGAGGGCAGCATCTCCCTCGTCCCCATCCTCCTCCTCGGATACTAGGGTTCCTAAGCGGCTGGCAACAGTTCCTAAGCTGCAGCCTCCACCAGTAACAGATTCCTGGTCCAATGACACCTGCGGCTCTGCCACACCCAGTGCCTCCAACAGGCACAGCTCCAATAGGCACAGCTTCACACCCTGTGATTCTTCAGATTATTATCCTCCCAATTTGGCAAAGAAGGTGGCGAATTTTCAGATGAACAAGCTATCCTTGAGCATAATTCCTCATTTTTTTTTACCACTGCTGATTTTGAAATTCTTTTATCAAAGGCTAAAAAGGCCAACAAGGACTTAACTAAGATGGCTAGTTCCCAATCAACCTCTGGGTTGGAACAGGAGGTTTTTTCCATCCACAGCAGCTACTGTGCCCTTCCCTTTTCAAGGATGTTATGTTGGCTGAATGGGGTGCCCCGCTTTCCTCTAAGCCGGCTTTGTCTTTTCCAAAGAAGTTGTGTAATTTAACTGCTAATGTCATGTTTCTTTTAGCAATTCTGGCCCAGCTCATATTGGGGGCATTAATGAACCAAGAAGGGACCAAACAGCTCAAGTCTCCTGAGGACAAGAAGACTGACCACCTTCTCAGAAAGGTCCACGATGCTTCCACCACCATGATCAGAGCAGTGGTGACAAAGTCTTTGCAAGAGCCTCCATTCTCTGGGCCAAAGAGCTGGTGCAGTATATCCCTCCAGAAAACACTAAACTGCGCCAGGGTATCAACCAGTTAGCCAAAGCAGCCGCTCTGATGACAGGTTCAAATTTAGATTGCTTACAACATGCTTCCCCAAGCTATGGCCTCCAGAGTTGCGGTGCGCAGGTGACTTTGGTTGAAGAATTGGCATGTAGACTCTAAATCTAAAATTACTCTGGCTGCTACACCCTTCCTGGGGGCTAAGGGTTTTTTTAGTGAATCTGTAGAACCTTATTGGTTGAGACTAAGGAAAAGAAAAAGGCTATGCCTTCGAAGTGTAAGGATTTTCATAGACTGTTCAGAGGTTCTTCCTATTCGTCTCCTTTCCTCCATACATGGCCTTCAACAAAACTGCGGGCAACCAATTTTGAGACGACCAGTACAGAGACAACCACTCTGCTGAATTCAGGCCAAACTGGTGACAAACTTGGAACACAAAAGGCAGAGGTGCCTCTTGGAAACAGCAAGGCCAACATTTACCCCATTCCACGACACAGCCAGATTGTAAGCAGTGACTCAGTTCTGGAGCAGGGCAGGCTTCTCCATTTTTCAGAAGCCTGGCTCAGCAGCACCACAGACACTGGGTACTAGAGGTGTTGTGAGACAGGTATTCAATGGACTTTATATCCCCTCCCTCCTATTTTTATTTGCCCACTCCCAAATCTAGGGATCAAATGAAGAGGACACTTATGAATCAGGCCATTCAGCATCTGTTACAAATTTAGGCAATATGTTATGTCAAGGTGTCTATTCCTTGCTATTTTTGGTACCCAAGAAAGACAGTTTGTGGAGGGCAGTTTTAGATTAAACCATGTCAATTGCTTCATGCGGAAAAGAACATTTTGGATTGAATCGTTGAGATCAATAAAGCAGGCAGTTTAGGCCAAGGACTTTCTAGCTGCTATCGAGCTGTCAAAAGCTTACCTCCATGTTGCCATTCATCCTTCGTTTTGCAGGTTCCTGAGATTTGCCTACAACCATCGCCACTACCAGTACAGGGCCTTGCCCTTGGTCTTTTTCCAACCCCCCGCATTTTTACCAAGCTGATTGTGGCCTTAATTGCTCATGTCCAGCTCCAGGGCATTCATGCCCATCTGTATAAGGACAATCTCCTGATTCGTTCATCATCGATGTCCCAAGTCCTCAAAAATGTCCAGGAAACCGTCCACCTCATTCAGGAACATGGTTTCATGATCAGCTTTCAACCTTCAACCTTCACAATGCCTTCAACACCTGGGTGTGCTTTTCAACATGCTGAATGCTACCATGTCTCTCCCATTGGAGTGCAGACAGATGCTCTCTCACTTGATGTCACTCTTCTCTCCAGACACAGAGTGGACCTCATGCTTCTGGACCAGATCCTGGGGTCAATGATAGCCTACACTGAGTGCACCCATTAGGCATGATGGCACTCCAGGATCCTGCAATGGCATACCTTCCAGGAAGCTATTATGGAACAGATCCCTCTCCCTCGCAAAGTCCAGGATTCCTTTGGTGGCTCTCTCCAGCCATGGAGGAGGACCTTCCTTTTGAAATCCCCAAACAGGATAGTAGTCACCACCAATGCAAGCCTCTCTGGGTAGGGAGTTCATTGTCAGGATCAATAAACACAGAGCAGATGGGAATAAGCCAAACTCAGACACAACATCAGCTGGTTAGAACTGAGAACTCTGCATCTAGCCCTCCTGCACTTTCACGTTCTGCTACAGAACTTCCATGTCTTAGTCCACACCAACAATGGGAGAAAAATGTCACACATCAACAATCAGGGTGACACAAGGTCCCGCACACTCATGAAGGAATCCAATCTTCTCTTTTCCTGGGTGGAATGCCACCTCCAGTCCATTCTAGCAGAGCAATCTCAGCAAACCTGCAGGCCGATTGGCTCAGCCGACAGATGATAGACCCCGTGGAGTGGATAGACCATGTGGATCCAGAGATATTTATAGAGATGATGGCCACTGTTGGGAGTCCAATTCTGGACTTGTTTGTGTCTTCCTGCAATGCTCCACTTCCCCACTTTTATACCAGGTTTCAATGTCACCAGGCAGAACAGACCGGCGCCCTCATCTCACCTTGGCCACCTGGTCTGCTATACACTTTTCCACTGATTGCAATAATTCACATGCTCACCAGGAAGCTTCTGTTGGAGCGGGCAGAGCTAGTTCTAGTGGTGCCATATTGGCCTCGTTTACCATTTTCAGACCTGCTGAAGCTATCTGTCCAACCTCCATGGCAACTACCTCCTCACAAAGACCTCTTCGCATCCGGACCCAGTGTGGATACATCTTTATGCTTGAAGATTGAGTGCAAGCACTTAGCTGGCGGGGTATTCGGCTCAGGTCTAGAATACCATCCTTGCATCTTGTCGTGCCTCAACTACCCAGATCTATCAAACATCCTGGGCAGCTTTCTCATGCTGGGGGGGCGGGGCAGACACAACTTCCACGGCTGGAATACCAGAGGTTTTGTCATTCCTCCAGTCCGGTTTGGATATGGGACTTTGTCCTAGTACCTCAAAACATGGGACTTCCACACTGGCCTCTGTTTTGGACATTTCTGTTCTACCAGCCTTCATCCTCATATTCAATGTTTCTTAAGAGGAGGTTCCAACATGATTCCTCCTCCAATTCATAGCTTCCCCTCCTGGGACCTAAATAAGGTTTTACCTTCTTTCTGTCCATCTCAGATTCATCCAAAGAAGGCAGTGCAGCACACTTTGGATGTTCACAGGGTGATCTGCATTTATATCACACGTACTAAGCCCTTTCGCCAGTCTGACGCCTTAGGAACATAGAAAGCTGCCATATACTGAGTCAGACCACTGGTCCATCTAGCTCAGTATTGACAGAGGCTTCTCTAAGGCTGCAAGCAGGAGTCTCTACTCAGCCCTATCTTGGAGATGCCAGGGAGGGAACTTGGAACCTAGATGCTCTTCCCAGAGTGGCCCCATCCCTTAAGGGGAATATCTTACAGTGCTCACACATGTAGTCTCTCATTCATATGCAACTAAGGGGACAATTCATGCTTGCTATCACAAGACCAGCTCGCCTCCCCTTGTTTATGTCTTTCCAGCCCTCGTCCTTAGAGTCCTCCAAGACTACCTTGGCCAAGTGGATCAGAGCTACCATTGCATTGGCCTACAATTCTCTGCACCTTCCTATCCCTTCGGGGATCATGACACACTCCACGCAAAGTGCATCCACCACTTCAGCAGCCTTCTCAGCCAAAGCTTCTGTTTCAGAGATCTGTAAGGCATCTGTCACTCTGTTCATTCATTCCCCATTCATCCATTTACTCCATGCATGGGTTGGGTATCGGGGGCACTGTCTTAAAGTGGTTCCGTTCTTACTTTAGTGGGCGTGTCCAGTCGGTATGCATTGAGGACAGGTGCTCTGACCCATGGCCACTCCTTTATGGAGTTCCCCGGGGTTCAGTTCTTGCCCCTGTCCTTTTTAACATCTATTTGAAGCTGCTGGGTCAGGTCATTTCCCAGTTTGGGGTGAGATTCCATCAATACGCTGAAGGTACTCAGCTGTATATCGCCATCCCAGACCATTCTGGGGATGCTGTTTCTGTGCTTACTCGATGCCTGGAAGCTGTTAAGGTCTAGATGAACCAAAACAAGCTGATTGAATTCCACTAAGACTGAATTACTTTTATGCTGCCCTCGTACCGGGCAACAGCTGGATGTGAACCTTGTTTTAGATGGGGGTGGCACTGCCCCCCTAAGGAGCTTGTTTGGGATTTGGGGGTCTTTTTGGACTCATGCCTCCTGCTTGAACAGCAGGTGGAGGCTGCGGCCAGAAGTGCTTTTGCCCAGCTTCATCTGGTTCTCCAATTACACCCTTACCTTGACCAGCAGGCATTAATGACAGTGATCCATGCCCTTGATATATCCCGCTTAGATTATTGTAACACTCTCTATCTAGGGTTACCTTTGAGGATGATCGGGAAGCTACAACAGGTCCAGAATGCAGCGGCTCGCCTACTCATGGGTGCCAGAAAATATGACAGGATAATACCTCTCCTGCAGTCATTACACTGGTTGCCTATTTGCTTCAGAGTTCAATTTAAGGTCCTGGCTTTGACCTTCAAAGCCTTCCAGGCTTGGCGCCTGTCTACCTACAGACCCACCTCTCCCATCCAGTTACATCTCGTCCGGTTAGATAATCTCAGATGGCCCTTTTGTCGTTCCCTTATTTCTGAGAGCTTCGGGGCTCTCAGACCCATGAAAGGGCCTTTTCGTTTGCTGCCCCACTTTTTTGGAACTCTCTTCCCCTCCAGATTCATTTAGCCTCTCTCTTACTGATCTTCAAATCTCTGTTGAAGACTTTTCTTTTTTGCCAGGCTTTTGCCCTGTAGTTTACCTATTTGTTTTTTGGGTTTTTTTAAATTCACTTTCATTTTTAATTTAGAATGTAATTTTTAATGTTGCCTTGTTTGCATTTTTTTGTGCACCGCCCGGAGTCTTCGGAGTAAGTGGTATATTAAGTGTTTCTGATAAATAAATGAATTCATTAAAATTATAAAATCCCTTTTTCTCATATGGCCCAGGTGGCTCTAGGCCGTACCATTCTCCAGCAAGTGGTCTCGGCCATCTGCTTTCCTCCTGGTCATATCACAGCTAGGGTAAATCCCAGCATAACTTCCCTATACCCTGGAAAAAGAAAAATCAGTCTTACTATGAAGGATTCTTTTTTAAGTATAGGGAGATCATCCGAAGCATTGGATGCCCATGCCCATGGATGGCATGGAGATTGCGAGTTTGGGGAGGCAGACTTGACTCCCAAGTTACTCTAGTTTGCTCTATAACTTTCCGTTTGGCATTTTCTTCTATTGCTGGTTGTTCTGACTAATTTGCTCTCTAAGCCTTGCTTTTCATGACATTCCCAGAACTGGGAATTTGACTGACAGCTATCCACAGTGACTTAGCCTGCCTGAAATCTGATTGGCCTTGTCTCGGAGCATGCAGAGGCTGATAACCCAGCATAAGAGGATGACCACCCTATACCTGAAAAAGAACCCCTCATGATAAGACCAATGTTTCTTTCTCTAAGTAAATCAGCAGCAAATTTGAGAAAGTTTAATTTTTCATATAACTACTTATAAAAACCACAGGCAGCCTATATGCGGCATTGCCTCTCACACATAGAAGGGAATGCCTCTTCTAAGATGGTGCCTACTACAATACATGTGCATCATCTAGAAACAGTACATTATAGTGAAACCTCTCATGCTGTGGCAGAACACAGCTCTTCTGCTATGACTTCAAACTGCAGTCATAGTGGCAAAATACTATTTTCACTGGAAATAACGGAGGTAGCACTGCACAATTTTTAAGTTGCAGCCAAACAGCCCTGTTCTGCAACAGTGTGGTCAGTGCTGAACTGCCTATGTTCCACAGCACTGTATGCGAGCCAGTAACATTTTTTCTTTGACTATATTTTTATTATGCAAAGTTATATAGTTCAATCATACAATTAATTAATATTGTAATTGAGTGATGGCCTTATAAAATATACTATCACACATTTTCACAGGCCTCATATTTACCATCCACTTGCCTGCAAGCCAGCTCCTGATATTTACAACCCACTTGCCTGCAAGCCAGCTCCTGATTAATCAGAATGAAGAAGTCAACAGTTGTTTCTATCAGTTAAATCACTCCTTTACACCACTGCCCAAAAGCACTTCATCCATCCAGTGTGGTTAAGTTTTCTTTGCAGACAGCATTTACTTTAGTTGATCCATGAGTACCTGGATCTTTATATTAAAACAATATTTTTATTTTATATGGAGAAGTATAATTGCTGAAATAAACAGATGATAACTCAATTCCCATCCTTGAGCTCTAATAACCCCTGGATGGCACTGCTCCAGCAATTCCCTACTAAGCCAATATTTGTCTCCAAAAATGTAAATCCTGGTTACATAATAGTGATAAGCATTTCAACTCAATGAAGGTTCTTCTCTTGTTTACTGAATTCATGAGCATTCATTCATAAACAAAACAAATAAAGACAGAGTTAGGCTGGCGATAGTCCAAATCTAATGTAACTTGAGGTCACTGCTTCCAAGAGACTTAAAGCATGAGTCCAAAAACTCATCTGTTACTTCTTCTAGGGTAGCTGGCTTCCACTTTGGAGACTGGTCTTTGTCAATAAGCACTGCCAAAGAAAACAAGTAATAATTAATGTTTCAGCCAAGAGTCCTTCTCTAACATTTGCCCCAAGACCAGCAGATTATAGCATCCTTTCACGGAGTGTGTACTGTATTAGAGATGTGCCCGAACTGTGATTCGAGCACTTCGAGGGAAATTAAAAGGGGAACTTTAAGGAAATGGAGAGCAGGTGCTTACCTGCTCTCTGCCACTCTTTCCAGGTTTCTGCTGGGGCAGTGCATATTCCCAAAAGTCCTGCACGCCAATGGTGCCCGTATGCACCATTTTCATGGTCTGCATGGTGTTGCTGACCACGCAAATGGCGCCCGAGCATGCATGGACGCCATGTGCATGTTGATGGTGCATGGGGCTTTTTAGGACATGGGCTGCCCCAGCAGGAAGCTGGAAGGGGCAGTGTTTTCTTAAAATTCCCTTTTTAAATTTCCTTCAAAGTGCTTGAACCATGCTTCAGGCACATCTCTAGTGTATTTCAAGAGTAATCAATCGTAGTACATCCGTACTTTACACATAATCTGTGCATACTCTGCAGAAGACAGAGTAATTCACTGAAGAGCTTGAACAGAGAAATAAATATTTAATACCCATCTTGTGAAATGGAATGGCTGAGAATGCAGTGTTAAAGCCCTTATTTGAATCATCTGCACTGTAACGCAAAGGAAGCTACACACTTTCCTAATTTGCTTAAATTCGACCTTCAAGACTGTCAGATCTGCCCCATCATAAAGGTCCGCCTTTTTGATCCTAACATTCACAAATTCTGCTCGTGTAAAATATTTGCTTTTAAAAGACTTACTACACTTTGTGGGTATAAGGGGTGTGCACAGAACTGATTCCGTGCACACCTGGGAGGCGTGAGGGGGTCTCTTTAAAGTGCCGGGAGGGTGTTCCGAATGTGCTCGGAGATCTGTGTACAGACTGCCAAACAGGTTTGTGCACATTCCTAGTGGGCATTTAATTTTCTCTCTTTGTTCCATTCTGCAAAAGAGTTCCAAAGGCTCTGGAATACTTGCCGACTAACGTTCAGGAAAGAGTAATCAAACCAGACTACAGAGAGGCCTTTGTTATAATATTTAGCAAGGCAAAGTAGGGAGAGGTTTCCCTAAAATGTCTTTGACGAAGGCTTTTTAACATTCTTAAAAGCAACTGCAGCAGGAAGAAGAATCTGCTAGTCAATGCAATGCAGGACGGCCAACCTTCCTTTGAAGTGCACAGCACAGTCAGTCCTCAGGCTGCTACATCCCTCCACCTTCACAGCTCTGTGCCGGAGTGCGAAGGGCCTCACCCACACTTGGCCTTTGCACTTCAGATAATCTCAGGCGATGTCATAAACACAGCTAGGACCAATCAATGAATAGTCCCACTATTAGGAGTGGGGCGGGGAGACTTACTACCCAGATAATTCTAAAGCATGAATGTGATGGGCAGAATTGGGCTAGAAGTTGTATTGTTCCAGTGCTAATGCCCTGCTAACACTGCAAAGCAGCACCTCTTCAAGTGATGACTTGGTTCTATTCAGCAGGGGGAGAGCGTCCACTCTTCTTCAGCCCAGCTCTCTAGCGGCTGCTGTCCCTTCGTGTTTCTTTTTAGACTGTGAGCCCCTTTGGGACAGGGAACTACCTTTTATTTTCTTTCGCTGTGTAACTGTTTTGAGATCTGTTTTGTTGAAAAGCAGTATATATTCTAAAATAATAAAATTGTTGTAACTGACATGTTAAACCCCAGTTATGCAGTACTTCAACTTTCAGAGCAAAAATAATCAAGCTATTTAAATAGGAAATGGATTATCTACAGCTCCTGCACTCTCTGGATGTTTACTTTGCAGTCAGCACTTCACATGGCTATGTAGAAGAGCATGAGGAGTAATCTGGTTCTGCCCTCTCTGGCACCGAGATGGTTTTAATAACTTTGCACATTACCAGTGAGAAAGCCATAGGTATTCCCTTCTGCTCTATTCAGAGTAAAATTTATTCGGGAAACTGCTAATTCCTTGAAGAATTCACTTATCTCTTCCTATGCATTTACATCATTGTTTCTCAAAAGTCACTTAATAATGAACAGGTACATATTGTCATATTGGATACTGCAACAAGCTACCAGGTACTGCAACTGTATTAGAAATGTCTTCATTATTATTGAACAATGTAATGCTTGCAAATACACTTCTGCTTCCATTCACACTTATTAAGCCAATTAATCAACTTTTGTCAATATAACAAGAACAGCGTTCACAACTGAGTACTTCCTTACCTGAATCTCAACTTAGTACATTTTCACAAGTTATCAAAAAGGTTCTCTACTCTTTGTAGTTGCCAACAGGCAACTTTTAAAGGGTGGCTCTCTTACATTTAGTAGCGGGAAAACAAGTCTCCATATTCAGTCTCATTTGGGATCCCTCCAGTGGCAGAGTCTCCCTTGTGTTTCTTTTTCAGATTTGAGTCCCTTTGAGACAGAGAATCATCTCATTCCTTTGACTACATAAACTGATTTGAGAACATCTTTTCTTGAAAAGCAGTGTTCAAATATTGTTAATAACATCTGTCCATCATCAATGCCAGCCCCACTGCAAAGACCAGAATGTACAGGAAACATCTGGCTGGCTGCTGTGGGAAACAATGCTGGACTAGATGGATCTTATCCAGCAGGGCTTGTCTTGTTTCACAGCCGCAGCTACTGTGGGAGAGCTGTCTTTCACTTACTGCAAGGGATGCAGCTCTGTGCGGATGATGGCAGATAGTGGAGACACCATGTCGTTCACGAAGAGCTATGTCTGCTCACAGGTTAATCAAAAAGTGCAACAGGCATTAAATGGGAATATGAATCCATATTCTAAGCCAGGGCCCTCCACTGAATTTAAAAGAACTAATGTGCAGGTTCCAAAAAATAAGGTACAGATAGAATGCCTTTCTTCAGAATGCCTTTCTGAATGCCTTTCTTGTCTGTAGTAATGTCAGACAGAAGGTGCTAGTCTAACTTTCTCTCTGCCCTGTTTCATGTAAACACCGTATCTAAAGACAGAAGTGATACAGTCCTGAGAGGGTTGTACTAGGTGTTCAGGTGTGGGGTTTTTTGAACATGCAAATTAACTCTTACGTTCCAAGCATCTGATGTAGTACAGAAGGCCCTCGTGTTCCGTGGGGGTTCCGTTCTGGCCTATTGCTGCTAACACTGGTCCCAGTAGATACCTGATTGACAGTAGACCTTGTTCTGCCCAGAGAAGCAGTGCATAGGCCTCCCTGTGCAGGGACCCAGACTTTGTGCCTCCCTGTTTGATCACATATGCTTGTGCAGACATGTCAGTTCTGATGAGAACATGAGACCCCCAAACTGCTGACTCAAATTCCAGCCACACCGTCTCCCCGAGAAAGGAGAGCCCACCCATCACCTCTATCACTGGTCCACAACCTGCCCTGCAAAAGGGGCAGCCTGGATGCTGCACTCCCTCGGAATGTGCTGCTGGTCTCCCCAGCAAGATGGCTCAAGAAGGGCCAGAACAGGCCTGTGGGGCAGCGCTGCAGTCCCGGGTGGGCTCAAGGGCATGCAGCCCTGGTGCAGAAGAAACAGTGCAAAACGATTCGGCAGGCTGCACCTGGCTGAAAACGCACTGCAAGGTCAGTCCGTGGGTGGACTTGGTGGGACTTGTAGTCAGCTGCCAGCCCAAAAAGAATATTCCCTTGTTGCCATCTAGGGCCTTGGCCCTAACTATGACAGAATGGGGGGGGGGGGGGTAGGGAGAACAGAAGCCAGAAGAAGAACTGTGGGGCTCACAGAAGAGCTCTGCAAAAACCCTACTGACATGCTTGCTAGGCAGGGCCCGTCTGGGGGAGGGGGGATGCCCCCCCCCTTGAAAAGTCTTCAGCTGATCCTGCCTATTGCTCCGAGGCAGGGCCTACCCACAGATGTGATGTGCTCCAGGAGCCTCTGGAAAAATGGTATTATGAACATTGCTTGTGAAATATCCTAAAACGGCTGTCTTGGGGCCTGTGTATGTGACCCCCCCAGCCTCAGATTTGTTTACAAGGCCAAAGAATTAACGCATTTTTTCAGCTTTCTTCCCACCCGTTACTCAGAATAATTAACCTTGTAAAACACCTGTGTAAGCGGTTCTATCTCAGGTATATTTGCTGTTCTAATAACAATGCTAATATAAAATAATAAATATTATTAAAAGTTAGTAGCCCCTCAGACAGAGGTCATAGATCATTCAAAATTTGCAACTAGCCCAACGATACCTGTATGACCCAGGACTGCTCACTCAAAATTGCCCTGAGACTTCCTGTTCTATGTAAACAATATTAAGCCCACATTAGCAACTTGTGGAAGAACCCAAATATTGTAGAGTGTTGTGCTTTTGCAGCCAAATGAAATCATTTCCATCAAGTCCATGGTGAGCTTGGTATAGAACTCAAATCTCACTTGCCAACAGTGTTCCCTGTAACAGAAAACCCCAGATGTTCTTGAATACAACTTCCAGCAACCTCAGCCAAAGCTCACTGCAGCTAGGGATTCTGGGAGCTGTAGTCAACAACATCTGCAATTCCCTCTTACAGGGAACACTGCTTGCCACTAGAGCAGGGATTCTCAAGTGTGGGTCCCCAAATGTAATTGGACTTCAACTCCCATAATTCTCAATCAAAGGCCACTAGGGCTGGGCATTATGGGAGTTGAAGTCCAGTAACATCTGGGGACCCACACGTTGAGAAACCCTGCACTAGAGGCAAACCACCACCCTGCTTGCTTCCATTTCTCATTCTCATCGGCCCTGTGTTTGAAAAGTGGCATTGCAACAAGAGAGTTTTACTGTACTCCTCTCTCTCACATGAAAAAAGAGAGGTCCTGAATTGTAATAATATAATAGCATAATTCCTGTGTTCCCTTCAAGGCAGAAAGGCGGTATAGAAATCTAGTAAATTAATAAATTACTGATACAGAGCCCTAATCTAATCACTGTATTCCTTCCTATTTTTTCAGTTTGGAAATCAGCCTCAAAGGCCTCTTTGTAGCACTCTGTGACTGGCCTCTAATGCAGATAGGAGGTGGTGTAAAAGCAACCACCCACAGCTGGCACCACAGCTCTTGACTTTGAGGCACATTTTCCAAGAGTTCACAAATGCATTATAAGGAGCCAGTAATGAGAGACGGGCCTGTACTAAGTCACAGTCTGTAGAAATGTTCCTTAACAAACAGTGCAGCCTTATATCATGTTGATTCTTGTTGGTCTGGAGTTGACCTACATGCTTCAGGGATAAAAAGAAAGATTGTGCCGTCGAGTCGGCATCGACTCCTGGTGGCCACAGAGCCATGTGGTTTTCTTGGTAGACTACAGGAGGGGTTTACCATTGCCTTCCTCCTGTGCAGTATGAGATGGTGCCTTTGCCGCTGTCAGTGAAGTGAGCATTCGCCTCCAGTATCTTCCTATATCACTGCTGCCCAATATAAGTGACTACAAATATATATTTACTAGGCAGAGTCTGGGAAGACCACCAGCGGGGATTTGAACAGCCTCTTGCTCCCTAGGCAAGCTGCTTCTCCGCTGTGCCACCACAGATGCTTGCCAAACTTAGGATCCAATAGGAAATGAAACCTACTTCCTGACCTCGGCAAGAACTCCAGTGATTGTTGGCACCTTGTTTTGTGCTGTAGCCATTTATTTTTCTTATTGGAAGTCCATATATTTTGAAATGGACTCTTGTCTTCATTTTCCCCTGTTGATTATTAGCTATCACAATAGTACAGTGAATGTTCTTGTGCTATTCAGACGGATGAACTGACACAAGAACATTCACTGTGCTATTGTGATAGCTAGAAAACAAAGACAAAAGGATCTATTGGATCTTAAGTTTTGCAAACATTTTTGCACCTTGCCACAAAGGCTGGTTGCACTGCACACCAATATCAATTGATCTGTTCTGTTTTACTGGGGGGGAAATCAGAAGAAACAGCTTACTAGAGCAAAAGGACTAGTAACGAGAAAAACATTTATCTGACCCAAACTTTACCTGCTCGGACACCTTCGTAGAAATCGTGGCCTCTCTGGAAGATAAAAGAACCACATTATACTACAGCACTTCTCTAGCATTCATCAAGATAAGAGTCCTTTTTCCTCCTATATTTTGTTCCCAATACCAGCTCCAATTAAAACTAGGTCTGGTCTAGACACTGCACTTACCATGTGTATACCAGTCTGCTTTCTTATGGTATTTTATGTTTGTTTCAGGGCCTATCAGATGTAGCTGACATGTTGGATGTTCTACTTCCGACCTCAGAAACATCTTCCAAATTCCATGATACTTTAGTACAAGCGTCTTCCTATTGCGTTTGGAACATCTGCACTGTGTATGTGTGGGACGCAGCTTCTAATGAAGTCGTGGTGCTTGCCCAAATAATCTCTGTGTGCACCAGAGCATCTGAATGACTGCAGATGTTCTAGTATTCCTTTCTCTGTGGTTGCGCTCAACAGTACTGGTGTTGAAAAAGCCAGTGACTAGTGTCACTCTATGGGATCACCTGAACTTCATAAAACATCCTGGGTGGTCTGCTGGGTTTGTCTTTACATCTCTTTGTGGCTTCATTCGCTCCTCTTTTTCTAATGTGATATTTATGCAAGGAATGCACTTCTAAAAGTACTGCATTTATAACCCTGATCCATCTCTAATCATGTATAAAAGTGATACTAATGTGTAATTAGTTGTACTTGAATGCGGATGTGCTTGAATAAGAGCTCATGCATTCATCCACTGAAAGCAAAGCCCATGGATAGCCACTGCTGACTGCTGGTCCTAATGTGTAATTGATTGACACCTACTAGGGATGTGCAAACAGGTTTGACGGTTCAGGGTTGAACTGAACCATCCCCTGTTCGGTTTGACCCCCAACCGAATACCTCCAGACTGTTCAGGGGGTTCGTGGCTTTTTTAAAAAAAATTTACTTACCCTCTTCAGGATAGTTGTTGGAGGCGGAGGGGGTGGTGGTCTGCAGAGGTTCCTCCTCCCCCAGCCAGCCTCCCTTGCAGCCCAAACCGGCCCGTTTGGCCAGCTCTTCCCCCTCTGGTGCGGCAGCCATTTTGGAGACCACCGTGCCTGCGCAATTGGCTTCGTGTGGCTTGGGTCACGCAGAGGCCAATTGCAGGCGCAGCATCATCCAAAATGGCTGCCGCATCAGAGCAGGGAAGGCCCATACGGACCGAGGAGTCGGCCAAACGGGCCGGTCTGGGCTGCAAGGGAGGCCAGTGGGGGAGAGGGAACCTCTGCAGGACACCCCCCACCAACAACTACCCCAAAAGGGGGTAAGTAATTTTTTTTTCCACCAACACCCCCAGGGGTTGCCAGACCGAACTGGTCAGGTTCAAGTCCAGTCCAGACTTGAACCAAACCGGGCCAGCCGGTTCCATGCACACCCGTAATACCTACAGTTCCTATTCTGGTTTCCATGAATGGATCTGACTCAGGATATTAGAACTGCTTCCCTGTGCCAGTTCTTGAAGAAAATGATGTTGTTTTTAAACCATGAATAGTTGTGTAAACATCATGAGGACATGTTCAACACAATGCAGTGTGATCTCAGCTTAACCTTAATTACCTTTCTGCAATTAAAACCATGGAAAAAACTAATAAGCTGGGGTAGGGTGGGGTGTAGGAGGAAGAACTTTACACCTCTACATTTAATGAAAGAAGTACTCTATAGGGTAAGCTACAAGCTTGGAAAACACTTTAATAGTTTCCTTTTAATGCTATTAAAGGCTCAGTCATTTGGGATTCCTCAAAGAAGCTGGGGAAAATCTAGTGCAGCAATGTTGCTACAGAACCATAAGCACAAAACCAAAACCAAACAGAGTATATACATCTAATTACACATTTGGCAACATACCACATCCACCATCCTGTTCCACAACAATGTATAATGTCTAGACTGGATGTGGGTCTCAGCTCACTTGTTGCTTTGCCGTTTTCTCCCTCTCATTGTACATCCCACTACACCAGTCTCATTCACTCGACTACCCAAAGAATCGATAGCACTTACAACAGCCGTTCCAAACCCAATTGCCATCCCTGCAGATGTCACTCATCGATCTATTAAAGCAGCATGGTTTAATTTTGCCCTGCATATGGAATCATTCTAAGAGGATCAGGAATTCCAGGAAGTCAAGGTAAGGGACAGAGGATTTGTAGGTGAATTATACAAGGTGAGCTAGTTGAAAAACATCTCCTACAGGAGATGGGAAATTGGTGGAGCAACAAGGTGGGGAGCAACTGATAGAGCCATAATATAAGAGAAAGAGAGAACACACACACACACACACACCAAAGAAATGGTGGCGCAGTGGTAAAACTGCCGCCCTGTAACCAGAAGGTTACAAGTTCGATCCTGACCAGGGGCTCAAGGTTGACTCAGCCTTCCATCCTTCCGAGGTCGGTAAAATGAGTACCCAAAAATGTTGGGGGCAATATGCTAAATCATTGTAAACCGCTTAGAGAGCTCTGGCTATAGAGTGGTATATAAATGTAAGTGCTATTGCTATTGCTATTGCTAAATGGGACCATTTCCTTAACATAAAAAAGAACAAACATTTGTTGGTAGAAAGCACATCTTATTAAATATTTTCTACATCCAAAACTAGTCCTTAGCAAATTTCTTCACATATCACTGTTCTATGCTCTCTGTTACCTTTACCAACTCAAATACTAATCTTCTCTGGAAAGGGTAGGAAGCATGCCATCCACTATGATCCAAATCTCATCCTCCCCTCTCATTTAGAACTATTTATAGAATATTTGCCTGGTCTTTACCCAACATGTTGGCTTTAACCAACATGTTTGTTGCCTTAGATTTTCAATGATTTTGAGATTCCGTTCCTGAGCCCACTCTTCTATAAAAATGGAGAACTAGAATGCAATCTGCCATTTGCCCACATGAGCTCTAAACAAATCCAACTTGACTCTGTTCATGGCAGCATTATATAGTTTGACAGACTCATCAGGAGGCCAACACAAAAATGGCAGTGCCCCAAACATCATTTGGAACCAGTGATCCTGATGGTTGACCCAGTGACCCATAACTGCTGGCATAATTAATATAATGCATGTGGCTCAAAAAGCATCAGTATACAAGTCTCCTTACCATGCATGCTTGGCTCAGTCGGTACTCCATGGTGAGCACATCTTGCAGGTTCAAGGAAGCTCCTTCTCTGAGCTGCCTGAGAGTCATCTTTAAAGATGTTGGAGACATCTTAGTAATTGTCTGTGAAAGAAGTTGCTATGTAAATTTTCTGTTTCCAAAGAGGAGGAACTTTGTTTTCAGATTCCAAAAAACAAACATGACTGCACTTCTGTATGAACTCTATACAAGGATTTTAACAGCAAAGGGACACATGTCCTAGGAAGATAGTGGACAACTGAGTGCATTACTCCCTTTTAAAATCCCTGGCTGAAATAAATTCAAACACCATTTTCATTCATTAAAATAATGATCATTCTTTGACTCCCCACCTCCCTTCCAGCAAAAAAGGAAGAATCGCAGCAACACTTCTAAAGAGGAGCACTGCCTTCTGAATGCTTCTCAAGGGACCTTCTAAGAGCTCTGCCAGCCTGACCTGAAGATTTTGGTCCATACTTTTCCTTTCCTACCCCATGGCCCTTAGGCCACACTACAGTTGAAAGCATTACCAGCCTCAACAAGCTTAGTTTTTCTTTAGCTAAGAAACAGCCAGATTGAAACCACCATGGAAACTCTGGGGGCTTTAATAGCATCCCCACCATGGTCCCAACCACAGTGGGCCCAAATCCAGCTACTCTTGACTGAAGGAAAAAAACTAAGCCCTCCAGGGCTAATTGTGCTTTAAATATCAGATGTAATTTGTCCCTCAGGACCAATCTTGAAAATTGCCCTGGATAAAGCTAGACACTGATAACCCTATAGAAGGACCATTTCACAATGTGGCACAAGAAAGAGATAATGAGCGTGAACTTGATTATTGAATAATTCTGTATGAGTAAGTGGATCTCTAGGATTATTGTGGTTTACATAAAGATGAGCAGAACTGGGCATTTTCCATTAACCAAATTGGAACCATTTTACACAGTACAAGTTCCACCTGCCATTACTAGCATCTGACCATAACTCTGTGTGTCCTTCAGTCATATTGTAACTCAATGTCTCATATCAACATATATAGGGCCATGCACACTGTAGAACTTTGGAGTATAAGACTGTTGAAAGGATTACTGAGATAATGTATATGGAGCACTGGAAACATTTCAGAAAAAGCTTTCCAGGCATATTAAGGCCTGGATCCAAGGACTGTAAAACTAGTTCTGCCTTTCAAGTGGTGAAAAATAAGCGTCTCACTGGGCGCACCTAAAGTAGCTGCTTGGATCTCAGCCTACGTATCAATTAATTATTACTATCATCATTATTATTAATTATTGTTTTTATATTACTATTTATTGCTACTTTCCAGAGTTATATGATACAGCCACTTCTGTCTGATGAAGTCTAATAAAAGTTATTTCACCAGGTCCCTGACAGCAGCTAACAATACATAGCAGCCACACAGCTAATTATGGAAAAATCATTGCACTCCCCTCAATCACTGTCCAGATTGCTGCTCTTGTCAGATGGACGCATCCCAAAATGCAAGGATGCACCCTGAAAAGCATCCAAATGGTTACTGTCCAGGGCAGATGGATGTACCCCAAAAGGAGCCACAGAGAAAGAAAAAAACATCTCTTGCTGCTCTGTGCAATATGTCTCACTTAAAGGAGATGCATGTGAGTGGTTCCTCTGAGAGAGAAGACCCTTCCTGCCAGCATGTGCCTCAGGTGGTTGAACTGCTTTGAGGGACTGTCTCCTTAACTCTCCTGGTTACACCAAGAAAAGGGAACAAAGGAAAGCAAGCAACAAAGTAGTATGAAAAATTGTCAGTTAGGAAAACGTAACTTGGGTAAGATCAAACTAGGCCGAGAAGAGAAGTCATGACTACATCTGCTTCAAAGCCGAGTCAGGAACTGAGTACAGGAAGGGGTCTCCTCTCCTCCAATGGGTAAGGTCCGCTTCAACTTCTTGCTTCTTGGCCCCAAGGCAGGCAGCTTCCTATTTCCACCATTCCCTCTGCCCATATCCTGAGAAAATGCATGCTTGTTTTGCTACAATCTAAAATACCAAGAGAAGCTTGAAAGATTTGAGCTGGCCTGTAATTATAAGAGGTACTCTGCTGGCACAATGATGAGAGTCCCTATTGCTGCTATTTGTATATGGGGATACTAAATTCTCAACTCATGGGGGAAATGGCACATTTCCAACCATCAGCCTCAACAATTTTTCTGGCTTCAGAATCAGATCACTGGTTCTCCCTCTCTCCAGACGCCAGCTGATAAAAGCAGTGACCCATTTTGCCTGTGCCCTTACATCTGTTCCCAGCTGCTCAGCAGATCCTGCCAGCACAAGCAAGACAGAGGTTTATGCCCCTGGTTTTGTATCCATGAATCACTACCAGCTGGCTTAACAGCAGAGACAGGGAAAGAACATTGCTCTGGGGGTGGGGGGGAAATCCCAGTCAATAGTATTTGCCTCAAACCTCTTTGATTTTCCAGCTCCTGTATCTCCCTCTACAGTTGAGGTCCACAAACAAAAGCTAGGTTGCTTTCTGATTATGAATTTCCAATTCCCTATACATTTCCCACCAATTTTACTTTAACAAGCCAAACCTCCTCTCTTTGTTTATAATCAAGCATGAATATTTGGGCATACATGACATCTTATCCCTTCCTTGTTATACCAAGAAGTAGCAAGCTATCCTAAGCAATGGCTGGAGTTGACTTAGTGGAGGGAAGCATATGAAATCAATTTTATATTATGTTGGCTTGTTTTATTGTTTCAAGATGTTGTAAAACTGCCTTGAGGCTTTTTTTTTTTTAATGAAAGACAATACAGAAGCATTAAAAAAAACCCACACACACACAAAGTCCATAAAGAGTGTAGGATAAAGGGAACTAGCAATGGTCTGAGAATGCAGCATTTAATTTTTAAAAAAGTTAAATATATGCATAAGCCTTGAGGATCTTTATTAAGGATGCAGCTAGAAAGTCTGTTTGAAACAGAAACATATTGGGATGTAGCATCCCACACTATTTTCCATGGCAAGATAACCCTGATGTAGTGAGTTGAAAGACTCTCTTGGTAGCCGGTACAAGCAATTTCCAAAAGGCTGAAGGTGATAGCCGTGAAGAACTATGCTGAAAAGGGAATGACAGAAAAGTATGGATGGTGGGTGCAGCATGAGAGAAGTTGAGTCACCAAGCCTATCTATAAATACATGTATTGTGCAAAGAAGTGGTGGCAATCGGGAATAGGAAACTGAAGAGAGTATGGAGGAGGAATCGATCAATTAGTAGGTTGAAAGATGGGATGCCAGCAAGGGAGAGTGCATCTCAAGCGAGATTAGCTTGCCTCCCTCCTACGGCACTGCTTACAGACACGTCCTGATTTCCATAGGGTAGGTTTGAATGCTGGCAAAAAAACCAGCATGTGGCATTCAAAAGCCCAATACATCGAGTGGACTCTCTCAGGAAATACAGATATCAGATACAGAGTAGCATCCAATCACGACACTTGATGCTTCTGAGAAATTGCATTTGCCACCTCCCTTCTCAATCCAGAAAAGCAGCATCAGGATTAGTGAGAGATAAACAGCTGAGCTTTCAAGGGAGGGCTGGAACAGAAATTGCCCCAGATTAAGGGATCCTCCTGGAAACAGCTGCTTTAGTCATAACTGTTTTGCCTGCTTACAGGGTTTATTAATTAGAGGATAACAGCTAGGAAATTCCTTGAACAATGTGAAGATGAATTATAATGTTGATTGCTTCAAGCTCGCTCTCTTTCCACCATTCCCAGGTAAGTAAATGACTTTGTGGGGAACATGCTTATGGAAGGGAAGTCTGCAAAGCAGCAAACTCTTGCAAACTGACTCAGTAATGACACCATGCTGGCCGCCTTCCACAAACATTTGCCCATTCTGAAGGTCAGAAACTCAGCTTTGCACTCTCCACTCCAAAATATTTACGGTCACAATATTTCTTTTACTGGACAGCCAAATTAAAGTCTCAACTGACACTGAACTGAATGTATTGTGGGCTATCAAGGGGCCTTCAAAACCCTGGGTGATGATTGTATTTCATCATACCAATTTGCCTGTGGTGACTACTTATAAACTCACTGCACACCACCACAATAACTACAACTACATGTGGAGCAGCATCCCCTGTAACAAGGATTCCCAGATGTTGACTACAACTCCCATCATCCTCAGCTGCAATGGCCTTTGGCTGGGGTTGATGGAAGTTATACAGTAGTCAGCAAAAGCTGGGAATCCCAGGTTACAGAGAACAAAAGAGCCCTTAAGACACATTTTTTTCAGCAAGGCTTTTAGTAATTTCTGAATGTTTAAAACTGCTGTTTTTAATAGTTTGTTTTTTGTTTTATTGTGGGGCGTTTTTTTGGGGGGGGGGGTTAACCACTTAGACCCTTTGGAGTCAGGCAGCATAAGAAAGAAAGTAAGTAAGAAAGAAAGAAAGACAGACAAAGAAAGGAATATAGCATTCAACCATGCAGCGAAATGAGTCCTATCCATCTATTTATTATTTATTTATTTAGTGCATTTATATTCCCTGGGCGGTTCACAGTATAAAACCATTAAAATATTAACATAATTAAAACAATTTAAAATACAATAAGAACTCTAAACCCAAAGCTTTAAAACTAGAAACCAAAGGCCTGACTAAACAGGTATGTTTTTAGGTCTTTCTTTAAAACAGTCAGAGAATGGGAAACTCTAATTTCGTTAGGAAACACATTCCAGAGTCCAACCTCTGTTGAAGAGCTTATGGCAAAAATTATTCCCTATATGGCTGGACGCTGGAGATGACCACAAGGCTTTACTCAGCCCATAGTGTGTCCAGCCACTATGAAGCAAACAGTAGTCTATACCCAACCTGAGGGGACAGTTTTCACAAGCTGCTAGAAAAAGATGAAACTTTCATGAGGGTTTAGCTTCGGTGTTATACCACCTTTATGAATTCATTTGTGAGCGAAGACACACACACACACGGCTAAGCACTATCACAGTTCTCATCAGAAGTGGTCAGAGGCGCCCTTAGGCCTGGACTTTGGGGCACAAGTCCGAGGCCCCAGCACCGCCACTATCCTGGAGAGCCCCAGTAGCATGCCTGCCAGCGGCCAGCAATCTTCTCCCCACACAGTCGCTGGTGCAGGCTCTGCAATGCATCCCACAAGATTATCTCCCGGCAGTCTGCTGCTACTACTGCTTCCCCCACCCGCCAATCAACTATTCAGAGGGTGGGTGGAGCTAGCAGGGAGGCCATCTCCTGCCTTGTGGCTCTTCAGCAGCATGGGATGAAGGCTGCCCAGCAGCAGAGGGCTGTGCTTGGGAGCACAGGGAGTCAGTGCTGGCTGCCCCCAGACTTGTGCAAACCCTCTGCTCTGCTTCCTCCACCACTGCCTGCTTATGTGCTATGCCTGCCTCATAGTGGGAGCTATCCAGAAGGTTCATGGGTAGGATTATATGGGACTTCTATGGGTTATACCCTCATGTATGTTTCAGAGATGGCTTGGCCTAGGGCTTTGATATTTGGCACAGGTGTGGGGCAGGATAGTAGGGCTCTCTATAATTAATCTGAAGCAGATTGGTCAATCCATTTATTTTTAAGAAACTGAGGGGCGGGGTGTTAAACTTTTAAAAGGTCCTATAAGTGACTTGTTTTGTGGCAGGAAACTACAAAAACCTTCTTGGAAAAAACCCTGCCCCGGACCATCATTGCACCCCGATATAAAATAATCTGCCCTTTGACTTCATAATAAAGGGTAAAGCACTCCACTTTTCTGCCCAACCCTTTAGATCTGGAATGGCTTGACATAGAACTTTGAAATTGGGCACACATGTAGGGCAAGGTGGGATGCGGGCTCTGTATTTGGGTTGATCAGTTAATTTTTAATCCATTTTTGAATTTTTTTAAGATTCAAAAAAGTCATATAAATGGCTTGTTTCATGGCAGAAAATTACAAAAAACTTCTGGAACTGAAGTCCGCCCCCCTCCCCAGACCATTATTCTACCCCCATGTGGAGGAATCTGCCCTTTGTCTTCATAAAAAAGGCTGGAGCACCCTACTTTTCTGCCCAACCCTTTAGATCTCCTGGAATGGCTTGGCCTAGGGCTTTGGTATCAGGAACACTTGTAGGGCAGTATGGGAGGGCTCTATTAACTTTTAATGTCTGGGATCAGAGTAACTTAGGAATCACCTAGCCACATATATGCCTGTTCAAACACAAGGTTCCACTTCAGAGCCCTTCTCCAGGTCTACCCTGCTGTCCTTCTGATTGCATCACCCAACATCTGGAAGAGCCACCAAACAAAGGTTCACTGGTTCCATCACTGCTCAGTTTCCTATAGACAGCAAAAATTATTTTATTCATACATTTTCTGGATATTGCTTTTAAATCAAGACCTATTCACCAATGCTACCTTTTTAATCTTCTGCAAATTGTTTTTAATATTTGAATATTTTTACAGTTATTTTCTGATTGTATGGATTGTCAGCTGTCTTAATTATTCTATCTATCTATCTAATTTGTACACCGCCCCAAACTTTCATCTCTGGGCGGTTAACAATAGCATAAAGCAAGTTAAAAGATTAAAGATTAAGATTAAAACAAGTTATTTAAAAGATTGAATACTAAAAATAGGCTGCTTTTTTTTTAAGGGGTCATGTTTCAAAAGCAGGAATTAGATGGCCCTTTGGGAACTCTGGTTCCAGCACCTATCTTTTGGTAAAGCTAAAAGTGTGTCCCAACATCACTTCTCCTGAAAAGAGAGGATGAGAGGCAGCAGGGTACCGATTATGTTAAAATCAACAGTAAATAGGACTTAAGCTTACAAATTGCATAGCTTTGTCTAGACAAGGATTTAAAGGTGTGGTAGCTTGAATTAATTAGCATCTCCTAAAACCATTCAACATACTTAAAACAACTACACACCAACCAGATTAAATTCCAGGGTTTTTCAACTGTAAGGAAATAGGTAAGTTCTTTAAGATCAAGATAATTAACATATTGGTCTAATTTCAGTTTAACTAAAGACAAAATCAAATCAAATCACTATGAGCTATATAGAGCCTAAGGTTCAGTTGCCTTTTCCTTACTAGAATTTACATTGATACAAATTGGAAATAACACATATCAGTTAACTCCAATCAGACTTTATATCAAGGACCTTCTTATCAGCAATTGCGATGTGAACCAATACAATGCATGAATGGAAACATTTTTTTAAAAAGCAGCAACAAATTAATAATTCCCAAATCATACTTTGATATAAACTGTGGCACATGCAGGACAAAAGTACTATTTGCGGTGGGGGAAGGAAAGAAAGAAAATATTAGCTGCCCAATATACAATCAATTTACCCATGAGAACCCCCTTCCCCATAAGCAAAACCTTATTGCAACAAAAAACGGCTGCTTATGAGACTGCTGCTGGAGAAAAGCATGTTCATACCTGCCTTGGGGGCACAAACTAACTGCCCAGTAATGTGGATCCCAAGCAACAGATCCGAAGTAAGTCACTTTCAGAGAAGTCAGGGCCTGGGTTTGACCGAAGGAGAAGCTCCCTGAGTTCTATTTATGTTGGACTTGTCAAGTACTCTCCCCGACCCCCTCTACTACACCTCTGCCAGGTAGGTCACAGTTATTCCATTGGCTCAAGGCTACATCCCAACCTTCTTCCAACCTACGTTCCAACCTTCTTGAGGGTAGCACAGCAACCCTCAACTGGCTATTGGGGTGGTTTGTGCTACGTGTCCCTCAAACAATAAAAACCTAATACAACATCACCTTTAGTTGCTGAAGTGCAAATGGAGAGCCATCCTGCTTCAAATTTTGCATGATTCCTTCCATGCTGTTTGCTGAAAATAGGCTGAAACAGAAAATGTGTTGCATAGCAATCAATAGGTTAAATATTTGACAGCGGGAGAAAAGCGGAGTTTTGGGTTCTCTCTCTCTAAGACAATACTGGGTAAGTTTAGGTAACAGACAATATATCTTCTCTACATATGTATTACACTTCATGGTGTGAGTGTAATGTTTACCCATTCAACATACATGTGCATGCAGTATATTAAGCCAATCTTAAAGTAAACACACACAGAAAATGTGAGGTTTGGGGCCCTTTCAGGAAACAAGTCCTCAGTAAGACATTCAAATATGAACTACTGGCAAGCATTCCAGACTAACATTGTTCTTGCATTAGAACGTTTTGCAGGTCCCCTGCTAACGTTTAAAGTGGCGACTCTTATCTTTGTCTGGGGGAGAGCAACTGTCCCTATCCACCCCCAACACAACATACCTGCTGGGGTTGAGGCTGGTTTCTAACTTATGCTTATTTTTTTAAGACTGTGAGCTCTTTTGGAAGGGGGGGTCTTATCTATTTATCTTTCTATGTAAACTGTTTTTGATAACTTTTTTATTGAAAAGCAAGTGGTAAATACGTATTTGTAGTAGCAGCAGCAATAGTAGTTTTGCAAGTACAGTGATTGCTGCCAATCTTCCCCTTTCCTTTGCTGCTCCAATGCCCCCTGAAAATGTTCCTCTGAGGGCTCAAGGGACTCTCAAGGTGGTGGGAATGGGCAAAAATTTCCCTGTGCACATAACATTCTAACACAAGTGCAGCATTAGCTTGAATGCTGCTCAATATGTATTTTCTATAATTACATTCCATTTTATATTAAAAAGCAGTTTGCAGAAAGTAAAACATTTTTTTCTCCATAAAAACAGCAAACAGGCAACATTTTAAAAAGAGTTAAAAGCTTTCAGGAATAACAAAGTTTTCAACTTCCACTTAAAGTGGAAGAAAGAAAGAGCCAGTCCAACTTCCCTAGGGAGAAATATGGTGCTGTCACCAAAAAGGCCCTGCCCTGGCAGCTTTCAACAACACTTCTGTCAGCAGTGGACCAGAGAGCAGGGCCTCCATTGCTGATCTTAAAGGCTGGTTACGAATCATATGCATATATTGGTAAATGATACCGCTGAGGCAAAAGAAGCTTAATGTGCTCCATTAGGGCGTCAGGACATTTGCATGCTCAACACATTGCTTTCTAATTGTGTGTGCTGGGGCTGCATCATCAGAAGCAGCCCAGTTATACAATTCGGTATTTTTCTATACTGTCTTGCAACAAAATGCTGCTTTGAACAAAAGGACTGCCTATTACAGTGTGTTGTAGGACTGTCCATGAAAAAGATATGAACAATTATAAAATTAAGAGCCTGTATGTGATGACAGCAGAGTTATGCAGATGTGGGCCTGCCACAGTCATGTGTCACGCCAAGGGTGGGAGGGATATAATTAGCAGCTAACTGGGCAAAGAGGCACCTTTTTAACATGGCGATTCTCTTTATTGAGCAGGGAGAGAGTAACTGGCCCTATCCACCCCCAGCACAGTACCTCCAGTGACTGTTGCTGGTGTCTGTCTTATGTTTCTTTTTAGATTGTGAGCCCTTTTGAGGACAGAGGCCCATCTTATCTTATTTATTTATTATTTCTCTGTGTTAACTGCCCTGAGCCATTTTTGGAAGGGTGGCATAGAAATCAAATAAATAATAATAATAATAATAGAGGGCACACAAAATGAGAATACTGAATGTTCTTCCCTGCCTACAACTTCCACCCAAGGGCTCCTCTCCAAAACCACTCTTCCCTCTGCCCAAACTCACTTCCAATATTAGAGTCTAACTGGAGAAAAGATCACTTCAGAGTAATCCAGTTTACAGTTTAAAGCGGCACCATACATATTTTAAATACATAAAATGCCATCCTACTCCACACCACTTCAGACATGATGGCAACAGACCTCCATACAAAGACACAAATTGCTATCACATATAGTTCCACCCTAATGCAAGGCTTTATGCAATAATGCAATAAATAACACAATTATTTAGTTCCCACGGGATCAAGAAAACAAAGCTACTAGATGAATCTTTTTTTAGTATCTTAAAAATAGCACAATAAAACCTTCATCAATGGGCCACATATTTACTGAACTTTACTACAATCCATTTCTGCTACAAGACAGCAGTTATCATTGGTAAGTACCTGTTAATCTTGTCCATATGTTCGCCAAGTATGAACTCTCTCTCTTGATCAAGATTGCACTATTACAAAAAACACAGAACACAGGACCTTTCATTTCCATATCCCAAATTCTAAAATATGAACAAAAAGCAGTCATTTACTATGCACTTTTTTTTTAAAGCAAGAAAATGTAATCATTCTAATCAACTTTGTCACAAGTTATCCCAACTGGGATTTTAAAATATATCTTTATTACAGGAGAACCTCATTACTCACGGGGGTTCCATTCCTCAGCTACTGCCACAAGTAACAGATACGCGAGTAATGAGTCATCATTGCTATGGGGAAAGGGGGTTAGGTTCCAAGGTGGAGGGAAAACGGGGAGGGGGGGAGAGACATCAAAAAACCGGCAAAATACACCCCCCCCCAAAAAAAACTTACTGTGGTGTGCTCCACGGGATCTGTATGTTGCCAGGAATCCCCCCATATGCCCCTCAAAACTGTGAAAAATTGCAGGGGGCAAGTAAAAAACGGTCTATTTTTGCAGGGAAAGGAGCCATTTTGTAAGGAAAGGAGGCAACCCCAAGACAAAATGGTGGGTGGAAATGACCTCCGCAGTCACTTCCGGCCCTCTAGGACCCACCGATACATGGGTTTTAACCCCTTCGTATCTGCAGATACTGAAAAAGGGTGTCAATGAGACACCCCGCAGATACGCAGAACCGTGAATAGCAGCTCTGCGAATAACAAGGTTCTCCTGTATACTTTTATCTCACTTCTACATGGGGCTTCCAGTGGTTTCCTCCAGGTTTGCACTTGGCTTAGCTTCAGCAATGCTGAATCATCAGATGCTCCTAGACTATTCAGTTGGCTCCAGCTACCTACTCAAGTTTAATTTCTCCAAAATAATTCAAGGGCTTCTTTGAAACAAACATCCAAGATGCCAGAAAGAAGCTTTCACAAATTGTGGCTACATTTCTCGAAAGATGAATAGCTCACCTATTCATATAGTATATAGTGTAAGACTAGCACACAAATGATAGTATAGCCAGATACAAAGAATTCCAGGGCTTCTGTCCCTTTAACTGTTCTGTAGAAGGAGGAATGTTGGCAAGCCAAGCTTGTCATGCAGGGCTAGGCAAAGCTGCAAACCAAAGAAGGGCCTGTGTCTGTGGAAAATGCCAAGAGTCCTGAAATTCCTTATTCTACCTAACTATTAAAGGATAAGGAGTCCAATCCTCCTTCACATCTGGCCACCCTAGAAATGAACCCTCTTCTCCATCTTCAGTAATACACAGTGATACTGGAACTACATGTATACACACTCGTTTAAAAGGACCGCCAATTAGATGACGAGTATTGATGATTCCTTACCACAGAGAGGCCTACAAGATACAAAGCATTTGAATTGTAGCTCATGACAAATGCCTTGAACCTGCTCACACTGCAGGGGCCAAGGTTAAGATACAAACATGTGTTTCCGTGACAGTAGCATCAGCTGGGGATCAGAAACTAATGCCTGTCATTTGTATTCTGGTAGTTCTCCATGCACAGCTTCCACTCCATTAACTATCAGCTGGTACATCACTTATTCTCTCTCTCTCTCTCTCTCTCTCTCTCTCTCTCTCTCTCTCTCTCTCTCTCTCTGCTTTGCTGAAAATTTACTGCCATGGAGGAAAAGTAATTCAATTGATATTTCCAATGACTGCTGGTCAGAGAACCTTGGTACAGAAAAGGTGCTACAGAAAGCTGGTGATTCTTCCAATGTCTCCCCTTTGTTTGCTCTATGGAACTCAAAACTATGCATACTTAACATTAGTGAAACAACAGGTAGCATCTTGAGTATTTTTAATTGTCCATAGGAGAACCTAACAATTCTTGAAAGAGCAAATTGTATCCCATGCTATCTCAAATAGTATCCCCAGTAACTCAGGAGAAGCAAAGCAGTAAGTATTTGCACCAGTATGTTTTGCTTTTAATGTTTTAAAGCCCTGCATGCGAGGGATGTGCAGTCCGATTTGACCTAGAATCAATTCGGGTCAAATGGGGGCAATTTGGTGATTTGACCACAAATTGAATCGCCTTCAAAATAAAGGGTCCAATTCAGAGTTGAAGACAATCATGTGTAATTTGATTTAAATCAATTCAAGCACCATTTTAGGACCATTTTGCTGGGGAAATGGGTGCTTTTTTTCAAAACTGCACTTTTTTCTGGTGAGAGCTGGTCTACCAGTTAGGGGGTTGTAAGGCAGACCAGCCCTCTGAGGTGGGCAGACATGTTAAGTCCGACATGGAGGGCTGGTCTACCTGCCAACCCCAGTTGGTAGACCAGCTCTCCCTGAAAAAACACCATTTTGAGGCCCATTTTTCTAGGGAAACTTGGTTACCAATTGGGGTCAGTGGGTAGACCAGCTATCTACTCTGGACATAGTGGGTCTGCCCACCTTGGAAGCCTGGTCAAGTTGGTAGGCCAGTCCTTTAAAGGCAGATGTGTCAAGTCTGGAGTGGAGGGCTGGTCTACCCGCCGATCCCAATTGGTAGACCAGCTCTCCCCAGAATAAAACCCTATTTTGAATGCTGTTTTTCCAGCAAAACAGGCCTCAAAATGGTGCCCAAATCACCCAAATCAATTAGGGTGATTAGAGGGCAATTCATTTTCGATGAATCAGTTCGATGGTTCTGAAATTCAATTCGAGCTCAAATCAAATAGCAGAATCTGATTTGTGCATACTTGAAAACATACTTCAAATCATTCAGGAAAGGCTACTGAACAATATACTACTATAATATACTACTATTTAGGACTACTGCCTAAATCAAGCACAAGATTATTTCAGCTTTTTAATCTCAAAGCCATTAGGATGGCACTTCTAGTTATTTGCTCATAAAGCCCCAATCTAAGTATTGCAAACCTACAGCCTAAGTACTGCAAACAAAGCTTGCCATAAATCTTTCAGTTTCCCATCAGACCTCTGACAATTAATTACGTCAACAGCCCTATTAGTCCCTTTAGGATATTAGAGGGTTTGATATTTTCCATTTTCCGTTTTCCATTACTTTACTGTTTGTCAGTCTACACTTTTCTAGTCAATATTAACTCAGAATTGCAACTGCCTGAACAGATTCTTAATAGCAACACCGAGTCAGACGAGTGGCCCATCTAGCTTCCAGTACTTCCAGTGGACCTTCAGGAAGCACCCACTGTTTTCAATGGGCATTCCTGTCATTCATTTGAGTGCATCCCAGCTATTAATCCCTTGGGGGTGCCCCCCCCGCCACACACCTTCTGGGAACATAAAGCACCCTGTTTGGCACCAGTGCTAAAACACTCTTCCACAGCAGACAACCTGCACAACTGCACACAGCTGGGCAGGCTGGCAAGCCCAAGTCTGAGTGTTTTCTTATAGCAAGCACACAACAAAATCTCCGCACCGAAATACTACCAGCCAGGCAAGAGAAGGGAGCAAAAAAAGGGTGAGTTGGGGGGAATGCAAGGAAGAAAAAAAAGAAAAACCCCACGGGGCAACAGTAAGGAAAAGGGGTAGCTGGGAGATAAAAGGAAAAAGGAAAAAGGAAAACTGACTGAGCAATAGTAGAGGAAAGGGGTAGCTAGAGTGAGAGAAGAAAAAAGAAAACCCTATTGGGCAAGAACAATAAGGGCAAGAGGGGGGCAACTATGCAAACAAATGCACTTGTTAAGTAGGAAAACTTGTGGCTTAATCAGAAGAGAGCGAGCCATTTTCTCTGAAGAGAAGGGAGCTCGCTTCAACACTTCCTCCCTGCTGCTAGAGCCTCCTCTCTCCTATGGAGAGCTCATCTTGTGGTAGCAAGCATGAATTATCTCTTACTAAGCAGGGTTTGCTCTGGTTTGCATTTGAATTGGAGTCTACATGTATAAACACTGTAAGATATTCCCCTTAGGGGATAGGGCCCGCTCTTGGAAGAGCATCTGCATGCTTGCATGCAGAAGGTTCCAAGTTCCCTCCCTGGCATAGGACTGAGAGAGACTCCTGCCTGCAACCTTGGAAAAGCTGCTGCCTGTCTGTGTAGACCAAGCCTGCTCAACTTTGGCCCCCCCAGCTGTTTTTGGACTACAACTCCCATAATCCCCAGTCATAGTGGCCAAAAGCCAGGGATTATGGGAGCTGTAGGCCAACATTTACAGGAGGGCCGAAGCTGAGTAGGCTGTAGACTGGTGCAGATGATACTAAGCTAGATGGCTCAATGGTCTGATTAATGTAAGGCAGCTTCGTATGAATGGTCAGAAAAGGTGCCAGTCAAGCTATTGTGTCTTCTGATTGTTCGGGGGCTCCCCTAAGCATTGCCCACCTCCCACTACCTGAGGGGGAAAAGTTTAAAAACAACACCCAGGTTGTAGCAATCAGCTTGTTTGTTTGTTTATTTATTTAGGGGGTGGGGGGAAATACAGAAGCTGTGGCAATCAGTCTGTGTATTTTTCCTTCAGGGGTGGAGGCTGGCAATGCTTAGGGAAGCCCCCAAAAGAAGCTATCAAGGGGGTTGGGGGAAACAATGCAATAAGAATAGGCCAGAAATAAATTTAGTTCCATGAAAAAGTAATATGTCTCTGAGAGGTTAGAGAAAGTAAATCCCCTTTACAAAGTATGCTGTTATGGTTAGCTATGTACCTTTTTATGATAGGAGTCCAGAAGAGCTGCAACATTTTCCTTTGAGGGGGACTTTAATTCCGTCAAATCATTTTCCAGGGCAGCTATCTGGAAAATCAAGACATTCAAGACCTGTAAACATATTAATTCCCAGGATACATACGATTTCAGCTGTTTTGCTTAGGAAAAAGCTCTAATAAAGTTGCAGAATTCTGGGGCCACAAATGTTAGCTGAACTATAAGTGCACCTTGCTCTGTGTTGGGTTGTGGCCTAGGAATTTATCCAGAGCACCAGAATAATTCTGGAAGGACTATTCTGGTAAGACAGCACTAGGAAGATTTGGGGAGGAAAAGAGAGCTGGTCTCCTTATCCAAACTGTGCAAGTGGGTGCTTGAAAAGACCCCTGTCTTCACCATCTTAGAACTAGGGCCTATAATTTGTTGGGTATGCAACACAGCCAGTTACATACTCAAGTCCATTTACCTTCTCAGCTTCTATGAAGTGAGTAGCAATTCCAGCTTTGTGCACATCTCTTCCTTTCAGCCTAAATCCTGTTAGGGCAAGAAAATAACCCATCTTCCCTGAAAGCTTTGGCAAGAAGTAGCCACCACCAACATCAGGGAAGAGACCTGTAATTAAAAAAAAGAAGGAGAAGAAAAATCATGATGAAGCAAAGTAATACCTTCATCTAATCAAAATGTACTGCCCCTTTTTTGGTCTTTTCTGTACCATCTCCGTGCATTCTAGATAGTCCTTTTTACTTGAGATTACCACTTCTGTCTGTCCTCTGATTTTTCCACCAAGACATGTTACACTATTAATGCTCACAGATTTTGCTTATGAACCTGAAGTTCCCTTTCCTGTGGATGTCAATGACCACCAGGTTAAGTTCCACAAAAAGGAACATTTGATTTTTTCACAACTTGGGAGAGTTTGTGGCTGTTTATTACAAGTGCACAAATATTAAAAAGAGGTGGCACAAAATGTAATTTGCTGCAAGAGAAAACTAGGAGATTCTTTCCTCAAATTTTGCATCCATGTTAATGATCTTTTCCAAGATCACTTACTTCAATCACTTCCATACTATTAAGGTTGAAATTATATTTTTCCAATACAGACAGTGGAATTCTTTTGAGGTAGTGAATGTCTCAAAAACGGAAAGGATGATTAATATCGTGTAGGCAGAATGTCAGTTTTTAAAGCTCCACGATGACTATACTTATAAATCAGCAACTGATCTGTAAATGAGAGGCCTCAAAAATCAAATAACCAGTCTCGTGGAGAGCACTGTAATGTCTTTCAGAATGCAAAGAGATTTCCTCGGTCGCCTTGCTCTTCCTGCCCCTGGAACTGTTGCATTAGCGTTTGAGGCAGGGTGAACAGATCCCAGGGCTATGCCAAAGAGATGCTAAACAGATCCTGAGACTATGCTGGACAAAGTCTTACAGAAGATGCCTTACATGGAACTATATTTTTAGTAACATTATTGTCTGTGAGGCTTTTATGTTCTCTCTCTCATATCTGTTCATCACATTGCCTGCTTCCAGCTATACAAACATCCTTAACAGAGTGCAATAAAAATGCAAAGTCAAGTCTTTACCTATTGCTGTCTCTGGCATTGCAAAAACTGTCCTCTCCGTAGCAACTCTGAAATGGCCATGAACAGATAAACCAACACCCTGCCAAAATGGGAAAGGCAGAAGCTGTGACAAAAGTTTACAACTGATACACACACAGACACAAATCAACTGCTTATCAAAACCAGTTCATTAAACATATCTGGCTACAGTTCAAAGAAGCCAGATGTATATACAGGCAAGATGGGCACATGCAACCGGAACTATCCACACATTTGTACCCCAATAGCTCTGTCTGCTCATCAGGTAAGATACTTTTAAAAGTGGACAGCACACCTTGTCTCTTTGGCAGTTTGAACTACTGCAAGGAAATACCTAGCTTCATACACAATTCTCTCCCTGAGGCCACACATATAACTCCTTTGAAATGCAGCTATAATCTAGTTCGTTAGACTCATATTGGAAGTCTCACCTCAGGGATGGGGAAGGAGACAAAATACAGATTATCATTTTTAAGTGTGTCACTCAAAACACACTAGAGATTTCTATATAAGGCGGGATATAAATTCAACAAACAAACAAACAAACAAACACATTTTTAAACACACATTAGATCTAATGAATGAACTCAATATTTGGTGGAAGACCCAGACTTCAAAACCCAGGTAGCTATCAAGTAGCTGAAAAGCAATGGGAAAGGGGTAGTGGTGGCAGATGGGGAAGTTTAACCCTTCCCCTGCTCACCACTACTCCTCTGCACCCCCTTCCCCTGCCAAATCCCCCCACCCCTGCCACAGCAAATGCACACCTGGAAATACCAACTTCAGGGAGGAGAGAAGAGTAGAAGGTAGGAAAGGGTTAAGCACCCTTAACCCACTTTTGCTCCCCACCAAATCATGCTCTTTCGCTGCAGCTTTTCAGCTCTTTGGTGGTGCCCCAAGTTTCCAGACCTTGGTCTGTTGAATACCTGGTTAAGCCTTAAGGATCACAATGAACAAAATCAGTAATGGCATAGACAATAGCATCAGGAAGTATCAAGTGAAAGCAGCCGGACTGCTTTCTTCTCAAAGACAGCTGGGAATGTCTGGTGGAAACATGGAAAAGTGAGCATTAGCTGTGAGAATCTTCTAGGAGGCTTCAATTACCCTTGATCCCGAAGACCTGTGGAGCTTTCAACTGAGCCAGGACTCCGAGGCAAAACACTGATCTCACCCCAACTCCCAAACAGTGCATCAGTGTAGACTATGTTGACTGTTAACTGAGACTGGAGCCAAGAGAGGCTCTTCCTAGCTTCCTTCAGTCTTCTAAACCTCATGTAGGCCTAACTCATCCTACTTCCCGGGCCCAAGGCAAAAATGAGTGCCAGCAGCAAAATGGCAACTCCCTCTCCACTTCTGAAATCTAATGCATTATGATCGATGAAGCTGTAACCTAGGTTTTCTCTTGGTGGCTGGAGGGCGGGGAGAGAGAGAATGAATTGCTCTCCAGGAACAGTCATAAGAACGGATCATCTGGAGATGGCATCATCTTCGCTTGGCATTCGAGTACACCACCTCCACTGAGTTGCCAGAGCCATGTATTTATTAACCTTCAAAATACAATAAAAGGCTAATTAATTCACTTAGGCTGTTCCCTAGCAGCTGCATCACTGCAGGATAGCCAGATTATTTCAGGATGTGGGTTCACTTATTTCAAGTCTGTTAAATAAATGAATCTTTTAGCAGGCAAGCAACAGGATCCTCTCGATGAGCTTGTTATACAAATAGAAAAAAGAATGTCCTGTTAATTAAGGGCAATTCAGGTAAAACGGTGGTTGTTGTTTTTAAAAAAATTAAACCCTATATACGTAAAGACCAGGAACAAGAATTGAACTCCAAATGCAAGATCAAACCAAATCTGCATGATGAAGCTAAACGCATTGCTGATTAGAAAGACGAGCTCCACTGAAAGATTAAGAAGACTTAAAAGGTAAAGTGTGCCGTCAAGTCAATTTCGACTCCTGGCGCTCACAGAGCCCTATGGTTTTCTTTTGGTAGAATTCAGGAGGGGTTTACCATTGCCTCCTCCCGCACAATATGAGATGATGCCTTTAACAATCCTAATAGTAGAGTCTGAATGTTAGAAGAAACTGTATCGCTGCCTGCTAACACAGGGCTATTCTATTATGATCTTTTAAGGAAGTCAGGCATACATGCACATAGAATGCAATAATTGCATATCCTTCCCCAATTTACCCTGGCATTCCCTTCCTTTTCCTTCCTCCACTGTCATCGGAGAGGAGACCTGGTCTTGTGGTAGCAAGCATGACTTGTCCCCTTAGCTAAGCAGGGTCTGCCCTGGTTGCATATGAATGGGAGACTTGATGTGTGAGCACTGTAAGATATTCCCCTCAGGGGTTGGAGCCTCTCTGGGAAGAGCAGAAGGTTTCAAGTTCCCTCCCTGGCTTCTCCAAGATAGGGCTGAGAGAGATTCCTGCCTGCAACCTTGGAGAAGCCGCTGCCAGTCTGTGTAGACCGTACTAAGCTAGATAGACCTGACCAATGGTCTGACTCAGTATACAGCAGCTTCCTATATCCCTATGTTCTATGTCTCCTTTATGCCTATTGTTAGAAAGTTAATTCCTCAGGACAGGAATATTGTTGTTAGGTAAAGTGCCCGGTGTACAGATAGCACAATATAAACAACAAGCAGCAGCCAAAAATTTCAGACAAAATAAGACTCATCGAAGTACTAATTTATAATTAAACAATAAAAATACATTTGATGGGTTCAGATTTTTTTTAGGTCTGATGAATGATCTATATTTCATCTACCTTTAAGATACAGATTCAAGCATCTTTTTCAGTTCACACCAAACAGCATTCAGACAAAAGTAGGTTTTTTGCTGGATTTCTGCTCATGAAAGATTCCAACAAATATGTCCCTTACACACCCAAGGTGAAATATGCATTGTTAGAGAGAGCAATAACCGAGAAAAATCTCAAGTCATTTCATTCAGCCTGTACAGGATTACTGGAGCAGTCATTTGCAAGAACTTCTGTAAATGCCAGGGGTAACACACACGACACAATGATTCAAGCTGAAATGGAAGTGTGCCAAGAAGTGACAGATTTATGGGTTTAGACTCGCACAGTAAAACAGAATAGTCAAGAAGCTATTAGAGATTGCTTCACACAGAAAACCCCCAAAGGGACAATGCCTTGGTGTGCAACCATATTTCTCATCAGATAGATTACAAGGAGGGGCCATAGTTCAGCAGGAGATCACCACATGCTTTGCATGCAGATGGTCCAAAGTTCAATTCAAGTCCAGTAAAAGGATCTCAGGTGCGGGAACACCTAAAGTTGCATGGAATTGCGGAAGCTGAGTATAGACCTTGTCATTCCTTTGGATGGGAGATTATTCGATGCTCAGAGAAAGAGCAGGATAGAAAAGTTTGTTTGTTTTTCTCCTTACTATCCCAAATAGCAAGATTAGGAAAAGCCTCTGAGACTTTGGAGAAGCACTGCTATGAATACTAGGATAGGTGGAAACATGGTCTCTGTGAGGACAGTTATAAGGTACCTAGGCCTCAAGAACTGATAAAGGAATCTACATGGGTCTCAAATGATCCCACCATCACCATCCAGAGTTTCATAGCAGGTTAGGTTGTCTCAGGTGCAACACTAGCAGATGAAAGGGAGTGCTAGAAGAAAAAGGAGTGGCAAGGGATGGAACGTGAGATGCACACGCTTCTCCATCACACTTTGCCTCATCAAACCACCTGCTTGCTTAGGACCTCAAAGAAGCTGCTGTTGGCCTCAATACTGATAGTTTAACTTAAATGATGCCAGTGTTCATTTTGAGACTCTCACATCAGAATTACATACTATGTCTTACTTTGAGCAGGCTATTTCTGTCTCACTGCAGCATTTTTTCTCTCTCCCAGAAGTAATTTTAACCCCAAAAAGGCATTCATGGTGATTTAGCTTATACATTTTTCATTTTTGGTAAGTATTTTATTTCAACTTTTATACTACTTTATTTATAGAATTTTCCATTCCCAAAGAAAGAGAGGAATAAGCATGACAGAGCTGTAATTATTAAATATTATAGTTTGGTTCAAATGGATCTGATATTTTGCAGCTGTCTTAGACCTCACACAGAATTCTTCCATGCCTAAAGGTGAGAAAGCACTTATTTGAACAAAACATCAACACCTTCCTCTGACCAAATAAACAAATGCTAGTCTTCAGTGAATCAACATGTTACTCTGTTTTTTGTTTCCATGCCAAGGGTCCACGACATTTTGGCTGGCCTTAGTAGCCAAGTCAAAATTTGTGGTCCCAGGAACCCAGCTCTCCTCTTGTCCCTGACTTTGTGTTGCACCTTGTTTGAAGCTAGATAGGGGAGTGGGCAAAGACGGTCCCCACAGCTGCACCGCACTGCAGAGATGCTTGGAAGGCCTCAAACTCAGCACAACCACATGACCTGTGTTGTGCCTCCCACGTCAAACTCTAAACTTGGAGCTAGGGCTTGCTTGGGCATTGAGTGGCCAAAGCCATCTGACCACCTTTGCTGTCTAGCACCCAAGGAGTCAGACCCAGGGGAAGAGAGCCAGTATGGTGCAGTGGTTAGCCAGTGTGGTATAGAAGGGAAAGTTGACATTCATTTAGGAAATGGTTTGCCAAGGCTCCCTGAGCACCTCTACAGCCTTGAGATGGCAAGGCTGGGTCTTCCTCTCCAGTTTGGGACGGTGGGGAAGGGAAACTCTTGTCACTGCACAACACCCCAAAGCTCAGTGCCACTGTGAGGATGCTCCCTGCCTCCATCCCAACCAAGAGGCTGGGGCATCATCCTCACTATGGTGGCACGTGTAACTGGGGGCCCCACTCCATGCTTAGAATCATCAGGAGTTATGATAGCCAGATATTAGCCACAAAACTAACTGTACCATTTGTCTCTAGGATAATGTTCAGGGGCTTAATAGTCAGGCCAATATGCCAGATGGGAAATACACTGCAACATCAGCAAGGACTCAATCCTTTTCAGTCTTCATTCAATGTTGCTTCCAATATTCACAGTCATTAGTGCTAAACAGTATCCAGGTCAATCTCATACAAACTATCAGGGAAGAGGAGATTAGTATCCTCAATGCATCCAGCGTGTTTTAGAATAAGGACTAAGTTCCATTAGAGAACTTAGAGAAAAGAGAGCCAGAAGTGTGTATATCTGTATGTGTGACACATCTGTCTGAACAGGGAAGGAGTAAGTGAGGTCAAAAAAAGCAGGTTATCTAGCTTTTGCCTACCAGTAACAGTTGCCTGATAAGTGATCTTTAAGATAGATATTACAAACCATTTTACAGATCTGAGACATCACATGGCAGGGCTTTAAAAAGAATTAAACTACAAATTCCCCACCATTTCTACTACTAAGGACAGAAACATAAAACTAAGAAGTTTAGAATTAAACATTTTCCAAAATAGTGATAAAATGGTAGATACAACAGTAGGTACACATGCACCTAGTAATTCAATTAACAACATACAGATACAATCTTGTGCAGTTATCAGTCTGACAATCCAGGGCATAAACCAGTGAAGTAGCCAAACAAATTGAACAAAACCTATTTAAATGGGAATTAGGTGCAATAGATTGTACCTACAATTAAATAGATCAACAAAACATAAAAGGAATCAATGGATCAATTCACAGGTAATGCTGAACCATGAGTTGTCACTATGTGCAGGTGATGAGCCCTGTCTAGGTGTGTTCCCCTCCTCCCCATGAAAGCTCTACTTCATTTGTTGCTTCCTGGTTTGCAGCAAACCATACTTTGCCATTACATCCAAACTAGAAAATCATGGTTTGTGCTTGCCCTCCAAACCAGGATTGCAACCCACCATTTGAAGCGGGTTTGGAGGGCACTCACAAACCACAGTTTGTCAGTTTTAACATAATCACAACTTATGTTTTGCTGAAAACCAGGAAAAAACTGTGATTGCAGTAGTGAGCCCGCAGGCCTGAGGCTCAGTTGTGTAACAAACATGTGAACTAACCCATTGGCCCAGTTCAGACATAACAAGCTTAGACCAACAAACAGTGGTTTGTCAGGCAGTGAATGAACCATGTGCCTGCATGTAAGTCTTTTCCACACACCAGGTTATCAAACCATGGTTCGATCCTGGTTTGTACGGAGCGCTGAAACCACAATTTTATTTATGTATAAGATCTATATCCCATCCCTCCAGTACAATACTGTTCAGGGCAGCTCCAGTTTCCTGGTTCAGACTTCATTGGCAACTATGGTTTAACATATCTTTCAGTTTAGCCAAGTGTGCATGAGCACATGGTCTGTTCCCACAATTTGCTGCATCTGGATCAATGTATCTAAATTAGGCCATTGTATCATAGCCACCTAATGGCGCAGTGGGGAAATGACTTGATTAGCAAGCCAGAGGTTGCCAGTTTGAAAACCTACAGGGATGTTTCCCAGATTATGGGAAACACCTATATCAGGCAGCAGCGATACAGAAAGATGCCAAAAGGCATCATCTCATACTCCGTGGGAGGAGGCAATGGTAAACCTTTCTGTATTCTACCAAAGACAAGCACAGGGCTCTGTGGTCACCAGGAGTCAACACCAACTCGATGGCACACCTTACCTTTACCTTATCAAGGCAATAGAAAAACCCTTTTTGCTTCTCATTGAATCACCTTTGCCAATATGGTCTATCGACCATAGTATCCTTCTGGAGCGTCTGAGGGGGTTGGGAGTGAAGGGGCACTGCTTTGCAGTGGTTCCGCTCCTACCTTTCAGGCAGGTTCCAGATGGTGTCCCTTGGAGACTGCTGTTCTTCAAAATCTGAACTTCTGTATGGTGTCCCTCAGGACTCTGTATTATCTCCAATGTTGTTTAACATCTACATGAAACTGCTGGAAGAGATCATCAGGAGATTTCGTGCAGGGTGCTATCAGTATGCTGATGACACCCAAATCTATTTCTCCATGTCAACCTCATCAGGAGAAGGCATAACCTCCATAAATGCCTGCCTGGAGGCAGTGATGGGCTGGATGAGGGATAAACTGAGACTGAATCCAGAGAAGAAGGTACTTATTGTGCGAGATCAGAACTCGGCAGATGAGTTTGATCTGCCTGTTCTGGATGAGGTCACACTTCCCCAGAAGGAACAAGTGCACAGTCTGGGGGTTACTGGGTCCGAGCCTCTCCCTGGTATCCCAGGTTGAGGCAGTGGCCAGAGGTGCCTTCTATCAGTTTTGGCTGATACGCCAGCTGCGTCCATTTCTTGCGATAAACTACCTCAGGACAGGGGTACATATGCTGGTAACCTCCAGACTGGATTACTGTAATGCGCTCTATGTTGGATTGCCTTTATATGTAGTCTGGAAACTACAGCTGGTACAGAATGCGGCAGCCAGGTTGGTCTCCGGGTCATCTTGGAGAGACCAGATTACTCCTGTATTGAAAGAGCTACAGTGGCTACCAATAAGTTTCTGGGCAAAATACAAGGCGCTGGTTATAACCTATAAAGCGCTAAACGGCTTGGGCCCTGGGTATTTAAGAGAACATCTTCTTCGTCATGAACCCCACCGCCTATTGAGATCATCAGGAGAGGTCCGTCTGCAGTTGCCACCTGCTCACCTGGTGGCTTCTCGGGGACGGGGATTCTCAGTTGCTGCCCCGATGCTTTGGAACATGCTCCCTGCTGAAATAAGAGCTTCCCCATCTCTGACAATTTTTTAAAAAATCTTTAAATTTATCATCATCATATTTATTTATTTATTACAGTTCTAAACCGCCCCAGCCAGAGGCTCTGGGTGGCGTACAACAACTTTTTTAAAAGACATAAAATCCACAATTCAAACACAATGCTAAAAACAATATTAAAACAATTAAAAATGACTAAAACAATTTAAAACCAATTAAAATACTTTTAAAAAACAACAACACTTCACAAGCCTTGGAAGGCCAGGCCAAACAAATATATTTAAAGGCTCTCTTAAAGGCCAACAGAGAGTCTAAGCTGCGGATATCTGCCGGGAGTGCATTCCATAAACCAGGAGCAGCTACAGAAAAGGCCCGGTTCCACATCGCCACTAGACATACCAGTGGTAACTGGAGACGGACCTCTCCAGATGACCTCAACGAGCGATGGGGATCATACCGAAGAAGGTGTGCTCTCTAAGGTAGCCCGGACCCAAGCCATTCAGAGCTTTAAAGGCAATAACCAGAACTTTGTATTTCGCCCGGAAACATATCAGCAGCCAGTGCAGCTGTTTTAAGACAGGCATAATATGGTCTCTCAGGGTTACCCCTAAGACCAATCTGGCTGCCGCATTTTGAACTAACTGAAGTTTCCAAACTATGTACAAAGACAGCCCCACGTACAAAGACACATTTGTTCACCCAGGCTTTTAATTAAATACCATTTTAATAGTTTTAACATGGTTTTAAATTATTGTTTTAAGGTTTTAAATTGTTGTAATGTGTTAGCTGTTTGTTGTCATTTATTTTAACCAATGTTTTAATTTCTCTGTTGTCATTCATCCGTTTTAATTAGTGTTTTAACTTTTCTGTTTTTTTTGTTGTAAACCGCCCAAAGACATAAGTTTTGGGCAGTATAAAAATATGTTAAATAAATAATAAGAAATAATAAGAAACTGTGTCTTCCTCCATAAGTGAGCCTATCTCCCTTGCTTCACTCCTTTCATTGTAAACTAAACACACTTCCATTCAAAAAGGCTTTTCATGTGCTAATATTGGACGTTTTAATTGTATTCCTGCCACAGACTTGTATAGGTGATCCGATATATTTTATATAGAGGGTGGATTCACGCCTGCCGAAAATTGGTAAGAAGTCTGCAAGAGGTACATGGGAACCTGTGAAGAGGTGCATGGGCTCTGAACCCACCAAGTGGTCGGCAGCCAGCCAAACTGATTTGTTACCAACTTTGCCTAGTCAACCTCAGCCCTTGGTTACGAACCTCATGTTGAAGACAGTAACAAGTTGGTTTAGCCAGTTGCCAGCAAGACTTGAGCAGGCTCAGATGACACACCACACGGGAGTGTGTGCCCCACAGGAGCCTCCGGTTCCCTCTCCTGGTTTTCTTGCTTTCTTTTCACAGATCATGTGAACCTGTCCATAGAATTACTGCTTTCTGTTTGTAAGACAAATATGTAGCTGCCACTTAAAATGTCAGCCATGTATCTGGCTTTCCCTTGCCTTTTTTAACGCTCAGTACAATTTACCAGTGACCTGTTATCATCATGTTGCATTTCTCTGCTCTACAGTCTCAACTTTAGCCAATAACGTGGAAAAGTAACACAGAAAATCATAATGTCAAGACCCGAGTAAGGTATATTAGATGCTAGGCAGGGAACTAGGGACTGCCATTTTCAGCAGCAGCCATGTGTTTACTATTCAATCTCATTTGATCTTTAGACATTATATTAGGTGAGACCATTCTCCTTTCTACACAGAAGCTTATCAAGTAGTCCACTCTGCCTGTTAGCAAGGCTTTTTTCAGGCTACTTCTCTTGTAACTCTTCACTGTGACTGGATGCCACAATCATATACTTTCAAGCTAACTTCTTGGCAGCTAGAAGAAAGCTAAGCACTTGCCGTTTCCATTAGCTTCAGCTATCTTCCCTCCCAGGCTTAATACACTCACTCTGGGAAAATGTGCTTTAGCAACTTTTGTGATAAGTGCAAACTGTTTTATATCATCACTGCTCAACCATACAACCACACTGCAAGACCAGCTGATAAGACTTTTGTTACACGGAAGATAGCAGTCTGCTAATAATTAACATTTGTGATTCCTGTTTGATAAAATTTACCCTTTCTTGCTAATCGAAGCCATCAACCATTTGCTCAAAACTCCTCAAGATTCAAGGGCTTATTTGTAAGCTAGCACATCTTTAAACTGTATTCTTGCAATTATCACAGTAACTGATGACAGCTCCCACACACTGTGTGTTTCTAAATTTACACAGGACATTCCAGTATTCAGACATTAAACAGCCTGAAGTGGCGAAAGGTCATATCTAGCATGGAATTGTGTTCAAATGACACCCAAGGAAAATTATGAGGAAACACTGTGTAGGAATATACAGGTTGATAGGCAAAAGGATTAAGAAAAGCACTTTCCCCTATGGGTCAAACCAAGATGCACAAAAATTAGTACAATAATACATGGCATGCACTTAGTTTTCCTGGCATTTCCAGGTAGGACTGGGAAAGACCCCTATATCTTGACATCTTGGAGAGCTTCTGCCAATCAATGTAGACAATACTGAGCAAGATGGACCAGTGACCGGACTTAGTAGAAGGCAGCTTCACACATTCATTTTGTAAAAGCCCCGGTTCACAATATGCAAAACAGCTTCAACAACTAGTTATTCAATTGAAGAAGAAAGAACTCGGCAAGTTAGTGAAATGGTGGTAAAGTAGTGCACATTTCTAAAATATACCCCAAAACTTAAATGATGTTTCCAAAAGTTTTCTGTCATCAGTATTCCATTTACGTAAAAAGATCATACAGAAACCTGGAAATTATTTACAAATTTGTACATTAGCATTTGACAAATGCACTTTTGGGGGATGCAACTCATGATCAGCTGAATCAATTCGTTAGAGAAGTCCCTCCATTTCTAAAAATGGGTTGTCGTGCTACTGGGAGGAAGAGCAGCTGCTGTTTAAGCAACAAAAGCTCAAAGCTCCTTGGGCTGCACAGAATTGTGCGCTTCCCTGGAGCCTAGCCATTATACCCTACTTTTTAAAAAAATCACTACAGAGTAATTAATCTCAGTGGCTCATATTCTGCGCATTGAGACGCGGGCATCTTTATGAAGATTTTTAATCAATCTCTGGCCCAAGCTACTGTTCCACCTTGCCTGAAATCCTCTACCATTATACCTCTACCAAAAAAATCTAACATAGACAGTCTGAATGACTTTCGTCCTGTGGCGCTTACACCCATTACAGTGGTCCCTCTACTTACGAAATTAATCCGTTCCGAATGCACATTTGTAAGTCGAAAAATTCGTAAGTCGAAAAGCGGTTTCCCATAGGAATGCATTGGGAACGGATTAATGCGTTCCGGAGCCTAGAAAAAGACCCAGACCCCCAGTAAGGCTTGCAAACTGCACAGGAACATTTCTTTTCAAGAATAAACAGGCAGTAAACAGGCAGGCAAGTCAAGGAAACCGCATGTAAAATTCGTAAGTCGAGGAAACCCCATCTAAAAATTTGTAAGTCGAGGAAACCCCATCTAAAAATTTGTAAGTCGAAAAAACCGCATCTAAAACCGGATCTAAAACTGCCGTTTGTAACTCGAAAAATACTTATGTCGAGTAGTTTGTAAGTCGAGGGACCACTGTATAATGAAATGTTTTGAGAAATTGGTGCGAAATCGTATTATGACTTGTCTGCCAGTTGGACTTGACTCCGGTCAATTTGCATATAAGAAGAAGAGATCCACGGAGGATGCTGTGGCTATGGCCCTACACACCGTCCTGACCCACCTGGAGAAACAAGGTTGCTATGCAAGATTGCTTTTTGTTGACTTTAGCTCTGAATTAATACTATTCTTCCATATAGATTAGTGCCCAAATTATTAGATCTGGGGCTTCCACCGTGTTTATGTAGGTGGATATTAGACTTTTTATCAGATCGTTCTCAACGTGTTAGGATGGGTTCCCATGTCTTGGCGGATCTCAGTATAAATACGGGGACGCCGCAGGGGTGCGTGTTTAGCCCACTTTTGTACACGCTTTACACATATGACTGTGATCCCAACTACCCCAGCAATAAGATCATTAAGTTTGCAGACGACACAACTGTGATTGGTCTGATTACTGCTGGAGAAGGGGAGTCGGCCTACAGGAAGGAAGTGGAGCGGCTGACAGAGTGGTGTGGGGAGAATAACTTATTCCTCAATTTTAAAAAAACAAAGGAGATCATTGTGGATTTTAGGAAATGCAATTCGAACATTCAGCCACTCATTATTGAAGGGATTTGTGTGGAACGGGTTTCGGTGTTTAGATTTCTGGGAATGGAGTTGAGAGATGATCTGATATGGGGAGCAAACACCAAAGATTTGGTGAAGAGAGCACAGCGGAGATTATACTTCTTGAGGGCTCTCAGGAAGAATAGTCTTTCAAATAATCTACTGCTGATGTTCTACCGCTGTACCATTGAGAGTGTGTTAACCTATGGAATCTGTGTATGGTTTGGGAGTTGCACAGTCAGGGAAAGAGCATTGCTGTCCAAGGTTAAGACTGCGGAGAGAATAATTGGGTGTACTCTTCCCACTTTAGACCAAATTTATGCCACCAGGAGTTTTAACAAAGCGGTAGAGATAGTGCAGGATCCCACGTACCCTGGAAATGATCTCTTTCAGCTTCTGCCTTTGAGAAGGAGGTACAGGGTCATAAAAGCCAGGACCAGCCGCTTGAGAAATAGTTTCTATCCAAAAGCGGGGTTAGCTCTGAACGCAGCAAAATACAGTTTCTGATGGGGTTTTTGTTTTTAGTTTTTTAGAGCAATGGGTATATGGGGGGGGGGGTGTATATTGGGATATATTTAGTTATTTCTTGTTAGGTCCTGTAGAGGTTGCTGTAGATTCTTTCAATCTCATTGTTCTGTACAGGACAATGACAATAAAGATTTATCGTATCGTATCGTATCGTAGTACAAACCCTCCCATGCTGCTGCACCTGACTAGAAAACATCCACTGGGTCATGAGATAGGATTTGTGCACTGCTACTAAAAAAATGTGCAACCACCATAGCACAATGTTATGTCTCTTATATTCAATAGATAGAACCATCACACAACTGCGATTGTGCAATTTTAATAGCGTATCAGCTTTGGCCTGCAACATCGTTGGGCGTTGTTTTAGTTTGGGAATGTCTGTACCACCCTCCCACATTTCACAGTGCAGAATGTGAGCCCGTAAGTTGAGTGTTTGGGGATATCTGGGCGGTAAAAAAAGAAGTTGTTGCAGGAGTTAAACTGTCTGTCAAGATTGGCACTTTTCTTTTTTTAACAAATTAAAACAAGTCAAAGAGCAAATGCTCTCATCCATGAACAAAATAACTTTGGAGTGTATGATAAAACTATGAATCTAATTAAAGGCTATGTAAAAAACCACACTTGCATTTAATTGTCCATACCTCAAATTATTTAGTACTAGAAAGGCCAGGAGTATGACTAAAACATCAAACTATTAAGATTGTTTGCTACATGAATGAATCATCTCTGTCTTCCCTAAAATCCAAACATCTCCACACACAAGCAGAACACACTTGTGTATGGAGCAGCACACAGACAATATTTATTTCCACCAGCAGCCCCTGGTACCTCATGGGATGCCACTCCAGAGGCCCCTTCTCCAACCTGGGGAAGCTACCCCTTTAAGGAAAGTGCTGAAAAATGCCTCTATGGGAGAGAGCCAGACCTGCCTGTGGCACTTTGGAATTTTGGAACCCGTCCATGCTTAAAAGCAGCAAAGCAAACACTGTTAGCACCACAAAATAACTTGAAAAGCTTTGCATATCATTTAGATTGTAAAACATTGCCATCCCTAGCGCATGCAATTAAAAATGATAGTACAGTATGTGTTGTGTATCGTGGTAAATGTCAAACAATAAATATTGGCATGTAATTAAGACTTTTAAGAAGGCAGCAAGAAATTCTGACTTGCCTGCAAATGTCAAGGTCAACAGAGCACCTTTGGTAAAATGACAGCATTTCACCCTCATTTCCATCATTTATCTATAAAGGCTAACTTTAACTCATGGCATTGGGGTAATGGTCAAAAACAAGACTCCTAATGCTTTCATTCCTGACATTCATCAATTCATTTCAAGAAACATGAAGGGAAGGTAGGCTGAGAGAGCCGTGGGTTTAGAGCAAATCCCATCCACCAATTTTAAATATTATTTACTTAGGGTAGGGAGAGTCCCCAGGGGCCCACACACTGCTATACTTTTTAAGGGTGAAGAAACCGATCCAGTATTTATTCTCTTCTGGCAAATAGCAGTGGTCAGAACGCTACTCTTATTGTGGGGTGCCTTTGTTAGAAACCACGTGTTGTGACTGATGTGCACAGGAGGGCCTCGATATTTGCAGGGGTTCCATTCCCGGCTGCAACCGCAGATACAGAAACCGCAAATATTGTGGGCTATGGGATCGTGTGGGTTCGGTTCTTGGCCGCCGGGAAAATCACTGAAAATTGGCCAAATTGGGGGGGAATGTGGGGGGAAGCTCCCTACCATGCTCTGCTGCTCCCCAAGTTGCACTGTGCCCCAGAATGCTTCCAAACTGGCCAACAATCACTAGTCCCCTGCAAAAAAAAAAATCGCCATTCTTTCAACAGAGCCATTTTGAAGCTCCAAAACACAAAATGGCCACCAGAAATGACCTCTGCAAGGTCAATGTTTCTGGGCTTTTTTCTCCACATATGCCAAGGTCAGGTGTCTTTTACCCAAATGCAGATACACGAATATTGAGGCCCTCCTGTATATATATTGTCTTTGTTCTTGCCACTGATGTATGTATATATGTATAGGCTTGTGATATACTTTAAAATGTTCATGTCAATCATCATTTCTGTAGTTTGTATTTCTTACTGGATGCTTGAGACTTATTTTTCTGTTAGAATGATATTTCACTCAGAGTAGGACTGTTTATCATTTGGTAATAGTTAAGTAATCAATCTTAGTAACTTTGTTCAATAAACTTAACAAGCCGCAGTTTCTGCTCTATTACTCTCCACTACAAAAAGACCAAGGCTGATTTAACCTCTGACTGACTGGAGTGAGATGTCCTAAACCACAAGTTTGAAAGCTGAACCACGCTTTTCTTATTTACAACCTGATGCAGAGTAATGGCTAGAAGACTGAGCTACAGCCAGTAAGCCTCTCGTTTGAATCTCGACTCTGCCATGATCTCATTAGGGAACTTTAGGCAAGCCACTCCTCTCTCTGTCTCAGCCCTCCATCTCAATATGGACATAATATTTACCTACCTCACAGGGTTATAAAGACTGAAACAAATATGTGCACGTGAAACACTTTGAACAGTTGTAACGAATTGTGGGTAGTGGAAAATTTCCTTCCTGCCTGCCTCAGCCAGTTAATGCTTAACTCACTGACCCATCTGAGTCAGCTCCGCAGCACAAGGAAAGACTCTAGCACTGAGTCATCCCTTTCCTCTGCTTGGGAAGCACACTGACTGGCTTAAAAACCTTTAAGTTTTAAACCCCTCTCCTCCTTAGTTATTGTTTAACCACCCTTGGAGGCTTGAAAAAGGTAAACAAAGAAAAAAAACTTTTTATTCAATTACTACAGACTAGTTCCATCTGAGGCTTTTAGATACACTTCAAAATACTTAGTTATTTAAAAGAATACTTTAAAAGCACCCCCAAATAATGCTGGGGCGGCACACTTTAAATTTTAGTTACTCAGTTGCAAATAACAGATATTTTGGAAATGCAAAGCTCACACACAAATAAATATAAATTTCTAATGCAAAGTCTGACTAAACAAACTTTTCTCTAGATTAAACTTCCCGAAGCCAAAGCCCAGGCTTCCTATCCTTGAACTCACCAAATTCCTGATGAGAATCAAGCCCCTGCATTTCTATCTTCCAAGAAGCTGCAGTTATCCTGTTGCATCAAACTCCACATATTCTCCGGCTCCTCCATCAGAGAATTTTCTTTCTTCTTCCCAGAATTCCCAGCAATAGCTATCTAGGTCCCACCCACCTGGTGTACCAATTGGTTGCACCCTGGAGTTCACCAGCCTGTCAGTCAACACAAGGGTTCATTGCCTGTTAACTCTTTAGAGGGAGGGAAGACTGATCACTACAACACTCAAAAATACTATATAAATGTTAAGTATTATTATGACCTGTCCTGTCCAAGGATTCTTTTGTCTTATCCAAAATATGTCATAAGTTGTGTAGCTGCACGTTGCAACCCTGCAGTCAGAATTCAGCTTTGCCAATTCTAGTCCCAAACTTCAACCAATTATTGTTCTAGTATCTCCCTACAATCTCCGTCTATTGATTAATTATTATTTTTATAACCTGTCCTTCCTTCATGTAGCTCAGAGTGGTGAGCATGGAGAAATGGGAGACTACGTGTGAGTACCGTAAGATATTCCCATCAGGGGGTGGGGTCACTCTGGGAAGAGCACTTGCATGCAGAAGATTCCAAGTTCCCTCCCTGGCATCTCCAAGATAGGGCTGAGACTCCTTCCTGCAACCTTGGAGAAGCTGCTGTGTAGCCAATACTGAGCTAGATGGACCAATAGCCTGACTTGGTAGAAGGCAGCTTCCTATGTCCCTATGGGTCATGATGCCTTCCCTCAATGACCAACTCTGCAAGCCACCAATTGCAGTCTTTTGTCCGTAGGTCAGAAAGTTTGCCAGGGAAGTTGAATCAGCTCAGAAATCAGAAAGCACTCTTCTTCAACCTCTGCACCATGAAACCTTTCCATGCCTCAAGATGCACTGAGAAAACGGGGGGGGGGGGGGCGGATTGGTAAAGCACATGGTGCTAATACATGATCCTAAACTATTAATTTGGAACTTCAGGTTTCCACTGCAAGACCTTTGAAGATACGAACTCCCATTCCCCAGAAGTTGCTGACAGATCCACAGTCAAATACATGCTTCCTGTTAGGGAAGACAATGCCAGCCACTGCACCTCCTGTTGCTGTATACTACAGCAATTAACATCTCGGCTCGCCTTCACCACACCCCCAGGACACACAGACTCAATGATAGCTAGCTATATAGTTAACCTCACTTATCAACCCTAACTCTTCCTCTTTTACTGCTATACTGAGCAGTATATTTTCTGGATGTATTCCTGCTAGCAAGTTGCAGTAAACCTTTTTTTCAACATGCACAACTAATTTGTTCTAGAGAAAACTAGAAACACAAGAGAAATACAGGTCAATACCTACAAGACAGACAGACAGGAAATAAAAGAATGTTGAGTCACATGAGATCCCTCCCAAGAGCCTCAAGATTTCACAGAGGAAATGCTCCCTCCCTCTACCTGCCTCCACCTCCTGGCCAAACAGAGAGCACATGAGCAAGTGTACACACACGTGTTCGTGCACAATGAGGACAAAGAAACAATCTAGTGCTCTGCTCTTTCCTCTGCCCCCCACCCCCCGCCACCTTCATGGCTGAGAGATAACGAGACATAATGCTTGGAGTGTAGTAATAAGGGTATTTGGGTTCAAATCCCCATTCAGCCATAACATTCAATGGATGCCTTTGGGCCAGTTACCTCACTATCTTTCAGCATGTACAGGTGAAACTCGGAAAATTAGAATATCGTGCAAAAGTCCATTAATTTCAGTAATGCAAATTAAAAGGTGAAACTGATATATGAGACAGACGCATTACATGCAAAGCGAGACAAGTCAAGCCTTAATTTGTTATAATTGTGATGATCATGGCGTACAGCTCATGAAAACCCCAAATCCACAATCTCAGAAAATTAGAATATTACATGGAACCAAGAAGACAAGGATTGAAGAATAGAACAATATCGGACCTCTGAAAAGTATACAGTGTACTGTGCTTGATTGGCCAGCAAACTCGCCTGACCTGACCCCACAGAGATTCTATGGGGCATTGCCAAGAGAAGGATGAGAGACATGAGTCCAAACAATGCAGAATTGCTGAAGGCCGCTAATGAAGCATCCTGGTCTTCCATAATACCTCATCAGTGCCACAGGCTGATAGCATCCATGCCACACCGCATTGAGGCAGTAATTGCTGCAAAAGGGGCCCAAACCAAGTACTGAATACATATGCATGCTTATACTTTTCAGAGGTCCGATATTGTTCTATTCTTCAATCCTTGTCTTCTTGGTTCCATGTAATATTCTAATTTTCTGAGATTGTGGATTTGGGGTTTTCATGAGCTGTACGCCATGATCATCACAATTATAACAAATTAAGGCTTGACTTCTCTCGCTTTGCATGTAATGCGTCTGTCTCATATATCAGTTTCACCTTTTAATTTGCATTACTGAAATTAATGGACTTTTGCACGATATTCTAATTTTCCAAGTTTCACCTTATAACCACCTACTTCACAGGATTGTTGCAAGAATAAAAGAGGGAAGCAGAGAGAAATCTATTCATGCCACTCTAAGGCTTTTGGAGAAAAAGGTGAAACAAAATTGTAATAAATTAATTAATGTGTGTGCCCAATGTAAGTGATAGCCCATCACTACCTGCCTCCATGCACACAACATTAAACAGCAAAACAGACAGACAGACAGACACACACACACAGACACACCCGACCGCAAATAATCCATACCTTCCAACCTGGTTTAAAGGTGCATGCATACACACAAGCAGCAGAAAAGCAAACACGCCAACTTCAACATCTAAGTTCAATAAAAAGAAGGCACGCAAACATCAGATTACAATGCCTTTCTCCTTTCCTTCGCACCTACCCCGACTGGATAATTTGCTGCTTGTTAAGAAGAGCCATCACCATGCAGTCCGTCCAAAGAAGAGAGAAAGGAAGAACAAATGGAGGAGTTGCTTGATCACATCACCTTCTTATCAAGATCCAAATGACCAGTTGTTTTACTGACTGGTTGTTGTCTCAGTTTGGATTCAAGCTCTTAATTTGTTGGTTTGGCAATGTTCTAAAACATACAGTAGGCTCCGGATCCTACAGGGCAATATGGCTGTTTACACCACTGGGGCATTTCCTTCCCCTGCATTGTTTTGTATAAGTTGTTAAAGTATTTTAGATGCAGCAAACCAGAAGGACATTTCCATCTCACTACGTGCCTAAAGGGTTAAAATTTGCAACTTATGAGCAGGCATCACCAACCTGCTGAAGTTTGTCTCTGTTTAGATGCATCAACCATCAGACCAGGCAGGCACACTTAATCTGCTTAGATGTGATGCTTTAATTACAGAAATGATAATTCCAGAACATTGACCGAAGGTAGTGGTGGTGGTCAGTACTTTTTATACCAAACAGGAAGAATGAGCATCATAGTGCCATTCAACAAACTGGCCAATTATGAGTTTCAGCAACATCACTAGATGTGGAACCATTTTGGACTCTACATTCTTCCATTCCTCGATCAGTACACAACTTGCATATTTATCCTTGCTAGTACATAAGTCATTTTGAGAACTGGGCTGTCAACCAATTGTCAGGGTCAGAAATTTTTGAAGCATACTGTGAATGCTGAAAATATTTTCTTCAGAGTCGCTTTAAGATGACAGACAAAATACTGATAAACAATGTTTTAAGAGAGAAAATTCTAATCATGTCTTCAGACATGGTGAATTGAGAGAGAAATGATACCTCAGAGCATCCAGGAATGTGTTTTATTAGAAATTATGAAATATTTTGTGAAACCTTTATTGCTTGCAGCAACATGAGAACATCAGCACAACGGATCATGACTTGGGGGAAAAACATAGCCAACCTACACTAAATCTTTTACCCTGAAATGGTGGATTTCATATGATCCCAGAATGATATCATCCCTACGCAAAGCAAGTCATCTGAACTTGTTTCCAAAGGAACTGAACATCAGTTCAGCATCTCCTTTTGGCCAAATCAAGAAAAGCCCTTCACTTTTGCACTAAATTATGTGTTCCTTCTGAAATGCAGTGGCAATGATAATCTTTTAAAAATGTAATTTTGTTATTGGAACATTATGTTTATTACATTACATGCACATTAAAAAAAAACATTGTGGCCTAGCTAATAAGTGAACTAGTCACATGCACTGAGAGGGAAGAAGATGGGGCATTCTGATCCAGAGCACAGACTGCACAAAGAGTACAAAGATTTCACTTGGGGAAACTGACTCTGAACACATAAACATGCATTGGATATTGTGAGCAAAACTGTCAGATGCAAACATCTGCCTACCACATCCTGTAGGGGTCCCACACATAGCTTTTCCTTGGCATGTAACTAGTTATGGGTAACAGCATGGTGTGTGTGGCTATCTTTGGATGACAGCCTGCACACTTCAGGGAGCATAAGCTCAACTACTTCTTCAACAGGCCCTGCATAAGCTTCTCAAAAAACATGCATCTCAACAAAACTTAAATATTATAGGCGTACCATTAATAATACAAAGGGAGACTAATATCTCCTGGCCCACAGCCTCTGAGCCCCCCGCCCCCAGGCCAGTCCTTGCCCTCTCTCCAGTCCCATAGCCAGGAGTATGAGCTGCAGTCCCCCCAAGCAGGTTCTGTGACTCCCAATTTCCCTTTTGTCAGTCAGAATGGAGGACAGCGGCGGCAGCGGCAGCAGAAAGGCTTCTTGAGCTCCTCCCCCATTCAGCAACTGAGTGCAGTTAGGATGGAGCTGGGACTGGGAGCTAGCAAGCTGTTCAAGTAGGAAGGAAAGTCAAACAAATTAACAACTCTTATCTGTGTGTGATTTGTTGTCCCCCACTCCACTTCCCACATTTATGAGGTGGGGAGAGATTGTTTGTGCCTGAGCTATTTTTAACTATTTGAAAAATGATTTTAAATGATTGAATTCTTCCCTCTAAGACCTGATGACCCATGTGAAGTGATCTTCTTCCAACTTGCAATGAGTCATTTTCCTCTCTGTGGAAAGGAAAGAGGGGGTGGTGGCAGGGGGGTTATTGATTGGTTCTTTGATGGTGCCGTGGTTGTTGAAAATATATTCAATTGTTTTTCAACCAAACAAGTACTCAAAAAAATGTTCCTTGTTGCCAGAATGGCTCACAATACTTGAGGGTTGGGGAAGAGTGGAGCTAACCTAGCATCCTTCCTGATTGTTTGCTAATTTTAAGCTGGTTTGCCTGGTTATCCCTTCACCTGCCTTTTCCAAATGAAAAATATTGTTGCTGTTTTTTTAAAAAAAAAAAAAATCCTGCCATTCGACAGCCCTGACAAAAATCGTTAAGCTTGGAACAGAAGCTTCCTTTGGAACCCACAGAAGGGGAGGAGAGCTGTAGCAAGCATGAATTACCCTCAACAGCTGATACTGTTGTATTATTTGGGTCTGCTGTTTACACCTTGTAACTGTAGTCGCCTGTCCTCTATTGTCCGCTACATTACACATGTCCTTAATGTTCTTCTGCAGCAGAGACATGGGGCCAGGTGAAGGAAAGGAAGGCAGCAAGGGGCCCCATTTAAAAATCTTGTCTCCGGGCCCACTCCAACCTTGGCACGCCCCTGTTAAATATTACCAATGTGCAATTAATTGCTAAATGTTCTGAGCAAAAATGCTTCTCTGTGTATTCTGTAGTTCTTGCATTGAAGAAGTGAGCATAGCTGAAAGTATTTGCATTTTATAGGGTTGTTTACAACCTCAGACACATAATTTCAGAAGTCACCTTGGATATGTGGGGATTTATTATTCTTAATTAAAAATACATTTTACACAGAACATCGAGTGTTTTAGCCATACATTGTTGTTCAATATGCTGGTTCTGCATCAGTTAAGTGTACAATTTATATGCAACAAGTAGTTCCACTCAGTTCTGCATACACAACACAATCAGCTTATATTAGGGGTGGGCAGACAAGGTTTCTGGGAGCCGCTTTTTGTTTTGGCCAAAGAATTGGAAGCTACCAGCATAAAACAACATTTTGGGGAGGCAGAGCCAGTTACAAATTGGCACCTTGGGAAGGTGGAACCAGCTGCAAAATGGCAGCATATACAAAGGTTGACAGCAATAGATAAGAAAATTTAACATCAAAATCCCTGAATTCCAGGACAATTTTGCAGCAGGACAGGAGAGGATCAAGAAAGGCTGCTTTGTAGGGAAAGAAAATGGAGATACATTAATGGGAGGAGAAGTAAAACCAACCTTCAACATCTGAAGAAAGATTTAAAATGATGACATCACCATGTATTCACTGAACCAACCAATCAGATTGCAGTTATGGCTAGAAGGAAAGGGAGGAAGAAGCAAACCCAAATGGCTGAAGAGCTACTTCAGATAAGCCCAAATCACTGCATGGTTTGAGAGGGAAAGTGTTATGGGGCATTATAGTCTCTCACTCCTCAAACTTTGTTTTTTCCTCCCAGTGGCTTGGCTGCTAAACAATATTTTAAGACAAATATTTCCAGTGGGGAGGGGGAGTTCTAACAGTATTGGGGGGGGGTTAGCCTCTTCCTCCTCCTGAGTTGCTACTAGGCACAAGGGAGGGGTTGCAGCAGGGCACAAGTCCCAGCATAACCACCTTCTTTCCCCTTTGTGAACAAATGGAAAGGGTAGAGGCCCACAGCAGGAGTTAAAACAGGGAGCAAGTGCTTGACTCCATCCCTCCCTCTTTCCATTGCAAGTGCATGGAGCTGGGGAGGATGGAGCCTCTTTTCCAAACCAAAAAACCCCAGATACTGTAGCCTTGCCTCATAAGGAAGCTGCTCCAGGCCCCTGGTCATCTTGGTTGCCCTCTTCTGCACCTTTTCCATTCTAAAATGTCTTTCTTAAGATATGGTGACCAGAACTGAACATAGTACTCCAAATGTGGCCACACAACAGATTTGTATCGGGGCATTATAACACTAGCATATTTATTTTCTATCCCCTTCCTAATGATCCCTAGCGTGGAATTAGCCTTTTTCACAGCTGCCATGCACTGAGTCGACACTTTCAACAAGCTGTCCACTATGACCCCAAGATTTCTGTCGTAGATCAGTAACCGACAGCTCAGATCTCATCAGCGTATATGTGATGTTGGGGTTTTTTTGCCCCAATATGCTTCACTTTATATTGCTTACATTGAATCACATTTGCCATTTTGTCACACACACACACACACACACACACACACACACACACACACACACACCAGTTTGGAGAGACCTTTTTGGAGTGCCTCACAAACTGCTTAGGATTTCACTACCCTGAATAGTTTAGCATCATCTGCAAATACTTCTAGATCATTTATGAACAAGTTAAACACCACTGGTCCCAGTACAGAACCTTGAGGGACTCCACTTCTTACTTACTTCCATTGTGAAAATTGTCCATTTATTCCTACTCTGTTTCCTGTCCTTCAACCAGTTGCCAATCCACACATGAACTTGTCCCCAATTGTTCTACAACTTGGACATCTCACACCAGGTCCTAGGTGCCACTCAGGTTTAAATCCAATGTTGCTCTTTGTCTGGTTGGTTCTGCAACCAACTGTTCTAAGACACAGTCATTTAGTATGTCTAGATATTTGGCCTCTCTGTCATCAGGTCACACTCAGCATTTTGATCTGGAGGATAATAGCACGCCCCTAGTAACCAATTTCCTTTCAGTCCTTATATTGACACACATAAAGATTCTGTGGAGAACTCCGGTCCGCCTAGGTTTTTAGAATCTACCCCTTCTTTAATATAAAATGCTACTCCACCACCAATCCTCTCTTGCCTTGCCTTTCTGTAGAGTTTGTATCCAGTACTAAGAGTTTGTATCCAGTAGTAAGACTGTCCCACTGGTTCTCACTGTTCCACCATGTTTCTGTTATGCCCACTATATCTATTTCTTCATTAGCAACCAAGCACTCCAGCTCGCCCATCTTGGCTCAGAGGCTTCTGGCATTGGCATAGAAGCACCTATAGGCCGACTCCCTTACCTGGCATTGGCATGTGCTATCTTCCTTATTTTTATTTGACTATTTTGACCAGCTGTCATGTATTTCTGCCTGCTCTACTCCTGGTTCTACTCTGTCCCCTTCAGGTTTATCCTAAATGTTTGCACTCTCACACCTTAGGGGATTTTGCTTGCCAAACCAGATACTACCCAAGTCCTGTTGGCAATCCTCCAGGTGTCATTTTACAAGCTGCTCTGCAACCTTTTTTATTTTAAGGGCCAGCAGTCTGGTTCCATCTTGGTTCAAGTGCAGCCCGTCCCTTTTGTACAGGCTTTGCTTGCCCCAAAATGTATCCCAGTGCCTAACAAATCTAAACCCCTCCTCCTGGCACCAACATCTCATCCACGCATTGAAACCCCTCAGCTCTGCCTTTCTCACTTTACTCGTGCGTGGAACAGGTAGCACTTCAGAGAGTGCTACCCTGGTGGTCCTGGACTTAGATATACTATCAAGAAGCCTACAGTTGACTTCCAGGACCTCCAACTGCATTTCCCCACATTGTTGGTTCCGACGTGCACCACAACAGCTGACTCCCCCCAGCACTACCTAACAGCCTATCTAGCTGCTGCATGATGTCCACAACCTTCGCACCAGGCAGGCAAGTCACTGTGCAGTCTTCATGCGGTCACAAACCCATTTCACCATGCCCCTAACAATCGAATCACCCACTACTAGAAGGCCCCCACCCACTGAAGGAGTATCCTCTGTGCGAGGAGGTAGTAATTGGGAGCACTTGTTGGTCTGGAATTCGGCTTCCAAAAATTTCTCCCCTTTGCCACCACCTTCTTGTTCATCCAAACAAAGTTGGTGGAGGCAGGCAGGGAGGCAGGCAAGCAAGAATTCTGGGGCCAGGCCAAACATTTGGGGCACATGCCCCTTGTGCCCAATACTAGCAACGCCAATGCATACCACTCCAGTAGGATCTTCTCATACAGCTGCTCCACCCCCCGCAACTCATTTATGGCAGGCAGCTTGGCTAATCTACGTTTGAGAGACCGGCTCTGTTTTACAACTAAAAGCCTTGCCAATTTGGATGTTTTCCCATCAGAATCTTGGTGTCTGAGCTAATAAATATTTTCCAGTAATAAACCTTCCAAGATTGATGCTACATTTTGTATCTGGTCATAAATATCAGATATAGTCACTAAGGACAGAAACTTTTATTAACAATTTTACAGCTTCTGACATCTCCCTATCGCAAACTTGCCAAGAGTCAAGGCAATTTTCTTTTTGGGGTTTTCGGGTTTTAACTCTTGTGGTGTTCCAATATGGACAGCTAATCATTAGTAGCATGGTTATATTCCATCAGTAACTAAGGTCTGTAGAAGACTGAAGGGACCAGCCTATTCAATTTGCCTTCCACACCCAGGGACAACCACAGCAACACTTTTGGAGGAAAAAAATGCACATAATCTGCGCAAAACAGCTAAACTTAGGTATGGACCTGTACAAACCATGTTATGTTTTCTGGTAAATTTCTAACACTGATTCTATGAAAAGGAAACTCATTTTCGGTCAGCACCCATGTTAGAAGGCGGGAAAAGAGGCATAAGTTAAATTTCACTATAGCTAGGAAATCAACGAGACAGGAATCCTGTGAAGTTTAACTGAATGACTGCATTCAGTTCTCGTTCTCTCTCTCTCTCACATACACACACACACACACACACACACACCCCTCACATACACCACTATGCCACAAACCCAGGACGACTTGAATTCCCACAGAAAACAGTAACAGATGCTATCAAAGGGCCTGCAGACTTTTAGAACTCCCCTTCCTAGAATGATCAGAGAAACAGCTGGACTTTGTAGCCCAAGGAAACACCTGAAAAGCAGCTGCCCTGACTCCTGAAGGGTTCTTTAGCAGTAACTAACTGCAAATACCTCTGTCCCTAGAATAAAACCATGAAGTGTTAGGAGTAGCACAGGATCCAGACATCTTGCCTTCTGTTGAGGGGATCTTGCATTTCCCCAGCAATATTTTGTACCTGGGAAATGACCCTTTCCACTCCTTCAGGCAATGCAAGCATTTCTGTGGCCACTGTTGCTCAGAATGTGGCTGTGCAAGCAGCACAGGCACAGACTGGATACCACTCATGATGCGCAGCATGCGAAGCGGAAGGACATGACTTCATCAATATGTTTGCTATTTCAAAGGCTTTGCAACTCCAGCACAGAAGCACACACCATCGAGCTTTAAGAACAAAAAGTGACCACTCACTAGTCAAGCTGCCATTTACCCTGCTATTCTCTGAACCTTTCATTTGATGTTTAATCCTTTGTGTGGCTTGTGAACCCCCATCATGCATTACACTCATTCAGCCAGACTATAAAAATAAAGAGAGAGAGAGAGAGCACAGCAATGCTCCTATCTCCCCTCTCTGCGCCCCTCCCTACACCATATGTGGGCAGGATATTCCACTGTTTCTCCCCCAGAAGAGTTATGTGGGATTGTCATGCAAAGACAAAAATTGGACAGGGCATGCTTTGCACATTAGTGTGGAAAGGCCATACTACCGATGCCCTACTGCCAGCTGGTTTGCCAGTAAAAATTTTATTTATTTTTTACATTTATATCCTGCTCTTCCTCAGAGGAGCTCAGAGCAGTGTGTATGCTTATTTTTATCCTCACAACAACCCTGTGTGGTAGGTTAGGCTGAGAGATACATGACTGGCCCAGAGTCACCCAGTGAGTTTGCTAACATATGTGAGAAGCCATAAACTTGCTGAAACACCACACATTGTTGCACAAACAAAGGAGCTGCTGATCTGTTAACCCAAGTTCGGCTTAAACTTTTCCGGTTTTGAAAGTGCTGATTGGCTTCTTCCATTTAGCCTATATAATGCATTTCTGGGCTGATTATTCATTTGTCTGACAGATTCTGCTTGGATAAACATAGTGAAAGCCTTTTACCCACTAAAGGGGTGGGTTGAGATTTGCTTTCCTACTAAACTTTGAGGCACTGCTAAAACATTTGGAACTTGCAATAACTTAGTGACTTCAAAGAAGCCATGAGAACTTGGGACTCCAAAATCAAATTATTTTTTAAATTTCTATCCTTTTTTACTAAAATGCACATGTAAATAAATGCCCTTATACATTCCATGAATAATCTTTATACACTATATTAACACAGCTTCATTGCTGCAGCCTGTTCTGCTACTCACCGTATATGCCAAACAAAACCATTGCTGAACCTGCTTTTCACTTAATATTCGGAGCCTGTATTTTATGCCATCAAGACAATGACCTCCAGCAGATGTAGGCCAAGAACCACTTTGCAACAGTATTACATCCTAGACTGTTTTCTCAAGAGCGAAAGGGGAAATACACCCAAAAAACCAGATGGCTAATGCCACTCATTTTCCATTACAACAAGCTACTGCAAGATTGGATTAGAGGCAGAATGGTTTTCCAAGGGAAAAACTTGACAAATCGCTTCTATTCAATCTCAGTGTGTAGAAGATAAACTTCTGTTCCAGATAAGTCTGTGCTCAAGACCTCCGCCCTCAGGACATCCTGTTACCAAAGCCAACACCTTACATTCAGTGTGCAAGCTATTAACCTTAACGCAACAACAGGTCATCATTATTTGTGCTACTCGATTCTAAGATAACGTGCAGTGTGCAACTTCCCCCCTCCCCTTTTCTTCTCCTTGTGAACTGAGCAAATTGTTCTGAAGCTATTACACAAACCAAATGGTATTCAGATGAACAACTACATGCCACTGAGAGAACTACACTTTCAAAGACTACTGTGTACAAAAGAAGCTCTACAGCCCCATCTATTGGACACTTTAAAACTTCACTGAAGAGCAGGCCAGCGTCATATATAGCATCCTTTAAAGGGCAAACAAATCAAATAACTGGAGAATCACTCTATCCTTTTCCCTCAATTGCTATTTATTTATACACTGCCCTTCAAAAGTTTTTTACTAGGGTGACTTAAACCTAAGTATCAAAGCAACAGTTAAAAGGCAACATTAATAACAGTTCATCAGGGATTAAAATATACATTTAAAAGACCTGGGGTTTTTATTTATTTTTTAAAAGTACCAAAACAATATTACCCAGCACCAAAAAGATATTAAAGCCAGCACCAGGTAAACCTCTTTGTAGACTGCAAGGGGTGGTGGTGCCACCACTGAGAAAAACCTATTTCCAGCTGCTGCTCTTCAGATGGTGGGAGAACCCAGAGCAAGGAGAACTCCAAAGGTTACCTCCATGTACAGACAGGCTTATGTAGAGACAGGTAATCCTTCAAGTACTCTGGCTCCTAAGCCATGCATGGCTTTAAAGGGAAACACCAGCACACTGAATTCTGCCCAGAAACAGACTCAGAGCCAGCTTAGCAAATACCATATTCCACCAGTGTTGATGCAATCTCTCCCAATCATATACAAAAATTTCCATACAAATATACAGATGTGGGGCTCTTTCCCCCCAAAATGTGGATGTCAGCAGTAGTGCTGTTAGACTGTCTTACAAAGAATGTCACCTTAAGTATAGTTAACTCAAAGCAGAAGTGGGCATCAATGGGTCTGATGTACCATCAGGCTAAGATCTTGACCATGTTGTGAGCAGCATCCAGTGCTACAAGAAATATTCGAGTTCCACACAAGATGAGGCACAACAGCTAACACCCTCCTTCCATAACCTGTCACAAAATTCCAGTGGATTGAAATGTATGCTCCATCTTGACTCTAGGTCCTCACCATTGCTAATGAAGTCAGCTGTGTGTAAATTGAGGAAATGTTCCACAGGGCTGATTTAAATAAAATTAATTTAAATAATGATTTAAATAGCTTCAAAGAAGGACTCGATTTTAATGATTTAAATGACAACTTAAATTACCAGTCAGGAAGATTCTATTTAATCGTTTTTTAAGGTACATTCCTGTTGTCTAATATAACCTTAATACAGATTTAGAGGTAGGTGTAGGTTTCATTTTCAGAAGGTAGGTACACACTCTTCATCATGTTGTTTCATTCGGGCAATGAGACCCTGCATTTTGTTGTTGCACTGTTTGCATTTTGCCCACATGCCTTTCTTACCCATAGGTACAGGAATTTCATTAAAATATTCTCAAATGGAGTTTCTTTTATGGCCTGCTGCTATGATAGCCAGTGTGGTGTAGTGGTTAGAGTGGTGGACTAGGACCGGGGAGACCCGAGCTCAAATCCCCATTCAGCCATGAGACTTGCTGGGTGACTCTGGGCCAGTCACTTCTCTCTCAGCCCCACCTACTTCACAGGGTTGTTGTGAGGAGAAACTTAAGTATGTAGTACACCACTCTGGGCTCCTTGGAGGAAGAGCAGGATATACATGTAAAAAAAAAATATTAAAAAAATATGATAGGTGCTTCTCTTCTGCAATGGAAGATACACCTGGAGTTTCTTCAGGGCTGCATGGATATGTGCTGCTCACATTTGGTTTCGCGAGGATGGAGTAGATCTGAGCAAGGTGTTCTGCATGCACACCACCTGTAGAACAGGACCAATCAGGTCTGTTATCTCATCTCCATATACTGTTAACATGTTCATAGAATATAATTATGATTAATATTCATGACGATATTCAACTGCATTCTTCATGGTTTTAAAAAAATCCAATTTAAATTTAAAAATCTGATTAAATCTTTTTTTTTAAAAAAAATCATAGATTTTTTTTCACCCAGGCTAGATTTTTTCACCTAGATACTGTTTTAATTGTGTTTTCATAGTTTTAACTTTTAAATTTTAATTGTTGAAATGCTTTAATCTTTTTATTGGTTGCTTTTATTTTCTTGTAAACCACCCAGAGAACTTGGGTGTTGGGCAGTATAAAAATATGTTCAATAAATAAATAAATCAACCCTGACATTCCACCAGATCTACAGAGAGCCAGAAATCATAGCTAATGACTCAAAAATGGTATAATTTGCGTCAGTGGTTGTTTACAAAAACATACACATGACAGCTGAATTGTTGTTACCACTACGGTTTTTCAGTGCTGATAGATAATGCCAGCAAGAACACTCAGCTAAGTGCTCATCAAAGGTTGCTAAGCTGCCTTTCCCGGTGTATCATTATCACAACCACTGCGTATACTACATTTACCTCAAAGTTGTAAATGTAGGGAAGTGCTAACTGAATTCATTTCACATAGTACGCAAAGGAGAACTGCACTAATTGGATGTCATTCCATTCTGAATGCATTAACTGCTATCCTTATTGTAACATTTATCTAAGCACTTTGTGTATGCTGAGTGCTTTGAAGCTGTTCTTCAGAACCATCACAGCCACTCTTTTTATACCTGTTATTGCAATCCATTTTATTTCATATTTTGAAGCTTGAGAGAAGAAAGCTGAGAGAGCAGAACTTTGCCTACGACCACTGGGGATGGGAAGAGAGAGAGAAAACAGGGCCATAACTAAAGCTGTACATTTTAAACACCAGTTCCAAGTCCAGCTACACTGACTATCAAACAGGGTACGGTATTGCAAAAATAAAAAAATTCACCAAGTCTAGAACAAATAGAACCTTGTATTTTGGTCCAATATGCTGGTTGATGATTAAGAGACTTTACTGAGATAAAAGTATTCATACAGACTAATTCAAGCTATTGTTACCTTTAAAAAACTGTACCCAAATCCCTTTGCTCACTATTTCTTTTTCTACTGAACAGAAATTACTTTCCTTCATTTGACAGAATGGCCTTTAGAGTAGCAGTTTCCAAACTGTGTGCCGTTTTACTTCCAATCAGCAGAATCAGTCAGTATGTCAACACGTATATAGGCAGATGTGCTCACAAAACCCTTAAGCTTCCAGCCACTCAACGTTGCCACTTTTCACATGATCATCATCTTAGGGCAAAAACACCTTGTCACGTATGTTGGATCTCTGAATGGCTCTTCTTGAACATGCAATACAAGAACAAGGGGTCAAGATCACTTATTTTAAGGCAGCAATCCTGAACACTTGGAAGCTGGACGACGTGCTGAAGCCAAAGAGACTTACTTTGAAGTAATCATTTTTAGAATTGTGGGGTACAAGTATCCTCCATTGTCTATCCAGAAAAATCCTTACATGAGTGATTTTGAAAGGATCAGCAAAATGGCTGCCACATGCTGTTTATCAATATTACCAGTTTCTGAAACATTCTCATGCATTTTACAATTGCTGCTTTATGATTCTCAAGACAGGCAAGTGCAGTTCCTTGCTATTAAGGCAACACATCATTTCCACCAAAAGCTAGCCACAAACATAGAAACCACAATCCCATTCCACTTTTATTAGAAGATCAATCCTCTGAAATGTTCCCTGAATAATCTCTTTAAGGCATCTTTTACTGCATAGCACTAAAAATATAACCGTACGTATTTATGTTGCACCACATCGCCTGAAAAGGCTCATCTGCTAGCTACACTTATTCTAATATTTTAAATCTACGTAGAAATGAATGGAAGAGAATAATAGATTAAGATCTAATATAATTTCTCACAAAGTTAGGAATATATTATTTCAGCAGTGAAAAGTAGGGCTTCCTTGCTCAATAAGACACCCTCAGTTCTGAATAGCCAGGATAGGTGTTCTTTGGAGTAAATGTTCTCCAAGACAAACAAAACTCACATCCCTGCACATGCCTGTTATTTCCTTATACTACTGTAGCATAAACCAAGCATAAGATCCAGCTGTTTTCCAGGAGCAAAGATACAAAACCAGAAGGTAGTCCCTCAAGTCATATGGGATTCCGGTACAGAGGGCACTACCACACGATGAGAGGAGCATTTCAGGATGCATGGGGGGACTGCCATTTAATGCAAGGAGATTAAAAGCCCCAAAATGCAAGCAGAGAACTCACTCTGGTCAGGATCCCAGCCAATGTCTCTAATGGCTCTGTGGCAGACCAGCTGCAAAAAAATCTGAATACCAGCATGATTTGGTTTCCCTGCAAAAGGCTATATTAGGCCAATATAAGAAAACTCATTTAAACCTCAGTTGATTCTGTATACATGAACTCTGATAAACCTAGGGCCTGGAAACTAACTAAATGTTCCAAAGAGCTCCTGCTGCCTGAAGTGGTCTGCTTTCTGTCCTTTGCTTCCTTGCAGTACTTTATCTTGACAGATGTTTGCTTCTTTCTGCCTCAGTTTCATTCTGGCATATGTCATTTGAAGACAGATAGTTTAAACAAGGAAGCATCTGCAGGACCAATTCAATAATCAAGAAAAATATTCAATCATCTAATATTCCATGATGTACTTTATACATGCAAGACCCTTAAGCATTAGCAGTTGAATACACCGTATCCTTGATAAGCAATTTCACTCAAAACTGAGCACCTACTGCAAACTACAAGTCTAGCCTAATTTGGAGTCAAGGAACGTAAAATACTGATGTAGAACATTTCAATGTTACCAAAACAATGAGATGGATTTTAAAATAAATAGCATAACTTGCACAACATAATTTTGTCATATTGAACCGTGAAGTTAAGATTTCTTAGGTGTACAAATGTTCCACAAACTGAGGGCTATTTCATGCATTACTTGATTTCTCAATGGTTATTAACCTCACAACAAAATGCATGAACTGGCTCCATCAAAAGATTTGTGTGTGAGATTATATGAAAGTTACATCTGTGATTGCTCATTCACATATACCAATCACCACTTGATGCTACACTCATGAGGTAATGAACATGCATGCGTAAGCCAGCTCTAAATCACACATGTGACACACAGCTTTCTGATCGGTTCTAACAATTCCACATTCCTCTAAACCTAAGAAAAGTGTAGCATTTCAGAAATGAATTATACAAGAGTGCGAAACCTGACAGAGTGAGGGAAACCTGGGCAGAGAGAGAGTCCCCTCTCATCTTTGCCCATAACCCTCTGCAGCAACATCTATGCCTTTCTAAGCTGTTGCAGGGCAGCTGCATCTTCTGCAGAGGGAGCCTGGCTGAAGCAACCCACAGTTTGGGATCCGGGTCCCTGAAGGAGCACCTCTGCCCTTATGAACTTGTACATGTACTGCACTTGTCCTGTAACAGTGTCCCAGCTGGAGGTCAAGAGGAGAAAGGCCTTCTCAGCTATGGTGCCCTACTTCTGGAATTATCTCCCAGCACCTATGTTAATGTCTTTTAATCACCAGGCTAAGACATTTTCCCCCCTCAAAAAAACACACAAAAAAACACAATGTTCTAGTAAGAACTAATCAGCAGCCTACTTTCGTTTCTCTGACTTTACAACTGGACTAAATTTGGTTCAAACTGAGGTCCACAAGCTAGATCTCCTGCACCTAGATCTCCTGATCTCTCACGCATTCACCATCTTGGATGAGGTGTCCCTGTGTGTCACTCCCCACAGCTGTACCAAATTTGGTCCAAAAAGGTTAAACAGTCCTCAGGTTAGTGCATTTGCGCCTCAAAAATTCACACGTCCACCATCTTGGATCAGGGTAGATGACATCACCACAAACTACAAAGTTGAGGTGTCCCTATGTGTCCCTACAGCTGTAACAAATTTGGTTCAAATCGGTTAAGCGGTTCATAAGTCAGTCCACTTGCGCCTCAAAAGTTTGCATGTCCACCATCTTGGACTGGGGTGGATGATAGCATCTCAAACTACGCCCTTGAGGTGTCACCACGTGTCCCTACAACTGTACCTGATTTGGTTCATATTGGTCCAGAAGGTTGTGAAGTTGATGCGGGGCGGGGGCACGGGGGGACGACACTGACAGACACACACAGAGAATGTCAGGTGATCTCATAAACCTACTGGAAAGTAGGCTAAAAAATCCCCAACTTTGAACATCTATTCAGTTTAAACATTTTGAAAATTATCCAATACCCATTTCGTACCCTGACTTGTGCACAAATTGGATCATCAAAGTTCATTACAAATCCTGGCTTGTTCTAAAACTAGTAAAAAATTCCTCTCTTCACACATGAGGGGGTAGGGGAAGCACAGAAGCCTGAAGATCACCTTTGTCATGCTAAGTCATGAGGAAACCATGGTTGTGAGTCATGTCTGAACTGGGCCAAAGTTACATAACAAACCTTACCTCTGCCTACTCTCTCCCTTTCTTTATATTAGCCAACCTGACTCTCAGTCAACTTCCCGGTCTGCTCAGCACATTCTTTGCCACTTCGTTCTTTATATTCATGCTTCCACTACTCACAGTTCCTCAGGCCCCTGCTTTTCAGCATGTGCTTCATCTGCATACTCACTCCCTCAATACCTTTAGGCACTTGTCTCTCAACCTGTTGTTCTTCCTGTTCAACACTCCTGACTCTTCTCTCCACTTCCTGCTAACACACAGTTTTTCCTGTCTGTGGGGCTTCTGAGGTTTTTCTGCATTTATTCACCCATGAAATCCCTGCAGCCTCTGCTCTTTTCCTCAGGACTCCTCCCTTACCCTCAGGTTTCTACTTTTCAATACATTGTCCACCCCACTATCTTTCTTCAGCTACACAGTCTCTGGAATCTCTGTCCCATAGCTTCCCTGCCTCCTGGGTTCTCTTCCCACCAACCATTTCTGTACCGTCTCCCCATTTTACTCAAATAATTCCTCTAATCCCTAAGCCACTGTGAAGACTCTTCTCAGCCAAAAGAGTCCTTTCAGCTCAACTTGCAAGAGTGGAATATTGTAAACATTCTAAGGCTCAAGATTTCCCTCAAAAGACAGCATGTTTAAGAATACAGTATGTCACAAGTTTATTTTATTTACAGAATAAGTTGATATGTTGGTGATGCAATGCACATATTAATTCCAAACTCTCAACAAAAACCCTTTTTATTGTGCACACAAAGAAAAACTAGAAGTTGGTAAACAAAAAAACTAAGAGGTTCCGGTGTGACAAACCATCCTCAGTTTAAGTAAAACAAATGAGCACAGATAAAAACCTTGGTTCCCCAACTGTTAAATCATTAGACGTGATAACACACAGTTCCCTGACTGGTGGAGAGATAATGAGCGATTGGTGGGGGAGGGAGAAGGGGGAAACTGGAGAGAAAGCTAGAATCTAGAGAGAAAGCTGAAAACCTAATTAGGAAGAATGGGTATGAATTGCCTGTTTTAAAGAGTTGGGAAAGAGCTAGATTCATTATGGATTTGCCGGTACTTAAAATACCATTCGTTACTGAGATTTACATGGCAAATCCAGAGAATCTTGGAAAGACAGGGAATTGTCTGAGTACCCAGAATGTTGGGGGCAATATGCTAAATCGTTGTAAACCACTTAGGGAGCTCCGGCTATAAAGCGGTATATAAATGTAAGTGCTATTGTTATTGCTAATTAATGTGAATGTGGTTTGCACAGCACCAATGACACTCAAACAATTGTTAGTTAACTTTAGTTTGTATGATAGGAGATGTGATATACAAGATTGTGAAATTTGTGAACAGGGGGAAGGAAACTGTGGAAAGAAAGGTAAAGTGTGCTGTAGAGTCGATTTCGACTCCAGGCACCCACAGAGCCCTGTGGTTGTCTTTGGTACAATACAGGAGGGGTATACCATTGCCTCCTCCTGCACAGTACAAGATGATGCCTTTCAGCATCTTCCTATATCGTTGCTGCCTGATATAGTACCAGCGGGGATTCGAACCAGCAACCTTCTGCTTGTTAGTCAAGCATTTCCCCACTGCGCCACTTAAGGTGGCTGGAAAGATAGGTACAATATATAAAACTCAGTGCTTAGGTTGCACTTCATTCTATCCTGGGGAACCCAGCAGGTCACTGAAAGATAGATATAAAGATCATTTAGCTGATATAAGGCATTGTGCAAAGAGAATGAAAATCTGGTTATTGCATATGAGGATTAAGTATCCAGGCCAAATGGTGCCCACTAACATATCTATTTTAGGGATTGAAAGGAACCTACAAAGAAAGAAAATCAAGGAAGCATTATTTAGAGAGAAACTGAGACCTGACATTAATGCTCAGGAGGCACTGGCCGATGCCATGACGTTTATTTGCCTCTGAGAAGAATCAGGTGTTCTCCCCCTTCTCTCCCCCGCCCCCTCGCTCATTATCTCTCCACCAGTCAGGGAACTGTGTGTTATCACATCCAAGAAATTTAACAGCTGGGGAACTGAGGCTTTCATCTGTGCTCATGTGTTTTACTTAAATTGAGGACAAGTGTGTCACACCGAAACGCCTTATGTTTACCAACTTTTAGTTTTTCTTTGTGTGCACCTTAAAAAGGTCTTTTTGTTGAGAGCTTATTTACAGATCTTATTTCTCTCTGAAACAGCCACATTTGATTCTTTGACAATTTTGAAATTGACCCAACACACAACTCTACATGAGCACTTCATTTGTCTACTTACCCCTCCCATTGTAATTCCATCAATAAGGGCCACATATGGTTTCCGGCAAGTACCTGCCACAAATGGTGAAACCCATTTAGATTTTTAAAACAGTGCAATGCACACTTTTGTAAGAAAAGATCTTGTAAATCTATTGGTACCAATTTTTACAAAATTATACTTTAGGATCACAATTATACTTTAGATACGCCAGATGTTGCTGAACTACAACTCCCATCAGTCCCAGCTACATTTTGTTATGGCTGGGGATTATGGAAGTTGTAGTTCAGCAACATCTGGAATACCACAGGTTGGGAACCCCTGCTTTGGATCATTAGGTTCCCTGTGGGGACAGTTTTAAGAGGAAAGCATTTTTTACCTGTGACTGACAAGCTGGCATATGAAATTTGTAATTTATTTATATATATGGTGGGATAAGAGTGTGCATCTGAATCATAATGCTGTATTTGCATTTTAGAAATTGGGTTGACAAGCCTGCATTTATAATTGAAACAGCTTGTAATGCCACTGAAGACCTAGTGGGGTCAAAACATGTCTGGCAAGAATTCAGTCGCCACACACCAACGTTCTCTGTGAAGTGTCATGTTTGTAAGAGAGGAATAATGTTGTATATGTTCTTTTAAAACAGAGAGTATTCATATACTGTGTATGAGACTTCATTTTTTATACTAAATGTGTCAATGTTTTGTTTTATTTATTGCATTTGTTAATATTTATCCTGATCTTGTTCTGCAGAACAAATACTAAGAAATACCATTTCAAACACCACGAGGCAGCAAACCCAGATTCGCCAGAGTATATCTTTGACAGGGACCTCAGTCAATCACAGCCCCTGAAAAGCATATCCATATGATACACCTGTTTGCAAACATTGTATTCAATTTTCACGTGTTTAGGAGAATCATTAAAATATCCTAAATGTAGACCTACAAACGTAACATGTGAAGTAATCCCAGTAAGGAAGCTCCTATTTTATACATTTTAACTTTGTCATATTTACGTCAGTTCTCTAAGCAAACAAAATAACCCTTTTCACCCACACATATAGGAATTTCTTCCACCACAAAGATATGGAAGTTGTTCAATTGTCTAAAGACTAGATGATGTGTACATTCATATGAACTTCTAAAAAGAATTTCTCGTTGCTGAGCTGAAGCCATGGTAACAAGATGAATGGGCTGGGATTTCAGCTCTCTCTCTTTTAAAAGCCATTTCAAATTCTTATCTGGTGAGTTACTATCATCCTCATACCTACCATTATGAAAAACCAGGCACTCAAACACACCTTTTAAGCAAGGTTACTAGTTTTAAGCTGGACTATTAGGTTCTATGCTTTAACGTATTAGTATACATACCAACAGCATTGTTCAAGATGTATTCTTCTCTGAAGAAATCTTGTGTCATTCTATCCCCAGCTTTGCCTGCCTCTGTAATAGCTAGCAAATAAGGCAACTCATGTCAGATACGAACACACGTAACAGTCTAAAATATTAAGAAATCCAAGGCTGACAAACAGACTCTGTTAACATGCACAACAGGGGAGAGTGGTTTTTCTTCGTCTCCCCTTCCCTCTGCAGCCCACTGTGCCTTCTGAAAATATGTCTCTGAGAGTTCTGGGAGGCACAGTGGGCCAAAATGGGAAGGGCAGATTGGCAAAAATGGCCTCTTCCCCGTTGTGCATGCAAAGTGTTCTTTTTGGCACACACAATGTTGGTCTGGACGTCAGCCTAACTCTGCAATAGACTATCATAACAAACACACTGTATACACTGCAGCAAACTGAGCCTCCCTCCACTTCTGCAACACCACTGCTGCATTTCCTGTTGCTATTTGTGGAGCCATCACTATGCTCTTCTAAATACCAGGTGAAGACCTTTTCATTCACCCAGGCTTTTAAAATGCTTTTTTCACTGTTTTACACGCTTGTGGCTTTTTAGTTGTATTTTGCTAGTACATTTTTGTTTGGTTTTTTGCTTTAACGTGTTTTAATGAACTGTTTTGTTTTATTATTTTGTGAACCACCCAAAGAACAACTTGTTAGGGGGCGGCCATATAAATGACGACGACGACGATGATAAATAGAATGAATCTAGTAACAGAACACAGGAAATCAAAGGGCAAGGTGCATATGCCAATGTGTTGTATTGTATGTTTTTCACCTGGCATGTTTCATCTAACTGAGCAAAAAGGCACCATTTGAAATGGTGGTTCTCTTATATTTAGCAGGAGGAGAGCAACTGTCCCTATTCAGCAAAGTATAGCCCAGCCCATAATGCCCCTCCCAGTGGTTGCTGCAGATGGTGCTCTTGTCTTTTCTTTTTAGACTGTGAGTCCCTTTGGAACAGGAAACCATCCTCTCATTTCTTTGGCGGTGTAAACCACTCTGTTCTTGTTGAAAAGCAGTATATGTTCATCATATCAACAACTTAGATGTAGCATGATGTTCTTTTCATAAAACACCAACAAACCATTTGGTATTTGTAAACATTCTCACCTCTGATATCACCACCAGCACAGAATGACTTTTCTCCAGTTCCCTTTATTATTATTAGAAACGTTTCAGGATCCTGCTCCCATTTCTAAAAGATTAAAGGGAAAAGGTTATGTCAGTACACAACAACATTGGAATATGCCATCATTTTTCTTACCAATTAGGCGATACTCATGTTGATGTAAAACATTAGATACACTGAAGAACAAAATGTCAAAGGCTTAACCACACCTTCAAGCAGGGACAGCCAACTTCTATATTCCTGAAGGTCAATAATTAAGTATTTGAAGGGATTGAGGACTGCAGATTAGAAAGCTCAGGCAGAGTTTGTGTATGTTATCAATTGTTAGTCATGGCTGGCATATTATTCTTAATATTTTTTGTCATATCCGTTTTTAAGGGGGGGAAAGAACACAAAACCTCCAGGTATCAGTGTTTATGAACCATTATTGTCATCTTTTCAACAAGATTCAGAATATGAACAATTAAAGAGGCAAGCTGGCTTCTGACACTGTACACAACAAACAACTTGGACCAAAATTACCTACAGTTGCTGCACCCATTATGAGCATATCTGTATGTGGGGACACTGTGCAGTGGCTACAGCAGCTCTCACTCAGCTTACATTTCACTTATGCAGCCATCAAAAAGCACATGTTTTGAATCACTCATTTTGTCCATCAGCTACAAATGCTGTTTTCCCCAAGGAACCTTCTAAGGTCGCAAAGCAGGATCTGGAGGACTGTATGAGGCTCATGGGGACTACCTGTTTCACTTTGGCAAGATATTTTGGAAAGCAGAATCTCTGTCATTATATTCACATGAAGTGTGCTTAGAAGGCTGCAGGTACACAGTTTTCCTCAGGAAGCACAAAAGAACATCTTGTTTCTCTTTTCCACTTTATCCCTTGAGGGCTTTTATGTAATTTAGAATTTTACCAGCATGGTCTGCTCAGACTATAATTACGTTTGTTTCTGTTTACTTCAGCTCTCTTGATACAGTAAACATCTGTTGATATGGCTGGTGCAGACTGAACCAAAAGTGGCATACATCTAATTGTAACCATATACAAGCACACATGGATGAAAACTAGGGATGAGCCCGAAGTGTTTCAGCGCCTCTTTGGAGAGGCGCTGAAACGCTTCAACTCCGGGCAATGGGTTCCCTTCAGGGGAGGCGGGCAGGTGGCCCCACCGTGCCTCACCATGGCACTGTTTCAATGGAAATACCTCCATGCAAGTGGCAGCTTGTGCCACTTGCTTCTTTAAAACGCAGCCATGGGATGGGATGGGATGTGTCCCCCCCGCCCGCATCCCTTGCACAGCGTTGGCATGTAAATGACCTTAAGGGAACACCTTGGATGTGCACCAAAGCAATTTGGTGCACATTCCTAATAAAAACACTTTGTTGGTTACTGTCTTACTTATTACAACAATTCTGTAGATAACTGTGCAGAATGACTGAAATTAAAAAAAATTCTATGTCTATTTTAGATATACACTGTTCCCAGCAAAGCTTTTCTGTCGGCTCCCAGGAGCCCCCATCGTTTGTGTTTGAGCCTCCTGGGATTCGAACCAGCAACTTTCTGCTTGTTAGTCAAGCATTCCCCCATTGTGCCACTTAAGGTGACTACAAGGAGGTTAACTCTCTGCCAAGGCCTGCCCTTAGAGTGAACTGCCTTGTCTTCCCCGCCTTTCACAAAAAGGATAACAGCCAGCTAATGCGCCAATTAGCTCAACAGGAAGAATACAGATCAGGCTTGCGGAGGTAAATCTCTCCCCACCCCCCACCCCAAACAGGTTGAGCAAGCAATAGGAACCTAAGAGATGCACCCATTAAAGATACTAATTAGATCACTGACCTTTTCCATCTATGCAGATTCCCCTTCTCATGGCTATGCACTCCGTTTTCATGACAAAAGCCTTGGTATACCTCAGCAGTTCCCACATTGTTACACCCAGGAAGAAAGATCAGCAACAATGGGATCCCTGCCAGTCCCTCCAAACACACCTGTCATCCGTCAGATAGCAACAGTCAATGGGAATTTGCCCCCAGGATATGTATTTGGGAATTTGCCCCCAGTTATATGATCCCATGTGCTCCCTCGTATGCTTCACTTGGGACTTCATTGCATGCTCCTTGTGATCTGTGTGCTCTCTATGCACCAGCTACCTTGGAGTTACCAACAGCTTTGGGGGCGATTTTCTGTCCACCAGCCATCGTGCACGGCGGGGTTCAGTATTTCGTGCCACTCTCCAGATCGGCTTTCTTGCCCAGCCTGATTTGCCCAGTCTTCCTCGCTAACACAGGAAGCTGGGTCCGAAGTTCATCTGTGGTCCCCAGAGCCCTTCATCCAGACCAGGTGATATGAGCCTTTGCCCCTCCTTGGGCCCAAATTCTACCTCTACACCGCTTTCTTCAATCCAACTGCCTCCTTCTCTAAAAGCCTCTTTCTCTTGCCCACCTGGGAACTTACACAATCAGGACTCTGAGCTAAAATGTCTCATGGCAGTTAAATGTATTTTTGATAGTGATATTGCTTTAACCACACATTTCTCTCCTCTGTACCCCTCCCTACAATAAATACCTTCTTTTTCTTTTGAAACTTAAATTGTATCTCAGTCCAGTCATTTCCTGAGTCCACAACTTCACACAAATTAAAATCTAACATGGAACTGTTCCTTTCTGAGCTAATTTTCCCCACACAAACCCAAAGGTAGATTTCAGGGTGTTCACCAATAACCAGTTTCATCAACAACACACACAGTTCTTGTAAGTGGCTAATGGCTGGACCCAACATCATGGTGACACACTATGTTTCCAAACACAGTTCACTGAAGAGCTATACAGTGTGGGGACAGGAGGGATTCTGCACTGAGAAGAGGTAAACCGGAGGGAGTTCTGAACCCTTCCACTGTTTGCTACTTATATGCCTGCAGCCACCACTCCTCACCTGTAGTTTTTTCCTCAGCTGGGTTCCTCTCTCAGAAATGGGTCAAGTGTCCAGGAAGGTGAAAGAAGGGTTTAACAACCTTCTCCTACAAGCCATTTCCCCCACTATAAACCATCCCTCCAACCCCACCCCACTTTACATCTGTACAGCAATAACTCACACTTGAAAACACAAGGCTACCATCACACCTGGTTCCACCCAAATTCCCTGAACCCTAAGTCACCTGCTCCATGAAGCTCCACACTCTAACTCCCTTAGTGAACAACAGGGACATAAAGAAGAACAGGATCCTTCACCTATGCCCTTGACTGCAACTCTTGGGGTAGAGTCAGCACTAAAGTGGGGACAGAAGAATCCTTAGAGCATTAGCTCTTGCTGCCTCTTCCAACTCTTCAAATGCAATCATTTCATGCCATTGGGAGGAGGTAAAGATGCATCAGAATTATCTCACTCTTCCTCCAATCATTAACCAAAATCTGGAAGCCAGGAACACTATAGGCTGTAGCTCCAGCTAATGACTCATGATTAGGAGCATGGGAACATACAAATCTTCCAAATCAGACCACTGGTCCATCTAGCTCATTACTGTCTTCTGGCAGCAGCTTCTCCAAGGTTACAGGCAGCAATCTCTATCAGCCCTATCTGGAGATGTCAGGGAAGGAACTTGGAACCTTCTTTATGCAAGCATGCAGATGCTCTTCCCAGAGCAGCCCCATCCCCTATAGGGAATATAGTGATCATATGTAGTCTCCCATTCAAATATAAACCAGGGTGAACCCTGCTTAACAAAGAGGACAAGTCATACTTGCTATCACAAGACCAGCTCTCTTCCCTAAGGAGTAAATCCGCTGACTGGACCAGAGGATAAGTAAGAAAACACCTAGGGAACAACCAAAGACCTGAGTGACTTAGAATCCTGGAGAGGAAGAGGCGAAATGTGGGCAAACTTCATCTCGTTTGCCCCCTCTCTTTTTGTTTAAACCAGTCATCTTCCAAGAAACACTGCAGCCAACATGATGGCTACACCATATCCTCAAGAAAAGCTACAAATAAAGGTAACCTAGCCATTCTGAGCAGTGTTCCCTCTAAGGTGTGTGCATGTGTACATGCCCACAAATTTTTGGATGTCCGCTTAGTTAATTTTAGATCCTGCCCAGGTTGAATCAAGAAAGCCCCATTCTGAACACACGTATACACACACAGACTTGATGCTGCCACCCAGTAAAACTCATTCCGTGCACAGATTAAAAAAATTAGATGAAACGCTGATTCTGAGAGCCCTTAGCAGGAAAAGAGAGCCCTTTCCCAATCTATGCTAGCAAATGGGAATATGAACCACCACCATTTACTTAAGAATCCTGGGACACTTGGCAGTCTCTTCTTCCAAAAGCGAGCTGCCAAGCTCATCCTTTCCTCTCCTTCACATCAGTGTTTTCCGCCTTCAAATTAGTAGTTTTCCTCTAACCTACACCCAGGCTTCCCTTCCCACCACTCTACCAGTGTTCCCTGAAAGAGACTACAACTCCCATAATCCCTAGTCACAATGGCCTTTCACTGGGGATTATGGGAGTTGTAGTCCACATCATCTGGAAACCTTCTTACCAGGAACACTGCACTCTACTGTCTGGATATGGCTTACTAATGCTTTAGTTCAGGGTTTCTTAAACCTGGGTCACCAGATGTTGTTGGACTACAACTCCCATCATCCCCAGACATGGCCTTTGTAGCTGAGGATGATGGGAGTTGTAGTCCAACAACATCTGGGGTCCCAAGGTTAAGAAACCCCACTCTAGTTCTCTTGGAGGAAGAAGTCAACAATCCAGCTCTGAGACAGCCATTTCTCACAGGGTGAAACATCTGTAGTCTCTGCTCTTTTCCACCCCAAAGAGGAAGAAGATGAAGAAAAAAGTGGGGCTCACTACAATCTGTTACAAGATTGGCTCATTATTGTCAATGAGCCTAGACAAAATCCACTGTTGATAAAGCAAAGCACCGCTCACAGTTTCATAGTCTTTGCCACTCCCCAACACATTCTCAACTAAATAAGGGCTTAAAAATTAAGATATCTGGCCTCTGCTTTATTTGGACTCCTTGCCTTGGCTCACACATGTGGAGTAATCACTTGGTGACTACAACATCAAGTGATGACTTGCATCTGTGCATGTGGTGTTGCACATCAAATACCACAGCTTTTCATATCACCAAGCACAATGTTTTTCCATGGAGGTTGTTCACACATTCAGCTGCCAGCAATCAAGCACAAAGAAAGCAAAGTATGTACCCCTTGCTAGAGGTACCAACAGTGTTCAGAGTCCACTCTCTAGGTCTAATTCCCTCTCTCTTCCATCCACACCCATTATGCCCCAACTATATTTGCAGCATTCATTTAATGTAAAGCCACCAACCTTTAGCTGTGGATATATCTGCCGAATCATGGAAAGGGTCAATACATTGAGAACCTTTGGTCTGTTCATGGTTATAACAGCAGCACATCCTCTTTTTTCCATCAGAACTTCAGCTGAAGGATCAGTGGGCTTGGACATACTCTGCAGGCAACAACAACAACAACGAATATTTTTAACAAGAAAAAAGCTACTCGGGATGCAATAGATAGTATGCAATTCTTAAGATGCCATCAAATGGCACTGTCATTTGATTAAGCTCTTTTATCCATGTTTTTAGAAAACTAAAGTACTTTCAGACAGAAGAGTCTGCAAAAACTCAATACATGTGACCCCACACACATTCCAAATGGAGTCTGTATCAGTCTTTATACTGAGTGCTGCTTAGGCTTCCTCCTCACTAGCAACACCTCTACCCCACACCATACAGACTTCAAACTGCTCCTCATAACCCGTTGCTTCTATGACACTAAAGCCCTCACTCCCAACCAAACAAAACTTAAGCACGAGTATGCACATTTGGTTTGATAAGATGCACCTAATAAAGGGATGGCTCTTTTATATTTGGCAGTGGGGAGCAACTGTCCCTCTGTACGGAATCCAGCATAGCCTCTCTCCAGTGGTTACTGCTGTTGCTTCCTGTGGACTTTTAAAAAAAGATTGTGAGCCCTTTTGGGATAGGGAACCATCTTCTTCTTGCTATGTAAACCAGTTTTGAAAACTTATTTGTTGTTGCTGAAAAGCAGTATATACATATTTGTAACAACAATAATAATTTGGACATATTCATTCCACATTACTCTTGCCTTTACCTTGAGAATCTAGGAATTTGTTTTCCCAACATTTCCAGGACACTACACTCCAAATTTTCAAAGATTCTTGAACATACCACAATACTTGGTGTTGTGTTTTTTTAAAAGAAAGAAAGAAAAAAGGAGATGTCTGCAAGTCATTATTTACATAGTGCCATTTGTGTGCTTGGCACCTTGCAGATTGAGAAAACAGCTATCACAGCATTCTAACAGAAGCCCATACGGCTACAAAGGAGTGCCCCAGAAGCCATATACTACCTGCATGCCATACGTTCTGCATTCCTGCTCCACAGAACTTAGTGTCTTAACAGCAATCAACATTACATTGCCATTTTACACAAGCAAACATGCTGCATCTCTCATATCAGCTGAGATCCAAAAGGCTATATTAGGCTCAGCAAAGAAGGGTGTATTCACACCTACCGGGATTTGTACCCCCGCCCACTTAAACAGTATAGGCCACCACAGCACAAAATGCTTTTGAAAATCCTCTCAATTTCAAGAGTAGCTTGCCTTGTAGCATGGTAGAGAGGAGAATGAGGTTTAAGAAACACAGTTCCAACCAACACACACAGACATACTGCTTGGGCTTGCAGAATGAATTCCACAGTTCTGTGTATTCTGGTCATTATATTTCAAAGCCACACTAGCCCACCCAATATGAAAGGGATAGCCATACTCACTAAGTGCCGTACTATGACGTGTAATCTGTTGAATGGCTTCAGACTGAAACAAGAAAATCAAGTCAGTCATATCAGTGCAATTGGCAAGGTGAACATTTCCAGCAAAGTCATATGCACATTTCTGTCAGACTCGTTTCTAGATACCCACACATCATGTTCTCATTCTTAATATTTGTAATCCATCTTACTCTGTTAAATATTTTTTTTTAAATATAACCATGTTTTTCTACTTCAGTTATAGGTACCATTTACAGTCAGAAGCAACTGTAAAAATGTTGGCCAAGACCTAAAAGGTTGCATATGACTTTCTGTGCATGCTTTTTCAGCTCCCTTTTTGCTCTGCAGTCCTTCTTGGTTCACCCCAAGAAGTCACACTCCAGGGTCTGGGTCCCTCTAGAATGGCACTGAATCCAGAAAGAAGGGTTGTAATAGTAAGAGAAGTCGGGCAGATTGCTAGTTATGTGCAAAAGTACTTAGGTGCAATTACGAGTAACTAAATCCCAACTAATTGTTAACATTTTTTTAATGTAAACCGCCCTGAGCCTTTTGGAAGGGCGGTATAAAAGTTTTAATAATAGATAAATAAATAAATAATAACATCAAGTTGACAGAGCAGATTATCACCCCAATACAGCATGTCATACTGTGTGGGAGGCGGCAATGGTAAACTCCTCCTGTATTCTACCAAAGACAACCACAGGGCTCTGTGGTCACTTTGCCTTTTAAGCAGGTATGACTTAAACAATATGTAGCCCAAAACACAATCTGTCAAACACTCACAGTTTCAGAAAGCTTTTTAGGGGCATACACATAAACTGGGCCAGCTTTCTGAAAAGCACACATCTTCCTCAGGACCAAGTATGCAACTTTTCCTTTACTCTACTTTATTTACAGCTGCCTGTACCACTACCTACATACTCAAAAAGTAACTTTGAAATGACTTTCAGCAGAGACGGAAGTATCCTAGGGACAAGGCTTCGACCAGCTGGTTGGTTGGTTGGTTGCCTGCCTGCTCTTGAGCTCCTCCTCCCTAAAATGCAGGCAGGCAACGGCTCGATTCAGGTCCCCTTCCTGACATTCTGCAAACCAGATGGCGCCACATTTCACGACTGGGGCAGCGGACAGCAGCACCTTTGGAGAGAAGAAGTGGCTGCTGGAGCCGCAGGGACTGCATGGACGCTGGTCAGGATCGAACCGTGCATTACGACCATCACAGCTGCCGCCGTCCCTTTTGGGCTGTTGAATCCCGAGTTCCCCAAGCAGGAGGGAGCTGCAACTGGGGGCGGGGCTGTGCATTCCTTTGTCCCATCCCTTTACTCAGGTTTCAAGTTCTTGACCTCCTCTTTAGCACCCTCTCTGCATTCACCATCGGGGCAGCTAAATAATGGCAAAAAGCCCAGTTTACCCATTCTTGGAGTGCATGTTTTGAAAGCGGGTGGGGTGGTGGGTATAATAATCCATTTTAATATTCGAACGGGGGGCAGCAATTACTCCAGACTGACAGATACTGAATTCCAAAGGCGGGGGTGGGGGGGGGGGCGATGGACACAGCGAACAGCTGGCACAGACGCAACGTCACTCGGCGCACTACGCATTATGGTGACGTCAGAGACCAGAACCCCGCCTCGGCCGCTCTTCTACCTGGGAAGCCGCTGAATCAGCACCGGAGCCACCATCATACCGACGCCGCTCGCTCGCTGACGCCTACGCGCTCCACGCCGGCCGGTGGAGCGCGAAATGATGACATCAGCCGAACAACTCTGCCGCGGAAGTAGTCTGCAAAGTGTGAAGTCCGAAGCACAGACGTAACAGACAAACGCAGACATAGAGTCTACCTTCCGGGATCGGTAGTAATTTCTTCTTCTTCACCGGGACGGAAATGAGAGCTGTGACATCATAACTATGCTCACCTCCTTGATTTTTCCCATTCTTTTCTTATGGGCTGCTCTCACTTCCGTCCCGGAGAAGACAAAACATGATCTCCAAGATGAAATCGGAAGTGTCGTCTTATTCTGATAATGGGACTCTAGTACGTTCTTAATTCTGTGGCCTAAAGTGGGATGGGGAACATGACTAGACCGTCCTTGATTTTCTGTTCTCTGTGATCTGGGAGGCTACCCAGGTTCTTGCTTTGGTACCACCTGGAGGCTGAACTGTACCTGGTGCTGTGCAGGAGGATTCAGCATCTACATCGCAGGGATGTCCTGCTGAGAGTGGAATAGCAGGACTAGTCTTTTCTTTTTCTGGCAGGCTATACCTTCAACTGGCAAACATTAACACGGCAGACATGAAAAACAGGCTTTTCCTAGTCTGGAGAAGTAGTGATGGGGAAAATTACACCAGTTGAATTTCTGCCTGTAACTCCTCTCTTAAAAGCTCAGGAAATCCTGCCGGAGAAGGCAGGAATAGAAAACTTAGTGGACTACACAGCTGTTGTAAAGCACTTTGAAGATTAAAAGTCTTATTAATAAATGTTACTAATGAGTGTCATATGTCATGAAATATATAATCATTTTTTATTAACAGTTGACAGATCTTCCACATTACAGCACAATGGAGTACATATTTAGAGGATTATTGAATACCCTATCTATAGTCAGGATAATGATGATAATAATAACTAACTAACTATTAACTATTTATGTAGTGATCAGCCACCTCTCCCCTAAAGAGTTAACCAGAAGTGAACCCTGTCCTGACAGACAGACTGGTGAACTACAGAGCTCAGCCAATCAGCACACCAGGTGGGTGAAACCTAGAGAGCCATTTGAGAGGAAGAGAAGAGTTCTTTGGGAGGAAGAGAAGAAGCAGTCTGGGAGTGTAGAAATGAAGACATGTGACCATGAGAACGAGCTGCTGGAGAATGTCCCTTCCGCAGGTCTGGGGAAGCCAGGAGGGCAGGCAGCTTGAATTCTCATCCAGGATTTGGTGAGTTCAAGCCAAAGGAAGCCAGGATTTTGGTTTAGGGAAGTTTTGTCTAGGGAAAGTTGGTTTAGTCAGATTTTGTAATAGATTTTCTCTTTCTTTTGTGTGCGCTTTATATATCCCTGATACTGGTTTATTATTGTTTATCTGTAATGTAATTAATCTAAGAAACACTAACCTATGCTTATCCAGCCAGGGTGTTGCAAAAGACTCTATAAGCTTTTAATTGTGCTTTAGTATTTTCCTACATACCTGTTCCTTGTAACTGGGTAACCATGATTTTTAAAGCATGCTGCCCCAGCATCACACAGGGTGCTTTTTGAAGAAATCTTGTAACCTACTGAGTATTTTTACCTGCAACTAAAAGCTGAGAAAGCCTCAGATGGAAGCAGTCTGTAAATAAATAAAACTGTTTTTTCTTTTTCTTTTATAAGCCTCTCTGAGTGGATTTTTAATTCAGGAGAAAGTGGGGGCTGGAAGGAGGTCTTACTCTGGTGCAATCACATCCTCAGATGTTCAGCAACTACCTGTTTTCTCACCACGTGTAGGCATGCATGTGGAAGATATTTGTACTTTTCCAATAGCAAAATAAAGAGAGTTTTCCCTGGGAATTCCACCCCAAGCCCAGGGAAGGTCAAGCTCTGTAAGGGGGGGTGTGGTGGTGGCAGACAGTTTTGAACCTAACAGAAATATAGGAGAGTTTTAGGAGTAGCCTTTGCCAGAAAGCTCAGCAGGGATGATTCAGCATTTCTTTCCCTCATGTGAGCTTGCTCTGAGACAAAGGCTTTAATTTGCTACAATTTATATATCGTTTTCCAACAAAAGTTTCCAGATAATAAATTTTATTTATTTATTATTAAATTAATTAATTAATTAATTAATTAATTAAAATGGATCCCTGTTCCCAAAGGCTTGCAATCTTATTAAAAACCCCACAAAATAGACACCAGCAACAGTCACTGGAGGTACTGTGCTGGGGGTGGATAGGTCTAGTTACTCTCCCCCGCTAAATAAAGCGAATCACCACATTTAAAAGGTGCCTCTTTGCCCAGTTATCAGGATAGGCATCAGAGGGAAAAAGTTCCCATGGGTGCTTTCTTCAGGAAGATTTACAGGCTGCATTCAGACGTAATGGCTAACTGCAGTTAAACTTGTCCGAGGTTGTAACTCCATTACGCCTGACCTGTGCAGGGTGGTGGTACCATGACTGGCAGAAAAAGCGTTCACATTGCAGGGCATTTAAAGGGCTTGGAATGCTCTTTCCCTGCCACAGGCAAGCAGAGTGCTCCAAAAATGCACAATCATGCTTGACACACACCCCTGGATATCGTGGCCAATTGTAGCCAAGCTGCTGACACAGTGGCTCTCTTTCCACAGTTTGATCCCAGAGCAGGCTGGGATAGCGCTTGGAGGCTGAGCAGCAGGGAGCGGCTCCCTTATCCTGCAACCAGAGTTTGGCTAGCCATGGTTTGGAGAATTCCTGCCATGCGAATTGGAGTTAAGAATTCAAACTCTGGCCACAATTAACTGTAGTTAGCCGTTACGTCTGAATGTGGCTACAGTCTTCCACATCTTATTTCTTAAGTATGATTTTTTTTAAAACTTCTTAAAATTCCTGAATAAACCTAACTCAAATCAAAACAGAAAGTGAGGCTAAACTTTACCTAAAATGTACTGGGCCAGAAAAGCAAAATTGTTTTAGAGAAAGACCACTGGAAGTATATAATTTTACTTAACCAAAATAAGACAAAATCTTGCATCTGTCCCAAAGTATTTATTTATAAAATGTTGCCTGTAATTAGAAAGGATGGGGAAGCTGTGTCAGATAGCTCACCTCTATGCAATTGGATCTTTTCTGCCCCACCTTCATTTATTTATTTATTATTATTATTATTATTTTATTATTTTACATTTATATCCCGCTCTTCCTCCAAGGAGCCCAGAGCGGTGTACTACGTACTTATGTTTCTGCTCACAACAACCCTGTGAAGTAGGTTAGGCTGAGAGAGAAGTGACTGGCCCAGAGTCACTCAGCAAGTCTCATGGCTGAATAGGGATTTGAACTCAGATCTCCCCGGTCCAAGTCCAGCACTCTAACCACTACACCACGCTGGTCAACATATCTTTATGGCCACAAAAGCCTTTTAGGCATCTTCCAGCAATCTAGCAAAATGAAAACAATCCAATAAACAATTACAATTAAAAAAATAACCTCAAACAGGCTAAAATAAACAAACAATACAAAGAGCCATGATCACTGCCCAAACGTCTTCCAAAAGAGCAACCTCTGTGCCAGCCTTTGGGAAATCACCCTCACCCACACTATCCCTGAGGATCCCTCACCTTTTTGGGGAGCAGGGGGAAGAACTGCTATGAGGAGGGAGGAGAAGTAGTTCACTTGTGCTCACATCATTGGGGAGGCAGAGGTTTGGACTGGTAGGGATTTCAAATAACTGAACAGAAGGAATATAAAATCCAATAGTGTTGTTCTACAAATTCTTATGCAAGTATTTGTACAGGGCAAGGATAGGTAGTTCTGAAACTGTGTTTCTGTTTCTGCTTGAACATGTGATTTCACAAATACGTGCACATGCCATTGTGTGCATGGAAGAACATCTTTGGATTTAGCTTCACTTCTCTCACACAACTTTCTAGGGCAAGGTGTAAAGCAGCCCTTCCAGGACCAAAATACTTCCTACATGTGGAAGAAGGGCACCTTTGGATCCAACCCAAAGTGTTTTATTCCTGTTGCTTTTGAACTTTCCTTTTAACTTAAATTAATCCCAGATTGTTGGTTACCTTTTACTATGGTGCTTTAGTGTATGTGATTTAACTATGCCTTTGACTGTTATATTTGCTCCTATATTTACATTTGTAAGCTGCCTTGAACAATCTGGGAAAGGTGGGGTATGTATTTATTAAATAAATTAAAGCTCTCTTTCATTTTGGATTCAGTTTTAAGTTTATTTTCCCTCCTCAAGGCCATCACTGCTCTGTGGAGAATACAGTACAAGATAGAGCTTGCTTGATGCTATCAGTACATGATGATGATGATGCTATTTACACACAGTCTACCAGATGTTATTGACTGGATTTGGTACTTTAATTATTGGGCCCTTTCCAAGGGTCTAGGATAACTAAAGAAAAATTAAAGATAGCGTCATAGAATTCATGCTGTCCTGAGTAGTATGGCCTTCTGTAGTTGATGTGTTGTAATTTTATTGATGCCCAAGGTGTCGAGATGGTGTTCAAGTTCTTTTGGTACTGCACCAAGGGCACCAACAACTATTGGCACCACTATTGTTTTTCTTTTTCCAGAGCTGCTCAAATTCAATCTGAAGGTCCTCGTATTTAGTTATTTTCTCCAGTTGTTTTTCGACAACTCGTCTATCCTCTGGGATTGCAATATCAGTTATCAGAACCCGATTCTTCTTGATGACTGTCAGATCAGGCATACTATGCGCTAAATGCCTATCAGTTTGTATTCGAAAATCCCAAAGGATTTTTGCCTCTTCATTTTCTGTGACCTTCTCAATCGGATGTTTCCACCAATTCTTGCTTGCTTGCCATTTGTAATGCTTGCAAAAGGCTGGACAATCTCTCCCAGCAGCTTCTGGCAGATGCTCATTAACTTAAGAGACAAGATCCAACTTAGCAGCACCTCACAGATTCCCACAGGGTGGGCCAGCAGAATCCTAATGACCCCTCCCTCTGATGATGAATGGGGAAATAAGGGCATGTTGGCAGGTATGTAATATCAGAGCACAACCAGAACCCAGTCCCATGTTGTATTTTTATTGTTTATTTACTTATTTTAGAACTGTGGCACCAGGTTTTTATTTGAACTCTCCTTTACCACTAGATCCCCAAAATAATATTTACATCCTGGGGTGAAGAAAAATAGGACACAGGTCACTATTAATCCTTCATGAAAGCTAAGATCAGATACTGCATCACAGGAATGATGCAATAAAGTCCCCAGGGGACAACCTTGCTCTTCTCTTCACAAATGCAACTGCTGCATCTGGTTCTTCATTGCAATCTCTTTGCCCACTTTCTGTAGAATTCAACGCAGCCCTTCAAGATATCTCTGAACTATTGTTCCTGTACAAGAGTTGCTTATGTTTAGATCAGGGCTGCTCAACTTTGGCCCTCCTGCAGAGGTTGGCCTACAACTCCCATAATCCCTGGCTATTGACCACTGCGGCTGGGGATTATGGGAGTTGTAGTCCAAAAACAGCTGGAGGGCCTAAGTTGAGCAGGCCTGGTTTAGATTCAATATCCTCTTACCCAGTTCCTCCAAATATCCAAGATGCAGGTGAAACCAAACTATGGTATTTTAAGAGAAATGAACAAGTCTCTATTAAAAAGGCATTGAATTACCATTCTAGCAGTATGAATGACTGTACCTGTGTTTATTTTTAAAGTGAACCTAGGCACAAGTCCATCAAATGGTACAGAGAGGAAGTGTACTCCTGTACCTGCATTCAACATAATGTGTAAATAACTATACCTGCATACAGATCTGTATCAGTGTACACTGTACAGTCATTGCACAAGTATTCAACATATTTGCATGTAACACGGAACCGGAGTGGGAGGGGCCTCTGGTTAAAATTTGTGTATGTCCGAAAGCAGGCAACTACAGTTAAGACAAAAAATGGACTCTTGGTTTCTCTCCACAGACTTCAATTTGTACCTTTGATTTGTAGTCAGTTTTGCTGCCAGAACCTCCAGTTTTGTGGTGCCAGTGTTACATCTGCCAAATGGAGGAGGAGATGGGGGAAATCACATATGTGCCTGCTAAACCATCATGCAAAGTTCATCTTAATGTTTCCTGTTAATTCAGAAACACTACAGGAATGCTTGCCTGCTTGCCTCCCTGCTTACCCAACAACCACATTTCTCCCTTGTCCCCATAAGGTCAGCCACCATGAAATGACTGTACAGTTATTTGGCAGTTGCTACCATTGTGCTTTTAATTAAAGTGAATGGAGAGACATTTTTCTCCCTTCCTCTCATCACTAGAACCCACGGATCATCTCATCCCATGAAACTGATTGCCAGAAAATTTAGGACTGAGAAAAGGAAGTACTTTTTCACACTGCAGAATTCTCTGCAATGGGATATGGTGAGGGCCACCAGCTTGGATGGCTTAGAGTCCCAGGGCTGTACAACTCTGGCCCTCCAGCTGTTATAGAACTACCATTCCCCAGGCACAGGGTGCAACAATGAGGGATGATGGGAGTTGTAGTCCAACCGCTGCTGGAAAGCCAGCCTTGTGCAGCCCTGGCTTAGACAAACCCAAGGAGAACAGTTCTATCAATGACTACTAGTCTTGATGGCTGTAGACTACTTCCAAGCTCAGAGGCAGGATGCCTCTGAATACCAATTGCAGGGGAGCAACATCAGAGAGAGGGATGCCTCTGCAAATTTAGCATTTCAGGCTACTGGATATATGTTGCTTTGAGAGAAACACTGCCTGAATGTATGCTTTCTCATGCCTTCCCATTGCTCAGGAATTTTCCGCAAAAGGTCAAATTACAAATGGCATTCAATATGTCATTGTCTGTAGGTGTTCATTTATTTATTAAATAGCAGCCACGGGGTTGAGGAAACATTCAATGAGGATCAGAACCATGGGATAGAGGGGTTAACTCTTTGCCCCTGCACTGTGGTTCCAACAAACCCAATCCCTTCCAAAGCTATTATTTGCCCCAGCAGCAAAGCTGCCATTGGCACCCATAGCCCCTGCAAAAAACAAACAAACCAAAAACAAACAAACCAAAGTGGAATTCTAAGCAGAGATGGGATATTTAAAGGCCCTAAAGTAAAGACGTGGTAGCACCTGTCTGTTCACATTTGGAAAAGCTCACGCAGATGAGAGAAATTAAGAAACAGAAGCAGGAAAGAAAAGTCTGGTGCAATTTTGATTTATTTCAGAGAGCCATGAATGGGAGAGATGGCATCAACTCAGTTCAGCTCAGGGTTGCATTCCGATTGGTGTCTTCCTGGGCAATAAAATTCTGAGTTTTACCCCTGCCAACTCTTTGAACCAGCTAACAGCCCCAAAGTACCACAGAGCCCTGACATTGGCCCGATGCAATGCCTTGGGTGCAGCTGTGCTGGAAGGGAGATACCAAAGAATTCCATATGGAGAGCGTTTTTGCCCCTGTGGCTCTGGTGAGATTGAAACGACAGCTCACATACTCTTGTACTGTCACTATTATTGTGATATCTGACATAAGCTTTTCTCCTTAGATATCAGCCCATATCCAGGCTGTACTGATTCCTTTTATCTGAATTTCCTTTTAGCAGATCAGAATGACTCTAGGTCTTACAATGTGGCTAGGTTTTGCCTCATAGCTAACAAAATTTGATCAGAACTTATTAAGAACTAATATTTTATGAGATTTTACAGCGCTCTGTATTAATCATATAATTTTGCTGTCTCACCACCTTTATAATCAGTGTCACTCTGTCATTAGTTTTGACTCACCTTTATACATAGTTTTATCTCCATATTTTTAACTTTTAGCATCTTCTATTTATTACTCTAAGTAACTTTACAGAGATTTTTATTTTGTAAATGTAGATTGAACCGCTTTTGTCTGTTCCGCTGTTGTGCTGGTCAAAGACTGAAATAAAGACTATACCACATTTCAGCTCTGCACGTTTCATTCTGAATAATTCTCTAAATGATTTGATTGAAACTAGCATGTGTTTGCAAACAGAAAAAGGAAGACTGGCTGTATGAAATGAAGCTTAGATAAAAATCATAGGTAGCCATGCTGATCCATTAGAAAAACATCCAAAAGCCGCCATCTGGCAGTACCTTTATCAGGCATCTAGAGTGCCTGCATCATTCATTTATGGGGCGGGGGGTGGGAACATTGCCCAGGTGCTCTAAACTTAACACCACTGAAGTCAAAGTTCTAATTTGGAAATTGATAAGAGATTACTATTATTAATTTATAAACTATATGAGAAGTCTCGATTGCGGGTCCACTGTAACCAGTATGGCTATTTAACGTCAGATGTTCTAACTAGTAGAGGGGTAAAGCAGGGTTGCATTTTGGCACCTACTTTATTTAACATCTATATCAACTCAGTGGTGAGTTGTTTATCTGACATGTCTATGCACCCTCCAAAACTGGCACAGAAACACATTGCAGTCCTGCTGTATGCAGACAATATGATCCTTTTATCCCAGACGCCCATAGGACTACGTCGAGCACTAGCACAATTAAGTTTGTTTTGTAATGGAGAGATGATAGAGGTAAACCACCAAAAGACAAAAGTTCTGGTGTTTGCTAAACGGCCAAAGAGATATACTTGGCACATGAATGGGAATACAATTGAACAAGTTCAATCTTATAAATACTTAGGTGTTGTATTTCACTCATCTGGTTCCCGTATTGCACATCAAAAACATATTATTCAGAGTGCCCAATTATCAATTAATCTAATCAAATCATTTTATTTCTCACGGGGAGTTTTGTACATCCCTGTTGCAATAAAATTACTATTGGCCAAAGTGTATCCTCAGATAATGTATGGTGCACAATTGGGCCCATTTAGTAATTTTGCTCCGTTAGAAACACTTCAAACTAAGTTCATAAGAACCATATTACAGCTGCCGTGCTGTGTTCCAAATACTGTTATTAGAAGGGAGGTGGGTCTGGTAAGATTTGAATCATGCTATTGGAGATCTATCATACTTTACTGGTTAAAATTGGTTTTCACGAAAGTTGGCTTATTACATTTAATTTTGGAAGACTCCTTTAAATCCAAATGGAAATTGGCAATTACAGAAAAACTACTATCATACGGATTCTCTCATGATGATTTTATCAGATTAGGTTTCGATCAGGCCAGAAGAGAAATTGTGCAACGTATCCATGACGTGGAGTTGCAGATGGAACATGCAAAGTTACCGAGTAGCATTTACATAGGTAGTCAGTGTACCGAGCTCAAGTCTGCTACATATTTAAGTAGCATCTTAATTCCAAAATTAAGACGAGCTCTAACACTTGCCCGTATAAATGCTCTCCCAACAGCTGTGCTCCATGGGAGATTCCAGGGTATACCATACGCATCAAGATTATGCCCTTGTGGATCTGGTAATGTTGAAACAACTGCTCATGTTTTACTGCATTGTGAATATTACAGAGACATAAGACGCCAACAAATTGCCCCACTTTTGATTAATTTTCCGGGTCGTGGAGAGGATTTCTATTTAAACTATTTGCTCACTAATCCTAATCCGGATGTTATTCATATCGTGGCCAAATATTGTTATATAATATGCCAAATGAGTATAAATGTAGTCTGATTTTATATTATCATCTTATTATCATCATCATCATCATCATTATTTTAATATTGTTGTATTGCTGGTCTACGACAGAAATAAAGTTTTACTTACTTACTAAATTACAAATGGCATTCAATATGTCATTGTCATCATTCATTTATGGGGCGGGGGGTGGGAACATTGCCCAGGTGGTCTAAACTTAACACCACTGAAGTCAAAGTTCTGCATTGACAAACACAGTGGCCAAAAAACTAGAATTTTCCATTGCATGGGTGGGGAGGGTTTCCAGCAATCCCCCCTTCCCTCTGAAGTTACCTGTGCCACCTTAAATATATCCCTGCGAGTCAGGAGAACCTCAGATCCATAGTTTCAGGAAATAACAGGTGGCTGCAGAGGGAAGGGAAGATTGCCCAAAACCACTCCTCACATGACAGAAAAGCCTAGCAAGTTGGCCAAAGATTAGTCTGAATGTCAGCCAGTAATTTTATCCATTCATTCATTCATTACCCTCATGGCTTTGCTCAGAAATTACCTTTGTTCAGCACAGAGCAATCTGGAAATGTCCATCCCCCACAATGCTCTGTATTACATGCCCATACAGGTCTGAGAGACTGAGCTGAATTCAATTGTGCAAAGGCATCATTAAGAGAATACGTAACCTCAGCTGCAGTGCCAGCATTTAATTTGCACCAGGAACAGAAAATTACCAGGATTTGACTTCGGAATCTGTTTTTAGTTCTAGGACATAACTTTGAAATATATAATGTAAAAAGAGCCCCCGAAACTCCCATTATGGGAATCTTCCCTGTGCAGGCCAGGAGGCTACGTGTGTAGGTGCTGTGTAGAGCCACGCAACACTGACACAGATTCAGTTAGCCAGGGGCAAGAGCGCACTCATGCCCTTAACCGTGGCTAAAGGCCAGGGCTCCCCACAGGGTTTGCCATGGCTCCCGACAGTTCTCACGCACAGGCAAAACCAAGCTGGGCTTCTTAGCCCAGTCTTGCCTACATATGTGAATAGCTCCAGAGATTGACATACTGTGAAAAATTACTCAAAGTAATCCCACTGGAAGTAAAAAATTAAGAAATGCTTAAACTCTCCTTTTAATTTAATTGGCACTATTTTGAGTAATTTTCCACAGAACATTAAGCCACAGTTTAACACAACAGCCATCTAATGGTGCAGCGGGGAAGTAACTTGCCTAGGGAGCAAGAGGGTGCTGATTTGAATCCCCGCTGGTATCTTCCCAGACTATGGGAAACACCTATATTGGGAAGTAGTGATATAGGAAGATGCTGAAAGACATCATCTCATACTGTGTGGGAGGAGACAATGGTAAACCCCTCCTGTATTCTACCAAAGACAACCACAGAGCTCTGTGGGCACCAGGAGTTGACACCAACTCAACAGCACAACTTTACCTTTACTTTATTTAACAGCCAGGATTACATCTGGAAGTTATTATTTAACACAACAAAAATAGCTGCAGGACACCCAATCTAGACTGAAAGCATGATGTCTGGTGAGGGAACAATTAACTCTTTGCCCTCACACCACTTTCCTGCCCATAATTCCTCACCCCACCTGACCCCTGAAGCTGCTATATGTCCCCAAAGTGACTACCTGCGGCAAATAGTTAACCCAGCTCCCTGCACATCATGGCCTTGATCCCTTTGCTACTTTTGCTTAAATAAGAGAAATTTCCACATTTCAGTGAAGCTGTTATTGATGTGCTTAAAGGAATGTGTACTATGATCCTAACACTGCAATCTTAAGCTTGTTTAAGCCCCATTGAAGTCACTGGAGCTTACTCTCTAGTAAATGTGTGAGGCGAGTCTCCCGATCAGTGACTCGCTGAGAGCGGGTTTGCGGGGAGGGTGGGCTTAGCCTGCTCTCCCTGTAGACAATCGTTCAGGCAGCCCTGGGAGGCCGGATCAGCCACCCACACGACCGCCAGCTCCATCACAGAGCCGGTGGGGGCTGTGGGGATCAGGGGTCACACGGCCCCCAGAAGTTTCAGGATGCCCTGCATGAGCACATGGGGCATCCTGGAGAGACACCCAGCGCAGGGAGGCTTGTTTCAGCCTCCTTTCTGCTCTTTGCAGAGTGGCTCCATCCCCTGAGGGGAATATCTGGCAGTACTCACACTTCTAGTCTCCCTTTCATATGCAACCAGGGTGGACCCTGCTTAGCTAAGGGGTCAAGTCATGCTTGCTACCACAAGACCAGCTTTCCTCTCAAGAGATAAGGTGACAAGTACATGTGTGGATTGCTAACTGGTTGAAGGACAGGAAACAGAGGGTAGGAGAGTTTTCACAATGGAGGGAAGTAAGAAGTGGGGTCCCCCAGGGATCTGTACTGGGACCAGTGCTTTTTAATTTATTTGTAAATGATCTAGAAGTTGGGGTAAGCAATGAGGTGGCCAGATTTATGTATGTATGTATGTATGTATGTATGTATGTATGTATGTATGTATTTACAGGGGGCGTATCTAGGGTGGGGCAAGCAGAGCACGTGCCCCGGGAGCCACTTGAAGGGGGGCGCCATTTTTTTAAATGAAAAAAAAAATTAAATGGCTACTGAAAACAAAATGGCCACCACGTATGCTCAAATGGCCTCTGTGAGGCCCTTGGCCATTTGAGCATGCACGGTGGCCATTTTGTCTTCGACAGCCATTTTTAAAAAAATATTTTAAAAAATGGCCACCGCACATGCTCAAATGGTCCCTGCGAGGCCCTAGAGCTTGCCAGGCCCTGCAGAGGCCATTTGAGCATGCACTGTGGCCTCCAAAATGGCCATCATGCCGATCTTTGCAGGCCCAAACAGGCCCGTAAATCAGCTTGGGGCAGGCTGTGGCGGTGAATTAAGAGGCCGGCAGGGGGAGGAAAAACCTTTTCAGACCCCCCCCCCCACAGCCTTTGGAAAGCCCCCCAAAGGGGCTACAGGTAAAAAAACTGTACACATATTCAGTTTGGCATATTCTGTACACATATTATGTGTACACATAAACTGTACACATATTCAGTTTGGCACTATGTACAGAGAATCAGGGCTTGTGAATACTGACCTGAAGCTTATGAGCTAGGATTGTATTCATTTGCTCTTATTTTGCTTCTTGTGATAAGTGAGTTAAATGTGATGTCTTAATAATATGGCTATTAATGGTGAGTTTATCTTTGAATCATGTGAAGTCCTTAGTATTAAGTCCCACTGGGAGTTTCTTGCTCTTTCTCTCATTTTAACTGTCTTTCTGAAGTACTAGAACATATTCCAAGCAGTGAAACAGTTTACTCTGCATATCCTTTAATGATTTTCAGAGTATCTGGGAAAAGTCAAATTCTCCATTTATTTTTAAAACTTATGTGATAGTGATGCTACAATGCATAGCAGAGAATTAGACAGGCACTTCTGTTTAGTTTTCCAAGTACACCTCCACATAGTATTTGGGTATTTCATGAGCCCCAGCATACTGAAATGTGTAGTTTTCCAGCATTTTTTGGTCTGGCTACATCCATTGCTAAATAGTTTTTGAAATAGTAAAAGATTAACGAGCTTGACTTGTATTTTTCAGCTGATATTATGGTAAAGTTATCTGAAAGATGGGTGTCAGATGTTTGGAAAGGGGGCGCAATTTCAGTGCTTGCCCTAGGCACTATTTTTCCTAGATACACCTCTATTATTTATTTAGATTTATATGTCGCCCTACTCCTGTAGGACTCGGGGCAGCTTATAAGCAATAACATACACAGCAACACAATTTCATAAAAATATATCTTACATAGCCTCATAACCCACAACCCCATACAATACTCATTCCACATGACATCATAACCATGGATTACAAGATCACTCTATGACCAGCTATCTCAGCGACCAAACACCCGGAGGAATATTTCAGTCTTACATGCCTTATGAAAGGCCAAATTTGCAGATAATACCAAACTATTTAGGGCAGTGAAATCAAAAACGGATTGTGAGGAGCTCCAAAAGGATCTCTCCAAACTGGGTGAGTAGGCGACAAAATGCCAAATGCGGTTCAGTATTGGCAAGTGGAGAGGAGAGCTGGTTAGGAGAGGAAAGCTGGTCTTGTGGTAGCAAGCATGACGTCCCCTTAGCTAAGCAGGGTCCACCCTGGTTGCATATGAATGGGAGACTTGATGTGTGAGCACTGCAAGATATTCCCCTCAGGGGATGAAGCCGCTCTGGGAAGAGCAGAAGGTTTCAAGTTCCCTCCCTGGCTTCTCCAAGATAGGGCTAAGAGAGATTTCTGCCTGCAACCTTGGAGAAGCTGCTGCCAGTCTGTGAAGACAATACTGAACTAGATAGACCAATGGTCTGACTCAGTATATGGCATTCCTATGTTCCTATGTTCCTAAGTGTAAAGTTATGCACATTGGGATGAAAAACCCCAACTTCAAGTATATGCTGATGGGATCTGAGCTGTCAGTGACTGGCCAGAAGAGGGATCTTGGGGTCGTGGTAGACAGCTTGTTGAAAGTGTCAACTCAATGTGCGGCAGCTGTGAAAAAGGCCAATTCCATGGTAGGGATCATTAGGAAGGGGACTGAAAATAAAACTGCTAATATGATAATGCCCTTCTACAAAACTATGGTGCAGCCACACCTGGAGTACTGCGCACAATTCTGGTCACCACATCTAAAAAAGGACGTTGTAGAACTGGAAAAGGTGCAGAAGAGGGCAACCAAGATGATCAGGGCCTAGAGCACCTTTCTTAGGAGGCAAGGCTACAACACCTGGGGCTATTTTAGTTTAGAAAAAAGACGACTGCAGGGATACATAATAGAGGTCTATAAAATCATGCATAGTTCAGAGGAGGTGGATAGAGAGAAATTTATTTCTCACACACATAACACTAGAACCAGGGCTCATCCCATGAAACTGATTGACAAAAAATTTAGGTCCAACAAACAGGAGTATTATCTGTCACAAGGTGTGGTGTTGGCTTCTAGTTTGGATGGCTTTTAGAGGGGTTTGGATAACTTCATGGTCTATCAATGGCTACTAATCTGAGGGCTGCAGGCCACCTCCAGTCTCAGTGGCAAGATGCCTCTGAATACCAGTTGCAGTGGAGTAATAGCAGGAGAGAGGGCATGTCCTCAGTTCCTGTCTGTAGGCTTCCAGCAACATCTGGTGGGCCACTGTGTGAAACAGGATGCTGGACTCGATGGGCCTTGGGCCTGATCCAGCAGGGCTGTTCTTATGTTCTCATGATTATTTCCATTTGTGACTAAAAAAATTTTTGACCATTATGCGGAGAGAAGCCATAATTCATAGCCATTTGCTGTCTATTAATCATATTTATTAGTGGTTAAATACTGATCTGGTAGCAAAGTATAAAGTATCCATATGCCCTTAGGGATATGAAATTTGGATCACACTCTGCATGCAACACACACTTCCAGGATAATTTTCCTTTGCAAAAGAAAACAACAGGGATAGATCGACATACACAAGACTGCTTTGGTAGAGCTCACAAATGAGATTAGAACAACCCGATTTCACTCGGGAGCCAAACAGGGAACCTGCCACTATACTGTTTTGTTTTCCCCCCAACTTCCCTCAGTTCTGCATTATTTGAAAAATAACATATTTCAGGCAACTAAAAGGCTGTGTGGTTTGGCAAGTGCTTTTGAACTACACACACATTGCCATTTGTAAAGAAAAATAAAATCTAGATGCAAAACCAGTCAAATTCAGTCATGTCAAAGGAAACCGAACATAGCATTCTAAGTTGTCGTTACCAGGAACTGCCTGTACGTAAGACTAGGAATCCAATACTGCAGCTGCTATGGTATGTAACTGAACTGAACAGCCTTAGCAGGCATGGGGTTTCCAGGCCTTTGGCTGATGCTGCTCAGCCAGGCTGTGCCTTGACTCCTTGCAGGACAGGAAGGCTACAAAGCAGGAGTTCTCGAACTTGGGTTCCTAGACATTGTTGCACTACAACTCCCAGCATCCCCTGCCACAATGGTGAATGCCATTGTAAGGGCAGGACCAGCCATGAGGATGACTGAGGTGGTGGCCTGAGGGGGCAATGGCAAGGGGCGCCCTGTGCCTGCTCTCGACAACGAATCAAATGGAATCTGGTGTGAGTGTGTGGTTTCCATGGTTCCATGTTGCACAGAGGTGCCTGTTGTCTTAGAACTTGTCAGCCTTTTCAACCCCAAGCCCTGCTTGGGGCAAAATTTGGCTATACAGAGTAAATTTATTTGCTTCTATTCAGCATAGAAGTGCTTTCCCAGCTGTGGCTTCTGCAATGACTGTGCTTGTGAAAATGTTCTTGCAACTTACGATCAAAGCAAATTGGCTTATAGTGCAATTTCCTTCTTTTACTGGCCAAAAGCTTCTTGCAAGCTCTCATATGCTAACTTAGTCAGTTGCTGCCCTTTTGACTAAATTACTTTTAACTGAAAAGCCACATAACAAGCAAGCCACTTATCTGTTCAGCAATAACCTTTCAATCCCTCTGCACTTTTAATTAGCAAGGCCTTTAATCGGCAGGTAACCTGCATGTTGTCAGTAAATATTGTTTCTGTTGTCTGAAAATACATCTGAAGGGCCTTTATTTGCAGCTGGCATTACATTGTATTATGTAAACGCTGAATCAATAAATCCATGGACTCTTAGGAGGTGACCTTCATCTTGCAAAAAGCAATCTCCTGAACGAATGCCACAGATCTAACATAAAAAAGAAACCAGCAAGATATTAAATATGTACAACCCCGCCCCGCCCATTAGACAGAGAGCAAGAAAGAACCAAGTCAACCGACCACATAGGGAGCACTCCTGTAGTCTCTTTCTAAAACAGCCCACATTGGCCACTGTGAATGTTTCAGTACACTGGATGCTGTGGCACTGATGAAGCGAAGCAGAGGTAGACACACAGTCTGTCCTATGGATGGAAAGCCACTAGAAGCCACCTGTAAAAGCAGGATATAACAATACATATTTGTTGTTTTTAAAAACTCACTCCTCCTTTATCAGGTTGCCAACTCCTTTCCCAACAGACACACCTGTGCCTTTGACAGCTGCATGAGGTTTCAAAATTCAACAGGTGCAGCACTGCTCATCACAGTGCTGAAAGATGGGGAAAGCAACTCCTGCGGAATTCTTCAGCATCATGAAGTTTTTTATTTCCTAGACTACTGGATGCTGTTTTTAGATTAAATTAACAAGTAAGAATACTTATATATGAGACTTGGGGGTGATTAAATTAACAAGTAAGAATACTTATATATGAGACTTGGGGTGGGGGGGATGTTTTTATTTTATAATTTGTTTTTTATGTGTTTATAAATAAAATAACATCTTATTTGTTTGTTATTTCTCTGTGTAAACCACCCTGAGCCATTTTTTGAAAGGGTAGTATAGAAATCGAATTATTATTATTATTATTATTATTATTATTATTATTATTATTATTATTATTATATTTATTAATAATATTTCAATTAAGATTTAGTGTGACATGTAACTACTACTACATATATTTATAAAGTGTACTACTTTTGTTAGTAGAATATTTGCAATAGAGTTTACTAGCTGACCCTGCACAGAACATCTGTGTGGTATTTGGGGCCAGCATTTCCCACCTGGGCTGGTCCTCCCCCTCCCCCTCCCCGCCCGCGGTTTCTCGCTGGATTTAAAGTCAGGCTGTCCCCTCCTGGGCCATATCCTCTTCCTTGCTTTCCAGCCGCCTCCTCACCCCGCTGTCACCTCGCTACTGCCACCGGGTCTGAAACCGCCGCCACCACAGCTGGGCCTGCCGCCACCTTGCCACCGTGACCCACTGGCTGGCCACGACCCAGCCACTCCTGTTTCTTAGTGTGGCCCGGCCTCACCGCCGCCTCAGCCTATCATGCGCCTCCACTGCCCAGCCAATCAGCTGGGCGCCAGGACACACATTCTAAAGGCACACCCAGGAGGATTAAATATATAGATAACCTAATGGATATACTTATGTAATGCTTTCTTATGTTTTGTGTGTGCGCGTTAAGTTATAAAATGTGAAATTAAAAGGTTTAACGGGGAAGACAGTAAGAGATGTTAGAGAGTTCAACAGAGCTCAATCAGGCCCACACTATAGCCCTGTTTGAACATTATGTTGCACATGTGTTATCTGTACCATGTGCATGTTTTGATGTGAATGGCTGTGCATGAGTTCACTTTAATCGTGAAACTGGGTACAGGCCTCCTCAAATGCAGGGCACAGATAGGAAATGTAACTGCACTGAATGTAATGTGTGGATAACTATGTGTGTGCAGATCTGCATGTGTGTACACTGTACTCATATTGCATATGTGTCAAACATAATGTGTAAACAGAACTTGGGTTGTATGCAGATGCTCTGGCAATCTTCAGAGCTAAGAAGCCTGTGGCAGCAGAAATCATGGGGATGGGGCCAAAGCTCAGTGGTAGAGCACATGTTTTGCATACACAGTTTCAGGTCCATCCCATGGCATCTCCAGGCAGAGGTGGGAAAGATCCCGGACTGGGGCCCTAGAGACTTGCTGCCAGTGTGTATAGGCAATATTGAACTAGATGGACCAATGGGCTGACTTGATATAAGGCAGATCCGTGTGTGTGTGTGTGTGTGTGTATTCTACCCTGGAAGCTTCAGGATATGGTTACCACCAAAAACCCTACTCCTAATAAATCATTTATTAAATAAAACGGTGTGATTGCATGGATGACTTCTTACAAATTCTAATCAGGAGTTTTCCGTATGGTGGTGTTTAATGTTGACTGAATATAATTTTTAGAACCATTGAGTGCATTCGATGAGGCTTGCTAACCTTTTTATTGGCCCTGCTCCTATGCCCCCATCACCTAATCTCCACGCCAGTGGACGCTGTGCCTCCTATGTTGTGGCATGTCAGGCTACTGTTAAAGGCACAGGAACAGGCCCTATTTCTGACCTGCAGCATGTCCCTGTGTTTGAAATAAACACGTCTAAATAAACTCTATCCTTATGGGAATTGCTGGCATCAATGGGTTGTACATTTCCAACCCCACCCCACACTGAAGCAGGGTTCTCTTTTTCTCTCTAGTGCAAGTGAGAGTTAAAGCCAATAATAGACTAGGCTTCCAGGACAATCTACCACATTGTGATCAGTCCTTTCCATTCCCACTTCACCAACAGAAACAAAAACACAAAGGCAGATGCCTTGTGTAGGCCTGTGGAATGAGTCACAAATATAAGGCAAATTAAAACAGGTGTTTCTAGCTCCTGAGCCTATTCCTTTTCCCTTTAAAAATGCAATATTGATGCAGTCTCTAAAGGTAGATGTTGGCAACACTATGCAGTGAGTGTCGTGCTGCCTGTTACATGATCTTAGGAAGGTCACTGCCTGTCACACAGCTGCTACAAGTACAGGAGCCTTGCCATGAAAAAAGCATTGCCGCATGGGGTGGGGCTGCTTGCTTTTTTGGTGCCAAGATGCCTGCTCTTGTAGCAGCTGCAGGACAGGCAATGCCATACTTAACATCATCAGTAAGAACACCACGACATTTACAACAATAAAAGGACCAAACCAGATGTACTGAGAATCGGTATGGAGTCAGTACAAGAGTAGTACTACACTGCTGTAAACGGTGCAACCATTATGTAGCACTCATGTCAGTCCATCCCATGTCTTAATCAAATGCTATGATCTTCAGACCTGTAAAAGCTGCAATGATCGACTTTTGTTATTGGAACTATTTGTATATTTTGACTATGGACATGTTCATGTTTAAAATAATATTCACTGGGATGAAAATTAAGATAATGGAATTTGATTACTACACACAATGGAATGGCATTGTTAATTGTCTGTTGTTTTTTAAATTAGGAATGGCCAATCGGAGGCTCTCAAATAACAGCTGGAGAGACTCAAGTTGGCCATACTTGATTAATACTTTTGAATGTATAAGTATCGTCAAGTCGATGTTGACTCTTAGCGACCACATAGGTAGATTCTCTCCAGGATGATCTGTCTTCAACTTGGCCTTTACGGTCTCTCGGTCCATCCATCTTGCTGCTGGTCATCCTCTTCTTCTCTTACCTCGACCTTTGCCAGCATTAGGGACTTCTCCAGGGAGCTGGGTCTTTGTATAATGTGTCTGAAGTATGATAATTTGAGCCTGGTCATTTGTACTTCAAGTGAAAATTCTGGATTGATTGGTTCTATGATCCATTTGTTTGTTTTCCTGGCTCTCCATGGTATCCGCAAAAGTATTCTCCAGCACCAAAGTTCAAAAGTGTCAAAACCTGTTCTGTCTTGCTTCTTCAAAGTCCAGCTTCTGCATCCATAGAATGTCATGGGAAAAATCATTGTCTGAATTATCCTAATCTTTGTAGGTATAGACACATCATGGCATTTAAATATCCTTTCCAAGGCCTTCATTGCAACTCTACCAAGTGCTTGTCTATGGTGTACTTCTTAACTGCTGGATCTTTTATTGTTGATGGTCGCTCCTAAAAGGCAGAAGCTATCCACCACTTCAATGTCTTCATTGTCAATTCTGAGGCTGGTTGCTGTACCGTTGTCATTAGTTTAGTCTTCTTTACATTTAGTCATAGTCCCATTTTTTCACTGAGCTCCTTGACTTTCATTACTAGAGCTTGCAGATTATCCACATTCTCAGCTATCAAAGTGGTGTCATCAGCGTAGCGCATGTTATTGATATTTCTTCCTCCAACTTTAAAACCACGCTCATCTTCTTCCAATCCAGCTTCTCTCAGTATATGTTCAGCATATAAACTGAATAAATAAAGAGAAAGTATACAGCCTTGTCTTACTCCTTTGTCAATCTGGAACCAGTCTGTTTCACCATGTTCCATCGGGACTGCGGCTTCCTGTCCTGTATAGGTTTCTCATGAGAACAATGGCATGTTCTGGGATGCCTTCTCAAAATGGTTTACATAGAAAAATAATTACACACACACACACACACACACACACACACACACACACACACACACAGTAGGAACCCAATTATAATGTTATTGTGTTCCACTATTTACGTTGAACCCACTATTTGGACATCATTGTTAGAGTGCTATAAATACACAAGGAATGATATTCAGAATTATGATAAAGGCCATGAACATGTAAATCATTATGTACAATATATGAATGGATAGAATATATCTTCTCTTCTGTGAGATGTTAGGGGCTCTCAGTCCAGCAACAACGTAATAGGGCCATATAGCTTTTTTCAGGATTATATTATTTTAAAAAAAAACTTCTCAGAACAAAACAGACTTTGTTCTTATTTATACACCATAGTTAAACTTTCAGATCTGGAGAAGAAACCTTGTGCTAAGAAGGAATCTGTTTCCCAGAGGCGTAACTAGGGAAAACGGCGCCCAGGGCAAGCACTGAAATGGCGTCCCCCCCACCGTGCCCCCCACCGCCCCCCCAACATACTACATTATACTTAGGTTTTTCCTCACAAGCGTCCGCCGCCGCCGCCAAGCCAGGCCACTGACTGGCCACCAGGCGCCAGCAAAGCAATGGGAGGGCCGCAGGCGGCGCTGAAGGGACCGCTCGTGGGGAAGGGGGCACCAACGCGCTCCCTTGACTGCTGCAGCACTGCTGCACTGAGCAGGAAACATTGTATTAACAAAAAATTAAAAAAAATTTAAAAAAAATTTGGTCATGGTGGCGCCCCCCACGTGACCAGAAAAGATGGCGCCCGGGGCATGTGCTCCCCCGTCCCCCTATAGTTACGCCTCTGCTGTTTCCTTTATTAATGAGCTTTGAGACTATTAACAACTACTGATGAAGTTATATAGGGTTTTTTTAACCTGAATATGAAATAATCACATTTCTAGTGTGAATATGCAGGACAGAGTCAAGATGGCATGGGTTCAGTGGTGTAGTAGGGAGCTTGGCAAAAGTCCGACCAGCAGCTCCCCCATCCCCTGAGTGTTCCTTTGTGCACGCAAAGCACTTGTGTGTCCCAAGCCACGCCCCATGCACCTGATATCAGACGCAAGACAGGTGGGACCAGTGCCAAGAATGGGGCTGTGACAGCCCTGGCAGAATTTATTACAACTATGCCGGGGCTGTCACAGCCCCATTCTCGGCACTGGCCCACCCCATTGCATCTGACGTCAGATGCAGTGGAGGGGGCCAATGCCCAGGTGGGTGAAAAGTCCTTTAGCAGCTCCCTTTCAGCTATTCTTCTGCTAACTGAGCAAAGAGGCATCTTTTTAAAGTGGTGATTCTCTTTATTTAGCAGGGGGAGAGCAACTGGCCCTATCCAACCCCAGCACAGCATCCCTCCAGTGGCTGATGCTGGGATCAACCTTATGTTTCATTTTAGATTGTGAGCCCTTTGGGGACAGGGGACCATCTTATTTTTGTATTATTTATTTTTCTATGTAAACCACTTTGAAAACTTTGAACGACGGTATATAAATATTTATAGTAGTAGTAGTAGTAGTAGAAGAAGAAGTAGTAGTATTCCACCAACCGCTCACAGGGAAACTCTACCAGGGCTGTCACAGCTCCATTCTCAGCACTGGCCCTGCCCCCTTGCTTCTGACATCAGAAGCAGTGGAGGGGCCAATGCTCAGGGGGAGGAGTCCATCTCTGCTCAGCCAGCGTGAAATGCTGGCTGGAGAGGAGAAGAGCATGCCTTGTGCTCCCAGCCAGTGAGAGCTTTGCTCATTGGCTGGGTGTGGGAGGGGCCAAGGGGGCGTCCTGGTCAAGGGGGAGTCTTGGGGCACCCCAGACCCTTGGGGCCTGGGGACAATTGTCCCCTCTTGCTCAACGGTCACTACATTCCTGCATGGGGTACAGTGCTGATACAACATACTCCGTTTCTTCCCCCTTATATGTGACTTCCTCCTGCATTCCATGCTTTGCTTAAACCATAGTTTAACATTGTGCCCAGGAGTGTAGCTACAATTAAACAAGGTGGTTGTGGGGAGACAAATGTCCCCAGGCCCCTGAGGGAAAGGGAACTAATGTCTGGGTGACAGCTTGCTCTTTGCACTCCCCCTCACTCCTCTCTGAAGAAGGTGGGGGCAGAGGCCCATCTTCACTTTTTGGCTCTCCAGCCTGGCTGCACTCCTGATGGTTTCTGCATCAGGACTTGCTAAGGAGAAGACTAACCAGTTTTGTCTCAAAACTATAATTTGAAACTATGGTTTGAATCTAGTTTGCAAACCAGGTTTAATGCAATCCTGGTTCGGTCAATGGTGTTTAGGAACATATTGAGGTCGTTCACAAGATACGGAGCAGAGGGGGGAAGGATGGTTATGCTTACCTCCCCCCCACAGATGAGCAATGGCTTGTTTCTGGGAGTGCGGACTGCACTCTCAGACAAACAGTACTGCGTGCCTATAGCACACAACTCTGGAGGATGGAATGATGCAACCTGGCCTCCAGGGATCCCACAATGCACTGTGCAACATGTACAATGCTTTGGAGGATTCCCCTAGGAGATGGGCACTCTAGGTGCCCGTCTCTGTGTCCGCTGGAGCTAAACAAAGGCCAAGCAAACACATGATCCTAGAGCCTGGGTTAAGGGCTTACTCGAGCCCTTAACCCTGGCTAAGAACTGGGTTTAAAAATGGGGCTAGGCGGTGCTGCCCAGCCAGGATCGGACCCGATCCCAGTAGTTCTCACGTGCAGCCTAACCCAGGTTGGGCTTCCCTAGCCTAGGTTGGATTGTGCGTGAAAAAAACCTATTTCTATCAGACCTCTGTGGAAAGAGGCACAAGCACCCATCATTGGATAAACCTTGTAGGAATTTTATGAACTACAACTTATTTGTGTCTTCTTTGACTCTGGCATTCTCTGGGCACCTCTCAGAGTGTGTTTGCCTCTCTGCCCCACTCCTTGTGGTACAGTAGTATCACTTATTTTGATTGCAGCAAAATAAGAATGTGCAGCTCTAAAGCCCAAATCCTGCTGTATTAAATGTATGATAGTATCTTGGTAACTAGTCTGCATGAAATTTATCCCAACCTGTGGTCTGAGGGGACATTATATACCTCCCTTATTGTGGCAAATCAGGTCTAGGTCTGGTTAGCACCTGGATGGGAGACCACCTAATTTCATTATGCTGTCTTGAGTTCCAGTGTAGAAGAAAAGTGTAATATAAATACATGTTTTTAACATTTTAAAGCTCCATTTATAAGTTAATTGCTTTAAGTGCTTTTTAAAAAACCCTCTGTATACCATCCTGTTACTAAACAAGAATATTTCTTCGGTTTCAGGCTATAATCCAGATCTCTTTTATACATTACATCCTACATAATTGCTGCAGGTGTTCAGGGAATGGAAGTGTTGAAATTATGACTCAAGAGAACAGGAGCCATTTTCTGATGGTCAATCTGCAACCCTAATTCCCAACAGAGGCCTCAATTATTAAAGAAGATAGGGCAGAAGGATGCAGAAGCCAAAAATGACCCACTTCCATTTTAAAATTCTGTCTGTGTGTAATACTCTCAGCTCAACAACTGGCTAGGCAGGTTTTGAAGTTGCTTTCTTAGTTTCTTCGAAATAGGATCCTGTCTGATAATGTCTAGGATAATAAAATTAGCGCCGAGATGTTGGGGAAAGGTGGCCACAGGACAGATAGGCTTAAAAACATGATATCCAACATTTTCTTTGCCGCACTCCTGTGTCTCTAATAGCTCATGACACAAATACATTCAATAGGTGAATATCATCATTGCATCTTGCTGAGAAAAATGGCAGTGACTGAATCCCTGCCTGTCATGTAGGAGCTCCTCTGGAGGGACAGTTGGCAACTATACTTGAAAATTAAAAACTTAAAAAACTGACTTTAATTTCTGAGACTCCTTTTCAAAAGTATGCTGTAAGTAAGTTCTGTTATCCTTACGTAACTGACAGAAGAGCTAAGCGACGGTCATAGGAAGGAAACTATGGCAGAGAAATAAGCTGTGCTCCTTTTCTTCCCAATTGCAGTCTAGTTCCATAAACATTTCCATTCCCACCAGATTGGCAAAACTCCATTTGCTCAAGGCCAATCCATTGTTTAACTGCTTTCAGTGCAATGTGTCAAAGAGACTTTCTGAATGTATTTGCCTTCAGTGGAAACTTTTTGGAGAAGTTCCATAATCATTACATCATCAGTAACTGGTTTCAAAATTACAGCCTTGGTTTCTGTGATGGAACTTACCCATGTGTATTCCCATGCATTCCCAAGAACACAAGATGAGCTCTGCAGATTGGACCAAGCTCAGCATTCAGTTTCCAACAGTGGCAATCTCTGAAAGTTCACAAGCATGGCACAAAGGTGTATATGTATCTATGTGCTGTATACAAAAAGGGTTTCAAGGAAGTGTATACACTTTGTCATGCTCCTGCATGCATCTGTGAACTCTGAATATATTTATTCCAGAAACTCTGTTACTGCAGATGTATTAGCTGTAACTAGCATTTGGTCTTACATTTTTGACCTATGAGATTTCTACAGACATTGAGAGCATTTAGTAATTAATCCTGTCTCCTACCCTTGTGTATAGAGCTATTCCTCACCCCACTTTCCTTTCATCTGCCGGCTTGTTCTCCACAAATCCAGCTCCAGCAGGATCTGCTTGCAGATTTTGGGGGAGAGAGGGCAGCTTACCTATCCCAGCACCTCAAAACAAGATCAATAAAAGCTGGAGCCATCACCAGCCCTTGCTCCAAACAACACAAACTGAAAAAGTTCTGGACAGTTTCCAAAGAGCAGATTTCATGGGCACTCCCACCACAATTCTCCCCCATGCCTCTATTCATACCATCCAGTATCTGATACACATGAGTTGCTCTTGTTCAGTTTGCGATCTGGCCAATTGCCGTGAGTGCGTTTATCTCTTGACGGGGTGGCACTTCCCTTGAGACAGACGGTTCATGATCTGGGGGTCCTTCTGGACTCGCGGCTCCTGCTTGAACAGCAGGTGGAGGCCATGGCCTTTGCCCAGCTTCGGCTGGTTCACCAGTTACAGCTTTTTCTCGACTGGCAGGCCCTGGCAACAGTAACTCATGCCTTTGTTACCTCTCATTTGGATTACTGTAATATGCTCTACCTAGGGTTGCCTTTCAAAATGATCTGGAAGCTTCAACTAGTCCAGATTGCAGCAGCCCACCTCCTTATGGGTGGCCGTAGATCAGGGCTGCTCAACTTTGGCCCTCCTGCAGATGTTGGCCTACAACTCCCATAATCCTTGGCTATTGGCCACTGTCGCTGGGAATTATGGAAGTTGTAGTCCAAAAACAGCTGCGGGGCCAAAGTTGAGCAGGCCAGCTGTAGATTTTGATAGGCTCACACCTCTTTTATGGTCACTGCACTGGTTGCCTGTTAGCAACTGGGTCCTATTCAAAGTGCTGGTTCTCGCCTTCAAAACCCTTATAGCAATAGCACTTACATTTATATACCGCTCTATAGCCGGAGCTCTCTAAGCGGTTTACAATGATTTTTAGCATATTGCCCCCAACATTCTGGGTACTCATTTTACCGACCTCGGAAGGATGGAAGGCTGAGTCAACCTTGAGCCCCTGGTCAGGATCGAACTTGTAACCTTCTGGTTACAGGGCAGCAGTTTTACCACTGCGCCACCAGGGGCTCTTTATGGGCTTAGCACCTGTATATCTCCAGGATCGCCTCTCTTGGCCAGTTGTATCCCGGCCTGTGAGGTCTTCTCAACTGGCCTGCCTTAGTGTCCTGGCTGCTGGTGTAGTGCGTGGTGCCTGGGCCAATAGGAGGGCCTTTTCTGTGGCCGCCCCTCTTCTTTGGAACACTCTTCTCCCCCACCATTTGTTCAGCCTTCTCCATGGCTGCTTTTAAAGCCCTTCTTAACACCCACCTGTTTTGCCAGGCATTTGCCTAATAATAATAATAATTATTATTATTATTATTATTATTATTAATTTATTAATTAAAGCAAAAAATAACTGAGAACATGAACCAAACAACCACCAGGGTTCGACTTCCAGCTCTAAAAACAGTTGCCAAAAAACAACTTGCTCAGGCATTAAAAGATGTCAATGCTGCACTTGCAGAAATAACAACCAAGAATTTGCAAGAAACAAACCAACTAATGTACAGTGCAGCAACAATAACAACACAAGAGCTCGGATATAAGATCAGTGGACCTGTCAAAAAAGAAAGCAGTACATCACCTAAATGGAAGATTAGATTAGAAAATAAAATTTCCAGGCTTAGATCAGATGCTAGTAAATTGAAAGATATGAAAGACAAGAAGCTGAAGAATGAAAACACCAAACAGTATCTGATCCAAAAATACCACCTAGATTCAAGGAAAATTAGAGAAGTCCTGGAAATAATAAAGCAGCAAATAACAGCAGTGTCAAAGAAGATTAGCAGATATGAAGCCAGAATTACACAACACAGGCAGAATCTCCAATTCCAGTTGAATCAGAGACGTTTCTACCAAAGCATAGAAGGAGAAACTGCAAGAAACCTAGAAACACCAAATAAAGAAGAAACAGTGCAATTCTGGCGGGAATTATGGGACAATCCAATAGATTATAATAAAAAAGCAGGCTGGATGAAAAAAATGTAACCAACAAATGCAAGATCTAATAATAACACCAGAATTAATAAGTGAAAGAGCAAAGAAAATTAAAAATTGGACTGCACCGGGCGACGATGAACTGCATGGCTTTTGGCTTAAACACCTAACAAGCCTTCATAAACAACTATCAAAACAGTTCAATCACATTATGAAAGGTGGTGATATTGAACAATGGCTAACAACTGGGAAAACTCATCTCATCATGAAAGACCCAGCAAAAGGTGCAGTTCCAAGTAATTATAGACCGATCACCTGCCTGCCAACCATGTTCAAATTATTAACTGGAATACTAGCAGATGAAGTGATGCAACACTTATTAACTAACAAACAGCTTCCAGTTGAACAGAAAGGAAATTGCCCGAACACCAGAGGCACAAAAGACCAGCTGCTGATTGACAAAATGATTTTAGAAAACTGCAAGAGAAGAAAAACCAATCTAAGTGTTGCATGGATTGATACAAGAAAGCCTTCGATTCATTGCCTCACACATGGATACTAAAATGTTTAGAAACAACTGGTGCAAGCAAAAACATTCAGATATTTATTTTAAAAAAGCAATGAGCATGTGGAGTACACAGTTAACAATCAATGGCGAGGCACTTGGACAGGTTAGCATTAGAAGAGGCATTTTCCAAGGGGACTCACTATCCCCTCTGTTGTTTGTAATTGCCATGACCCCACTTTCACAAATACTAAACAAAACAGGCCTCAGATACCAAACATCTAAAACATCCAGTAAAATCAACCATCTGCTGTACATGGACGATCTGAAGTTGTATGGAAAGTCCCAGTCAGAAATCGAATCACTGCTAAACACTGTCCGTATATTCAGTAGCGATATAGCAATGGAGTTTGGACTAGACAAGTGTGCTGCATTAATAATGAAAAGAGGAAAAATAAGAAAAACAGAAGGAATAGAACTGCCCAATGGAAGCAAGATCAAGAACCTGGAAGAGAAAGAACCTTACAAATACTTGGGCATTCTCCAGGCTGATAAAGCCGCACACACTGAAGTTAAAAGAAAAATTGGAAGTGAATACATCAGGAGAGTTCGAAAAATCCTCAAGTCCAAACTCAATGGCGGGAACACCATACAAGCCATAAACACCTGGGCTATACCTGTTATCAGATACACTGCAGGAATAATAGACTGGACCCAGGCAGAGCAAGAGACGCTAGATCATAAGACCAGGAAAATCATGACCATCAATCATGCTCTGCACCCCCGCAGTGATGTAGATAGGCTCTACCTCCCTCGCAGCTCCGGTGGAAGAGGAATGCTGCAAGTCCATCAAATAGTAGAGGAGGAGAAAAGAGGCCTTGAAGAATATATCAAGGACAGTGAAGAAGATGCACTTAAAATGGTCAAGAACGAGAAACTATTCAACACCAATGAAAGAAAGCAGGCCTACAAGAATGAACAAGTCAAGAACCAAGCAGAAAAATGGAGAAATAAGCCCCTGCATGGTCAATATTTGCACAATATAAGTGGAAAATTAGACATCACCAAGACCTGGCAATGGCTTAAGAATGGCAACTTGAAGAAAGAAACAGAGGGTTTAATACTGGCTGCACAAGAACAGGCACTAAGAACAAATGCAATAAGAGCAAAAGTCAAAAAATCCACCACAAACAGCAAGTGCCGCCTTTGTAAAGAAGCAGATGAAACCGTGGACCACCTAATCAGCTGTTGTAAAAAGATCGCACAGACTGACTACAAACAAAGGCATGACAAAGTAGCAGGGATGATACACTGGAACATCTGCAAAAAATACAAGCTACCTGTAGCCAAACATTGGTGGGACCATAAAATTGAAAAAGTTGTAGAAAATGAAGATGTAAAAATATTATGGGACTTCCGACTACAAACAGACAAACATCTGCCACACAATACACCAGATATAACTGTAGTAGAGAAGAAAGAAAAACAAGTCAAAATAATCGACATAGTAATACCAGGAGATAGCAGAACAGAAGAAAAAGAAATAGAAAAAATCACCAAATACAAAGATCTACAAATTGAAATTGAAAGGCTGTGGCAGAAAAAGACCCAAATAATCCCAGTGGTAATTGGCGCCCTGGGTGCAGTTCCAAAAGACCTTGAAGAGCACCTCAACACCATAGGGGCCACAGAAATCACCATCAGCCAATTACAAAAAGCAGCTTTACTGGGAACAGCCTATATTCTGCGACGATATCTATAACTGACAATAAAATTCAGCCATCCCAGGTCCTTGGGAAGGACTCGATGTCTGAATAAAACAAACCAGTCAATAACACCTGTCTGATTGTGTAAACAAGCAATAATAATAATAATAATAATAATAATAATAATAATAATAATAATAATAATTATTATTTTATTTAAACTAATTGTTATTGGCATTGTTGTTGTTCACCAGCTAGAGTCTTTGGAGGAGGCAGTATATAAGAAAATCTTAATAAATTAACAAATAAATAAAAGCAAAAACATCAGTTTTCTCTGTTTCTCAGGATTCTTGGTTAAATTAGTAAACTGCCTAACTTGTCCTTTTAATTTCAATGGGACTACTTTGAGTAACTTCCTTCATCCTTCTGGCCAGTATTGTGAAACAAAACCATGTGAACTTTATCCAAATGGCTTGCCTCATAGAACGTCCATCTTTACTTGCTCCCTTGGTTCCTCTGTCATACAGCACAATTTTGCCACTGTTTGTGCCCCTGTTGCTCCTGCCGGTCGGGGCAGGCTTTCTTGATTTGCCTTCTTGGTTTTCTCCCTGTTAGCAGGCCACATCTGGATAAAACAAACTTTTCCTTCTTCTCCCATTTAAACTTGTTTTAATCCATAGCAATTTGCATCTGAAACCTGAATATATGTGAGGATAATTCTGGCCACAACTGGATACTAATGGGTAAGGCACATGCCTCAAGCAGAGATGTTCACAGATGGGAGTTCTTAACTGTTTGCACCTCCAACACACACACATGTCTGCCCCATCCTTAAATATTATCCGTGTACCCTCATCCCTTTTATATATTTCATTAGGCTCCAGTAAAATTAGAGAGGAAAATAGGTACTCAGGATGATTATTTTTAAGAATCTTATTCTGCCTGACTAGGAAGCAAATAAAAATTCAGTGCAAATATTGGCTACAATGCAACAGTGCAAATGGATCTAGCCCATGGACCATGGGTTAAGAACCCCTGTTCTAAGATACTTTCCAGGTTTCCAAGAGATTTTCCAAGGCTTAGTGCCTGAGGCAGAAGATCCAAAGGGTGTTTCCCTCACCCTTGTATCACACTACAGTGATACAAATATAATTAAAATGGCAATTGCAGCCCTTTATTGCTATCTCAAAATTTGCCATCCAAGGGGCCATCTCATATTACCTAATAGTTAGACCAGAATTGATTACAGTTATTTGAAGGCTGGCAGCCGCTTCACCCTTGATCATTTCCCCAGTTTGTGGGAGTGGGGACAGGAGAGGCAGCATGTCTTGTCATTGCTAAGCAACCATAGAATGCCATGACTTGAAGTTCCTAAGCAACCACAGGCCAGTGGCATCATCCTTTTTTTTACCCACACTGACCCACAACCATGTTGCAGTGTTGGGAATATAGCCAGGGCACGGAAGCAGCTGGGTGGTGGAAGTCTAGCCAGGAGCTGCTTGTAAAAAAATAGGAAACACTGCTTTTTAAAAAAATTAATTACAATAAATGGCAACAAATAAGGGTTCCAAAAATGGGTTCTGTCATCTCTTGCCACTTCTTCTGTGGCACATGTGTTTTGGAATGAATGGAAATTCATAGCAATTTCCAGCCAGTCTGAAAATAAATGTACAAGCCTGCTTTGTGTGAAAGTCAACACAACTGCTCACTAATGCAAATGTGGTGTACAAACCTTTACAGCCCAATCCGAGGCAAGTTTTACTCATGAGTAAGCCCCACTGAGTTCAGTGGGACTGAATCAGCATGTATAGGACTGCAGCCTTATTGTGACATGTGCAAGAGAATGTTGGGATGGCCTGTTTGTGTGACATAGTCATAGAAACTAGGAAGTCAGTCTCAATGTGCCAGCTATTCTAAAAGTACAATGATGAAACCTTATTATTTCAGGGACGAAGTACAATTACCCTTTCCCAAAGCCCCTTTCCCAAATGCTGCATGTTCCAATAACAGACGATTGGAAGTGAGCATTACACAACAGGAGTACAGGTAACTGGTAATTTTTTTTACAACTGCTGGTATTGATTCACTACTGACAGAAGCTGGTCCTTATTTTCTCTGGTTGACATTCACAGGCCAGAATACACACCATGAAGCTGTCAGATGAGCTACTAGCAAATTCTACCCAATATCCCTATACAGCTTGGTAGCCGGGAATCTAAAGGATTGCTTTTTCTGACACGAATCTGCCCGTCAGGTAAGGTCATCATTGGGAGCCCTTCTCCAGATGGTTTGGCTGTCAGCGGTCAGGTGACTTTTATTAGAGAATGTTTAGCATATGATTTACCAAAGCAATACAGTGGTGAATAGAATTTCCCCATAAAACATGTCCATGTACAAAAGAATGTGTGGTTGCAACAGCAGAGAGAATATAGCACTGTACGCAGGTTCCTACGGGTTTGGGTAGAGTCCTGTTAAAAGAGCTAAGTGAGAGGAATGTCCAAAAGGTCCAAGGGTGGGTCAGATACCTTGCTTGTGGCCTGCAGGGCCATGCCAGTCATCTTCTGCTAATTGCAGCCTCTGGGCGTGGGTCCTTTACGGTGGAGGGTCTTCTCCAGGTCCGAGAGGTCCTCCAGGGGAGCTGATAGCAGGAGTTTCTAGTGTGGTCAGCCGCTGTGCTGGCATGGTTCATTTAGCATGCAAATACTCTACAGACCACATTCCCAAAGCTGGAGGTTACATACATACATGCAGGTCAATGCAGCCATAAGAAAACAAGTGTCCATCTGAATTCGTTGCAAGCTGCCAGGCATCGCCAATGTATGCAAGTCCTCCTTTGGTTCCATGTGTATGTGAATCTGGACAGAGTCCAGGGACCAGTCCAGATGACTTTAGTAGAGAATGCTTTCTTAGCCAAAAGGCCGAGAAAGAAAGGACTGAAGTAAAGAGATTGGTTGATTGAGGTCAGGTGAGCAGCGACTGGGCAAAGCTGGCCCTTTTTCTGTGGTGGCGCACCAATTTTGGAATGTCCTCCTTGGCACCTAGTTTTAGGCAACAGAGAAAAACGTGTATTTGTCCAGACTTGTAATGGTTGGTCATTTCACAATGACTGGTTGCACTGCTGGTTATTAGTTCTCTTTTTAAACTGCTGCTTATTGGCTGTTGCATGGTTTTTACTTTGGTAGATTAATTTTTAACTGCTGCTATTTCTATGATTTTGTGAGCTGCTTTGAAAATGTTCGTGATAGTCTGTGAATATAAACATTTTAAAATAAATGCAAACAAAATACCAAGTTGAAGAAACCAGGGCACTATGTTGGCCTTCAAATTCTTGAATTTACATACATACATACATACATACATACATACATTCCCCCCCCACCCCACTCTCATTATATGTAAAATTGTGTTGGTTATCATCAATACATTTATACAATTTCTTTTGATGAACAGCATCCTTCTGGGACCTAGACCAGGCTTCCCCAAACTGCGGCCCTCCAGATGTTGCTGAACTACAACTCCCAGCATCCCTAGCCACAATTTATTGTGGCTGGGTATCCTGGGAGTTGTAGTTCAGCAACATCTGGAGGGCCGCAGTTTGGGGAAGCCTGACCTAGACAATACTTGTATGGACTTATGTTTGCAGTGTTAAAAATCATCTCTCTCTCTGGCAGTGGGGTCACTGTAGAAGGCCTGCAAATTATTATAAATGCTTCTCTGAGGGATGGCAAGATACCTTCCTGTCTTAAGGAGACAATGATTAGACCGCTTCTGAAGAAGCCTGCATTGGATCCCTCACACTTAAGCAACTATAGGCCTGTCTCCAACTTTCTGTGGTTGGGCCGGGCAAGGTAATTGAGAGGGTGGTGGCCCCCCAATTCCAGGCAGGCTATGGGGCAGAGACTGCCATGGTTGGCCTGATAGATGATCTCCAACAGAGAATGGGTGGGGGGATTGTGACTTTGTTGGTCCTTTTGGATCTCTTGGCGGCTTTTGATACTATTGACTATAGTATCTTATGGACTGTCTGAGAGTGTTGGGAGTTGGAGCCACTGCTTTGCAGTGGTTCCACTCTTACCTCTTTGGGCAGATTCCAGATGGTGTCACTTGGAGACTGTTGTTCTTCAAAACATGAATATTTATATGGCATCCCAAGGGGCCATACTGTCTCCAATACTTTTTAACATCTACAGGTGAAACTCGGAAAATTAGAATAGCGTGCAAAAGTCCATTAATTTCAGTAATGCAAATTAAAAGGTGAAACTGATATATGAGACAGACGCATTACATGCAAAGTGAGATAAGTCAAGCCTTAATTTGTTATAATTGTGATGATCATGGCGTACAGCTCATGAAAACCCCAAATCCACAATCTCAGAAAATTAGAATATTACATGGAACCAATAAGACAAGGATTGAAGAATAGAACAATATCGGACCTCTGAAAAGTATAAGCATGCATATGTATTCAGTACTTGGTTTGGGCCCCTTTTGCAGCAATTACTGCCTCAATGCGGCGTGGCATGGATGCTATCAGCCTGTGGCACTGATGAGGTATTATGGAAGACCAGGATGCTTCATTAGCGGCCTTCAGCAATTCTGCATTGTTTGGTCTCATGTCTCTCATCCTTCTCTTGGCAATGCTCCATAGATTCTCTATGGGGTCAGGTCAGGCGAGTTTGCTGGCCAATCAAGCACAGTACACTGTATACTTTTCAGAGGTCCGATATTGTTCTATTCTTCAATCCTTGTCTTATTGGTTCCATGTAATATTCTAATTTTCTGAGATTGTGGATTTGGGGTTTTCATGAGCTGTACGCCATGATCATCACAATTTTAACAAATTAAGGCTTGACTTATCTCGCTTTGCATGTAATGCATCTGTCTCATATATCAGTTTCACCTTTTAATTTGCATTACTGAAATTAATGGACTTTTGCACGATATTCTAATTTTCTGAGTTTCACCTGTACATGAAACTGCTGGGAGAGATCATTAGGAGATTTGGTACAGGGTGTTATCAGTACGCTGATGGTACCCAAATCTATTTCTCCATGTCAACATCATCAGGAGAAGGCATAACCTCCCTAATGCCTGCCCAGAGGTGGTGATGGGCTGGATGAGGGATAACAAACAGATTGAATCCAGATAAGATGGAGGTACTTACTGTGCATTGTCAAAACTCAGGAGACCATTTTGATCTGCCGGTTCTGGTCACACTTCCCCAGAAGGAACAGGTACACAGTAAGAACATAGGAACATAGGAAACTGCCATATACTGACTCAGACCATTGGTCTATCTAGCTCAGTATTGTCTTCACAGACTGGCAGTGGCTTCTCCAAGGCTGCAGGCAGGAATCTCTCTCAGCCCTATCTTGGAGAAGCCAGGGGGGGAACTTGGAACCTTCTGCTCTTCCCAGAGCGGCTTCATCCCCTGAGGGGAATATCTTGCAGTGTTCACACATCAAGTCTCCCATTCATATGCAACCAGGGCAGACCCTGCTTAGCTATAGGGACAAGTCATGCTTGCTACCACAAGACCAGCTCTCCTCTCCAGTCTTGGAGTGCTTCTAGATCCAGCCCTCTTCCTGGCGTCTCAGGTTGAGGTGGTGGCTAGTGTTGCTAGAACAGCCTGGTGGGGGGTTACAAATAGTAATACCTCGCTATATGATTTGGAACTGCAGGCTTTCAGTCTCCATCTTGGCAAAATCATTAGTTAATATTTTATTGCCTCCTTAATCAATTTTTCTCTTCCTGTACTCCTAATTACATAAATAAATTTGATTGCATCACATTTCCATCTCCTCCTCATTTTCCAAACCAAAACCTTTTACAAATTGATACTGTGATGAGCTGTTCCAACTGGTCATGCTGATTCCCTCATGTTAGCCCAAAAGCCCGAGTTGAGTGTTTGTCAGCACTCCAGAACAGTTTCATTAACACTAGAGGTTCTTTCTATCAGCTTCGGCTGATACTCCAGCTGTTTCTCTTTCTTGTGATAAATTACCTCAGAACAGTAGTACATATGCTGGTAACCTCCAGACTTGACTACTGCAATGCACTATATGTGGGGCTACCTTTATACATAGTCTGGAAACTGCAGTTGGTACAGAATGCGGAAGCCAGGTTGGTCTCCAGGTCATCTCGAAGAGACCATATTACTCCTATATTTAAAGAACTACACTGGCTACCAATAAGTTTCTAGGCAAAATATAAAGTTTCGGGTATAACCCATAAAGCCCTAAAAAGTTTAGGCCCTGGGTATTTAAGAGAACGTCTTCTTCACTATGAGCCCCATTGCCCATTGAGATCATCCAGAGAGGTTCATCTGCAGTTGCCACCAGCTTGTCTGGTGGCTACGCGGGGACAGGCCTTCTCTGTCACTACCCCAAGACACTGGAATGCAGTCCTTGCTGAAATAAGAGCCTCTCCATCTCTGATAATTTTTTAAAAGTCTCTAAAGACTCATTTATTCACCCAAGCTTTTAAACTAGACTTATGGTTTTTAATCATTTTTAAACAATTTTTTTTAAAATTAAAAAATTAAAAATTTTTTGTTTGTTTTATGTTGTTGTAAAACGCCCAGAAACAGAAATTTGGGGCAGTGTACAAATATAATAAATAAATACACACATGCACAAATTATACCAGTTTTGTTCTATATAAAAAATGTGTTGTAAATTATTATTATTTATTTTTATTATTATTTATGATAATTTACAGATCACTTAACCAAAGTTCTCAAAGTGGTGACATTCCAAAAATAATGAGAAGATGGTTCCACATTCCAAAGGGGCTCATAATCTAAAAAAAGAAACAGAATGAAAACACCAACAACAGCCACTGGAAAGAATGCTATGTTGAGCTGAATAGGGACAGTTGCTCTCCCCATGCTAAATATAAGACCGCCACAACTTTAAAAGGTGCTCCTTTGTCCAGTTAACAGGGCAGTTTTAAAAGAACGGGTCATCTTTTGTAAGTTGTTTTGCTATTCTAAAATATATAGTGGGATAAAAATAGAGGAAATAAGTACATAAATATTAAGACAAGACTACCATTTGGTAAGAACTGAGAGTTGTTGCGCTGGGAGTACAATTTCCTGCTGCAGATCACACAGCTACTCTTGGATATACAGTAATCAATATCGCAAAGCAAGTTCCTCCGTCTTGCTCGCCAGAAGGACAAAGACTGCTTTCTGTTCCTTCTAGTTTCACCAAGTCCTCAGCAGTCACACTTCCTCGGCTGCTGGGGCACACCTCAAGTTTATTTAGCAAGGGTGGCTACCTTCTCTTTCTCTCCCTCCTTGTACAAACGGAGCAAGTTCTGCCCTTCCACTTAGACAAATTCCAAAAGAGGAGCCAAGCTCGTCTGTAGAAGGGCCTGTAAGTTTTTCCACACAAGGTTTTTTAAAGCCCTTTAGCTCACATCTCCTCCGGAATGGAGGGTGAGCATTCACATATCCGGCAGATTTACCCTGAAGTCCCTGAGAGCTATCGGGGGGGGGCACTTCACACACAATTCGGGGGTTTTATTCCGCATTTGAGTGGGGCCTGATTTATATCCAGGGTTAAAAAATCCACTTTTTGAGTCGGGTTTCTCGGACAACATCGAGTTCGCAGTAAAGCCTTGCAGTAAGCCGTACTGCAGTTAAGTCTTGTGCAGGCACGTCAAGTACTTCTGGTTACATCCAGTAAAGGGGGCAATGGGGAGGCAGGGTGGTACGCTGTCACCTTAACGGACTTTTAGGAAATTGAGCACTGGCGGGGGAAATACAGCATGGTGGTGGTGGGGGAGTAAGTGCATCCTCCCCCACCCTTAAAGTTATCCCCCCGCTGCTGTCAAACCAGCCCCTACCAGTTCTGTGCGCATCCCTAGTGTGTAGAGCTGCTATCTGGATGAACAGCTGCTGCCGCCCCCGCCCCCCCCGCCATGTGATAAAACATACTGGGAGAGCACCAGGACACTGTGAAAGATGTCATGGCAGATATGCCCTCAGTCATCCTTCTTTTAATTGTGTGAGTCAGGGACATATCATTCAAACCAGCTCTCAGTGGTTTACATACCAGTGTCCCTCAGACTACATGCCACTTACCATATTCACACAGCATACTGTGAAACCACTTCCAGAGAGGTAGCTGTGTTAGTCTGTAGCAGCAAACACCAGGGGCATAGCTAGGGGAGAGGGGGCCCATGTTGGCCCCTCTCCCTGGCAGTCCCTTGGAGTGAGGCAGATAATGAAGAAAGAAGTGTTGGTCTTACCATGAAGGGTTCTTTTTCATAGTTGAGGAGGCCATCCTTAACACTGGGTTGTGTACTGAGCATGCGCCAACGGACAGGACCTGACCTCTTGAACTGTTGGCATGGCTAGTGTCCTGCCTGGAAGGTGGCAAATCCCCAGTTCTGGGACTGTTGCACCAAACAAGAACATGAAAAAAACCAACAGCAAAGGTTACATATATACTGAACAGAAAACCCCCAATGCAACGGGTAATGCTAGATACAAAGAGGCAGAAGAAAACAGCAGGGGATAAGATACTACAAAGCTGAAACCCCTGGAAGTCGCCACTTCCCAAAAACTAGCAATCCCCACCCAGACGGTATGAGAACATACCAGCGGATTCCTAGGGTAGGTTGGATGTAGGGATGTGCACGAACCGGTCCAGAGGCCATGTTGGAGGCCTCCGAACCGGTTCGGAACTGGGCCGGTCCGGCACTGAGGGGGGTCGAACTTTAAGGGCGGGGGGTAGTACTTACCCCTCCCGCCGCTCTTCCCCCTCCGGCGCTGTATTTAGAAGTGAAGTTTTGGGGGCGGCAGCGTTCCTCCCTGCCGCCCCTGCCCCTGTCGTTGCCAGGAAGTAGTGTAAATAGCAGCACACATGCGCCCGTCGCGGTGCGCGCGTGCCTGTTGCCGCCATGCACGCGTGCGCCGCATACGTAACACACACGCTGTGTGTGAAGTATGCGGTGTGCACGCACGGCGGCAACAGGCGTGCGCGCGCCACGACAGACACATGCGTGCTGCTATTTACACTACTTCCTGGCAACGACGGGGGCAGGGGTGGCAGGGAGAAATGCTGCTGCCCCCAAAACTTCACTTCTAAATACAGCGCCGGAGGGGGAAGAGGGGCAGGGGGGTAAGTACTACCCCCCGCCCTTAAAGTTTGACCCCCCTCAGTGCCGAACCGCGCCTCCGTGGTTCCGTGCACACCACTAGTCGGATGGCCTCCTCAACTATGAAAAAGAACCCTTCACAGTAATACCAACGATCCATTTTCCATAGCTGAGGAGGCCATCCTTAACACTGGGACATGCCCAAGCTGAAAAAGAATATAAGAGGGAGACTAAGAAGACGCATCACACCTCTTGCTGCAGGACCATGCGACTTAATATACTGAGCACAGGGGAAAGAGATTTTGTAATGTTTAATGAAAGGGGTAATGGAAGACCATGTAGCTGCCCTGCATATTTCCAACAGCGGGGCGTTGGCTAAAAATGCCACAGAAGTAGCTTCACTGTGGGTAGAATGGGCGGTGATTCCCCTAGGAAAGGAAAGGTTAGAGGCCTGGTAAGCTATTGTAATGCAGGTTTTTATCCATCTCGACAAGGTAGCTTTAGACACCTTATTCCCCAGAGATGACTGATGAAATGAAACAGAGGGTCAGAGTGTATAATGGCCTTAGTTCATCAGATGTAAACACTGAGAGCACGGCATACATCCAAAGTATGACAGATTTTTTCCTTAGGATGGGCCGAAGACTGACAAAATGAAGGGAGGACTATATCCTGAGCATGGTGGAAGTCGGAGTTGATTTTTGGCAGAAAGGTAGGATCTCTCTTCAGCACCACGGCAACTGGCTGGAAGATGCAAAGCTCCTTCCGGACTGAGAGAGCCCCCAGTTCAGAGACTCTACGTGCAGATGTGATTGCTGTAAGAAAGAGGACTTTATAAGAGAGGAGCTTCAAGGAGCTGTCTGCCAGGGGCTCGAAGGGAGGTTGAGTGAGTGCGTTAAACAGCTTCTTCAAGCTTCAAGATGGGAATCTATGGACTAGAGGAGGAGCCAAATTAGAGGCACCCTTGAGGAACCAAGGCCAAAAGTTTGAGAATGGAAGAAAGGGAGGATGTCTGGTGTTTTAGCGTGTTGGGATATAACCCCATATCTAACCCTGACTGTAAGAAGGCTAGGACTTCGGAAATGCCTGCCTTCCTGCGAGCCCAGCTAGAAAAGGCCGCCCAGGCTGCCTGGTAAATATGGTTAGTTGATGGTTGTCTGGACACAAGAATAGTATTCTGTACAGCCTTTAAGTACCCCTTCTTGGCTAAGATGGAGCATTCAATTTCCAGGCGCAGAGTCGGAGCCACTGAGAATCTGGATGGAGGAGAGGCCCTTGTGACAGTAAATTTGGCCACAGAAGGAGCTGCCATGGCTGATAGGGATGTGCACGAACCCGTTCGGAGGCCCTTTGGCTGGTTTGAAGGCAGGGAGAGTCGCACTTTAAGGGCAGGGGAAGGTGCACTTATCCCCCCCCCCCGCTTTCCCCCGACCAGCGCTCTGTTTTTAAGGCTCCTTCAGGGCGGCAGCATACCTCCCTGCCACCCCGTCCCTTCCTTGCCCAGCAGTACCTGGAAGTACCGGGCGCATGTGTGCACGCCCGGCACACATGCACATTGGGCAGGTGCATGTGCATGCACAAACACCAGGCATGTGCCCGGTTCTTCTGGGCCAGGAGGGAATGGGGCAGCAGGGAGGTATGCTGCCACCCCGAAGGAGCCTTAAAAATGGAGCACCTGTGGGGGAAAAGCAGAGGGGGGGGGTAAGTGCACCCTCCCTTGCCCTGAAAGTGTGACCCCTCCGCCTTTGAACCACCCCACTCGGTTCCGTGCATATCCCTAATGGCTGATTGATCGAGAGGTTCTGAAGATCCGGAAACCAAGGCCTTCGAGGCCAATGGGGTGCGATCAAAATTACTTCTGCCAGTTCTCTGCAAAGCTTTTGAAGTACCTTGGCCATAATCACCATTGGAGAACAAGCATACAGAAGGCCTGGAGGCCATGGGGCTGTTCCCTCCACCTGGGGGGGAAAGAACCTGGTGCAGAATCTGGGAAGGAGGTGATTCTGTGGAGATGCAAAAAGGTCCACATCGGAGGGGCTGAAGCACTTCACAGTCTGTTGAAATACCAATGGGTGTAGTGACCATTTGGCAGGAGCTATGCTTTGGTGACTGAGCAGGTCGGCATGCAAATTGGTTGTGCCCTGCAGATGTTCCGCCATGATGGATGCAAGTTGAAGAAAGAGCTTGTTCAACAGAGACAGGGAGCTCGCTCGCTGTAACCTCAGTTGTGCGTGTAAGGAAGAGCCTCCCCAGGTATCAAGGCACGCACCTTCAGAGAGGGAGCCCTCCAGTAAAGCTCCTGCATGGGAGCGGTTCATAGTGCCAATAAGTGGCTGTAAACTTTCCTCCGCAGAAAACAAAAAGCAAATGCCGAACAAATCTTACAAAAGCCAATGAGCCACATTGAGAAATAAAAAAATAGTTCAGATTCAATTTATAAAAAACAAAAAAATTATATTCAATTTTATAAATTTTATTCAATTTATAAAAAAAAACCCAACTTCCTTCCCCTTCTGGCACACTACTAAGGACCAAGGAGCCAGGAGCTCCTCAGTAGCCCTGTGTTCTGGAGCAAGACAGGACTGGAACTGGGAATTTGCCACCTTCCAGGCAGGAAGTTAGCCACACCTACAGTTCAAAAGGTCAGGTCCTGCCTGTCGGAGCATGCTCAGTACACAACCCAGTGTTAAGACCTCCTCAACTATGGGAAAAAATAGGTAGGGGTGGGGCTGGTGGTCCCTCAGGAGCTGGGGGGCCTAGGTTCTTTGAACCCATCCGCTCAATTACAGCTACACCCCTGGCAAACACCGTAAAGGGTATTGAGGCACCATAAAGACTAACAAATGTATGGTAGTACAGTACAAGTTTTCTTGGACTCTACGGATTTGATGATAAAGACTACAGTCCATGAAAGCTTATGTTACAATAGATGTGTTAGTCTTTATAGTGCCACAAGACTCTTATTGGTTGTGTCATGAAACCAGTTTGTATTTAAAGTGTAATTCTAGCTCTGTGTACACATTATATTCAATGTGTGTACAGCAGTACACTTACTAACTGTACCCTGCATTTCAGAGAATCTGCATCCAGATTCACTTTTAAAATGAATGCATGTATAGTCATTCATACAAAAACTAGTACATATGTACTGACAATAATGTAATGCCTGCATTGAGCTATTAGGTTTTCTTGTTCCCTTTCAAATAGCTTCACCTAAACTAAAGAGAGTCACTTTAAGTGGTGCAACGGGGAAATGCTTGACAAACAAGCAGAAGGTTGTCGGTTCAAATCCCCACTGGTACTATATAGATATAGGAAGATGCTGAAAGGCATCATCTCATACTGCGCAGGAGGAGGCAATGGTAAACCCCTCCTGTATTCTACCAAAGAAAACCACAGGGCTCTGTGGGCACCAGGAGTTGAAATCGACTTGACGGCACCCTTTACCCTTAAACTAAAATGAAGCTAGTCATGTATTATTCTGCATAACTTTTGTTACACATCTTAAGGCGTATCCAACAAGTGCAAAAATAATGATTCATCAGCAAAGATATGGATGAATCCAGTCATGTATGTTTTTTGCAAAGAGCAGCAACAACTCATAAAAATAACAGTCTTGTGGCACTTGAACCATATTGAACCAACTGCATTATTTGTGGACGACAGTCTGCTTCATCAGATATATGGTTATCCTCAGTTGGGAGATACAGGAGAACTTCATTATTCACGAGGGTTAGGTTCCTGGCCTACAACCATGAATACTGAATAATCAAATCTATGAGGAAAGGGGGATTAGGTTCCAGATCTGCAAATGCTGAAACCAAACCCTAGGAAAAAGACCTCAAAACAACAAAATCTGCCCCAAAGAATGGATGACATCACTGTTCAGGTCAAATGCTCTCCCACACCTCCAAGAATCCCCCCAGCAATGTCAATAATACTGCATGTAATAAAGAAGCTTGATCACCCCACAGTTGGTCTTTGTTGGCAGGTTGTCCAGGCAGCTTTGTGGGTGGGGGAATTCGTGAATCCTCCAAGGTTCAAGTCAGAATGCAAAGGATATACTGTGTTTCCCCGAAAATAAGACAGTGTCTTATATTAATTTTAGCCCCCAAAATGCACTAGGGCAATTAGCGTTACATCAGAAATTACTACTAGGTCTTACTTTCGGGGTAGGTCTTACTTTCGGGGTTGAAGTTCAGCACTTTGAAGTTCAGCACTTTGCAGCACAGACCACAAGTCTGATTGCTTGTAAGGTTATCCAGGTAGGCATCACAGAGCCATCGTCTTTTCACAAAAATAGTTCATTACAGTACAGTAAAATGGATTGAGAAGCAGTGTTTTTAATTGCTTTTTATTTGTTCAAGTAAATAACCAGCTAAATTAGGATCTAACCAAGGTTCAAGATGCTGCAGGAGGTTTCTCTGAAAACGTCACTGGGAAATGTGGAAAGAAAGGCTCCAAAAGGCCTACAAAAGGCATTCAAAGCCTCCACATAAATATAGAGCTGAATTACAGTTGCAGCTGAACACAGTGGATCCAAAAGGATACCTGGAGTTTTAAGACACCAAGGCTCCACACAGCTGAAAAAAGCTGTAAAACACTGAGGCAGTTCCCGTGATCAGTGGGAAGCCCCGAGAGGAGGTTTGTGGGGAGAGCAGGCTAAGCCTGCTCTCCCCGCAGACGATTAAGGCAGCAGCCCTGGGTGGCCAGATCAGCCGCCCACACGACTGCCGGCTCCGTCACAGAGCCGGCAGAGGCTGCGGGGATCGGGGGCTGCATGGCCCTTGAAAGTTCCAGGATGCCCCACGCAAGTGTTCGGGGCATCCTGGAGAGACCCCCAGGGCCGGTAGGCTTGTTTCAGCCTCCCGACAGGGGTCTCCTCGTGTGTTGCCGCAGCGTGGTGTGCCGCTGTGGCAATACATGGTCAAAAAGATGGGGTTAGCGGAGCGCTCTAAGGGGGGGCGTTACCTAAGGGGGGGCCTAAGGGGGGGCGTTACCTAAACGGGTTACCCGCTTTGAGGACACCGGGCTCGCTTGTGAGCCCGGTGGTTCTCATGCTTGCCCAAAAGCGGGCTAGGCTCCCTTAGCCCGCTTTTGGCCAATCGTGAGAATAGTCTCACTGTTGTTGTTTTTTAAAGGAAAACACACAAAAAAAATACTCAGCAAAACCCCCACTTCCCACGGAGCACATGCGGGAAGAGGATACTCAAATAAGGAAATTTCCAATTGGAAAAAAACCCAGCTGATACCCAAATAACTGAGCCACAATAGCTTGAACCGGTGCCTATTTTTAAACCATGGATACACAAAACTGCGTATATTGGAACTGTGAATAATGAGGTCCTACTTGTATACATAAGCCACCTAATGGCTCAATGGGGAAATGCTTGACTATCAAGCAAGAGGTTGCCAGTTTGAATTCCCGCTGGTACACCTATATCGGGCAGCAGCGATATAGGAAGGTTCTGAAAGGCATCATCTCATACTGTGCGGGAGATGGCAATGGTAAACCCCTCCTGTATTCTACCAAAGACAGCCACGGGGCTTTGTGGTCGTCAGGAGCTGACACCGACTCGACGATAGAATGTGCACGAACCGGTTCGCAGGCCATGTTGGAGGCCTGCAAACCGGTTCGCTTGTCCAGCAGTTCGATGAACTGCCGGCGGAGTGAGTGGGTGTTGCTTTAAGGGACGGGGTTGTACTTACCCCTTCCACCGCTTTCCCCCCTCCGGCGCTCCAGTTTTTTGGCAAAATCTTCGGGGCGGCAGCGTTCCTCCCTGCTGCCCCTGCCCCCTTGTTGTTCTCCAAACCTGGAAGTAACATGGGCACATGCGCCCGCCACTGCTGTGCGTGTCACGCATTCACTGTGACATGCGCGGCGTGCGCGCATGTTGGCAGCGGGCGCGCGCACAGCGGTGGCAGGGAGGAACGCTGCCACCCCAAAGATTTTGCCAGAAACTGGAGCAGCGGGAGGGGTAAGTACAAACCCCCCGCCCTTAAAGCAACATCCCCCCGGCATTGGACTGCGCCTCCGCGGTCCGTGCACATCACTACTCAACGACATACTTTACCTTTACTGTATACATATAAATGGGTACAAAGAAAAAGACATTTTAAAGAAGTGTAAGGCCACGAAATGCAGAAAGTAGAGTCTATGACAATTCTGTCTAAATGAGAAGTACGGTGCCAAGTCACTGGCGTAATTGATAACAAAATCCTCCTAGCTCTGCTTAAGTTAATTAACCCTGTAGTGCAACAGGATTTCATTGTACTGATTCAAGCCTGTGTGTGATCACAACCAAACCTCTTGCTAAATTCTAATTCAGCAGCCTTATTTAATAAAGAAGATTATTATACCCTTTCAAAATGCTCTGTACTGTGTTTACAACCTTCTGGGTAAGTTCAGCACCATCCCAATGCATAATGCTCTAAAAGGTGAGTAAGCAAAGCCCTATCCTGAAGGACTCAGAAATAGACACAGGGGAAACAACAGAAGAAGGGAAAACAGGAATAAGATAAACCGAAGAAGAAAATGCAACTATTTCATGATCACATACTTAAGATTAGTTACAGCATGGTATATGGAACAGATGGGCCAAAGTCTTTACAGAAGAGGTGGGTTGAAGAAGGGATTTAAAGGCAATAACAAAGGTAATATTGTGGAGGTGTTCAGGGAGGTGGTTCAAGGCATATGGGGCAGCAAGGGAGAAAGAAGTCATTTGAGGGAGCAGGAGATCAGCATCGATTTTGTCTTTCTGATAAGGAAGGCACATTAGCATTATGCCACTTATTAGCAACTAGGGCTTTGGAAGTTGTTAAGAGATTCAAGAACAAATATGGTGGTTTAAATAGGGTTTTGAAGTGTGTGTAGAGGGGCAATTTGGATAATGTCATGTGATTAAAGGGCATCCTGACAGCACGTTGGGACATCCTTCAGTGATGTCAGGATGGACGTGCACTAAGTGCAACTCTGTCCTGCTCATGTGTTGGGGCTCAGGTTCATCTGAACCGGCTTCTTTGTAATTTCTTGTGGCTTTATAATTTCTTGTTAAGAAAGAATGGAGTTAACATTCGACAGAACTGTAAATGGTATTTTTCCTGAAAGAGCTTCTCAAAAGTGGGGTAATACCTATTTGCCCACTTCACTCTGGTCTCTATCCCATGCCCCTTTGCCCCCTCCCATTTATAGAACCATCTCCAGACACTGATTAGTGGTGCCAAAGGCCTTAAGAAGTAAGGGTAAATGGCAAGTCATTTATTGTATGCATTATCGACAGAAGGGATTCTCAGACAGATGCAAATAACCGGTGTGGCTACTTTGCAGGATTGTTGTGAGGAGAAATGAGCTAAGGATGTGTAAGGCACTTTATCATAAATGTAGAGTGAAGGCTATGCAAAGGAAGGACCCCTGTGTGTATGAATATCAGTTCCTACAGGAAGACTAAAAAGTCTGGCAACCAAATTCTTACATAGAAGTTCCTTTTTGCCCAGAGAGTCTCTACTCTTCCTGTTCAGTGTAGAAGTTACTCTCTACAAAGAAAAGTCTTGGGATTCAATCTCACCTTTATGCCACTTGCCCTGGGAACCCTGAGCTCGTAATTTCACACCTAGGAAAATGGGCGGGCCATGGACTTGGTTACACAACGGGAAGGCGGAAGGGCACTCTGCACATGTTCTCGGGCACTCTTGAGGAAGATTTCGTTCCCACGGGCCAAAGCGGAACCTTGTCATTGTAAACAGGTTGCGGTTCAGCGTGCCTCTGACTGACAGCGAAGAATGGGTTCCTGAGAGAGAGCAGCGGCAAGAGCCGCTGCTTCGCTGCGCGGGGTGGGAAGACCGCGGCGAGGCGCTGTGAAATCAGGGAGGAGGCGGAGCTGTCGGCTGCACCTGGTGGTGGCGGCAGCAGCGCTTGCTGCTGGGTCCTTCCTTCCTTCCTTCCCGGAGTGCCTTGCCTCCTGCTGGGCTCTCCCGCCGGGAAGAAGGCTAGCCGACCTTTGCCACCGAAAGCTCGTAGTCCTGCTGGCGGCCTGGGAAGGCGGGCCCCTGCCAGGGGTGTGTGTGTGCTTGGCCCCGCTGAGGCGGCGTCAGCGAGCGACCAGACGTTCCCGGGCAGCAGCAGGAGATGGTGCGTGCCGCTTGCCTGTCGCCCAGCAGCACTCGGGGCGTGGGCAGCAGGGCCAGCAGCACCTGCAGAAGCCGCTGCTGCTGCCGCCGCCTTGGAAAAGCGGCTGCTTAGGGCCCCTCGCAGACCCGAGGTGAGTCCTTCCCGGCGGCGTCTTGGAAGCCGAGAGGAGGAGGAGGAGGAGGAAAAGCCAGGGCTCCCCTCTGCCCCTCCCACCCGGCGGAGAACAAAAGGCTCGGGGAAGGGCATGGGGGCTGCGTGGTGGTGGAGGGCGCTGTGTGGAGGTGCTTGCCCGAGTGGCTGAGCTGATCGGCAATTGGCATAGCACTGTGGGAAGCGCCAGACCTGTGGTATCCGGAGGAATAAGGGGGCACCCGCTGTCGAGATCCCGTGCATGGGTGTGTGATCGAGCTCAAGGGCCAGTCCTTCAGAATCAGCAGAGTCCCTTCTTCAGATAAGGGGCACCTCGCAGAATCTACTGGGCATTTGCGAGCTGGAGGCCCGGTGGTGTCAACAAACATCTTTGGGTTCTGGTTCAAAATTGTGATTGTTCGTGAATAAGAATCCTCGTGTCGATGGATTGAATGCAGGTCGGGGCAGTCCAGCCTTCCGACACCATTGTTGTTTAAGCGTGTGGGATTGGGAGCATGACAGAACAGTTAAAAGATGCTAGGGATAAATAAGCCCTGTAAAGTGATCGTTGTCCTCTAGCAGTCTAGTTGCTGCTGAGAGTCTGTGGATGTCCTGAAGCCTGGCTTGTTGCTTTTATTCACTTGATAGTCCTTTTCCTCCCCTTTTCCAGAGGGCTCCCTAAATCCCTGTGTGTACGCACTCCCTGTGTGTATATAAAATATAAATATAAACAAATTAATAAGATGAGAAAATAATTAATGAGCACTGAATTAATGGGCAGCATTAATACAAATCTGACTAGTGTTTGTTTTCGAGATGTGCCAGCAGCCGGCATCTCCCGGGGCGGGGACTTCCGCCAATGTGATTGTGACTGTAAAAGAAGAAACGCCGCAAAGCAAAAGCAACCCAACCCGGGCGGGTGCCGAGAAATAGGTATCTGGACGCAACCAATCGCGTGCATGCTTAGCCTTTTACGCTCGCTCCTACTTTGTAAAAGGAAGTACCATCTCTCTGACTCGCCTCCATCACGAGCATTCTTATTTGTCAGAGCTAAAATATACAGTACTCAGTGCTCTGTATTACGTAGGTAGAAGCAGTGGTGTAGTGCTGCAGGGGTACAATCCCGGTATTTTTGTTCTCCAGGGTCTCGGCAAGGATGTAAAGTCCCCTTGGCTTTTTATATGCAAATAATGTGCTGCTCTTGCTATTCCAACTGTTTATTACCATTCTTCCTGTTTTAGTAGGAACATGTGCTTCCTGCCTTATACCGCATCAGATGGTCCGTCTAGCTTAGTATTGTCTATACTGACTGCCAGCGGCTCTCCATGATTTTAGACAGGAGTCTTTCCCAGCCCTCCCTGGAGATGGTGCCAAGGATTGATTTGAACCTGGGACCTTCAGCATGCAAGTCCTACAGTGGACTTGGGTCAGGACATCTGAAAATGAATGACTGGGAATGCCTACTGAGATACACTGGTTCCTTCCAAAAGGCCATGGAATGTATTGAATTTCCAAATGGCCAATGGCTATTTGGAAATTCCATGCATCCCTATGGCCATTTGGAAGGAACAAGAGCATTCCAATGGGCATTCCCTGTCATTCATTCTAGTCCATTCTCTAGAGTCTACATGATCCTTGACTTTTTGTCACAGAATCCCCCAAATTATTGCTTCTGTCTAGGTGAGGGATGTGGCCATTGGATGGGTGTGACTGTCAGGGTGGGGGTGGCTATGGGTGTTTTCATGCGACCACATCACTGCAGATCTGCTGTCCTCACTGTCGTACAGCACACCTAGGATTTGTTCTAGCTGTGTGGTTACTATGAGTATAGCCTATAGTGTTGTTGTAGTGGCAGCGTTCAAATAGGTGAGCCCTAATTAGTTTTATTGTTAATATGGCTGCAACCTTGTGTACACTGTCCTGGAGTAAAACACAGTGGGAATTTACTTCTGAGAAACATGCATAGGATTGAACAAGAAATTGTTTTTCCCCTGTAGTGTAAGACAGTCATCAACTAAACTATTAGAAACGGTCGTGAGTGTGTCAGAAATCGTTGTTCAAAGCTGAAATGAGACTATTGTTGAACACTTTTCGGCTTTATTTTCATTATTTATATACTGCTTTTCAACAGATATGTTTGCAAAGTGGCTTACATACAAAAAGAATAATAATATTAAGATGGTTCCTTGTTACAAATTATAAGCTCTGCTGAGAAGGCTGACATGATAGCATCTGACAAAACTGACCATATTAATTCATACTGGTTTTTGTTCTTTCCACATTGCAGAATTATAGGATGTCGTTCTAGGCTAGCCTTTTACAGGGTTGCTTTCTTTGAGAGTCTCCAGAGAGGACTGGTGACTGATGGTGTTTTTGTAATATCTGTTTATTTACCAGTCTGCATTTTACACTAACCTTAAACACAACATCAGTCCCCAAAAGCAACAGCCTTCCTTGCTGCTCTTGCCAGTCTGCTCCAAAAATGCAGTCATTTTTCTTTAACTGCAAAATTATTCAAAACTGCAGAGTTATTTCATTCAGCCTCCAACCAAGCAGGTGGGAAGTAACGTGCATTCCAGTGGCTTGGAGTCATCACCAGCCATTAGGAGCTGCTGAGCAAACACGCTCAACTTTCAGAGGCAGAGTAGAGAGACTGTCTTTGCACAAAAGGCATCCATAAATCACAACTGCCCTAGGAAGTACAGAAATATTGTGGGCTCCCCATGGTTCTAATTTAGGGGACTGGGAGTGCGCTTTTAGCACTTACTATTGCCATGGACCTAATATGATTTGCTAGCTTTGGCCAATGCAGGTTCATGCCTTTCCCTGCAGTCATGCTCTCAGGGGCGTAACTATAATAGGGCAAGGGGAGACAGTTGTCTGGGGGCCCACTGCCTTGGGGGGCCCCCGAGGCAAGTCACATGACTGACTCCCACAGCTGCACACCCGCCCGGGCTTCCTTCAGTTGTATTCATCCTCCGAAATTGATGTGAATGTTAAGACCTGGCGCTACCAGAACAGCATGCCTTTCTCTAGTACCATTAAATGACTTGCATTGTCCACAATTTACAAAACCTTTAAAAAAATAATTTAAGATGATGTTCTATTGTGGCACATAGGATGGAGATATATATGTATATCTCCCCCCAATATAACACCTAACTATGCTTTTTGTTACCACTATTCAGCCTATGAAGATCTTGTCTCTGGGCCCACTCCAATCTTGCTACGACTCTGCAAGGACTGACACCAGACCAGCATGGGCTATGTTATCCGTACTGGTAGCATCCTGGTCTCACGGGTGGTAGGGGCAATAGAAATGGTGCATGCTTTTCTCAAAGGCATTTCTGGAAGTTCTGGATGTGTGCCAAACAAGGAGAAGCCACTCACTGGATGAGCCCTGGTACTCAGAAAAAGTTTAGTTGTCAGTTCTGCTCACGAAGTCTCTGCTAACCCCGGTCCTTCAAAGCTGGTGTGTTTGATTGAACACTTGGTTCCATCTTGGAGGGAATCAGTGATCTATTGATGGGTAGAAGAGTGTTGTGATCTTCTCCCAATCAGTATCCCCCAGTAATATGCATACTGACTGGAATATGAAATGTGCATGTGGATTATTTCAAAGGTTGAGGCATAGAGGCTTTACACATTTGACAGTTTGGCTGTACAGTATATCTCTTTTAATAGCACACAAGGTCTGCCATGGGAGGATGTGGTTTACAGGGCTGATTGATGCTCTGAGAGTTCTCATATCTTGTATGCACATTTGCTTCAGGTCAGGCCCCTCAGGAACTCTTTCCCCCTCTCTCCTCTTCTGCTTAAGGGACCTGACCTTTCTGTCACTTAACCAGTCACCCACCTAACTGGGACGCCTTCCGTGTTGCAGTAGTCACTGCCTGCCCCAGAGTGCCGTACTGCTGCAATTTCCATTAGGTGGTTCATACTACTTGTATTCTCCCACCAAATGTCAGCCTTGTATGTTGAGTACTCTACTTCTTGTCACCTTACTACAGAAAAATACACTACAGATGATGTGACATGTTAGTTTTGCAGTAGTGGAAGCCTACCTTGCAACAGGCTTTTTTTCTTTACAGTTCCTTAGTTTTGGGGATGGGGCTGAGCCTGTAGCTCAGTGTTCCCTCTAACAGGGATTCCTAGATGTTGTTCACTTCAACTCCCAGCATCCCCAGCTGCAGTGGCCTTTGGCTGGGGATTATGGGAGTTGTAGTCAACAACATCTAGGAATCCCTGTTAGAGGGAACACTGCTGTAGCTCAGTGTTAGAGTTTTGGCTTTGCATGCAGAAGGTCCCAGGTTCAATCCCTGGGCTCTCTAGGAAGAGCTGGGCAGTGTTCCCTCTAACAGGGATTCCCAGATGTTGCTCACTACTATTCCCAGCATCCCCAGCTGCAGTGATTTTTGCTTGGGGATTATGGGAGTTGTAGTCAACAACATTTGGGAATCCTTGTTCAAGGGAACACTGGAGCTGGGCGAGACTCCTGCCATTCAGTAGCTAGAAGGACTAATGGTCTGACGCAATAGAAGGCAGCTTGCGATGTTCCACCACTGTTTTGTCGCAAGATGTAGTCTGAGGGCATGTGATGTGTCTACTTTATTCAGGCTATGCAGGTCTAGGTTTGGTCAGCAGCACCTGCATGGGAGAATACCTGGGAATTCCAAGTATGATGCTTTAAGCTCTAGTGTAGAAGAGATATAAATACATAGGTATTGGGGGATGGAACCATATCTCAGTGATAGAGCACCTGGCTTGCACTCAGAAGTTCCCAAGTTCAGTCCCTGGCCTTTCCAGGTAGAGCTGGGGAGACTCCTGCCTGAAGCTGGGGAACCACTGCCAGTCAGAGTAAGACATTACTGAGCTAGATGGGCCAATGGTCAGACTCAGTTGGTATGAGGCAGCTTCCTATCTTCCTCTTTGTGTTTTGGGAGAGAATTGTGGCATTTTCCGTTTCATAACAGCTTCAGTACGTACTGCCTACGTATGGTGCTTCTTGGCTACTTTATTATTTTTCTAATGTGCCTCCTGTTTTGTTTAGCTATTTATATTGCCTTTCTGTCTCAAGTTATGGCATGACTGCACTTGGAATACTGTGTGCATTTCTGGTCACTTGATCTCAAAAAGAATATCATAGAGTTGGAAGTAAAGGATAGAAAAGAGCAACTGAAAAGGCTGAGGTTGGAGTGGTTTTCCTACAAGAAACACCTAAAGCATGGATGTTTTTTTTAACAGAGAAAAAAGGCGACAGAGGCATAATTTTGTTAAAAAATAAGAATAGTATGGGGAGATAAAATTGTCTTTCTCCCTCATAAAGTTACCCAATGAAAAGGCTTGCAGAACTACTCTTTTCACACAGTGCTTAGAGAGCTGCCTTGGGGGGCCCCCATGCCATAGGTGGCCTAAGGTGGGATATAAACATATTTCAGTCAATGCATAAATAACTTATGCAAATCATTACCACAAAATGTGGTGATATCACTAGAATAAATAAAAGATTTATGGAGGATAGCCCTGGAAGTCTATTAGCCATAGTCAAGGCATGATCTGAAGGCCCATTATGTAAATATTCTAAATCATAATGATAATGGTTAGCATCCAGATTAGTATTTCCGCAAACAAAAAATGGTTTGGCTTGCACAGGGTGGGCAGGGGTGATATTTTCTGATCCTCCTTCCCTCTGCAGCCCCCTCAGTGCCTTGAAAATATGTCCCTGAGGATTGGTGGACCTGCAGGAGCAGATTTTTGAGCCTGCATGGGCAACAGAGTGAAGTGGTAATAGGTGAAAATTGCCCCTTGTTTAAGTGGAACTGCTTCTGTACACAAAAGTGCTAGTCTGGATGCTACCCAGTAATTAATATAATAATGTAGCAATCTTCCTGAAGTTAAGCAGGTCAGGTCTGATTAGTGCCTGGATGGTAGGAAGAGCCTTTGGAACTCCATGTGTGTCACTAAGTGCCATAATGAAAGAAAGGCAAGTTATACTGTATTTACCTGAATCTAAGACTAGGTTTCCCCCAAGTTTTTTGATATTAGAAATTGGGAGGTCATCTTAAATTCAGAGTCCTGTTGCTTTTGAGTAAATGCACGTATAACCTGAATTTTATCTTCTACTTTAAGGAGGTCATCCTAAATTCAGTGTCCTCTTCGATTTGGGTAAATATGGTACATGCAATTAGTAAAAGTTTCCATTTCAGGAGCAATACTGAAGCAATGTGGAGGACAGGCAAGGGAAAGCAATTTCTTTCATCCCTTGCTTGTTGTCCTCTCCCAGAGGCATCTAGTTGTTAGCTTCCACCCAGTCCAGCATTCTGCTATCAACAAGACAATTCTTGCATTTGGTATGGCTACCTCTTGTGTGTCTTAGACGTTGAACCATTTATCCTGTCTCTCCTGCCTGTGCTCAGGGCCTCAAGTCTGCTCTTTGGATGCTTTTACTCTGAAACATTTCTCTTTACAATCCCTTCATAACAGGAGGGTTTCATTGGCTTTTCTGTGTTGTTCTTTGGAGGCTGATGGAACTTTTTCCTTAATCTTCCTTCACAGTTGACATCCTTGGCATTTGCCTAATCTATCCATCAGGACTTGCCAGAGGCAACACCATGGGCTTTGTTGTGATAGGTCTAGGCATGTATTGATTTGGGGGAGGAAACTTGTCTTGTCTTTCATTTGCTCAGGGCACTTCCTTGAAATGAAAATGGAGAGTTAAGGAAATAGCCCAGCCCCACTTGAAAGTCCCCAGAAGTCTAGTATACAGCCATTTACTAGCTGCCGAGGTTTGTTTTGAACTGTTCTGTAGTATGTTATCCTACTTGGCAACTGTGTTTTTCTAACATATTTTTAATTAAAAGAACCAGCCCCTGTTTACTTTTAATTCATCAGGGCAGCCCCAGCCTATGGCGGAGGTATTTTGTTGTTCTTTAACTATATTGTTTTCCCTTTCACCACCACCCCTCTCCTTCTCCACATGACCTTTAGGCTTAGCTGTTGTGTAATAAGTACAACTGTTGTGAGAATAAATTCTACTACACATCCATAGGTAACAGAAAATGAATCTGTTGTGGTCAGTTGAGATGCCAGTATCAAGCCAGGCAACTTAATATAGCAGGTGGAGAACATAGCTTTTAGCAGCATATAAAGAGGGGCCCTTGGGAGAGCTGGTCTTGTGGTAGCAAGCATGACTTGTCCCCATAGCTAAGCAGGGTCTGCCCTGGTTGCATATGAATGGGAGACTTGATGTGTGAGCACTGCAAGATATTCCCCTCAGGGGATGGAGCCGCTCTGGGAAGAGCAGAAGGTTCCAAGTTCCCTCCCTGGCTTCTCCAAGATAGGGCTGAGAGAGAGTCCTGCCTGCAAGCTTGGAGAAGCCGCTGCCAGTCTGTGAAGACAATACTGAGCTAGATAGACCAATGGTCTGACTCAGTATATGGCAGTTTCCTATGTTCCTATGTTCTGTGGTATTGGAAGAAGGGTACACAAATCTTTGTATTTTCCCTTCAACACTTTACAGATGCGTAGAATCAAAGTCTGAGGTAAGGAAGGTTAGGCCTTGAGATGCAGAAATGACTGCTGCTAAAGGTGTGGCTGTATCCATAGCATATCAGTTAGTCCCCTGCTAACCGAGCAAAGAGGCACCTTTTAAAAGGTGGTGATTCTCTTTATTGAGCAGGGGAGAGCAACTGGCTCCATCCATCCCCAGCACGGCATCCCTCCAGTGGCGGTTGCTGGTGGCTGTCTGTCTTGTGTTTCTTTTTTAGACTGTGATCCCTTTGGGGACAGGGAGCCATCTTATTAATCAATTAATTCTCTATATAAACCGCTTTGGGAACTTTTGTTGAAAAGTGGTATATAAATATTTGTATCTCTAGAACAGAGAGATCCCAGCATAAGCAGTCTATAATCCTTTGAGATCTCATGCCATTTGGCTTTTATTCCCTTTCAGAATGGAATGTGCAGATTTGACCTCTCTCATTGGTTGCGTGATTTTATATGACACATTCCATTGCACTTCTCTTCTGTCATCAAAGCTGGCAACTGATACATTTTCCTTTCTAATCCAGGCCCTTTTTATTTGCATGCTTGATTGTATTTATGTCCTGCTTTTCTTTCTGTATGAAATTTAAGGTGGTTTACATTTGGATTCCCAGGCACTCTCCCATCACTCTTAAATCACATTGTGAGCTGCCAGAGAACAATTGTTATGGGGTGGCAATATAAATAGAGTTGTTGTTTTTTTAAAAAAATATTTTATTTATCACTTTCCCACAAAATTTCTTAGAGCAGTTTACATAGCAAAAGCAAAAGGTATGAGGAAATGGTTCCCTCTCCCAATTCATAATCTAAAAAGACACACAAGGGAGACATCAACAAGAGCCACTGGAGAGATGCTGTGCTTGGCTGAATAGGGATAGTTGCTTTCCCCTGCTAAATATGAGAACCACCACTTTAAAAAGTGCCTCTTTGCCCGGTTAAAGGTAAAGTGTGCCGTTGGGTCAGTGTCGACTCCTGGCGACCACAGAACCCTGTGATTGTCTTTGGATACAGGAGGGGTTTACCATTGCCGCCATCTGCACAGTATGAGATGATGCCTTTCAGCATCTTCCTATATTGCTGCTGCCCGATATAGGTGTTTCCCATAGTCTGGGAAACACACCAGTGGGGATTCAAACTGGCAGCCTCTGGCTTGCTAGTGAAGTCATTTCCCCGCTGAATCATTAGGTGCCCGGTTAGCAGGGGTTAATTGTGTCCTCAGATCCAGGGGCATAGCTAGGGGAGAGGGGGCCTGTGTTCACCCCTTTGTGTGGTGGTCCCTCAGAGTGAGGGAGATGATGAAGAGAATAGGGAAAGGTAGAGCTGGGAGGGGGGGCCTCAGGAGCTGGGGGCTCGGGTTCTTTGAAACCATCCGCTCAATTATAGCTACACCCCTGCTCAGATCATGCCTTGGGATCAGTTTTAGCTCACTGTTTAAAAATGTGGTGAACCATGTGATTGCTTATCAGCGTCTCCAAATGAGTATATTTGTACTCCGAAGTGAAATCAAAGATTGTCTAGGATGGTCATGCATTATCAGATTCATAAGACTGTCAGCAATAATGTGACGATGCACCCACCAGTTCCCACTGAGCAGAGGCAAATGGTGCAGGATGGTGTGCTATGAAGTAATAATAGAGGAGGGCTACATAGATGTCACAGCTGCTCAGTAGGGCATTGGCAAATCACTAATTTCAGACTGTGTTGGTTTGAAGGTCTAAGCTAAGGTAGGCTTTCATAGAGCTTTTAAAATGTGGATTGGCGGCCTGAAATATTATGCTAATTAATAGGAGGGCTTTTATAATGCAAATGATGTGTATAGCAATTCAGATGGAAATTAATGTTCTCAAGGCTAAAAGCAATGGCCTATAAACCTGTCTTTTAAATATTTTATTTGCAAGATATAAAGCCCCAGTGAGGGTTGGGGCTTTAAACGTCATCATTTTGCACTGATGCAATCCCATTGACTTCCGTGAAAAGCTACCAGAATAAGCAGCTGGAATATAATTCTGTTTGTTGAGTAAAGTTGCACTCTGAAGCATGCTTATTAGGAAGCCATTGAACTCAGAGGGACTCTTATCTGAGTAAACCAGTTAATTGTGCTGCAAGTCCCTGGAGGCAGCCACTGAGATTGGTTGAATAATATGACACATTCTGCTGTTGGAAACATGAGTGATGCTGGTGTCATTTGCTCCACGAGAAGAATATTTGTAAAAACTGCATCATGCCTTCCCCCCAGATTCTTATTTAATACGCAGAAAGCAGTACTAGGTTGATAATAATACACAATGGTTGGCATCCAGACTAACGGGATGTCCCCTGCAAACTGGGCAAAGAGGCATCTTTTGAAATAGTGATTCCCTTTCTATTAAACAGGAGGAGAGCAATGGGCCCTATCCAACTCCAACCCAAGAGCCAATGCCTTGTTGTTGTTCTTTTTCTGTGCAAACCACTTTGAGAACTTTTGGTTGGGAAGTGGTATATAAACAGTAATAACAAGTAGTAATAATAATTTACTAGGAGCATAGGAACCTACCTTCTACCGAGTCAGACCATTGGTCCATCTAGCTCAGTATTGTTTACACAGGCTGGCAGTGGCTTCAGCAAGGTTGCAGGCAGGAGTCTCTCTCGGCCCTATCTTGGAGATGCCAGGGAGGGAACTAGGAACTTGATGCTCTTCCCAGAGCGGCCCCATCCCCTCAGAGGAAAATCTTACAGTGCTCACACATGTAGTCTCCCATTCAAATGCAAACCAGGACAGACCCTGCTTAGCATAGGGGACAATTCATGCTGAATAGTACTAATAGTACTGAATAGTAGTCTAAAAGACTGTAATTTCAGTGAGACTCCTCAGAAGTAATTGAGTCCAGATGTCAGCCAGTGATTTTAATTGTTTATGCAATACTTTTTTTCTTCTTTCTGTTACGAGAGCCTGCAAGTGAGCTTTCAGCCAGGAGTGCTTGTGTATAGAAGCACTGTGTTAACTGGTCTCTCCATGTGGGTGCTGCACGTTCAGCCACTTCAGCTTCCATAATGGTGATAGTTCCAAGAAGTTCATGGGGCAGAATCGCATGTTGGTGAAGGTAGACTCAGGCTCCAAGCTCTATTCAAGTATTTCATTGTTAGTACACGTGTTTTTGTGTGCCTGTACATGCGTTCATTATAAAAGTAAAGCTAAGTATAGGCCCCCCTCAAATGCGGGGTACAGATAGGAAATGTACTACTGTACAGTATGGGCGTTGAACATGATAACTAGTGCGGAGTAGTTGTGTAGTAATGTTTGCGATTGTACACTTAACAGTACATGTGTACAGATCTAGCGTATATACTGTACGTATATTGTATGGGCATTGAACATAAGGTGTGAATTGGGCTGTAGTGTAGAGTGATTGTGTCCTGATGTTTGCCACTGAGAGATGTGAAAGAATTTGTACCAGCAAATGTTCTCGTACTGCTTTGTGCTCACCATTCCATTCAGGACTGTAAGCTGTGAGTAAAATACGAGTGATACAAGGAGCTTCTTTTGTCTGCAGTATAAACTGATGGGACTATGGCCTAGTCTGCATATGTAGCCGAAGAAGGTGATAGAATAGACCATTTCAGTCTACAGGTGGTAGAGCGCATTAATGGATGCTATGAAACTTCCTGCAAAAGGAAACCAGCACAGCAGGCAAAATGCCAGTCGAGACTTTCTACCTGATGTACTGATTTTCTGTTCACAGGGAGTGACCTACATAGGGCAGTTGCCATCAAGTACAGAGCAAGAAACCAAATAGCTAAAAGGGGGGTAGGAATACTAGTAAACAGGTTGGAATGTGTTTTCACTCTCTTGCTTAGCATTGCTGCTATCATGAGTGGATTTGGATTTCCTTTGAAAGTTTCAGTATAGGTATAGCGTCTCTCTCTCTCTCTCTCTCCCCCCCCCCCCCCGGCGGTTGGGGGCGGGGGAGAGTAGAAATCTTGTATTTAAGGCATCTACATGGTTTCTCTCCCTCCACCCCTTGGAGCGTTTTTTAAAAAGTCAGGAAAATACAGATAGGCATTTGACTGCTTTCTCTCTAAAGGAATTGATTAATGCCTTCTCTTGAAGGTGTTTTAATCAACATTACTTACTACTCACAGTGATATACAATCATCATTTTTGCAGTCCTTTTCTTAAGCTCCTCACTAAAGTATTTTCATGGTGTTTATAAAGGACTTTGCTTTTTGTATTTGATACACTGAAGCTTCATTTTTAAAATTATCTTTCTGGCTCTTATCTACTACTCTCAAGACCCAACTTAGTAAAATATATTATTTGAAGCCTCCTGGTAGAATTCGTAGTGGTGGCATCAACCTTTTAAGCTGCAAATTACCTCCAGTCTATTTGCCTGGATGGCAACCCCTTTTCTTCAAGCTATAAAATCACAGTTGTGATCAGTGGAGTAGTTTGATTGGAGATTGGTGGGAAGTCTCTATTGCCTTCAGGAATCATTTCTGCTGGAGTGAATCTAAACATATCTTTTTTGTCTTCAACAGAGCAGACTTTTATTTATGTTTCAGGATGAATGGGTGCAAATGGAAAATCAAGTTATGAATTATTCTGTTTCCCATGGGCTTTATACAAATGAACTTGAATCTGTCCTATGACATCAGGGGTCATTGAGAGACTATCGTTTTAAGTAGTGGAGGATGAAAATGAATGTTCTTTATTTCATCCACTGTCTATAGCAAAAGTGATTGCAAACCTAAGAGTTCTGCTGAATGTAAAAGAAGGCTCATTCATCACACACACACACACACACACACACACACACACACACACACACAGTAAATGGCTTCAGTTAACCCAATGAGCTGTAGCATAAAACTTGATTATTCTAGCACCTAATCTTGCCTGCTGTTTCAGAATCTGTTGCTTTCCTTATGGGGAAAAACTCCAGTTTATTTATTTTATTTATTTATCATATTCAGTTCATATCAGTTCTATAGGCAAGTTCACACAGCCTAAACGAAGATCAATTGAGATTTCATCCACACAGGATGGAGGTATTGTTGGTCAATAGGAGAGCCAATTGGGATGGAGTGATTCAGCTGGCGCTTGATGCCGCTCCCCATGGAAGAGGAGGTGTGTAGTCTGGGGGTACTGCTGAATCTGGTTTTGTTTTTGGGTGCTCAGGTGTGGCGACGATAGCCAGGGATGCCTTTGCCCAGCATCAGCTGGTGCATCAGCTGCGCCCTTTTCTTGACAAGGCAGATCTGGTCACGTTGCATCATGGTTTGATTATTGCAACACATTCTCTGTGGGACTGGCCTTGAAGAATACTCAGAAACTGCAGCTGATGCAGAATGCAGCAGCTAGGTTTCTGTCTGAAGCCACTTGCCGGGAACATATGATACCATTTCGAAAGAGTTGCACTGGCTGCTGATTTGTTTCCAGATCCAGTTCAAGGTGCTGGGTATCACTTATCACGGTTTGGGTCCTGCATAGCTAGAGGACCACCTGCTCCCAGATGTGTCTACCTGACTGACAAGGTCAATGGAGAAGATTCTGCTCCGTGTGCTGATCTTGAGAGAGGCTCAGTTGTCTTGGATATGGTCAGGGCCTTCTAGGTTACTGCCTCCAGACTCTGGATTGCTCTCCTGGTGAAAGTTTACTCCTCGTCTTCTTTTGCTGCATTTTGCAAGTAAAGACCTTGCTGCTTATCAAGGCACCTTTAAGGGGTGCTGGATTCTCTTTTTTTGCTTCTTGTTTTGCTGCTTCTTTTGCTGTATTTTGCATTGTTGTTTTATTTTTTTGTTGGTTTTGTGAGCTGCCTTGGGTAAAACTTATGAAGGGTGGTATAAATATGTAACAATAAATAAATGCAGGTGTAGAACCTTCTGTGACCCTTTATGTGAACATAGGAACATAGGAAACTGCCATATACTGGGTCAGACCATTGGTCTATCTAGCTCAGTATTGTCTTCACAGACTGGCAGCGGCTTCTCCAAGGTTGCAGGCAGGAATCTCTCAGCCCTATCTTGGAGAAGCCAGGGAGGGAACTTGAAACCTTCTGCTCTTCCCAGAACAGCTTCATCCCCTGAGGGGAATATCTTGCAGTGCTCACACATCAAGTCTCCCATGCATATGCAACCAGGGCAGACCCTGCTTAGCTATGGGGACAAGTCATGCTTGCTACCACAAGACCAGCTCTCCTCTGGAATGAAGCTCAGCTGGAGAGCATCTGCTTTGCTTGCTGGAAAGTCCTGGTTTAGTCCCTGGCATCTCCAGGTAGGGCTGGAGAAAACCCTATTTGAAACCCTGGAGAGCTGCTGTCAGAGTAGACAGCACTGAACTAGATGGACCAATGGTCTGACTGTATAAGGCAGCTTCATATGTTCATATAGAAATCCGCCCTTTGAATGGTAAGTAATGTGTCTCTTTGTACACTTATGCCTTTCAGTACTAATTTCCGCCCTGGGTTGAAAATCTGCTAAAACCTCAAATTAGTTGAGTGAAATTAAGTATACCATTGGAATGGACACCTTCTTCTTCTTGACACTTGTCATGAAGGTGGAGTGGTGGTGGTGGTTCAGAATTTTTGATTCTCTGCTTAGCAGATAATTTAGAATTCTGCATGTCTGCTTTGGCTCATGCATTCACCTGAGTGGCAGTGCGACAGCATGGTTCAGGAGCAGTGAGAGCTTTTCCCACCTTGCAAAGAGCCACTAGTGTGAACAGGGTCTTCCATGTGACCAGTTGATGGCACAGAGGCCAAGTTCAGATAATTTCCTCCTGCTTTTTTGTGTGATGAAGGAATTGTGTGGATTAGACCTCTGCAGAATTTATTAAGAAAAAGATGTGCCTGAGTACAGCTGTTGAAAGTGGGTGTGGTAGTTATCCCCCCCCCCCCCGCCGCTGCCAGCATGTCAGCCGCCCCCCGCCCCTTGTGCTGCTCATAGTTATGGTAGTCATCTGAAGAGGCGATTGCCATAAGAGTGATGGGAGGTGCTTCCATGAGTGGCAGCCTGGGACCACACTAGGCTGCTGATCATAGAAGTGCCCACCATCATGCTTACAGTGGTTGCCTCTTCAGACACTTTTGATGGCTGTACTCACACGTACAGCTTTTTCTTAATAATACCTGTATAGGGCTTAGGCCTCTGTGCAATCAGCTGTTCATGTGGATGGTTCAAACTAGAGGGAAGGATTTATGTGGGATCCCCCACAACATTATTGCAGCACTGCTCTAGCTGAATGTATAAACCTGTACTCTGACAATGAACATATTTAGACAAGAATCTATTTATTCATCCGTTCACTTCAGATAAGCTGTTGTCTTAGTTTCATGTCCTTAGGTCACCCAGCAGTTATTGATGTTGTTTGAACAGCAAGGGATCTTTCACACATATATAATGCTTCTAATATGAAACAGAGGGTCTATTCAAGCCTTGTAATGCTTTTTAGCTAAGTAGTTTTTAACAATAGAGCAATGCTCACCATTATTTTGAGTCTAGCTTAATATTATTTCTTTATGCTATCTCTTTACAAAATCTTCTGAGAAATCATAATCTCCTTCAGAGAGTTGCAGAGTTGTTCTCACCACATGTAGAAAAGCCCACTGTAGGAGAGTACCCAGGTGGGATTATATATAAAACTAAAAACAATGTAATTTTCTGGAATAATGAATAACTAAGAAAAATAACTGCTTGGTAGTGGTTTTCTGCCTAAAAGAGATTTAGGGAAAATGATATTCAATTTTGTGAAGCGCTGAGGACAGATAATGGCTAGAGTACCAAGGCCCTAATCCACAGGTTCTCAGACTGGGGTCCTCAGATGTAGTTGGACTTCAATTCCCATAATCCCTAGCCACAGAACCCTTAATCTAATCTACAAAGAACCTTATACATTGAGATATGTGTTGTATCACTATGTAATTAAGTATAGTACCACTTTTACACTTGATAGTGTGTAATTATGAGCCTAAACAGATGATCAAACTGTTCTAAGGTGAGCTTGGTTATCTCCATTGGTCATCCTACAACAGGATGGTTAAGAGTTAAGAAAAGTCTTAAGGAGAATTGTACCATGTATCAAGTGCAAATGTACATAGTAAAATGGTCATCTGAATTCACCTGGTGACATTAATAGTCAATTATAATGCTGATCGTAGAGACAATTATGTTCATAAAACATATCATTTTACTTGAGGCTTTAATAACTGAATCAGGAAATTCTGGTTTGAGTGTTTCCTAAAAACCTGGTTTGTTGAACCAGGAATGAGATGTCTGAACTGAGCCATTGGCAGAGGGACATTTAGCATGCAGATGTACTACTGAGAAGGCACCCTAAATATGTGCTCTTTCCCCACTGCATTTATTTATTTTATTTATTTATTATATTTGCACACCACCCCAAACTTTGGTCTCTTGAGCAGTTTACAGAAACATAAAACAAATTAAAACAGAAATTAATATCTTAAAACAGTTTAAAACCACAAGTTCAGTTAGAAAGCTTGGGTGAAAAAATGTGCCCTTAGAGACTTTTTAAAATTTTAACAGTGTGTGCATTCCAGAGTCTTGGTGCAGCAACAGAGAAGCCCTGTCCCTCTGTAGCCACCAGATGAGCTGGTGACAACTGCAGACGAGCATCTCTGGATGATCTCCATGGGCGATGAGGCTTATAGTGAAAAAGACATTCTCTTCAATACTCTGGGCCTAAGCTGTTTATGGCTTGATAGGTTATAAGCAGCACCTTATAATTTGCCTGGAAACGTATTGGTAGCCAGTGTAGTTCTTTAACTATAAGAGTAATATGGTCTCTTCGAGATGACCTGGAGACCAACCTGGCTTCCACATTCTGTACCAACTGCAGTTTCCAGACTACATACAAAGGCAGCCCCGCATAGAGCACATTGCAGTAGTCAAGTCTGGAGGTTACCAGCATATGTACTACTGTTCTGAGGACGTTTATCTCACAAAATGGATGCAGCTGGCATGTCGGCAAAAGCTGACAGAAAGCACCTCTAGCCACCACCTCAACCTGAAACACCAGGGGCAGGTTTGAATCCAGAAGCACTCCCAGACTGCATACCCTGTTCTTTCTGGGGAAGTGTGAACCCATCCATAACGGGAGATCAAAATTGTCTCCCGAGTTCTGACCCCACACAATAAGTACCTGCGTCTTATCTGGATTCAGTCTTAATTTATCACTCATCCAGCCCATCACTGCCTCCAGGCAGGCATTTAGAGAAGTTATGCCTTCTCCTCATGAAGTTGACATGGAGAAATAGATTTGGGTGTCATCAACATCCTTATAACACCCTGCATAAAATCTCCTGATGATCTCTCCCAGTGGTTTCATGTAGCTGTTAAAGAGCATTGGAGATAGTATGGAGCCCTGCGGACACCATATGAAAGTTCACATTTTGAAGAACAACCGTCTCCAGGTGACACTATCTGGAATTTGCCTGAGAGGTAGGAGTGGAATTGCTGCAAACCAAAGCCTTCCACTCCCAACCCCCTCAGATGATCCAGAAGAATATTCTGGTTGTTAGTATCGAAGGCTGCCAAGAGATCCAAAGGACCAACAGAGACAGTTCCTCTGTCAGTTACCCATTGGAGAGCATCCATTAGGTTGACCAAGGCAGTTTCCACACCTGAAAACCCGCCTGAAAACCAGTTTTGAAATGGGTCTAGATAATCAATTTTCTCCAAGAGTGTCTAGGAGAAACTAGAAGCCACCACCCTTTCAATTACCTTGCCCAGCCCAACCACAGGAGGTTGGAGACAGGCCTATAGTTGCTTAATTCTGAGGGATCCAATGCAGGCTTCTTCAGAATACCTTTGCATTAGACTCTGCAGTAGTCAGTCTAAGTCAGCCTGAATACAAGAGATTTTATCCACAAAACTCATTTAAAACATCACAATGGGTAATTGATGGTTCCAGATTCTTATTCAAGGGAGGAGGGGCATATACGAGTCCTCTCACGACCCTAAACAACTCAGCTGGATGTTAGCTTGTGGATGCAATAAGGGCAGAAAATGATCACTTTTTTTGCTGCACATATTGCCTGAGCATAGGTCTTCATGAGACGTGTGCTCTATGTTGTTTAATGTGTTGAATTTGAGTCGAGTCTTCCTCCACTTGTGCTCCAGTCTACCTTGCCTCTTCATCCCCCGTAGTTCTTCTGTATACCAAGCAGCCAATTTTGAACCGGGTTGGAGAGGACGCTTCAGCACAGTATTTGTGACTTGTGTCCCCCACACCTTCTTCTTGAAGTGGGGATCAGCAAAAAGAGATTTATAAGACTGGTTTACATACATGGTGGTTTTTGAAAGCCCAAGACAGGAATGCATAGGTGTGTTCTGTTCTTGACTCTGAAATCATTGCTTTCCTCAAAATTATTATTATTATTTATATTTTATATCCTGCTCTTCCTCCAAGGAGCCCAGAGCGGTGTACTACATGCTCAAGTTTCTCCTCACAACAACCCTGTGAAGTAGGTTAGGCTGAAAGAGAAGTGACTGGCCCAGAGTCACCCAGCTAGCATCATGGCTGAATGGGGATTTGAACTCGGGTCTCCCCGATCCTAGTCCAGCATTCTAACCACTACACCACACTGGCTCCCATAATTGTATGCTAAAAGCCAAACATGTTATAACGATATAGGTTGAACATTATATGTAACTGTTTCGTGTTATCTGTGAACTTTCAACTAGGCATCTCCTGCAAGAATTGCTTGTAAGACTAAATCTGTGCTGACCGTGACTGACTGCAGTTCAGCAAAGTTTAATTTATGTCATTATGTGCAAAATACTTGTTATCTTGTAAAGATCTTTGCTCTTGGGCTTATTAAAGTCCAAGCACTGCTTTGTTTAATATCATGTGCATAACACTGCAACACAGAGTCTCGCTTCAAGCTAATTTAGCTCATATTAAACTTGTTCTGCTTTGAATTAGTGAGCTCCACTCTTGGGCTGCTTCAGTGACAATAATATTTTAGGAAACTGTGAGAGTGACCAGGTGGAAAATTTCAGCTCAATGTGGGAAGGACATCTGCTCTAAAATCCTGCTCATGGCAGGAGCTGACTGGTCTGAGTTCAGCTTCTCGGCCAGGAGGATGCTGCATTTACCTGACTGTGCCTTTTCTGATATAAGCATTTCATTTCAGCAATAGTGGGTAATTAGATTAGCCTTTGAAGTTCCTGTCTTCTCTGAACTGCCCCTTCCACATTTAATTGTTTTCCCAGTCAGGGCTGCTCAACCTGGTCCTCCTGCAGATGTTGGCCTACAATTCCCATAATCCTTGGCTATTGGCCACTGTGGCTGAGGATTATGGGAGTTGTAGTCCAAAACCAGCTGGTGGGCCTAAGTTGAGCAGACCTGCAACACATGCTGTAAAAGAATTCTCTGCTATACTACAAGGTTGCCATCTGTGTCCTACTGCCTTGTGCCAGTCTGCAGTCATTGTCTGCCCTCGCCCCACCCACACCTGTATGTCTGCAACTAGTAATCTCTGCTGATAAGATCAAGTATGGTGATCAGAGTTATTTCCTTATATCAGTGTTCTTCATTGCACGGCCCAGGAGCCAGTGGCACTTCCCATCAACCCTAAGTGCGACTCCCTGACTAATGACTTATTAGGTCTGTGTGACGCAGTGGCCAAGGCTGAATACTCCACACAACTCCCCCTGGTACCACACGGGAGTGACCGTCCCCACAGCACAGTGCTGCTCTATGCCCAGTGCTAGTGAGGCATCTTTGACAGTAACAGAATCTTCTTGGAAGGGAGTGTAGTCTTTCTCAGTAATTTCTCTGCAGAGCTCAATGGGGAAAACACCTGGAAAGCATATATTTCCCAGCACTTTGTGCACACCTTCCAAAATGGTGCTGGGGCTCAGTAAGTCTTTGTTTCTCTTAAAGGGTAAAGCACAGCGTTGTGCAGAGTTCAGCGTGGTATGAAATGGCTCTCACATTGAAGGTTTGTTTTTTGTTTTTGCTGAAGTGGCCGCATTTGAGGATTCCTGCTCTGCATTTTCACCACTGCAACAGGTAGTGCCATAGATATTCACCATCACTGAAATGTCAGGCCCCAAACTAATAATGTTCATCCCAAAGGAATTGGTTTGGTCACTTATTGTATGGGATTGATTTGATTCCTTGGCCTAGATAGAAGCCAGCATCCAAAGGGCCATGTGAGGTATTCAGCACATGCACTCAGGCTTTTTACAGGACCTTCCATCTTACTACAACTCCTTATACCTCATAACAGCCACTCCTGGAAATCAGAGGATCCTCTGGAGTGGAATTAAATGTGGCACAAAAGGATAACTTATTGCCTCACTATGTGCACATAAAGTACATCTGCATGTGTCCAACTATAATCTCTCAAAAAGAGAATCCTCCATAGTTGTTACTCATTTCTAATAGAGACTTTTCAGGTAGCTATAATCATTACTGATTGCTGTTATTTTCCTTAATGCAATTATTACAGTAAGGAATGGATCCTAGGAAAGCTGATTTTGTTAATTGTACATGTAAAGTTAAAAAGTATTAATCCTTTAAAATAATTTTATAATTAAAAGTATTATTTGTTTACAAATCTTTCCAGGGAAAGATAAGTTAATGCAGCAGGAGACATTATTGGACATAAAAGTAACTTTTTCTCATTGCTAGCATTGCTGTCTAAGAAAACAATTGGGACAGTAAACTTATGTTCACTGCTCAATGTCCTGCTGAAGATATTAAGCTGTGCCTCTAAGTTCAATATAACATTTTTTCTCTTTTTCTCATGCAGTTGAAATGTCTTTATGCTTCCTCTGTTTTAACTATGATGACTCTTGTGTGTTTCTACAGGCTGCTTGAATTAAAAGTCGGGAGAGTCAGGCACATCTCTCATGCTCCCGGTGAACCATGGCAGCCGATGATAAGGTTGCCATTTTAACTGACGATGAAGAGGAGCAGAAAAGAAAATATGTGCTTGCTGATCCTTTCAATGGCATTTCCAAGGAGCAAGACCTTCAGACCCAAAGTGATACTCCTTCAACAGACACCACCACTACCATTCCGGACGAGGAGCTAGACTGGCTCGAAAGACACTGTGTCAAAGTGAACAACGATCTCCTCATCTCAAAAGTCTTTTATTTTTTCTTTTATGCTGCTTATGGTTCCCTCTACCCACTGTTGCCTGTGTATTACAAACAGCTGGGCATGACTCCTAGCCAGAGTGGCCTTCTGGTGGGCATTAGGTACTTCATTGAGTTCTGCAGTGCTCCATTCTGGGGAGTGGTGGCAGATCGCTTTAAGAAAGGAAAAGTTGTCCTCCTCTTTTCGCTTTTATGTTGGGTGTTGTTCAATTTGGGAATTGGGTTTGTTAAACCAGCCACCTTAAGATGTGTACCAAAGTTTCCAGTGCCAGTGCATCCTACCAATGCCAGCCACCTTTTAATGACAGCCCCACCAAATGTCTCCACTCCTTCTGCACTAACTACGGTTAGGACTTTGTCACCAAAGAGCCGAGGGAAAAGAGCCTGGAGCGGTGATGGCCTGTCCACGTTGAGCTCTGCTTTGCCTGTGAATCCTGAAACCACATTCCCCCTGACTACTCAGAATCCAAATGGGAATCTTCTTTTAAAGGAAGACGTTATTGGCAGTGCTCCAGCAGTCATTCTGGTTACCACAGGACCATCAGGGAATATAACCCAGGCTACAACATCACCTGCTGTCACCACAAAGACCGTGTTTCCCAAACAGTTTGCTCTCGTCTATGATCACCAGGAGGTAGAAGCTATCTTCCTGCTCATCCTTTTGGTTGTCATTATAGGAGAATTTTTCAGTGCCTCTTCGGTTACTATTGTGGACACTGTGACCCTCCAGTATCTTGGCAAGCACCGGGACCGTTATGGGCTGCAGCGTATGTGGGGCTCTCTGGGCTGGGGTTTGGCCATGTTATCAGTGGGAATTGGTATTGACTCTACCCGTATAGATGTGCTTGTTGAAGGGAAAGGCTGTAAAGCTCCAGAGTACAAGAACTACAGGATTGTGTTCATAGTTTTTGGTGTGCTAATGACTGTTTCCTTGATTGTGGCAACCCAATTCCGGTTCCATTATAACCACTATAAGCAAGATGAGAATGAAAGCAAAGATGTGGATGTCTCCCAAGTGGATAGAAACTCCTCTGCAGACTCCTCCAATGAGACTCCCAGTGACACAAGCCAATCACAGTCCTTTACTTTTTGGGACTTGATAAAGATGCTCTGCAGCATCCAGTATGGCTCTGTTCTGTTTGTAGCTTGGTTTATGGGCTTTGGATATGGTTTTGTGTTCACTTTTCTCTACTGGCACCTGGAAGATCTGAATGGCACCACCACGCTTTTTGGAGTCTGTTCTGTCTTGAGTCATATATCTGAACTGACAGCATATTTCTTTAGCCACAAATTGATTGAGCTGATTGGTCACATCAGGTAAGCATACAATATATTCTTTGAATAGCCATAGCCAGTGTTGTACTAAGAACAGATATAATGTACATGCTCTGGAGCGGAACATAGAACCAACGCAATACAAAGAATTCTTGTGAATATACATGAATTGTGCTTTTTTAAAAAAACCCACAAACCCCTGTGTGTGTATTTTTTTTTTTTAAAACACCCTTTTCTTTCTCCTCCCCCACCCCATTCAGATTTATTACAGTCTACCATTAGAATAGCAGATTAAGATAACACTCTATGAAAACATTAGTTTGAAGCCAAAGACATGGCTTGCAACTGTCCTTGAGACTGAGTGGCTCAACAGGAATGATGAAACCTTAGATTTTACTATCGGATTAATTCTGCTTTAAATCCTTGGATGATAACCATCACTAGGGTCAAATGGGGTTGCCAGTTCCCAGCCTTGAAAGATGATGGCTTAATAGCTGTCAAAGGAAGGATATTTGGCAGACATGCCTTTTGCATGATGCAGTGCTGTAAAACTGGGCCACACCTGCCCAGTGTCTCCCTGTCATGGAACTATATACAAGTGTACCTTTCAAAGAAGAGTACTTGGCAATGTGGTTGAATTTATCATTTTTTTTACAGTACAGCCTGAAAATAATGAAGACCAATCTAAACAATACCACTGTTTGGAAAGTCATCAGTCCTGTGAAGCTGCTTAATATTTTCTGATGTGATGGGAATTCAAAATAGGGTGTGGTCTGCCTCTATTCAGATGTGACCATTTCCCCCTCCTCCCCTGCACCCAGAAAGATATTTATGGCCTTGTATTTAATGCATGCTTTATATGTTTTGGCAAAGTAGTCAGCAAAATACTGTACAGGCTGATGCACAAAATAAACAATTCTTCATGATCTATTCACATACATGAGGTTATGTGCCTAAGTAGAGCTTCAGTTGAAAATTGCTGAGTTTTTCTGAAAAAGTACACTGACACACTCCATAATTGTATAATATTTTCAAAATGTCCTTCCAGATAAGAAGTTGTGTACATCCTGAATTTGTGCCGTAATGGCTTTTATAACAATAGAAGCCAACAACTAACACCCCTGAAGGAGAGGACTATATTTTTACTTCTTTCATGAAGATGACTATGCTTTTTTCAGTGGTGGAAGGATTTTTGCTAAAGTTCTTTCGTTTTAACTAGTGTTATTGACACGTGGGGTAAGACTCTTATGTCCTATGAAGGGATCTTGGCAGCTGGGCTGACCTGTGCACTCATGTGAACAATGCAAACGGGGATGACAAGCTTCTAATGCAAAATATTCAACATTTGTTAAAAAGCAATCAAAATATGCCATTGAGTTAGGGAACTAGCAAGCTCAATAACTGACTTTGGGAGATTGATAGACTAAACTCTCTTGCAAGATAAGTAGCACATAAAAACAATGCATTCAAAATATAGCATTTGAAATCAATGGGGAAACTGTAGAGTTTTGAGAGGTGTGACTCCTGGCGTTTCTACTTAATGTTAGAGCTTAGCTGCTAGCATTGTAAAGCAACTTGGGGGTGGTCTCTGAGACAGGTGGAGGGGTTAATTGACAAGAAAAACAGCGAACTGGTGAAACAAGCTGGTTAGAAAAGGAGATAGGCAAACAAGATAATGCCACTGCGGGTAGAGTAGACCAGGTGACTTAAATCCACAGTGGTTGAACACCAGTTCAAGGGGAAAGGGGGAGGTTGAGGTTAGAGAGAAGACAAACATGAGAGGGCAATTCTCCTGGGTTGGTCAGTCTAATTTAGGTTGCTAGCGAGGAGGGCAGCAGGGAGATTTGAGTGACTTGGACAACCTTTTAGTGTGGCTGGAGAATCCTATTCATGAATATGGATCTCCACTGTGCTCGCCTGCCAACTAAGGCTGCTATATCCAAAGGTGGTTAAGACACCTGATTGTAGCCTCAGTTGTGTGCTGTCTTTGCTTCTGACTACCTAAATACCCATGATCAGGGAAGTTCTGATGAAGGGGTTCTTAGGGGACTTCGACTTTACTGTTAAAAGAACAGAAAAGAAACAGAGAAAAGGTGAAAAGGGATCCTAAAGTGGCCACAGAACATGCACTCTTTCTGGGCTTTGCAGTGGGGTGGATGGTCAAAGTGATGAGAATCGGTGCAGTCTCGATTTCCAGGACCAACTCTGTGAATGGTGTGTCGGCAAATCTGTGACCTGTATGGATCCACAGGTTGTATCAGATTCTGTACAAAGTCCTAGATCTGAGAGCGGGGTTCTTATAATCCAAAACTGAATGGATAACAAAATAATTTGCTGTCTTCCCCTTACTCCTATTCAGAGGGGCTGAGGAAGGAGAGATTAATTTTCTAATCTATTGTTGCTGAGGGCCAGTGATGAGGGCTTGAGTCTGTTGTTTTGAGAGATTCATCTTGAATTGCCTAGGGGCAGCGATCACTATAGGTGTGATTTAATCATGAGGCTTTAGTCCTTGAGGCTAATTCAGTCAGTACTGCAGGGAATCGTGCTCACACCTGAAGGGAAATTGCTCTGCATAGAATTTTCTTTTCTAGTATTACATTTAATCAAGTAGGAATATTTTAGTGTATGCATTCGAAACTTAGTTGCTGTTATACAGTAGCTAATTTCTTTTGGGGGTCTTTTCCGATCACTTGATTTTGATTTCTCAAAGACCTGTTCAGCCCTATCATCAAGCAAAGGGAAGGAGCAGTGGGGCTAATCTTCCCCTACATTGCATTTCAAATTCCTTTTTGTTTGGTCTCTAGTAGTGCCAGAGTCCTGGTTTTGCCTGGGAGACCTACAAGCATGTAGTTTGGGTGGAAAAGGAAGTTATTCCTAACACTAGAAGTGTGGCGGAGGGAGGAATTCTACCCAATTGGAATCTGGTTTACAGTACACTCTAGTCCTGCAATACACTCTAGTTTATGTGGAGCAGAGCATAGCCTTTCTGTGTTTCCCCAAAACCTTTCTGAGCAGAACCTGGAGGTCCATTCATCCCTAGATTACTCATCATTCTTGCTAGCAGCATAATAATGAGCAGTGCACATGCTTCCTGCCTTCCTCTTATAGTGGATAACCTAGTAAGGTTTGGCTCCTCTTTCAGACAGGGTTAGAGCAATTTTCTGAAGGGGCTGAACCAACTTTTTATTTATTTGCAGTCTTAGCCTAGCAAACTTCAGGGGTCAGATTTTAGGCTACCATCAAAGGGCAACAAACTGTTAATATATTCTTACCATCATTGCAGAGGGTGGGGGTGCCATTTGGATTTTCTGCTTCTGGCGCAAAAATATCTGGGACCTTCTTTAATCCGGCAGTCTCTCTCTACTAAATGTTGTGGAATCCATCAGTAACAAGACAGTACATGATGCAGTCTGGGTGACTTTAGATGAGCTGCTGAGATAGTCATCAGTGGTTTTCCTGTGTGGATGATCTTGCTCAATCCCAGCCAAACAGTACACCACTTCCTAGCTCACCACATGTTTGAAAACAATTACATAAAGTGTTGAGCTGCGGTCTTGTTACTTTGTCTACACCAGCACAAATTTCTGTTTTGAGTTCTGTGCTCTTTGGTTTTTCCCTCAATGACACCCCAAAATATATTAATGAAGCAATAGCAGTAGGGTGGGTTGATTTAAATCTCCAAAAGAAGAACGTGATTTCCATCATGGATTTAAATCCAGTTTTCTCACTGATGCTTCTTTACGTATTTCTTAAATAAGAGTGCAAATCTGATCACTAAAACATGTTACTTTACAACTTAACAGAGCATTTACAATGTCTAGGAGGATATACTTTGTGCCATTTTTAAAAACTATTTTTACTAATTTAGGAATTAGTAGGTAATGCTTAGATTTTTTAAAAATGCAATTGTCACCTTTGCTCATTATCTGTATCAAACTTCCCTACATCTCCTAGTTGCACTGCTTACACCTCACATGTTTTCCTTTTTTACCCAGGGAAAGAATTTATTCAAAACATTACCACATAGCATCTCTCTTACACCTGGAAACCTCTTCTGGGACAAAGTGTGTGTGTGTGTGGGGGGGGGGGATATATGAAACTGTGTAGTGAATAATTTCTTGCCTCTTTCTTTCTGCTTTTTCTTTCTATTCCACCTCCTTTCCTATATTGTGTGGCTAATGCTCCACCTTGGCCCTGCCCCGCCACAAATGGCAATTGCACTGTCTACCCTGCACATGTGGCTGCTTAGATACAGAGACAGAAAGCCCAGACATTTCCAAAAGCAAAGGCTGGTAGTTACTGGACGATGCTGGGCAGACTAGAGCCATTTTCATGAGAATAGAATGAAATGAATGCCCGTATTTGATTGGTAATTAAACTTTGTGTGTGTGTGTGTGTGTGTGTGTGTGTGTGTGTGTGTGTGTGTGTGATGGAGAGAGAGAGCCATTCATTTGTTTAAAAGAGACTGTAAGTGTAGGTGTACCATGTTTGTGATGAAACTTAATCTTTACTGTGTCCTTTTTTAAAATGAGAAATTTAGTATTTTATTTACTTTTTTAAAAAAGTAAACATCATTTTAAAAAATCATTAATTTACTATCCACCTTGAGTAGCAATATGTTCACATAATACAAATTGTTCAAGATATTTTTTTTAACTAATGCAGGCTTGGAATAATTCCAGGAAAACCCTAAATGTTGGCACAATGGTCAGTGAAGTCCAATGTAAATACAGGTGAAACTCGGAAAATTAGAATATCGTGCAAAAGTCCATTAATTTCAGTAATGCAAATTAAAAGGTGAAACTGATATATGAGACAGACGCATTACATGCAAAGCGAGATAAGTCAAGCCTTAATTTGTTATAATTGTGATGATTATGGCGTACAGCTCATGAAAACCCCAAATCCACAATCTCAGAAAATTAGAATATTACATGGAACCAAGAAGACAAGGATTGAAGAATAGAACAATATCGGACCTCTGAAAAGTATAAGCATGCATATGTATTCAGTACTTGGTTTGGGCCCCTTTTGCAGCAATTACTGCCTCAATGCGGCGTGGCATGGATGCTATCAGCCTGTGGCACTGATGAGGTATTATGGAAGACCAGGAGGCTTCATTAGCGGCCTTCAGCAATTCTGCATTGTTTGGTCTCATGTCTCTCATCCTTCTCTTGGCAATGCCCCATAGATTCTCTATGGGGTCAGGTCAGGCGAGTTTGCTGGCCAATCAAGCACAGTACACTGTATACTTTTCAGAGGTCCGATATTGTTCTATTCTTCAATCCTTGTCTTCTTGGTTCCATGTAATATTCTAATTTTCTGAGATTGTGGATTTGGGGTTTTCATGAGCTGTACGCCATGATCATCACAATTTTAACAAATTAAGGCTTGACTTATCTCGCTTTGCATGTAATGCATCTGTCTCATATATCAGTTTCACCTTTTAATTTGAATTACTGAAATTAATGGACTTTTGCACGATATTCTAATTTTCCGAGTTTCACCTGTAAGTACAAAGTGGTGCACATTTGGCAAAAAAGTTACTATTTTTGCTGACTTTAAAAAACAAACAGAATCTATGAAAAGAATTGGGAAGGAATATACAGCAAATGTCATAATGACCTCATAAAATCAGTGGTGTGTCACACTGAGCATTTGTGTATAGTTCAGCTACTGCAACTCAAAAGGAATGTAAGAGAACTGGGAAAGAGTCAAAGAAAAGTAATTTTAAAAATCCCAACTTTATATAATGCCTTTTACACAAAGGCAGTTAAATAGTTTTTTTTAATGAAATCTAAAACTTAGTTTATACACATTTGAGGATAAGAAGTGTTGAGACATAAACACATATGGTTCTCCATTAGAGATGTTTGTGTTACATACAGCCCAGGACTGACAGAAGGCAACCACATCATAGAGACATTTGAATTGGGCCTACAAGAACTGAATGTGCATTCTGGTAGTTTTTTTGAAGTCCTCTGTGCAGTTGATCCTATTCCTGAACAGACAAGGAGTTTTGAACCAAACAATAGCATCTTGCCTCTTTAGCAGTGGGAGCAACTGCTGAGCAAACTGAGAAGAAATATTGGCCTGTATACTTGGTTCTCTTTCTTGTGTGCAAATTATTTCCTTTTATTGTGCCCTTGGACTTTTGAGCTGAGTTGAGCAAGAGAAGGGATATCATGGAATGTATGTGAATCGGGAAAGAGAGAGGAAAACTGAATAGTGTATTCTCCTTCTGGTTCTCATATTATTGGAATAGGACCCCAGAGAGAATGAGATGCAAATTTAAAACTACTGAAATCACCCCCACCAAAGCATATAGTTCTAATATTAGAAAGGCAGTTTTATGGGCTATGGTAACCTCCAGAAGGCTTAAATCTAAAAAGGACTAGGTAAAGGTAAAGTGTGCTGTCGAGTCTGTGTCGTCTCCTGGCAACCCCAGAGCCCTGTGGTTGTCTTTGGTAGAATACAGGAGGGTTTATTATTGCCATTTCCTGTGCAATATAAGATGATGCTTTCCAGCATCTTCCTATATTGCTGCTGCCTGATATAGTTGTTTCCCATAGTTTGGGAAACATGCTAGCGGGGATTCGAACCAGCAACCTCTGGCTTGATAGTCAAGTAACTTCCCGCTGCACCATTAGGTGGCTGACAAGTATTGTTGTGTTGGATATGTTTGTTATTTCTATTTCTGCTGGCTAATGGCTGTAATAAAATTGATGATGATGACAATTAGTGAAAGCTATGGCTCCTCCTTTAGCCCCTGCCCTGCTCCCTCCCCCACCTCAGATGAGCAGCAGGTGATACTTGGCAGAGGGCTCTTTCAGCAGTGGCAACTAGGTTTTGGAACAGCCTCCCACAAGAGGTATGCCTGGCCACATCCCTGCCTGCTTTTAGGTAGGCAATGAAGGTAACTAATCATTGATTTTTATCCACCTTGAGTAGTATAATATAAATGGTTCAAGATTTTTTTAAACTCTAATGCAGGCTTGGAATAATTCCAGGAAAACCCTAAATGGTCATCATGGTCAGTGAAGTATTATGTAAATAAGTAGACCCTATAAGTGACTACAGCTTTTCAGAAGCAAGGGCTGCTGGGAGAAACACTATTTTGTCCACTGAGATGTAAAGTGAATGTCCATATTCTTTGTTTGGTTAAAGTAAACATATTTATGATTTTAAGAACTGAATACATAAGCAGAACTCAGGTGGTTGGGGGATATAGAATATAAAGATCACCCATAGTGGCTACATGATCATTCAGTAGTTTATACAGAATGGCCTCTTCTAAATTCTAGTGCCTCTGATGAATTGTTAGTCAAGGTCCAGTAGGAAGCCAGCGGTAATACATACAGTATATGAATTCGGTGTTCTTGAACACAGTGGGGTTTATTTCCAAGAAAACATGCATAGGATCTGTCTGTTGTATCATTTATAATGCTTTACCTCAGAAGTTAGAGATTTTTCCTTGTGATTCTTATCTACACAGAAAAGCATCTTTTAGCTCAGTCTATTTTTTAGAAGGCTGTGAATAATTTTAAAGAGATACAGACTTTTAAATATTTGTTTGTTTTAAATCCAAATTTCACCTTAAACCAGGTTATTTGTATGGAGATACACTTACTATAATGGAATTTTCTTTAAATTAAATAACTAATTTTTTTTAATCTCACTAGAATTTTGGCAAGTGTGTATGTGTTAATTTTCAGAACATTCTGTACTAATTGCAAGTAAACAGTCTATATTTTTGGTAGCTGATGGAATATGCTTCCCTGTATGTTTATACTGGACTTTGATGCTATAAATGTAGGCTATCAGGTCAATAGCCATAAAAGAATAGTGTAAATAGTGCATGTATACTATAAATAGTGTATTTAAGGACGGTAAATAGATTGACATTGTCTTATTGGCCACCTTCCAGGCTCATCAGCTTGTCAAATATACAGTAATATTATTTAGTTAATTAGTTAGATTACTAGTAACTTTAAGCCCGTTAAATTAACGGGTGCTAGTAGACCGCTATTGCATCCCGCATAGTCCCTGCTTTGCTCCCTGCCCTCATGGTCCCCGCTTTGCTCCCCTTTCGGCTGCTTTTCCCCGGCCAGAAACCATGGCTGGCCGGGGAAAAGCAGCCGCACCGCGTCCTCACCCGCACCGCGTCCTCTGGCCCTCCTCTGGGCGAGGACATGGCTTCACCACCACCTTGCCCACACCGCGTCCTCTGGCCCACTCTCCCACTGCATCCCCTTCCCCACTCTCCCTCCCTCCCTTCTGCCCCACACTCTTGCCTCTCTTCCCCTCCCTCTCACCCCACTCTTTTGTCCTCCCTGTCAGCCTCCTGCCCCAGTCCCTCCTGCCCTCCCCGTCCCACTCCCTCTTGCCTTTCCCTTCCCCCTCCCGCACTCCCTCTTGCCCTTCCCCCTCCCCTCTTGCCCTTTCCCCTCCCCCTGCCACACTCCCTATTGCCTTCCCCCCTGCCCCACTGCCTCTTGCCCTTCCCCCTCCCCCTGCTCCTCCCTCTTGCCTTTCCCCCTCCCTGCCTCACTCCCTCTTGCCTTTCCCCCTCCCTGCCCCACTCCCTCTTGCCTTTCCCCCTCCCTGCCCCACTCCCTCTTGCCTTTCCCCTCCCCCCTGCCCCACTCTCTCTTGCTCTTCCCCCTCCCCCCTCCCCCACTCCCTCTTGCCCTTTCCCCTGCCCCACTCCCTCTTGCCCCTCCCCCTGCCCCATTCTCTCTTGCCCCTCCCCCTGCCCCACTCCCTCTTGCCACTCTCCCTCTCCCCTGCCCCACTCCCTCTTGCAATTCCCCCTCCCCCCTGCCCCGTAGAGTCGTGCACTCTGGGCTCCACCACCGCCATTCCTCCTCCCGCCGCCACCAGCCTCCGTGCTGCTGCCGACCTCCCCGGCTGGGCCAGGGCCCCTGCCACCGCCGGCCTCCCCTTTCTGGGCCGGGCCGGCCGCCGCCGCCTGTGGCCTCCGTGGCCGGGCGGGGCCCGCCGCCACCTCTGTCCCCCCGCCCCAGTCTCCGGCCGGGCCACCGCCGGCCTCCGTGGCTGGGCTCTTTTCCGCCGGCCCCTGCATCGCCGCCGGCTTCCGTGGCCGGGCCGGGCCCTTCTCTGCCGGCCTCCGCGCCGCTGCCAGCTTCCGCGGCCGGGCCGGGCCCTTCGCTGCCACCCTCCGCGCCGCTGCCGGCCTCCACGGCCGGGCCGGGCCCTTCGCCACTGTTGTCTGGGCTGCAGTGCCGCTTCTTTTCAACTTGACCAACATGGCGGCCGGTGTCTGTATCCGAGTCTCTCTCAGTGTGTTCTGCGCACGCGCACTACGCATGCGCAGAACACCCGAAAAAGACACGGACGCAGACACCAAGCATTTTATTATATAGGATATACTGCCTGACTCCAAAGGCTCTAGGCAGTTCACAAAAATAAACAACAAAACCAAAATAAGACAAACTGTTAAAACAATTTAAAGCATTCAAAGGGGAGGGGTCATCTTAAATTGAGTAGTCCTTTTTCATGTCCTGGAGGTCACATTTTAATTTTCATACAACTTAATTATTCTCACCAAGCGCTCTTGGAAGCCAGTGCCGAAGAACTGGCTTATGTGTTGCCTTTTAAAGGCCGCTTACAAAACATTTGCAGTTAGCCTTCTGTGGTTGGGGATCCAGATATCCTTTTCTCTAAATAGCACTTCTGTTGATGATGTAACAAGTGACACACATGAATGAAATGAAGCTGTACGTCTAAAAGGAAAAGGAAAGGGCGGGGAGGGAAATGCCCAAAGCAGCCTGACAAGGACTGAGCATGCTCAGTGTCCCCACCCTCACCCCAGAATGTTGAAGGTGTTGATTGCTGGGGGTCCAGGAAGCAGGCCACATGGAGGGAGACCCTGCTTGGACCTTTAACAGTTTATAGTGTTCTGAAAGTGTTCATCAGGATTGGGGAGATACAATATTTTGTTGCAAGACCCATTGTAAATCTTTGAATTGTGTGTTTTTCTTAATGGCTACGGTACGTTGCTGCTTAACTCAGCTTCGCAACAATCGAGTGAATTGGATTGATGCTATTTCTGTTTAAGTGGGAAATTGGGATTGAGGATTCTGACAAGCCCAGTGCCAACTAGTGACAGTATGACTGAGCAAATAATTAAATCCAAGTGCCCTCCTGGCCCACGTTCAGGTCTTTGCCCGCTGGAGCATGCGAGCTCTCGGTGTCATCCATTGGCAAGAACGAAGGTGTCTTCAGGTGTGCATTTATGTAGCAAACTGCAGGAGGACCATTTGTATTTGTAGTGCTCATTGTGTGGCTTTGCAAGGCACACGTGAAACATGGATACGTCCAATGAAGGCTGGTCTGTTGCTAAGATGTCATGCACTACCAAAAGATGCTTGGCGGGGCGGGGGCGGGGGGCTCTCTTTGGTCTTTGCATCATGTTGCATTTTTGTGTGTCTGGCTGAGCACCTCACACATGAAAAGAATGCGCCTTCAGATATGGCAACTGCTCCTCTAGGAAGCCACCCAGTTCAACCACATAAGATTGAAAACTAAGAAGATTCCATTGCTGGTAGAGTAGGCAGCTTTGTATGTTTGTGTGTCTTCCCACCCCTGTGGTTGTAGCTTAGTGCTAGAGCACATTACTTGTATACAGAAGGTCCAGAGTTCAGAACGTGGCATTTCCAGTGTGGTCTACTATGAAAGAAGGCCCATAGAGTGTCGCTTCCTGTCAGTGTAGGCAATACTGAGCTAGATGCATACACAAGGTCAGACTTGTATATGGCAACTTCGTGTGTGCATGTTATAATATGTTCCTCCACATAGAGGAACATATTATAACACACTGCCTAGAGATTTATATATCAGGCAGTTTAAAAATATGATAGATAAATAAAATAGAGAGACACGTGTTTGCCTTGGTATAACATTACTGTGTTTGCTCCATATATGCCCAAAGTGTATGTGCAAAGCTTTCTTTTTTTATAGTCTATCCAGAAATTAAATGCTTGTGGTGCAGCAGGGAAATGCTTGACTAACAAGCAGAAGGTTGCCAGTTCGAATCCCCACTGGTACTATATCGGGCAGCTGCGATATAGGAAGATGCTGAAAGGTACCATCTCACACTGCACAGGAGGAGGCAGTGGTAAACCCCTCCTGTATTCTACCAAAGGAAACCACAGGGCTCTGTGGGCGCCAGGAGTCAAAATCGACTTGACGGCACACTTTTTATTGTGTCTTACTATCCTGTGTCTCAGCCACCAAATGATAGCTTCTTTTAAAAATTCTTTCCAGTTGCCAACTGACTAGTCCTCATGAACTGGGCTCCAGAATGCCCAGCATGATACTTTGTTCTTCAAACTCTGTTGTTGCAATGTTTTTGACTTTGCATACTACCTTTTAATGTTTTGGCCTTTGCCATGTAAAACTACTCCAGCTAGTGACCTGAAAGAGGGAAAACAGGATCTCTTTGCAAAACATCACCTAAGATTTGGACTGTTAGCTCATGACGAATTTGTCCTTCAGCAGGTTCTAATAATCAGAGAACAAATGACTGCTTGCACTAGTTGGGGGGCAAGTTAAGATGTCCTTTTTCATGATCATAGCATGCTCTTCCACCATAGTAAGCCTGTATTTTTCTGCATTTTCTAAAAATGGTAAGAACAGGAGAAATGCATACTATCACTAATTTAACTTGCCATCCTTGCCTGCTTCCCATATGCAGAAGACATTTTATTCCATCAATAATGATCTTTTGTTGCTAGCAAGGAAAGTTGTGACATGCTACTAAAACAGTGACTGTTAGTGCCCAATTTATTACCTTCATCTCCCCAAATAATAGCTGAGCTAAATACCTGCAACTGCATTGTTCATACTCATCCCTCACTCCCTCCACTTATATTTTTAGCCTGCTTTTAGTAGGCTTATGAGCTCACCTGGCTGTGTGTGTGTGTGTGTGTGTGTGTCCGTGTCCCTATCAACTTCACAATGCCTGGACCAATATGAATCAAATTGAGTATAGTTACAAGCAGACATAGGGACACCTCACACATAGGGACACAATGGCATAGTTTATGGAGATGTCATCCACCCCGATTCAAGATGGGGGACACGTGAACTTATGAAAATGTGCTGTGATAGTACTGCATAAATAGTAATGATTATTATGTGGAGGAAATGGAGAAAGGAAGGGAACACCTGACTTGCTAGATTAATACTTGCACTGAAAACTAGAATGTTCATATAACTGGATTATTATTATTATTACATTTATATCCCGATCTTCCTCCAAGGAGCACAAAGTGGTGTACTACATACTTGAGTTTTTCCTCACAACAACCATGTGAAGTAGGTTAGGCTGAGAGAGAAGTGACTGGCCCAGAGTCACCCAGCTAGTATCATGGCCAAATGGGGATTTGAACTCGGGTCTCCCCGGTCCTAGTCCAGCACTCTAACCACTACACCACTCTGGCTCTTATCTTATGGATGCATGGTAAGGTGTGGGATAAAGGCACATGATGCAGCAACTCCTGATGAATTAAGCAGGTTGGTGTGAGAAACTGCCTGGGAATCCTATGTGCACCACCTTGTGTTCCATGGTAGACAAAGCAAGGGATATAAATGTAGTAATAACAATAATTGCATGCTTTGGCTGAATGATTGATGTCCATTTCAGGATAGTAGTGGACAGAATGCTTATCCCTACTTAACTACTCATCAGTCACATGGCATATAAGATTCTGTACTGCCAGGGATAATTATACCTATACCAGTTTTACATGATGCCACCTCCATTTTTAATTAGACACTGAAGTTACCTGAGCACTTATTTCCTTGAAGGATCACTTTCAAAGGTTAGAGCTAGGCATGTTGCAAGTTGTATTCAGTCTACATTGCAGAGAGGTGGAACATGAACACCAAAACTGGGCATTACCACTGCATAATCCTTTATGGACCACCAGCACCTAATTTCATTTTCTGGGTTAAACAAAGACCTCCATTCAACTGGAGGAAATACTTACTGAGTTCATGTAAGTGAAAAATTTGGGGAGTCCCTCCCCCAGTTTTACTTAAAACTAGGAAGAAACTCATCTGCACAAGTGGGATGGAGAGGGATCCATTAGGTTTGGAGAAAGTATGCTTTTGAGAAACAGCAGAAAGTTACTGAATATGAACAGACTGCTTGGTTGATGTGCTGCACTGAGCATCTTTGATTTGGGTTTCCAACAGACCAGGAACAAAATTGATCTAGCCAGTTTGTTGTTTGAGGGCCAGTTGCCAAAAAGCAAGGGGTAACACACACATGCGGGGGCACACACACACACACACACACACACACACACACACACACACACACACACACACACACACACCTTGCTGCCCTTAATTATTATTTAAATAATATACAGCTTTTGTGCTGGTCTTCTCTCTCTGGACCCACCAAAACCTCTAGGCTCTGTTGCTAGCCCTGCCCCAGGCGTTCTCTTAAGTACCAGAATTATTTTGATTTAGGGGTCAGAAATTCTACCTTTAAATGGTACCTATAAAATAGATATTGTGGTGAAATAGGTATGCATGTTGTAATGCTGGGTTTTTGTTGAAAGTGACCTAAAAACTTATTGCCTTTCCATTAAAGCCTGAACTATTTGTATTCTGTGCTCAGAAGACTGCTAACTGGGCAAAGAGGCACCTTTTAAAGTGGTCTTGCTCTTTATATTAAGCAATGGGAGAGCAACTATCTCCATTCATCCCCTGCACAGCATCCTTCCAATGGCTGTTGCTTGTATCTCAGTTTTGTGTTTCTTTTTAGACTGTGAGCTCTTTGGGGATGAGGAACCATTTTCTCCTTCTTATTCTTTTTCTATGTACACCACTTTGAGAACTTTTTGTTGCTTTTGAAAATCAGCATATTAAATAATAGAAGATATCATCTGAAAATAAATATAGCTTAGGAATCTTCTCTCCCCCAGCTCCACCATTTTATTTTGTGCCACCTAAAAGGCTTGACAAATCTGTTGAACTTTTGTGGATCAGAGACCACTCCATTAAATATCTATTTTCCTGTTCTGTGGGTGTTGAGGGAAGGAGGGACCCGGGCAGATGAAGAACTGCGGACAATGTCTGTCCTTCTTTGGTGCATAATAAAAGTTGAGATTATCTGAACATTCAGTTTTAATAGGATTAACTTCTGAGGAATTCATCTGCAAAAACCAAACCAGCAGAACAATCTAACCAAAAAATGTACCCCAAACAGAAAAAGTATAAGTTCATGCTAAATATTGGAATAAACAATTAACAAATATCTCACAAAGTAGATATTTTGCAGTAAAGTAGAGATGTGCACGAATGTTTTGGCAGGGTGGCGAGCAGTACCTTTTTAAGCATGGGTAAAGCAGGGTAAACCTGCTCCTCTGCTGCCCCACCGCTTTTTCAGGATCAACGCTATGTGCATCCCACTGCCATGCTCAGGCTGCTGGGTGAAGCCCTGCGGCCTCTCACGGACAGCGCAGAGCTGTGCCCAGAAAAGTGGGGCAGGGCAGTGGAGGAGCAGGTCAGGGCATGCTTTACCCATGCTTAAAGGTACTGCTCCCTGCCCCACTGAAACGATTTGACGCATCACTGTTGGACATGCCGAATCGATTCGTGCACATCTCTACAGTGAAATCAATTCTCTGTGCAATATCTGAAAAATAGAGCTCAGATTCATTCAGTGGTAACCCTAAATAAAACAGCTCATAGAACTGCTCTAAGCCAGCTTAGTAAATGTGTTGGTTGAAAATGTTACAGCAGCCCATGACCTTTCTTCTTTTCCCACCTTTAGAGTCCTGTATATTGGCCTTGCCTGCAACACAGCTCGTTATATTTACATCTCCTATCTGGAAAATGCTTGGACTGTTCTGCCTATGGAAGTACTTCAAGGTAAGAGGGCTGCGTACTTTTAATCCAGGAGCCTAAATTAGTCATCTTGCCAACTAGGCCATAACTGAGCAAAAGTCCTCTTGTATACGTTAGTAAATAACCCAAGGACTCCTGTTCTTGGCATACAATGCACAGTATTATTGTGAATGTCCGGAGGTGGATTCTGCAGTTGAGCTGAGATGCGGTGGCATGACCCAAGCAAACAACACACACCCCATAACTAAACGGAACAGGAGCTCAAGTGGAATTTGTGTCTCCTGACTTGGCAGCTGGCAGGCTTCAGTTCAGTATTTAGTATTAGTCTCTCAAGCCTGTTGGTTTCTTACTGTGCCACTGAAAGGAAACAATTGTTTTTTAGCATTGCGTCTAAACAAGACACTCTGAGCTAAAAATGTCAAGAATAACCAGTTCTCTTCAGCATTCCTGAGTGATATGTGGCATTGTGAGATTTAGACTGAGGGTAAATCGCAATACAGCAGCCAGTCTGAAAAATATGACTCAGAGGTAGGAATGCCTAGTCTGTGACAGACTGGTTGGGACGTGCCCTGCAGCCGACTGATTAACATGGGATTGATTAGTGGTGAAAGTAGAAATGAAATATGCACAGGGCAAGTGGGAGTTACTGCAAACAGGAAATTCAGGCCTGCAAAGGGAAAATGGAAAGACCAGTTGGACTGAAGGTGAAACAACATAGCTGTGCTTTTTTGATCTTGGGGCATTTTCTCACATGAGACTTAAACTGCATTAACACCCATGCCTCCTGCTTTGTGGTGTTTTCCTGTGTTTCTTGTTCTTCCTCTGCCGTCTAATGATAGTCAAGAACAGAACTCTGAATTTCATGGAAAGCTTTGCTATTGATTCCAAGGGAATGTGGAGAGCACAAAGTGAGTTACCTTTTATAATGATAAATACTGAAATACTAGACTAGACTTAGCCGCTGTGCTTGGAATCCAAAACTCTGCTCAAAATAAGCCGTGCTAATCTTTATCTGTTTCCTTACTTTGCTTGCTTGTTTGAACTGCAACAGTTTCATGAAATTCAAAGTAAATCTGATCAAGAATTTGCCTAGAGATGCATGTATCACAGGTGGTACATAAATATGACAAATAACACCGTAAGAGCAAGAAGGAAGGGAGTTTGTTTACTCAGAAAGAAAAATTTGGGATGGATTGAAGGAAGGTAATGACAGGCATGCACACAATTGGCATTTTGGCTATCGGAATGCTTCGTCTAGCATCTCCCCCTCACCCCAATTGGTTCTGAGCTTTCAGAAAGTGTTAATTGCACACTTTACACTGTTCTCTCCAATCACGAGACCTCAAAATGTGCTTATTGCACCTGAAAGCTGAGGTTCTTAATTTAATTTTGCATGAAAGCCCCAGGTCTCACTTGTGCATGGTTGTGCATATGAAAGACACGGGGCTGGGCGAGGTGATATATTCACCAGAGTACACCACGCTCACTGAGAATATGTGCATCTTCACATCTAGATCAAATCTGGGGTGAATTTGGTGTACTCTGGTGAATCTTTTAAGGGTGTGTTGGTAGACATTCTAAGGGAAGCATGTTGAGTCAGGGAAAAGCTAGAGACAGGAAAGCAGGAGGTGAGGAGAAGCTCATAGGGTTTAGCAATAGCAATAGCAATAGCACTTACATTTATATACTGCTTTATAGCCGGAGATCTCTAAGTGGTTTACAATGATTTAGCATATTGCCCCCAACATTCTGGGTACTCATTTTACCGACCTCGGAAGGATGGAAGGCTGAGTCAACCTTGAGCCCCTGGTCAGGATCGAACTTGTAACCTTCTGGTTACAGGGCGGCAGTTTTACCACTGCGCCACCAGGGGCTCAAGGTGATTGCCAGTCTCCCCTCTCACAATCTGGGAAAGGTCCTCAGCTCAGTGATAGAGCACATGTTCTGCAAGCAGAATGTCTGCAGCTGGCACACTCAGGGGAGTGGGGGAGGGGAGGGGCAATTGTGTGGTGCCTTTCTGGGGTTTGGGGGGCCAGGGCACCACGTGGTGACCCCCCCTTCCCCGGAGCGCCCAACGGAGCCGCGGCTGGGTGCAAGAGCACCCGACTGGAGCAGCTTCTCATCTGGGTGGCTGATCCGGGTGGGCTAAGCCCATTCTCCCCACTGAACCTCATCTGACTCTTCACACAGATCGTGCGAAGTGCCTCAATATGTTTCTGCAGGTACAAGAATTGGCATTTAAAGCAAATAATAATAAATGATAGCACGGCAGCCAGGGCAAGTGGGCAACTGTTCTTGTAAGGGGTCAGCTAAATAGATCAAGCGGTCCAGGTATCTTGAGGTGCCTGGATTTTTAATCGAGCCTCTATTGGAATATGCCAACAAACTGCACTACATGGAACCATGTGAAGATTTTATTTATTTATTTATTTACATTTTATATCCCGCTCTTCTTCCAAGGAGCCCAGAGCGGTGTACTACATACTTAGGTTTCTCCTTACAATAACCCTGTGAAGTAGGTTAGGTTGGGAGCGAAGTGACTGGCCCAGAGTCACCTAGCTAGCATCATGGCTGAATGGGGATTTGAACTCGGGTCTCCCCGGTCCTAGTCCAGCACTCTAACCACTAGACCACGCTGGCTTTTTTGAGATTAGAAACAGAGAAGAGATTCAGCAGATACTTCTTCTATATCTTCTTCAATATGCTCTCCGTGGGTAACTTTGGCATTTGGAAGAGATAAATCCAGAGCTAGGGAGAAGGGTTCCTTTTTTGAATTGCCACTTTGGACTGAAATATGTTGTTCACAGGCTCTCAGTCGCCCTTAAATCCACGAATGGAAAATAAAATATAAAATAAAATAAATAACAAGAATAACCAAAGGGTCTCAAAGGATAGGGGTGAAACTCAGTGGTAGAGCATCCGCTTTGCATGCAGCATGTCCCAGTTTCAGTCCCTGGCATCTCCAGGCAAAACTGGGAGAGATTCCTTCCTGAAACCTTGGAGAGCTGTTGCCAGTCAGTGTAGACCATACTGGGCTAGATGGATCAATGGTCCGACTCTGTATAAGGCAGCTTCCTGTGTTCCTCGGTTTGTCTAAACATATAGCTCCTGGCAGACCTTTGTAGAAGTACAGCATTGCTTTCTTTGGAAAGAGAATCTTTGCTGTAGTAATGGTTCAAGTCCTTTATCCATGGTTAAGGGAGTGGGGTGTGGGATTGTGCCCGCCTTCCCCATAGCCCCTCTCCTCTAGCCTGCAGATTCCCCTTGCCCTTCCTTCAAAGGCCTTAACCATGGTTCGTCATGATATCTGCACCAGCATTTACCCAGCTCCTCTTAACCAGACTTTGAAACCAGTGTTTAGTTTTAAATTAAGTTTTGAGTAAATCTTGATGAACTTTGATCCTGTGTAATATCACAGTAGGAATAACAGTGGACTATGGTTAAAGCTGATGCAGGGGAAATATGTGTGTAAGAAGGAATGCATCATCCTTTAGCCGTGGCCAAGGGATGGGCAGCCTCACACCTGCACCAGCCTTGTGTGCATATTTAACTATTAACACACTTGTCATGATAGAGCACCGTAACAAAGTTCACCTGAAACAAGCTCTTATGGATCTATGTCTTTAGCCGTTACTTCCCCAAAGCCTTTCGTTACCTCGCTGCTTGTTTCACCCATGAGTTGTGCCCTGTCTAAAAAGGCAAGAAATGCTGCTGAAAAGAGGCAGTCCTAAGAAATGCTGCTGAAAAGAGGCAGTCCTGTATTGTATCTGGTGTATCTTGCCCTGTGTCCTGATTTTATTACCTTGTGCATTTCCTCATTGGCAACCCATGAAATCAAGCATCATGGGGAAACACGCAGCGCAGGGGCATCAGGGCATAGGATAAATGGCACTAGATGTTGCAGAGGGGGAGGACAGCTCAGCCCCAAACAACCGTTTCTTGGTGGCTGCCCCATGTGTCATTCACCCTTAAATTCCCTGTGGCAGAGGCTGCCTTGGTGTTCTGTGTGTATGCCCACCCATCAGTTAGCCCAGAGAATAAGAATAATTCTTATCTCCTGAATCTGACAGTAACATTTTTTCTACATTTGGGTTGAATAAAAAGTGAACACTTCAAAAGGATCCAGACTAAGCATCTGGTCCAGGTTTTGTTTTATAAAACTTAAACATAACCAGTGAGTGACTTCTGCTTTTTGATGTCCACATAGTGCACAGTTCGACTCCTTTAAACCCCATCAAGGTTTTGCTTGCCAGTGCCAATGGCATGAGATCAGTTGCAATCAAGAGCCAGCCGTTTCCTTTCATCAGTTCCTCCCTATTTCTGGGTACTTTCTGTTCAGACTGAAGTAATCAGATAATGAAACACAGTTTAATACTCCAAAGTCCAAATGATTCCATCTCTACGGATTTCAGATGCCCTTGAGAAGGAGCTCTTGTGAGCATTTTACTTAGGTCCTTGCTGAATGATGGTTCAAAGCGTGCCTCAACCCCATTCTAGCTTTTGGAAGCCTGATCCTAAGCTTCAGCTCTCCTGCTTGCACCTCTGCAAATTAGTTGGTATCTTATTTTCTGACCCTACTTAGCTGCCATGCTATCCTTTGTACTTTGAACAATCCTTTTGCAGTGGTTCAGTTTGTTCACCTTCACCGCCTGTACATCCACCGGGAGGTCTGTGGGCTGCCCCATCCTCTCTTTGGGAAACGGTTCCTATGGCTTTCACTGAAGAACTTGTGGGGCGCACATTAGGGGAGCTTGGTTTGGGGGTTCTGCCTGCAGGGTCTGCTTGCCATTCCTGTGCCTGTTGCAGGGTCTGCCTGTTTTCTTTACCCAGAGCGGAGTAATTGATTGTTAGTCTTGTGATTTGAGTTAATATCTCCTGTGTGTCATGTCTGCTAACTTGGGAGGGGTGGAAGGATACAACTGTGCTCTTAAGTTCCTTTCAGCAGCTGTGTTAATTTTCCTTTTCCTTTTCGCAAAACAGGATACAAATTCATTAAACAGTAGAGGGGTCAGAGCTTCTCGCTGCGTCAGTTACCAGGCAGAAATTAGCATGGGAGGAGAGCTGGTTTTGTGGCAGCAAGCATGAATTGTCCCCTTTGCTAAGCAGGGCCCACTCTGGCTTGTATTTGAATGGGAGACTACATATGTGAGCACTTTAAGGAATTCCTCTTAGGGGATGGAGCCACTCTGGGAAGAGCATCTGCATACTTGCATACAGAAGGTTCCAATTTCCCTCCCTGGCTTCTCCAAGATAGGGCTGAAGAGACTCCTGCCTGCAGCCTTGGAGAAGCCGCTCCCTGTCTGTGTGGACAATACTGAGTGAGATGGACCATTGGTATATGGCAGCTATCTATATCCCTATGACCCTTCCACCTGTGCACAGCACCCACTGCATGCAAATTCATACATTAGCTGGGCAGTGCAGTTGTCTCTGCCTGTCTCTGCTTGTTGCTAGGTCCCACGATAGACCAAGGAAACAAAGAAGAGAAGGGATCCTCAGGCCCAGTGTGTTTTGAGTGAAGTCCTTTGTCAAGGGCACTTTGAAAACATGATAAAACATCTTACAAAGAGGCTACAGACAACCACACCTACCATAACTCTGCTACTGTTGAACAATGCTTGGATGGTGGGATCTTGTATGGGAGATACCAGTCACATGGGTGCCACCCACACCAGCATCCACTTCCCTTTATCTTTACTTGCAAAGTCTTTGTTATGCACCTTGAATATAATTTCCTGATGGTGCTCCTGATTTCATGTTAGAAATATCAGTAGAAATCAGTAGGGTCATCTGTGCTACGTATTGGTTATTTGCCTTGAAATGTTGCCAGTGTCAAGGGTGGGGTGCCACCTGGCAGGTAAGCAAATTCAGCTTGTAAAGGCATGATGAATCAGAATGGGTTTCATCCAGTGAATAAATTTCCTCCTATATCGGACATAAAGCAGCATGAAAAAAGTGTCCCTGTATTTTATTTGCTTACATGGTAGGAAATGGCTAGAACCATTTTCATGCAGCAGCCTTTGAGCCTTCCTCATCGTGCTTGTTCTTGACACATCCTAAGTTAAAAATAAAATAAAATAAAATATACATTCTAGCCAAAATGGGTTTTCTATTTATGTTATAGACAATGATTAAGCCTCTTGCATAAGGCTTAAATGCAAACCTGATGTATATAATAGTAATAATAGTCTTACAATGGGGTTTAAAGTAGGCCGGCAAGCTTTAAATGGCACATGAATCAACTTTAGCTGCACACCTGGAGGTAGGAGGAGGAATTTAACTGGTAGCGTTAAGACTGAAGGATAGTTTATCTTGTAGGCAGCAAAGATACACGGATTTCCTTCACCCTGAACCACAGTGGATGAAAATGAAAGAAGACTTGTTCTAGTTTGTATCCAAAGCTAGAGCAACTCCTTGCATTTCAGGCTGAAATCACTGTTGCTTCCTTTCTAGCAGTAGTAGGAATCATGGGCAATTGAAGCCAGCAGTGCTCAGTTGAAATCAGTGTCTTCATATTGGTTAAATGTAGCTCTTCTGTAATCCTGATGGGATTTTCACTGGTTTATTTCAAGCCTTTTGGCCCTGGTGTTTTCCTGAAATAGAAAACCTCTGTCCCCAAATTGATGGGGAAAGTATATTCAAGGTGGTGGCCAGCATGTTCTGCAGGGCCCAAGAGTGCTAGTTACTGTGGAAATAATGTAAGTAGTGCTCCTGAAGTGCGGTTGCACTACTTTAAGGATTTGCACTCTTTTGTAGGACTGCTAGTGCTTTTTTAGGAGACCATGGCAGCTCAGAACCACCCATGGTTACACTGTAAAACACATGGGCCAGTGCTTCCTCCTCACAAGGATTGGTAGCTCCTTGTTGTAAGGTATTGCTCCCTTGAGGGAGAAGCTGCTCTGACTTGAGTGTCCTAAAAAGGGGGGGGTGCAGATGTATTACAACTTTTCAGTATGCAAATTTATTTAATTACATCAAATAATTATAAGCCTGATAGTTACCCCAGTTGAAAGAGTGTGAAAGTCTTTGGCTACTGAGTTTTTGTATACGTAACTTATAGGTTAAAAAAAAAAAAAGACTTCCAGAGGTTTGCAAGGGGCCCCTATTTCTCAAGACCTTGCACATGGATAAATCACTGCCCTATGTATGGCGTTAGTCCTCTGGATATATTTCATGTCGCAGCTGGCATTGTGTTTTGTCCGCCACACCGTTCATGAAGATAGATCCTCTTTAGGAGCACAAGACCCCAGATCTCATGTAATGTTCCTTCCCTGTAGGCGTGACTCATGCAGCCATCTGGGCAGCTTGTATTTCCTACCTGAGTGCTGCAGTGCCTCCAGAATTAAGAACTTCAGCTCAAGGTATCCTGCAGGGTCTTCACCTTGGCCTGGGCAGAGGATGTGGAGCGATGATTGGAGGAGTGTTGGTCAATTATTTTGGTAAGAGAAATTAGTTACAGATATTTTGTATTAACAGTTGATACTGGGCAGGGTGGGGGGAAACAGGGTTCAGCCTACCTTCTCCGAGATGACTGCTCTGAGCCCCTGAGGCATGCAAGCAGTACGCCCACACAACTAGCACTGCCGTGAGCAGCGTGGGTAAACAGAGGCTGGGACTCATTGTCCCAGCCTCCGAGAATCCCACAGTGCACTGGGGGGGACCCTCCCAGGGGACGGAGGCTCATCTCTGTATCAGCATGAGCTGCGAGCAGCTCGCTCGTGACACATGATCGTGGGAGCCCTTAACTTCACCCGAGAGCTGGGCTTTGGCACTGGGTTTAGTCCCGCTGGGATCCACATGAATGCTGGCAGTTTTCACGGGCAGTCAAGCTCACGAGAACAGCCTCACTGTTTTAATCCATCTTGGATAAGCTGCTTTGAATACTTTTTGATGCTGCTGTTGCCCTACTTAATTTTGTCAGTCACATATTGTTCTTCTGAAATTTTGTTTGTATATGTTTACATCTGCATGAATGCATGATGCACACACACACACAAAAAGGAGACGTAGCTATAAATCCTATGCCTACCCCAATTTTCTCAAAGAAGCAGCTGTCATTTCTGGATCACCTGACACTTGTAATTAAATGCTGAGCAGGATTGGGGGGGAAACAAACCTGCTGTAGCACCAAGACAGGAGAAACCACATTTGCAGAAACCACAATTCTAAGTCCTGGCACTCTTTTAAAAGAAAAGCTACATACCATTTCCTTGTTTAAAGGTGGCAGCCTATATGGTTAAGTAGTGTATGTTGCTAGCATAACTTCTGTTGTTTGTTCTATTTACTTCTAAAATGTGTATCCTGATGTCTAGCCTGGAGGGCTCTTGCAGCAACTCAGAACACATTAAAAGGATAAATATATCAACATACAAAATATCATAATACTAAACATATGCACATATGAAACTGCCATATGCTCTGCCAGACTCTTGGTCTGTGTAGCCTTCTACTCTCTGCCCTGTCTTAAAAAGGCTCTACAAAAGGCTCTATACTTTTACACATTAAAAGTAATTTATTACTTTTAATGTGGGTAGAGGCCTTTCCCCACTCTGCTATCTGAGATTCATATAACACCATAAAAACAGCAACCAACAAGGCCAATACATTTACTCAATTAAAAATACCCCAGTTTTAAAATCAGGCACAAACCCTGGCCTATTATGTGGGTATTTGGCCAAATGAAGTATAAATGTGTGTATAGATTATTGCATTATCTATTTTGATTATTGCGTTATCAGCATAGCTCTATTCAGTTATGGCACTCGCAGGGTGATTCTTGGCCAGTCCCTTATCTCTCAGCCTAACCTAGCTCAGAGGGTTGTTGTTGTTTTTTCGTATGTAATCATGTACATACACCACTCTGGGCTCCGTGGAGGAAGAGCAGAATATAAAAGTAAATTAAAATTTTATTTTATGTGCCTGGGAATGTGATAGAACTTTGGCAGATTCAGAGATCATGAAGTTCAATTATAATTCGCTGTCTTCTGAGTCAAAATAGGATGGTATGAGGTTTTTAGTGAGAGGGACATCTTCGTGAGTCGTGCATGCAAACAGTAATCTAGTGGGAACATTTTCTCTTAAGTTTTTATTATAATTCCAGTTACGTATCATACCAGGTGCATAACATATATTTCAGTTTAGGCAGCAGTTGAGCAATGACCACAGGGCCCAACTATGGACAATTCTGTCTGGAAACATGCTTAAAATGGAGACCACATGATGACCACTCTTTGAACACCACACCGCACCACCTGACTTGACTAACTGAGGTCATGTGGGTTTGAAATGCCATTCCCCACAGAAAGCCACTCCCCATGCAGTTCTGGTGGGGTTCATCATGAAAACCCAGCCCGATAGATATAGGGAGGCATATCACATAAACAGCTCTCCACATGGGAGATGCTTCCATGTTGTCATGCCTCACATGGCTACGTTTGTTTGTTTGTTTTGTTTTTATATACCGCCTGACTCCAAAGGCTCTAGGCAGTTCACAAAAACAAATACAAGAAAAACAAAATAAAACAAATGATTAAAAACAGCATTTTTTTAAAAAAGCCTGGCTGAAAAAACGTGTCTTAAGGCTGGCCAAGATGTTAAACAACAAATAACTATAGGGAGCGCATTCCATAGTCCAGGTTACTAAGTTGCTGCTTTGCATAATTGGATCAGACCCTGGCCATTACTGCTGTGTGCATCTGAATAAAAAGCTTGGCACTCGATTGGTTTCTCTCTACAGGGGCTGCTTCAACATTCAGAGGAATAGGAATGGCCTGTCTTGTGATCCTCTTGCTTTTTGCTTTGATCCAGTGGTTGGCAGTTCCTGATGAGGAAGAAGGTAAATAGATTCACTGGACTGGTTATTAAGATTATTCTCATGTGTTCTTCAAAAGCTGTTTTGTTACAGTGGTCATTTCCTTGCATTATTACCCTGTCCTGTTCTTGGTATTCCGTTTGCCCATTGTGATCATTTGGCTTGAGTAATTACTTGAAGGCTTTCAGACTGGGCCCATTTTTAATATGTTTTAAAGCAGATCCTTGCACAATGAGCATTTAGGAAGTGTTTAAGCTTCTTAAATAAAAATAATTTGTTCCAAAGGGCAAAGATACTTTGTCCTCCAAATAGGAGACAAACTGGAAAGACAAGGGAAAGACTGGCCATTTAATTCTACAGCATCCTTTGATGTCCATGGAGAAGTTGCTCTAAGAATCAAAGAGCTTGCTAAAAATAAGTGTTGCTGCCATTATTGATTTTTGCCTTGTTTGGGAACCTTTAGGCTAAGCGATCTTTTCTCTACTGTCATGTTGTAGTGAGGGTTTTTAAAAAACATTTTGCCAATGCATTGATATTCTTCTCTTTGATAGTGAGATTGGATTGATAGTTCTTTTATCAGACTTCTTTTAACTTAAAAAAACCCTCCACTCTATAACTTGCAGCAGAAGTGAGACATTTTTTAGGTTGGGCTGCAAGGTCTTATTGGCAGTTGCTTCCTTCCATCCAGAAAATATTCTCCCGCACCCCAGCACTAGTGCAGCAGTAATGGTGATGACTGCTCTCACCTTAGTACAGAGGGCAGGGCTGGCTTCAAGTGTCCAATATGATGCTTTGGTACTGCTGAACAACTGTGCATAGGATTTAGAGAACTGAAAAAATTATTTCCTCTCATTTTTGGAATGGACCCTTGTAATGATCAGCCTCTGATCAGCCCCTCCTTTCCCCTAAAGAGTTTACTGGAACTGAACCCTTGACAGGCGGTAAAGTTCAGGGATCAGCTAATCAGCACACCAGGTGGGTGGGACCTAGGGGACCACGAGGAGGAAGAGAAGGGTGTTCAATTGAAGCTAGGCTGGGGTTGCAGCAGGACGTGTAGCCATGGAGTTTGGCTGTAGAAACAACTGCAGATCCTTGAGAGACAGGATTGCAGGAAGCTTGATTCTCATCAGGTGATGGGTAAGTTTTCAAGGAAAAAGGGATTCAGCCTAGGGAACAGTTTGCTAGTCAGATTTTGCACTAGAAACCTATATTTCCTTCATGTGTTTTGTACATCCCTGCTATTGTTCTAGAATTGTGTACCTGTAACATAACTAAATAAACAATAGCCTGTGCCCATCCATCGAGGGCGCTACAAAAGACTCTAAACTTTTGAAGGTGCTTTTTGATTTTCCTACATCCCTGTATATCCTTGCAACTGGGGTGCTTTTTGAAGTATTCTTGCAACTACCGAGTGTTTCTTTTATCTGTAACTAAAAGCTGAGAGAGCCTCAGATGGAAGCCGTCTGCAGTATTTTGAATAAAGTTTATTTTTCTTTTTTCTTTTTGTTCTTTACAATTTTAAAAAGCCTCTCGGGGTGGCTTTTAACTCAGGAAAGGGGTTTACTCTGGTGCAACGTGCCTCAATTTGATTGTTAAGCTACCAGGTTTTCTCACCACATGTAAGCTTGCACGTGGAAGGTTTTTGTATTTTTCTAACAGTAAGAGAAGGAGAGTCTCCCTGGAATTTCACCCAAGTCAGGTGGGGGAGCTTAAACTCTGTTGATAATTGGGTGTGGTGGCAGCGTATTTGGGGGAGCAGCCTTTGTTCTGGAAAGCATGTTGGGGATGGTTCAGCATTTTGTTTCCCCTCTCGTGGGCTTGCTCTGAGACAAAGGCTGGGTAAATTCGCTATAACCCTGAACTTAATTGTTTTGAAACTTCAGAAAAAACGATGCTGGCAGAAAGGATCCCTGTGCCTTCCAGCCCTGTGCCCATAGCCACGATTGATCTTGTGCAGCAACAGACGGATGATATCATGCCTCGACCTGAGCCCAGGCTTCCTCCCAAGAAGACAAAGCACCAAGAAGAGCAGGAAGATGTGAACAAACCTGCCTGGGGAGTCAGCTCTTCGCCATGGGTTACTCTAGCCTATGCTCTCTATCAAATCAAAGAGATGGTACAGCTCGCCAAAAGCAACCAGGCACTTGAGAACCAGCCTTTGCAGGTAACCCAGACTTTGGTACCTAAAAGGCATTTCTAGGAGCGAACTGAATATTCCTTGTTATGGAAGGCTTTTAAGACTCTAAAACATGAGCTCCTGTCCTATAAAGTGATTTGTATCTGGCTGAATGTTAGTGCTGTTAGACCAAGCCTTGACAAATGTTCTTTGGATTTAGGAGCCAACCAGCCCAAAAATTTGGGAGCCAGACAGTGGACACTTGACAAAATTATCAGACTTTGTCAGATATCCCGATTTCAACTTCATATATAGTTTCTGACATACTCATGACTGACTCTAATACAGGCCTTAACCAATTTTCCTTGGATCTAGGTCAGAAGCAGCCCCCCAAAATGTAGGAACCAGACACTGAACGCTTGCCTAAATTACTGGACTTAATGGCAGACATTATGGAGGGGTGGGATAAATGGGCTTCTCCTTATCACTTTTACAAGTAACAGAACAGAAATACAGGAAAACTTTGGTATTCATGGAGGTTCCGTTCCCGGCTAGTGCTGCAAATACCGAAACTGTGAATAACAGGTCATGGGTGAAAATATAAAAATCGCCACTGATGGCGGCGGGATTGTGGCAGAGGCAGCACATTTTACCTTCTAAAATTGCCGCAGTGGCAACAGCGAGGATTGGCTAGCTCCATCAGGTACATTCTGTCTTTTTAAATTGCTGCAGAAGCGGATGATCAGCAGGGATCCCGGGGGAAGCAGCAACACAGACCCCTTCTCCTCCCAAGCCTCTCTTCAGACTGACTGCAGGTGCTGGTCTGGAGCCCATTTCAAGCCTCTCTGGACACACACACAGTTTGAAGAGAGGCTTGGAGGGAGAAGGAGTCCCTGTTGCTGCCTCCGCCGGGATCCCTGCTGAACAGCCGCCTCGTGGCAATTTAAAAAGACAAAATGCGCCTGATGGATCTATCCAATCTCTGTTGTTTTTTCAAAGGTAAAATGCCCTGCCTCTCCTGCCGTCCACGACTATTTTTTAACTGTAAAATGCTGCCTCCTTTCCCCTTGCCCTTTACTTGGGAATCCTTGCCGGATCCCCCTTTACAAGTATATTGGTGGCCAACCCCCGACCTGCGGATATGCAAGTCTGTCTCCCCTCCTTCCCCCTCCCCCACGTATGCTGAGGTCAGGTGTCTATTATTACGTCTAGTCGCAGATTAATGAGGTTCTCCTGTACAATGGCCTGACCCAAAGATTTTATTAAACAACGCTACCTCTGAATATCCTAGACTACGCGCCACAGTTGAATTTCTAGGTGCCATGGCTCCCTGGCGCCTGGGATTTGTGAAGCTCTGTGTTAAACGAACAGCAGAGAAAAAGGTAGCAAATTTCATTTTTGCATATATATCAACACTCACGGAGGTGGCCATTCAGTGAATGTGGTTGGCGGCAGTTAACTGACAGAATGGAGCACTATTTAATACAACCCCATCTTTGAATGAATAACCGGAAGAGGTGGTAGTGGCAGCCTTTCCACAGAAGGCTTTTAAAACCGGTTAGCTGAGACTTTTTAAAATCCCTTCTAGTTAGGAGATGGGATGCATCTCAGTGCACCCTGATAATGGTGCAGATGCTTACTACAGATAGTTGCTTATAAATGAATGGATTAAAAAAACCAATCCAGTAACAATTGTTACTAAGGCTTGTGTGACATGAGATGGGGCTGTAGCTCAGAGGCAGAGCATCTGCTTAGCATGCAAAAAGTCCCAGGTTCATTCCATGGCATCTCTAAGTAAGGCTGAGAAAAATTCCTGCCTGAAACTCTGGAAAGCCACTGCCAGTCAGTGTAAACAGTATTGACCTAGATGGACCAAATAATCTGACTCGTAAGGTAGCTTCCAGTATAAACTATGTAACCTATGCCTTGGTTCCAGCTTTGGGAATAGGCGGAGCCAATTGTGTTTAGAGACACAATCAATTACAATGTGCAGCCTCCAGACGAAGTCATTACTGAGTCCCATCGAAATTAATGGGACTTAGTCATGACTAAACTTGTCTCATTGATTTCAATGATGCTTAGTCATGATTCACTAGTCAGTGTGTTGCTCAATATATTTTTATCACTGTTTATATTATTAAAACATAGGAGTATGGGAAGCATTCTGGTGATTCACGTGCCCTATGTTTTTATATACACAAAACAAAATTTGTGGAATTTTGTCTCTTGCATTTTACTGATTCCTTAAAGACAGACTTAAGATCACTTCACATGCAGAGACTCTGACATGCCATCCTACGTGTTGTGGAAATGAGTGTTTTGAAGCATAGAAAATGAGCTAGGGATTTTTCTATCCATCTGCTGTTGACTTGGGGGACCCTTTACAAATGGTATCTTTTATGTATACGTATCAATAGTAATGCATATATCAAATACATGAATTGCCATGTTAAAAATCTGATTCCCTGCATGCATCCTTGTAACTGTTTAACAGTTTCATCAGTACTTATCAAGAGGAATTAGTGCCTTACGAAGTACACAAGGCAAACATTGGATAGCTGCATATCACCCCCACAAATTTATTCCTTGAAGCATTTACGTTTGGTTTAATTTTTTTGAACAAGTATCTGACCTATTGCTGTCTGCATCTTCAAGAAATTATCATCTCATCCTTTGCCCATGCTTGATAGGAGTCACCCCCTATGAAAGAGTTGAATTGGGGCTTCCTTGCAGCTGTAGAACCCAGTTGAGCGAAGGGATCTGCTTTTGCAGATTTTGCAGATCAGGGCACAAGCGTCACTGTTTGGTCTATTTCACCGAAGTTTTGACACTTGGTAAAGATATTTTACTTGGCTATTTTGTTCTAATCTGCAAGCGGAACACATTTCTATGCACAACATTCAGTGCAGCTGGACTACAGTGAAATACTGACAGTCTCTGGTATTTGTCTGGGTGTGTTTGCTTCTAGGGAATAGAGTTAACCTTGATCTTCTAAATTATGCTTGAACATTCTGAGAGAGCGCTTTGGATGCACTTGGCTGTTCGAAAGTGCCCCCCTCTTTATGGTTATTAGGAAAGAGAGGCCTCCTGCTTAGTCAGTCTGTTGAAATATTCATAGCTCTGATCCAGAAATAGTAAATGTTGACACTCGGGGGGAACTAATGCAAAATATGATGTGGAAAGCATGTCAAGGAAAATATATGCAGCTACATCAAAAGGAGAAGAAATGTGTTAACAGGAAAAAGGAATACCTTTTGTTTCATATGCACCCAAAATTTGACTGTTGTCTTAAAAATACAATAAGCTTTTTTTCTACATGCTTCTTGGGAAAGAGCAGTTAGGAAAAGATAAGGAAGGTAAGTTTTGTCAGCTTCTTGTCGTCCGTTATCTGAATATATTATGGTTTTCTTCATTTCTTTTCTGCTTGTGTGCCTCTGCTGTATATGATTTTTCTTTTGAGGAAGCTGCCTGGCTTATCTGGAATGGTGGAATACATGTGTTTTCTGGAGAACTGGTCTGCAAGTGCACGTTATTCACCCATTGTTTTCTTTCCTGCCTAGGACGTCAACAATAGCCATGACTCTGCACCAGGCAGCCCTCTGAATCCAAGGAACAGTGAGGCGTCTGGAGACTCTTCAGTATCTACGGCAACTGTTGAAAACCACCCGAGCCCACACTGTCCTGAGCTAGACCCAGTTCCTTCTGAGAGTCAGGCTCCGCCTTCTGAGGCAGAGCACTAATGGGACTCCATTATAGCCACCTTGCTGTGCTGAAGCCTGCGTTTGGTCCGAGAAAGGATGAAACAGGAGCCCAGAATGACTGCTCCCTTCATCTCGGGGATGGTAACCCGAAGCAACACAAGCTTTTAAAATATTTAAGGCCTTTTCTGTGACAAAATCTGATAGGCCTGTTGCAGGGAGGACTACGGACTGGGAAGACTTGACAGAAGAGGCTAGGTTGGATAGTCATGAGCAAAGCAATTCACTATTTCACTTTAAAAAAAACCTTTACAACCTATAGAGAGAGGTGGTTGTGGGGGTCTATTTCTGTGTAAACAAAACCAAGCTGAACCAGTTGGTGAACTTGATAAATTTGAAGTTAGTTTCTCCTTGCAAAAATGAAAAGGTTTAGTTTCGGAAGAGGCATGTTGTACTATATTTTATATTGCTTGATAAAATTGATATTAATTATTGGGGAAGGGAGAAGTCACGATCCCCCCCCCCGCAATAATTTCAGAGGAAGAATATTGGTTTCCCAAGAGAAGTGGCATAAGCTACTGAAACCTATGAAAAAATACCTAAATGAAGGAGCAGTAAAGAATTCTGTCTTTTGTAAAGACTTTTCAGAAACTTTGAATAGCGTTTGGCAGGCTGGGTTTCTAGTTAACACCTGTTGAAGTCTCACTGGCCAACCAAGCTATTCACTCTTCTGTGGCCAGGCCATAGAGCATTGATAAGGGCATTTTGGAAAGAAAAGGACTACACACACATTCAGCCACCTACACCCCTTCATTTATGAGGGTCTTGTTGGGCAAGCGTAAGATTTGTGTTGTGCTTACAGACCTTGACTGTTCTTGGTCACTTTGAGAGTGCTTACAGTTTTGTATGGGACACAATTGCCTCAATGCCACAAGGAGGGATGGAAACTGCACCCAAAGGAAGAGTCTGTGTATATGAATCTTCCTATTTTGCCTGTGCCTATGGCTGCTGGGTTGCGGGGTAGGTGGAAGAACCACCCACAGCTGGAAACGGAACTAGTTCAGCCCATTGAATAGTGCCTAGCCCAGGCCATCTTTTTTCAAGTGGTGTGGGTAGGTAGGTACTGACTCTGGCCTATGTTCCCCCTAGCAAGATGCGGGCAGTCTATCAACAGCACCGATCCTCTCGTTGGTGGAGGAGGGGGTGGGCCTTGTGCTCAGTAGCCAATGGGTAGACCAACTGTTGCTCAGTAACTTCTTGGTCAGGGTCCAGCTGTCTTATTTCAGGATAATATAAAATTGCTTGTTTAATTTTAGGGAGATTATAATTATTTATAGAGGAGTGTACATTTAAAAGTGCCTGTGGGCTGAAGGAGAAAGTAAACGAACTGCCTATAAATCCTAGTGACTAAGTTGAAAAAGGAGAGTATTGTTGATTATTTTAAAAAATAGATTAAGAGAGAACTGTCATGTAATGAAAAATTGACACTTTATGTTTAGGGAGTTGTTTTACACTTATGTTGTTTGTCAGACACTGGCACATTCAGAGCTTGTCTCTTCCTGTTTTCCAGGGTTTGTTGAACCCAGCTCTCATACGTGCTTGTGAATTACAGCTGAAAGGGGAGATGTTAGATTCAAAGCTAAAGTCCTTGGCACAGAGGGTGTCAAATGTTTGGTGGAAATTTGGCTAATCTCTTATAAGGAGAGAGATCGATCTGCACACCTCTATTTTGATGGGAGACTGTATAAGAACCCAATCCCTCCGACTGCCACCACTTTTGTTGTTACCTGGCAGCTGTCAGGCTTGGCCTCAGTCTTGCATGAGGGAGGCAAGTGCCCCATCCCCGCCATCACTAGAACTGGCTAGTGGGAGGAACTCCCCATCTTATTCCCTTCAGTTGAGACAAGCTGTAGCAACTGCAGGGTCTTGGTCCTTGGGAAAAGACCCAGTGGAAGTGCATGTGTTGCACAACTTTGAGTAAGAGGTCAGGTTTGCAGATCGCTTCCTAGCCAAGCTGCACACCGCCTTATTTGATTTAATCACAGAGCATGTGAGAGCAGGTTAGCCCAAGGCCGGCTTTGAGGAACACAGTACTGGAAAGTGTGGACCTGTCATGGAGCAGTGAGGGTGTCCTTGCTGTCTAAGCCTTAAGGAAGGGTCCAGGGACTGAAGCAGAATCTGTACATGGAGACCTGGGACCAAACACGAGAGTAGGCACTAGCTATTTTTTTTTTTTGCACTTCAACTTAAATGTACTGTACTGTAAATTTCTCATGACTTGTTAAGTGTCCTTTTGGAAATCAGAAATGTATTTATTGTCTGTCTGTATCTGTGAGTGGGGGGTGGGTGTAGGAAATAAAGAACCAAGCGCGTGGCAGGCTGGAAAGGGTTATTTAAAAAAGGAGGGGGGGGCCCTCTTCTCTTCCTCAGCTAAATTGTATAGTTCACTTGGTAGAAGCTGAGGAACACTTAATATGCAGCACCCAGATTGTGAGGCATTAAGCTTACACATTATGTTTACACTTCTGAATTCTCTTTTGAATCTGTACCTTCATTAGATGTGGGGTAGTGCAACTGTACATGGGTTTTCTTATTTGTGAAATGGTTGAAATGTAGTGAGAGAAATAAAAAGTTTCACTGTATATTAACAGGGCACTCCTCTCTCCAGGTTTATGCAATTGCACATATCTAAAAGAAATTAAACTATGGGGGCTGATTCAGGCCTCCCTCCTCATCAGCCTTAGCTTTGAGCTCCAACTGCTCTTTGCTAGGATGGAGATGGGTTGTCAAACAGCATATGGGTAAAAAACATTTCAGAATGTATGAGTGTGTTGGGTTATTGGATATCCTTTGAGGCCCCTGCCTGACACCTCCTTGAGGTTCATGCTACATGGAAACTGCTATAGGGACAAGCAGAGATTTCAGGTAAGGAACCTCCAAGCACAGCTGAATTGTTTAGAACAGGCATTCCCAATCTTTCCCCCCAGGTACTGCTGGACTATACCTCCCTTCATCTCCAGCCACAGGTTTAGAAGAGATTTGAATGAGATTTTTTTTTAAAAAAATGGAGGAACTAGAAATACACAACATGGTTTCATACTGCTCATATTTATATCCTGGATGTATAGCCCAGGTAATGATCTATAAACATTTAATTGAATTTGGTTGTACTTCTGACAGCCTCGGTCAATGGACGTAAAAACCCAGCTGAACAGTCTTAATAAAACATTTACTTTTGAGAAGGGTGCATTGTACTGTTAGTGCTCACTTCCCAACCTATAACATGTCAGCACTATAAAGGTGACTTTGTGAGTGAAGGAATTTGAAGTAGTCAAGGTCAGGAAACCTGGAGCTAAAGGTTAAAAATGACTCTAGAGTGGTAGGGATAGCTGAAGCCATTTTAGTGTCCAAAGCAAGAAATCAAAGTGAAGCCTCCCAGTCACTATCAGTACAAACACCACCGACAGTTGGCTCTGTGCAGTCCTTTAATAGAAAACACAATACTTAAGGAGAACTGATTTATTTAATATGTAAATCCACATTTCATTATAAATAGTAAAACAGCTTCCTGGGTATTAACCACTGTAATTGTAACAACGTTATCAGTATCAAACCCATACTAATAAAATACAATGAAGCTGTGGGACGTAGATCAGTCAAAGCATAATACTGGATGCCAGTGTAGTTAAATGCCTTTCAAAACAAGCAGGTTACCCTGTTAGGTTAGAAAACTTTTAACAGGCTTCAACTATATAGACTTGGCCAAGCCATGTAGATGGCAGTTCACATGCTGTTGGCAATCTTCCACCTTTCCTGCTCTATATTTTATTCCAATATGGTTGCATGTAGTAGATCAAGAAATCTAGATGGTCTTGTTCACATTTGACACAGAATGCAACCTGTGGGGTTGCTCTCACAGTACTATCACAAGTGCCACTTTTAAAAAAGGAAAGTCTGTAACCTTCATGATTGTGAAAAAAACCTTGAAAAACTATACAGATTTCACTAAAGGCAGGTCAGTGTGTACTCTGGTGGGGGCGGGGAGGGAGGGAAATCTATACCAAGAAGATTTACTGAATTTTTGAAACCTGTAAATTGTACCTAAAATTCCTGTCTACATAGTTTGAGTCTGCTACTAGGAAGAGGAACAAGGACCTCTGGAAGGTCTTGAAGCCCTGGCTCATGGCTATGTATAAAGTCATCTGCACCCCACCCACCTTCTAAGATGTCACCAGGACATTGACTCATCTGCTTTCAGGATTCTCTCTCCTGACTTGAAGGCTAGAAACTTGTATACCATATTTTTCTGCCTATACATTCAAGGCAATTCAGCTTAAAATAATGGTTAATGGACAGACATAATACAAAAGAGGAAAGGGTCAGGGGAGGGTAAAGGAAAATAAGCAAATGCAGGTTATTGAGGCTACTGCACAAAATCAGTTCTGTGAGAGGAGGAGGAGTCAAATGGTCCTGGCTGCGTCACTGGAGAGTAGGGAGATGCACGAACCTGTTCGGAGGCCCTCTTGCGGGTTTCTGAACAGGTTCGAAGGCAGGGGGTCGCACTTTAAGGGCAGGGGATGGTGCACTTACCCCTCCCTCCACTCCCCCCCCCCGCCGGCGCCCAGTATTTCTCAAGTCCTATGGGGCGGCAGCGTATTTCCCTGGCACTCTGTTTCCTCTTCGGTCAGAAGTAGCTGAAGTGTGTGTCCCCAGCAGGTGCGAGTGCTCATGTGACGTGCGGGCGCTCGTGTCTGCTAAGCACATGCGCACCAGATACTTCCGACCAAAGAGCAAACAGAGCGGCAGGGAGGTACGCTGCCGCCCCGTAGGACTTGAGAAATACTGGGCGCCGGTGGCGGGGGGGAGAGTGGAGGGAGAGGTAAGTGCACCCTCCCCCGCCCTTAAAGTGCAGCACTCTCCCTCCACCATCGAGCCACCCTGCATGATTCTGTCCACATCCCTACTGGAGAGCGCCTTGCTGTCTTGCCTTTGAGGCAGCCAGGTGGAATGGCTATTGAGACGGTTCTAACAGGGGGGATTCTCAAGATGCCAGATCTTGTGCTCAGTACCAAATCCTGCACTGCCATGGAAATCAAAGGATGCATACAGTCTTAACTAAAGTTTTAAGGCAAACCAAGACAACCTGTGGCCCACCAAGTCATATCCAAGAAGTTACAGTCTGTGGCCTACCTTTTCTGTCCTAGGCCAGGAAAAAAAGCAGAAGGCTTACTGAGATCCAAGTGGGCTTTCACGAATAGCTGGGAGGCTGAATTTGACTTGGAAAGTCACAAGTTGCTCAGGCCTAGTTTAGATTATTTAAAACATTTGTACCTTGCCTTTCTACAAAAGTAGCTGAGAGAATATGGATAAAACCCATCATTACTCTAAAATCTACACATTACACCAGTGATTCCCAACCCTCCAGATGTTGCTGAACTACTACCAGCATCCCCAGCTACAGTTTATTATGGCTGGGGATGCTGGGATTTGTAGTTCGGCAACATCTGGAGGAACCCAGGTTGGGAACCACTGCATTACACAATTAAAACCAGTCTGAAAGGTTTAGCAGCTGAGCATATTTTAAGCCAGGGATCCTCAAACCTGAGCCCCCACCTGTTGTTGGACTACAACTCCCATTATCCTTTGCCACTGGCTGATGCTGAGAGGCATAGTCCAGCAACATCTGGGGACTCAAGTTTGAGAACTACTGTGTTAAGCATTTATCCCCATGCTGAAGACCAATCAAGTAAGAATTTTAACATCTGGAGAGGAAAGAAGCAGCCCTCTGTATCCTAGACTCCGTCTGGGCATCATGAGTTAGACGGTCCTAGCCCAACCTGAAGGCAAGTCAACACCACAGAGCAGGCACTCCTTGGCATACTGTGCTGTGAGAACTAGCGAGGGTCCACCAGATGAGCTTCCTGTTCTCCGGAGGTGGGGTTTCTGAACTCAAAGTTGCCTCTGCATGGTCCTCTTCACCACCACCTCCCAAATTCCTTATCCCAGTCCTTTGTCACAAAAGAATCCTGATGAGAAGAGGACTACGTTTTTGCAGCTATAACAAAACATGCAGATACAAGCAAACATATAGATACTCCTGATCTGTATTATTAAGCTGCTGAACTTGGGATTTCTAAGGTAGAATTCTAGAGTCCTTCAAAATACAGTCTTATGATACAGTGCCTTTAGGGGGGGCAAGAGAAAGAGAATCCTGTATTCAAAAGTAATGGTAAACAGAAGAACAAGAGTTTGACTTTGCAAGATGGGGATTAGTAATAATCCCCATCTTGGTAATAGAAACTTGCTGACTTATAAAGGACATCCAGGGAGAATGATCATCAACCACAGCAGATTCTCCTGACCTTCCAGCTTCATGCAAGCCATGTTCTAGGAAAACCTTGGATTTGCTTTCACCTTTAGAATAGAACAATTCATTTCAAAGAGGTAGTGCAAATGGCTGTGGAGTGGCTAACCTCTGATGGTTTTTTCAGCTGAAGCAGAATCTGATCAGACAACCTGACATTCATGTGAAGTGGTCCTCCATGTAAGTGAGGCAGGTTTTCCCTGGAAGCCGCCTGTTCAGAAGACAAACCCAAAACCTTCACTTTGTACAATGGTTGGTTGAACAGTACTTTTGGGGAGCACAGGCCTTCTCTCAAAACATCCCTGAAATCTTCACATGGCTGCCCAGGGACTGGAAAACCAGTTCTGTAGGAATGAGACCTGCAGAAAGTCTTGGTTGCCCCCTACAGTTCAAAAGGAAAAGTTTTCCAGCTCTGTTCTGCACAAACTTCTCCTACCATGCTTTGCATTTTCCCTGCCTTGTCTTGGCGGGGGGCTTCAAAGGAACTCTCTGCTGTGAAAGTGCAAAATATTTTGTTGCTCTGCTTGTTCCTCCACTGGGTTGTTCTCCTCGTCTTGAAAGAGAACAGTTTGCTGGTCCTGTTCAGATTCTGTCTCGACGTTAAAAAGCTGCCGCTCAAAGAGAGCTCCTCCAATGCCATACTGTTCATCATGGGCATTCATTTCTTCTGGTGACACGTGAGAAGACCCCAGAACAAAGTTTGCAAATCTGATGAAAGAGAAGAAACAACAGAAATTGCTTAAAACTAGAGTGGACGTTGGTGAACATATTCACGGCATTCTTCATGTGCGTAACATTCACTGCAGTCCCTGGACAAGTTAATCCAGGGCACTTCTTAAGATGAGAAAATGCACAAATCACATATGAGCAGTGGATTCAGTCACCAGTAGGGATGTGCACGAACCAGTTCAGCACTCCTTCTGTGGAGCGCCAAATTGGACCGGAAGCCCGGCAGTTGAGCCAGTTCGGAGGTGGGGAGGGTTCTTTAAGGGGCAGGGAGGGTGCCTTTATCTCCCCGCCACTTTCCCCCTGCCAGCACTCTCCCCCGAATAGCTGGTGTGGTGCAGTGTACCTCCTTACAGCCCTGGTCAGCATCATAAAGGAAGTGGCTGGTGCACACGTGCATAGTACACACACACACACATCAGCCACTTCCAGTATGATGCTGACCGGGGTGCAAGGAAGTACGCTGCAGCCCCGCACCAGGGGGGTGGGGGAAGCGGCAGTGGAGGTAAGGGCACCCTCCCTGTCCCTTAAAGAAAGCCCCTCCTGGGAGTGCATGGACACATTCATGCACATCTCTAATCATCAGCTCCTGACACTGGCCACTTTTATTATGGTAGCTCTTTTCCAATTAACTTCACTTTGTAAGTCTTTCATACTATTCTGCATTTATATAGTGCTCTTGGGGATCCAAGGTGTTTTGCAAACATTATCTAAGTATACTCACAACCAGTGTTCCCTCTAACAGGAATGCCCAGATGTTGTTGACTACAATTCCCATAATCCCCAGTCAATGGCCATTGCAGCCAGGGATGCTGGGAATTGTAGTGAACTTTCTGGGAATCCCAGTTAGCAGTTAACACTGCTCACAACTTTCCATGAGGTAGGTTACAGTTACTATCCCACTGCATATGGGAAGTTCATAGTGGAAGTAAGATCTAAGCCAAGTTTTCAGCTCATGCTTAACCACTATGCTACACTACCTTATATTTTCATCATTATCTTGGTGCAGCAACAGCACTAAGCAATTCAGCTTAAAGAAAACGCCTGTTTTTGTACAGACTTGCTGTGCAGAAAAATGCCCCTCTATATTTAGATGGCTGCCTAATGGATAGGTGTCACACATAAAATGTATCACATAAAAGCCATGTTGAAAAGCCCCCCAAATTGTTCCTACTTTTGAGGGTTCTGGAGCTTAACCACCGCCACCCATGAGGGGAAGTCAGGACTCCGGCAGAAGGTCCGAAGCTCCTCCAAGGCCTTTATGGTCTCCACTTCACCTTGCTCCCGATATTCATCCTCAGTCTGATAACGACAAGCCTCTACCTTTCTTGACCGGAAGAAGTGATTCGCTTTTCTAAAAAGAAAAAAGCAACACAGTTTGAGCATTCTGAAAGTTGTACCAGGAGACTGAAATTCAAAAAGTGGGCAGCCACTGAACTGAATGTATTGAAACTGGCAGAAAAAACACATCGGAGCTCTGGTGCATTAGAAAAATGTGCTAATCAAAACTGAACAATGTAACATGTTCAAATTATTCCTTTTAAGATAATGTTCATATATTGGGACATCTTGCATCATCCAATCTGTAGTAGCCATAGGCAGAGGCAAACAACTATGAAGGTAGCCCTGACCTCTACAAGTCCTATTCAACCTCCATTCTTGGTATCTCACTGGCTATTGTTCATCTTATCTTTTGGCCATAAGGACTAGGAACTTGAAATTCAGAGATTTTCAGAATGCTCAGTTCTGTTTCTAGTACTAAATTCTGCCCATATGCAATCCTGGAATACATGCAGGGCAGGGGAGGTCCCTATGCAGCCCAGCAGAGCAGCCCTTCCACCAGCCCTTACTGGTGTCTCATTTGTGGCTTGAAAAAGAAAAGATTGAGAATGCCTTTGGGTCAGGAAAACTTTTTCATATTTCTTTTTCTATGCAAATCATTTTGAGAATTTGTTGAAAAGTGCTGCATATTTTTTAAAATAAAAAAAATGCAACCCCTCTATTTCAGATTCCAAATATGCCAGGAAAATGTGTCTTGCATTCAAAAACAAAATCCTTTTTATTCTATTCCTTTATTTCCCGGCTACCAAGTTTGTTGTGAACAACCTTGGAACTGGCATCTAGACCCATCTCTATTAGCATAACTTGACATATTAGAAATGTGCTTCTTGAACTTGTATTTTCAAGTACACAATTACCTTTCACAATTATGGGATAGAGTAACTCGCACAAGTCATCATGGGCCTTCTTAAAATATTACACCTGTGCTGTAAAAACCCAGCAATGCTGGTCAAATACATTCATTGGTGAAAAGGAGGACTACCCTGTGTCTGTCTGATCTTGCACCACCATCAGTGGAACTTCCATTGCTCTATACCAGGGATTTCCAACATTAGGTCCCCAGGTGTTGTTGTACTACAACTCCCATTATCCCCAGACACAACACCCTTCAGCCATTGTGGGGACAGGGACATAGGAAGCTGCCACAGACTGAGTCAGACCCTAGGTCCATCTAGCTCAGGGGTGGGGAACCTTGGCCCTCCAGCTGTTGTTGAACTACAACTCCCATTGTGGCTGGGGATGGTGGGAGTTCAAAAACAGCTGGAGGGCCAAGGTTCCCCACCCCTGATCTAGCTCAATATTGTCTACACAGACTGGCAGCGGCATCTCCAAGGTTGCAGGCAGGAATCTCTCTCAGCCCAATCTTGGAGATGCTGCCAGGGCGGGAACTTGGAAGCTGTTCCTCTCGGAGAACTCCATCCCCTAAGGGGAAGATCTTCCAGTGCTCACACATCAAGTCTCCCATTCATATGCAACTAGGGTAGACCCTGCTTAACTAAGGGGACAAGTCATGCTTGCTACCACAAGACCAGCTCTACAGCATGCTCACTACTCACTAGTCAGTCCTGGATCTCTCTTATCCCTGTCTTGTCAGCTTCTAGGCAAGGACCAAATTCTATATTCTGCATAATATGTAGCACAGCACTGGTGCTAAATCATCCTAAAGTTTACTGATTTACTAATCGTAGTTTATAAAGCTCTGGACCACTACTGTATGTCTGAAAACATCTTAAATATATGTAATGTGGGTTAAGTTTATATTTGAATAAATGCACGTAGCGGTGACAACGTTTGGGGTGGTTTTTTTAAAAAGTCAGACAAGGTGTCAGACACATGGGGCTATCTGCAAAACAGTCTACGACTCACTGGCCACTACTTGTATCCAAGGCAGAGGAAAGCCAGGCTTAAGCTGCAGCTGGGTGCGGGGGTGCTGTGTCCTAATTTCCATGTATGTATGTACCCTTGGCTTAGAAAAATCTGAAAAGTGAGTAAGATGACAATGGATACGATAAATATTTATATGCCGCTTTTCAACAAAGTTCCCAGAGCAGTCTACATAGATATAAATAAATAAATAAATAAAAGTGGCTCCCTTTCCCCAAAGGGCTCACAATCTAAAAAAGAACAGAAGAGAAGACACCAGCAACAGCCACTGGAGGGATGCTGTGCTGGGGATGGATAGGGCCAGTTGCTCTCCCACTGCTCAATAAAGAGAATCGTCACTTTTAAAAGGTACTCAGTTAGCAGGGGTTTCACAGTCTAGTTTCTTTGATTGCACCAAGATCAGGTCTCTCTTTTTCCAAGCCACCTTCACATGTGAGCCATTTGGGCAAAATTTATCATCGGGGCTCCCAAGAGTGCTCCTATGTAACTAAGGGCTGGTTCACACAATGGTGGCAAGGTCTGTTCAACGAAAACTGGAGATCCTGCCAGCCGTGTGAAGTTGGAATCTAACACCAATCCCTAGGTGGTGCTGCAAGAGCTCAGTGTTAAGCTAACATTGAAAACCTGCATTCAGATCCTAGATTAATGAACTCAGTTTAAATGTCAGGTTTTGGGGGCACCAGCAAAATAAGTGAAACACCCTGAGTTCACACAACATGGTCTGCGAGAGTGCACACACTGCTGGGATCTCCAGTTTTCATTTAACGGGCATTGCCACAATCATGTCCACTGGCCCTAAGTGGGTGCAGCTGCAGTTGATTTTGAATACAAATTAGAACTTGTCTATATCCCCACTGAAACTGGCCCTGAATGAGACTGTCCAAACGTGGTATTTCCCCCCCTCCTCTGATGTACACATAACACACCAAGGAAACAGAAAGAAAGTGGGGGGGGAGCAAAAGAGGGGATGGGTGGGAAATAACTTTTAAAACAACAAATCTTACAAAGTAAAATGTTTCCATGCTTTTTCTGCTTTGCAAGAAATAAAAGACTGGCTCTTACATACTGACTAGAGGTAATTGTTTTTTACATTTTCTTTTTCTAAAAAAATGTGTATGTTTTTAAAAAAACAATTTCTGTCTTTGAACCTCCCACATCATCCTTGTTTGATGCGCGCCTTCTTAAAAGAGGCAGAAAACAAACAGCCCCTTCCTACATGCTGTGAAAGCAGCTGTACGCAGATTTAACAATGACACTGTCAGGGTGAAGATGTACTGGAAGATATGCTTGGGCCTTGTTTTAGAATCCACATTTGTGTAGCTTTGTACTTCTCAGCAAGGGAAACACACTGCCAAAGTACTACACAGAATGTTCCAGAAGGGGGCCCAATAAAGGATCAGCAGTAAGCCATACTCTAGGAGACCCACACAGCTACCAACCTAGAGTTTCTTCAGATGCAATAGGAATTTTTTTAAAAATGCTGTGATCCAAGAAAACTAGTACATGTGGGCAGAGTTTGTGTCCCATGCACAAAGCCACCTGTAAGTTAGCAGAATTCCACACATGGACAGTGATGGGAGAATTTGCTCATTCTGATTTAACAAAATTGACCAAAAAGACCGATTCTCCTTTTTCAGAATTATGAGTGAGCATTCTCACTTCAGCAAGTGCTTATTTGTAATACAGTCAAGCACAAGAGTTACTTTTATGATGAAATCCATTCAATGGACATTACGATTTACCTACATAGCCTGGTAGGACAGATTGATTATATACAGTACAACTTTAAAGCCCTATACAACTTGGGCCAAGGTAGCTTAAGAACCATTTGCTAAGTGAATCGACTCACCCAGTAAGATCTTCAGGGAGGGCTCTGCTCCATGTGCCGTCACTTGCTGAGGTGCAATTGATGCACATGTGGGACAGAGTCTTCTCCGTGGTGGCTTTAGAGCTCCTTACTGCAGGGGCTTCAGAGTGCTCCCTCCTTCCCAGCCTCCAAGAGAGTTAAAAAAACCCACTTGGGCTCCCAGGATTTTGATTTTTTGATTGGTGGAGTGGCTTCAGTGGTAAACTGTTTCCTGCTTGGTTAGATGGTGGTTATCTCTGCTTTGTTATTTGATTATGCTCCTTTCATGTATGGTTCTTATTGTTTGTATCGATTGTGTCATCTGCCCTGGGGTCTGCTAGCCAAAGACAGGATATAAACCAACCATCATGTCTATTTTTACTCACGTAACACTTTGACACCAATCTGCAGATTGTTCTGCTAATCTGCAGCAAATTCCTTTATTACTGTTTTGCATCCCAGATACAGGATTACATGAAGAAATGTGTTGTATATTCTTCAGTACTGCCCTGTAACATGGTGTAGTTATGCCTGTGCTGTAATGGCACAACGTTGAGGGTTCCCACCTCCCACTCCATCTCACTGGCTGCTGCAGGTGGCAGGGGAAAACACATAGCACTGTGACATCATGACACAGGGTAAGCTACACTACAGGTTACAGTGGGGGAGAATTCAACATGGGGATTCTGTTTCTTGGAGGCAACCACTGTATTCCCTGTAACGTGTCGTTTCAGTGTAAAATAAGCAACGTTGCTTAATCACCGAAGTCTTCATGATAAAATGGCTTAGCGGTCAAAAGGATACCAACCTGCCAACACAGCAGAACACTCTAAGTGGGTAGTGCAGGATTTTGGAGCACAGCATGGCAGCTATTACAGCATAAGCAACCGGAGGTATGGCAATGCCAAAGTAAACGAAGGTCAAGCCTGTAAACTGTAGTGTCCCCATCAAGAGATTCGTGCTTTGCTCACTGCTGAGTGGTCCGTGCTTGTAACAAATAGCAAAACTAAGAAATCCAACAATCAACACATACCCTACAAAAGCAAAACAAAACCATGTGAAGGACAAGAGATAGCAACCATAGCTACTTGAGTTTATGTCAAGCCTCTAGACAGTCTTACACCTGGTAACTTATGGTAAGTAAGAATCACCTCCTAACTGTAGAACTTCGAGGGGCCAAACAGGGAGACATTTGGGTTGATTGGAAGAGAATGTGGTTGCTGTTCTTTTGGACTCTTGGCTGCCACAATTATCCACATGTACGGCAGGTGGACTAATAAAATGTTGTTGGCCAATAACTTTGTACTGTATAAACTTTGCAAGAGATTGGCTTATGTTAATTGTGTACCATAATGGAACAGTACACAATTAACACTCTGTACCATTCTATAAAGCCACCTAATGGTGCAGCAGGGAAGTGACTTGACCAGCAAGCCAGAGGTTGCCGGTTTGAATCCCCACTGGGATGTTTCCCAGACTATGGGAAACGCCTATATTGGGCAGCAGCGATATAGGAAAGATGCTGAAAGGCATTATCTCATACTGCGCAGGAGATGGAAATGGTAAACCCCTCCTATATTCTACCAAAGACAACCACAGGGCTCTGAGGTCACCAGGAGTTGACACCGAGTCATCAGCACACTTTACCTTTACTATTCCATAATGCTACACAATTAACACAAGCCCATCCTTGGGTCCCCAGATGCTGTTAAATTATAACTCCCAACATCACCAGCCACAATGGCCAAAAGAAGTTGTAGCACAACAACATCTAGGGACCAAAGGTTGAGAATCCCTGGAACGAGATCTAGACCCGCTTAGTTTCAGCCAGGTGGCAGCATAACGATTCTGTCAAACAAGAGCGTCACTGATGCTGCTTATCTCTTAATATTGCAACCTCTCAGGAAGCTGCAGATAACTGAACTTGAATAAATGCCATTTATTTCAGACTTTTCATTTTATGAATGGCAATAGCTATATTGCAACAAAGTAGACAGAAAGGCTGCTCTGTTTCGAAGTACTCTTACCCAGAACGTAGTGTGTATTATTATCCCAGAACCATTTCAAATCCTCTTTCAAAGTGTAAAAAAAATAGAGAGAAGAGAACCAGCATCCACTCATCAAAATCCAGAAGGTGCTGAGCTAGAGGCAAAAAGAAAAAGGGAAATGGGTGGGCAGTTCAGCAGTCTGATGGGGCTAGAAAAAATGAACACAAGGGGGCAATTGGGACCACAGGTCACCCATTAGCCATCCCCAACTGAATAAGAACAGAATAAAATCTGAACATCACAAGGCACCCATTATAGAACTGTAAATGTCTAGTACTTTCTGCTATCCTAAAAGGTACTGTACACATGATTTATACTCTGCAGTGCTTCATCAAGGCCACTCCTAACTAGACAGTCAAATATACTCCAATTATTGATTTGGAGGGGTTATCTTTAATCAGAGAACTTTTGCAAGCCATCCTAAGATACGTTGTCAAAACCTCCGGCTTACTATTTTTGATTGCATTCCATTACTGGAGCAATAGGTGCCAAAACATTTCTGTAGAAAAAGTTTTTAAAGAATGTTTACAAAAGCTTTTGTCTACCCAATCAGGTTTTGACTCTCTCAGGAACCTTTGAGAGTGTCAACAAGTGTGTGGATCAAGGTGATCCAGTTGACATAGTATACCTGGACTTCCAAAAAGCTTGTGAGAAAGTTCCTCATCAACGACTCCAGAGGAAACTTAGCAGTCATGGGATAAGCGGACAAGTACATGTGTGGATTGCTAACTGGTTGAAAGACAGGACACAGAGGGTAGGTATAAATGGAGAGTTTTCACAATGGAGGGAAGTAAGAAGTGGGATTCCCCAGGTATCTGTACTGGGACCGGTGCTTTTTAATTTATTCATAAATGATCTAGAACCAGGAGTAAGCAGCAAGGTGGCCAGATTTGCAGATGATACCAAACTCTTTTGGGTAGTGAAATCCATAACTGATTGTGAAGAGCTCCAAAAGGATCTCTCCAAATTGGGTGAGTGGGTGACAAAGTGGCAAATGCGGTTCAATGTTGGCAAGTGTAAAGTGATGCAAATTGGGACGAAGAACCCCAACTTCAAGTATATGCTGATGGGAACTGAGCTGTCGGTGACTGACCAGGAGAGGGATCTTGGGGTTGTGGTGGATAGCTCGTTGAAAGTGTCGACTCAATGTGCGGCAGCTGTAAAAAAGGCCAATTCCATGCTAGGGATCATTAGGAAGGGGATTGAAAATAAAACTGCTAATATTATAATGCCATTATACAAAACTATGGTGCAGCCACACCTGGAGTACTGTGTACAATTCTGGTCACCACATCTAAAAAAGGACATTGTAGAACTGGAAAGGGTGCAGAAGAGGGCAACCAAGATGATCAGGGGCCTAGAGCACCTTTCTTATGAGGCAAGGCTACAACACCTGGGGCTATTTGGTTTAGAAAAAAGACGACTGCGGGGAGACATGATAGAGGGAGACATGATAGATAAAATCATGCATGGGGTGGAGAAAGTGGATAGAGAGAAATTCTTCTCCCTCTCCCATAACACTAGAACCAGAGGTCATCCCATGAAATTGATTGCCAGGAAATCTAGGACCAGCAAATGGAAGTTCTTTTTCAGACAACGCATAATCAACTTGTGGAATTCTCTGCTACGAGATGTGGTGACAGCCAACAACCTGGATGGCTTTAAGAGGGGTTTGGATAACTTCATGGAGGAGAGGTCTATCAACGGCTACTAGTCGGATGGCTGTGGGCCACCTCCAGCCTCAAAGGCAGGATGCCTCTGGGTACCAGTTGCAGGGGAGTAACAGCAGGAGAGAGGGCATGCCCTCAACTCCTGCCTGTGGGCTCCCCAGAGGCATCTGGTCGGCCAATGTGTGAAATGGGATGCTGGACTATATGGGCCTTGGGCCTGATCCAGCAGGGCTGTTCTTATGTTCTAACCTTTGCTCTCAGATGGCATGCACCTACAGAACTGTACTCCTTTCTTTACAAGATATTGAGGTATAACACGATCAAAAACTGTGTTCTATCCAGGTTTGGGAGTTGTGTGTGCTCTCAGTTTTCGGTTGTGTGGAAGCAAGGTAGGAGGAAAACTTGGGTAGCTTTTTCCCTCTACCTTGCTTCCACATAATCACTTCTACCCAGGTTTTCCTCCTACCTTGCTTCCACACAACCAAAAACTGGGAGCACACACAGCTCCCAAATTGGGGAAAACACAGTTTTTGATTATGTGAATGACCTCAATATCATTCAACTTGGTCATTAATGGCAAGATGAAACACACACATGTCACAAGCCCCTAATGTATCCAGGGACTCTTCTCTATGCTTACAATTTGTTCCTGCCTTCAGTTCACTCACTGAACTGGTAAACAAAGAAGAAATCAGAATAAAATAAGAAACTGTTATCTTGGTGAACCCAAAGAATTGATAACATAAACAAGCCCCTGCTCTAATGAGATACATTCAGCTATGACATGTTAAAAGCATATTTCAAAAGCATTATTTACTTTTGGAGACCATGATGGATAGGGACTGACTAAAAGCTCTATTAATACCATAAAACTGAATTAAGCATTAAGCACAGTTATGCCTCTTTTTATGTTATCGTCAGTACACCTACCTTGGGAATAAATCTTTTAAGCAGCAGAAGGAGGAAGACTAGAGTGGCAAGAACCCCAAGTGCTATGCCAGCCGAATAATAAAACACAGTGCTTCTGTTTGGGAGGAACAGAGGATGCTGTTAAATCTTTTGCATGGAGGCGAATGGCTTCAAACACACAGAACTGCAAAACTGCCACTTTATTTTAGAGGCCTGTCAATAAAAGCTCTGGTTATTAAATACCCAAACAACCCCAGCCCCCTTCAAAATATTGTGGGAGAATGCCCTCTCTGCACACCGTCTTGGTCAGCCATCTCTCTCTCTCTCTCTCCCCCTCCCCACCCTCACACTCCACCCCAGAATGATTGCAAGCTTCAAGGCCACTCTTTCCCCTCCCCTTCCTGCTGTCCTCTGTTTCACTTTCCCTCTTCCCTAAGACATAAGAACATAGGAACAGCCCTGCTGAATCAGGCCCAAGGCCCATCTAGTCCAGCATCCTGTTTCACACAGTGGCCCACCAGATGCCTCTGGGGAGCCCACAGGCAAGAGGTAGGTGCATGCCCCCTCTCCTGCTGTTGCCCTCCTGCAACTGGTATTGAGAGGCATTGTGCCTCTGAGGCTGGAGGTGGCCCACAGCCACCAGACTAGCAGCCATTGATAGACCTGTCCTCCACGAATCTGTCTAAACCCCTTTTAAAGCCATCCAAGCTGGTGGCCATCACCACATCCCATGGCAAGGAATTCCATGGATTAATTATGTCCTGTGTGAAAAGGTACTTCCGCTTGTCAGTCCTAAATTTCCCAACCTTCAGTTTCATGGGGTGACCCCTGGCTCTGGTGTTGTGAGAGACAAATGCTGTCTCCTTCTCCTCCCTGACACATATGCCCTCTCTGGCAAGGCTCCACTGCCCCCCAGTACAATACAAACATGAGATCATATGTAATCTCTTATGGTGCATTAGCTAAAGGCTTGTCTCATGTTTCAAGAAGTTAATTTAGAGCCTCAGGTTGGATTTAGAGAGCTTGCCAAATTCCTCTCCACAAGGACAAAAGCTGCATGATTGATTTCGTCCAACTGCTTCCTGCTCCACTCATTCTCCTCCGGTCCCACCCCCCCTGCCCCTCCCGGATTGGCTTTTCAGTTGCAGAATCACTCTGGCCAAAAGTCAGCACAAATGCAGGTACAGTATGCTGAAATAAAGGGGGTTTAGCATGATTCGATTGTGGCCATGTTCCATTGAATTTGTGGCCTCTGTGTTTCCCCTGCCACCAGGAGCCAGAATCCAAAGGAAATTTTGTGCACAAGACTCTTCAACACAGCCATACCACTGCTGGAAACAGCCCAAGAGGATACACAGGAAATGCACTCCTCCTATTAAACCTTCCGCAGAAAAAGCAGCCCTCTGTGAAACATTAGCTTTCATTTTACTGTTAGCTGCAAAGATGGGAGTGGTAAGGCTTAAGGCGAACTTCCCACTAAACACCAGTGGTTCCCTAGGACATGGGAAGTGTTTGCTACCAGATTATTCCAGAATAGAGCAAGCTCATAATATCCTCCCCCCGCCCCCGCCTTAAGATTGTTTCCTACTATTTGCTGAAGAGGACCAGACATCCCTCTGCAGTCTCCATATAAATATAGATTTGCATATATTATTATTTAATCACACAGTCAGACAGGTGTTATTGACTGGTTTGTTTTATCCAGACATTGAGTCCTTCCCAAGGACCTGGGATGGCTGAATTTTTTTATTTTTTTATTATTATTATTACATTTTATATCCCGCTCTTCCTCCAAGGAGCCCAGAGCGGTGTACTACATACTTAAGTTTCTCCTCACAACAACCCTGTGAAGTAGGTTAGGCTGAGAGAGAAGTGACTGGCCCAGAGTCACCCAGCAAGAATCATGGCTGAATGGGGATTTGAACTCGGGTCTCCCCGGTCCTAGTCCAGCACTCTAAACACTACACCACGCTGGCTCTCATACCTATTAGGGAGCTGTAATCTAGCTCCCCTGCTAACTGGGCAAAGAAACACTTTTAAAACTCTTTTCTATTTAGCAGTGAGAGAGCAACTGACCCCATTCAGTCCAGCATAGTGTCCCTCTCCGTGATGGTTGCTGGTTCCTCTTGTGTTTTCCCTTTATTGTGAGCCCCATTAAGAAAGAGAACCATCTTCTCCTATGTTATGGGACTAACCTCGCCTCCACATAATGATGCAGGCTCTGATCAAACAAACCCTGGAACTCTGTGCAATAGCCTTTTAAAAACAGTCAGTATCCCACCATTCAGTTCTTTGGTGGGAGGTTCAATCCAGCCTCCTGCTTGCCTTCCCAGCCAGCTAACTGGAAGGATTTTGGCGTTTGCAAAAAGAGCGTTGTGCATGCAGCTCCCACTACTGGACCAGGGAGGAGTATATTCACCCAGCACAGGACTGGTTTAACACACACAGTTCCTCAACCTTCTGGATCATATGCTGGATTAGGGAGATATATTGCATAATGATATGTGATCAACATTGTGAATTTTTTTTTTTTAAAGGAGAATTAAGGTTCTTTGTTCTGGGTTCTCACAATCAAACTGTCACTGAAAATCAGGGGCGCACAAGCTCCCAATACTTGATGGTCTGTAGTGCGAAAATCCCAGTTGGAGAACTGGGAAGCGATCGTGTATGAGGTGCAATCGTAGCTTGTTGGTGCAGGCAGCCAACATCTGCACCACAGGTCAAATCAAACAACATCAGCGTTGGCTGCCTGTGCTGACCAACTAGGATTGACTCCTTGCATACGATCATTTTGTGATCCTCGGCCTGACATTTTCACCATCCAGACGACTGAATATCAGGAGTGTGCACACTCTTCCTCCTCCCTCCTCTGCCTGACTTTTGGTGGCACTTTGATTGTGAAAATCAGCCCTCTGTTTGTTGATGTTTTATTCACTGATCTGTACAACACTGCAAACATTCTAAATTAAAGAAAAAAGAGGGAGCCGATTCAAGCCTGGCCCTTCATTCAGGAGTAATTTGCATCTACGTACTGCTGAAATAAGTATGACTTCCATATGCTTAATTACGTGCCAAACTACAGTCAAATTTTTCCGAGTTCAATGAGTTAAGGCAATAACAGAGGCCCAATAACAGAAAGCTAGAACTTACCTGCTTAAGTTAGGTGCAAAATGAAAGAGAAGACCACCAGCTACGAACAACAGAAGGAGTTTCTTATCCAACACTGAAATGAAATAAAACAAGACCAGAGAAGTTCAAGTAGTGTCATGTAAGCAGCAGGCTACTCAGCGTATGTTCTTCCAATTACATAAATATTGTTTATTAATGGATGTTTTAATATTACTCACTGTTTTGTTGTGCAGACACAGTGTAGGATACTTTATTTGTGGGTAGGACGCTGAAGCACGTTATGTCTCCATAATAGTCCACTGATAGGATGGTTTCATTAGACATTTCTGATTGCCAAGTACTTCTATAAAGGCATTTTAAAAAGGCAAATAGAGTGTCTTCATTGTGACAATTAGTTTCCTCTGAGATAAACACCACCTTGAACATTTCAGTGCTATTGATTTTCACCTAGAAAGAAAAACACCCTTAATATTACTATCACTATCATTAGACGGAAAGAAATACCATTGCTGGTTGAAAGCTAAGCAGCAGTCAACTTAGAACACTTTATATGGTCTGCAAGATCCTATGGTACAAAGATCTGCTTCTGAAATGGACCCCAATCAGATTTTGTGTGTAACTATCCCAGGTTACTTTTTTTTTTTTTTTTTAAAGACAGAAAGTTTATTTGGTTTCCAAGCTAAAATGTGGCAGTTTTTGACAATGGCCTCTTTTGCCCCAAATAGCAAGGATGAAGAACAGCTTTTGAATTATTAGTTTCTGGAGGGGGGCTTCTTCTGCAACAAAGAAGTGGCAAATACTTCTCCTGTTCAAGGTTTCCACTCTCTTCAGCAGGTCTACTAGAAAAGGCCTTGTGATGGTTCCTTGAGGAACACATTCACATGAGACTAAACCCTATTCAGACACTGGGGCCAAAGTTCCCTCTAAGGTGTGCAGGTGTCCACGCGCTCACATGTTTTTTGACGTCCGCTCACTTAATTTTTGATCCCGCTCAGGCTGAATCATGAAGGCCCCATTCTGAATGCATGTGCGCACCCATTTCCTTGATACTGACACCCAGAACAAAACTCATTCTGCACACAGATGAAAAAAATTAGAGAGAACACTGACTGGGGCAGTGAGATCAACGCAGTTTTTAGCATACATAATTAAGAAGGGGACGCATTGAGGTTGTGTCCATCATTATGTCCTCCACGGACATCCTGACACCTTCCTGGCATGTCTTTTTATTGGGTGGGAAGGCTGTTCATCCAGACACTTGCTTAAACATGTAGAGGAGCCATTTGGATTAACAGCTGCCTGACACAATAAAGGAATGTGTGAGGATGGCATTGGGGTGTCTACAGGGGACATCACAACGGGGGCTCTCGGGGTGCATCCCCTTCCTAATTGCATATGCCAGGGAATATATAATCCAAACCAGCCCATTGTGTTGTACCGATCTGCAAGTGTCTGTATGCATGGCCATGTTTTTGCATGAATGACTGCACATCTGCCCATTCATTCTCAAAGTGAGGCCCTCAAACACAAGGTACATATAGGAAGTATACAGTGTACATGCACTGAACATAATGTTTGTGTATAGATCCGTAGGTGTGTACACTGCACAGAGACTGCATGTGCATTGAACACAATGTATGAATAGGGCTTATTTCCCCAGTCATTCTCTCTCCCCAAAGAATCCTGGGTACTCTAGTTCTGAGAAGGGGACAGGGAAGCTAGGGGTCTCTAATATAGTTTTCAGCACCTTCACCAAACTACAATTCCCAGGATTCTTTGGAGGAAGTCCTATCAGCTCAACTGGTATGAAACCTACACGTTTATGGTGTAGATATACCTCTTGTTGGGAATTCTCTCTGGTAAGAGATACTCTTCTATTACAGCAGAGTGCACTGAGGCACAACTAGGCACAACTCTGCCTAGGCATGCGTGTCTGCTGAGAGTAAAAGAAACTTGGAGACAGTTCATCGTTTCAAATCAATATAAGGAGTCTTTATTGGTGAACTCCATTCTAGATAGGAAAGTGGAGAGATAGGATCTCTAATCTAGCTAGCTAGCTGGATGCAGAGGGATGGTTTCTGCATCTCTGCACACATGGTGCTGGGAGAGAGGAGCGTGGGTGTTGCAAGGAAGAAGAAAGGGGAAGAGGAAGCGGCAGGCAGGCAGGAAGTCCCTGATAGTAGCAATCTACATATCAAAGGGATAGTGTCAGAGCAGTAGAGAAGGGATGATCAATGTCTTGACCCCTCTAGTCCTCTGACTCATTAATCTGTCCCCCTCTGTCATTGAGACATGAGACAGAGCAGAGTCCTTCACTTCCAACACCTCTGGCATCCTAAATTTCCATTTGAATGCTCTCACTGAAGTACAGAATGGACTTCTGGGAGTACACTTAGCTGTACATATGTCCCTCCGCCAAGGATGTTAGGCCTTTAGCCAATAACATATTCTTGGTTTTGCTGTGGAAATATTTACAATAGCTTTTTCCTTCTTTGCAAACAAGTCAAGCCTACTTAAATAAGTGGTGTAAAACCCACAAAAGCTCCAACTTACAGCAGAAATGAAAGCATGTCACAGAAGATTTTGAGCTTCTGATCCACCTACTGAGCCCCTGGTGGCGCAGTGGTAATGAGCCCCTGGTGGCGCAGTGGTAAAACTGCCGCCCTGTAACCTGAAGGTTGCAAGTTCTATCCTGACCAGGGGCTCAAGGTTGACTCAGCCTTCCATCCTTCCGAGGTCGGTAAAATGAGTACCCAGAATGTTGGGGGGCAATATGCTAAAATCATTGTAAACCGCTTAGAGAGCTTCCAGCTATAGAGCGGTATATAAATGTAAGTGCTATTGCTATTGCTATTAACACTCAGTCTGGAATAACGCTGGCATGTGCCCATGGTCTTCTGATACCCTTGCTCTCCATCTTTATCATTTTATTCACAGTTATTTTATAATGGGCTGGGGAAAGTGGTTGCCATGTTACCTTTGTATGAATCAGTGGTGCGACTGTACCTGAATACTTGACCAACTATTTTTTAAGTGTATCGCTCCACTTGGAATGTAGCAATAACAGCTGGACGCTGAACTGTGCATCGTGTCCATTGTCTTCAAGAGCTTACAGTTATAATCTAGACGGAGGGGAAGAGCACATGACAAAGGTTGGAGATATATGCAAGCTGCATTATATTTTAAAGATGTTTCATACTGATCTACACAATCACACAACAAACCAAACTGCCACACCAAAGAGTGCCCTCTATGCCTTTATCTGCTGCATAATACTTTGATATGCAGGGGCATATTCAGGGCAGCCCTTTCACGATGCAAGGTGAGACGGTTGCCTCAGAAGGCATGTGGCTGAGGTGTCAGTGAGATTGCCCGCTGCTGCTGCCGCCACTGGAGCAGCTCTTGGAAACTGATCTGACCCATGCACCCTTGACAAGGAGAGCCTCTCCTCACAATCATTGCAAAGCTTGCAAGAAGCATGAGGCTGCTCGCAATTTTCCCTCCTGCATACCACTTTCAAAGGTTAGTTTTGAAAGGCAGCAGAGTCATGGGGAATAAGAACATAAGAACAGCCCTGCTGGATCAAGCCCAAGGCCCATCTAGTAGGGATGTGCCCCAAGTTGCTTCGGCGCCGGCGGGGGTAGTTCTTTAAGAGTAGGGTAGGGTGCACTCACCCCTCCCGCCGCATTTCCCCTGCTGGCGTTCCGTTCTTTTCAAGCCCCGCGGGGCGGCAGCGTTCCTCCCTGCCGCCCCATTGTCTTCATCGGCCAGAAGTGGCCAGAAGTAGCGATTGTGCGTGTGCCTGTTGCGTGGGTGCCCATCTGCTGCACACGCGACGGGTGCATGTGCAATCGCTACTTCTGGCCACTTCCAGCAGATAAGGACAATGGGGCCAACAACCTGGATGGAAGCTGACTGACACATCTTGTGGCAGAGAATTCCACAAGTTGATTATGTGTTGTGTGAAAAAGTACCTCCGGCAAAGTGGCATTTAGTGTCTTGCCTTAAGCGCTACAATATCTTGGGCCATCCGTGCTGGTATTGCAATTCGCTGCGATTGCTATTTAATGTATGTATTTGTACATTTATATCCCACTCTTCCTCCAAGGAGCCCAGAATGATATGCATGGTTATATTTATCCTCACAACAGCTCTATGAGGTAGGTTAGGCTGAAGATAAGTGACTGGTCCAGAGCCAATCTGTGACGTTCATGGCTGAACAAGGATTTGAACTCAGGCCTCTCCACTCCTAGTCCAACACTCTAACCACTACACTGCACTGGCTTATATATATCATCTACATGCAGGGATATGTTTCTTCAGGAAACATATCCCTGCATGGAAAGGATACCATATCCACTCAGGAAACATATCCACTCAGGAAAGGATACCAGGTCTCATGTTGCCTGTTAAGCCTAGTGAATTCATACTGGTGAATTCCAATACCAACTCTATATAGGTTCTGGTAACAGGTGTAAATACAGCTCTCTAAACCACAGGCCCACAGTCATACTTCTCTTAATCCAAGAGTGGGGTTGGGGAGAGGGGAGACTAGGCTCTTGTTAGGGGGACAGTGCACAGATAATTCATTGCGGCACCGATCTCTAGCAATGGTGCAGTGTTGTGTCCAAAGCGACTAATTCAGTTGTGCCCAGTTAATGGTTTTGAAGCACCTGCTTGTTGCTTATTTATTTATTGTTAATTTTTTATACCACCTTTCATTAAAACCATCTCAAGGCAGTTTATGAAGCATTAAACAATATAAAACTATATTTCTCCTAGGTTTGCCAGGGAAAATGCGTCCCGGCAGCCCAGCTGATTGGCTGGGCTGTGGAGACACCTGATTTGCTGGCGCAGTGCACCCAGGAGAATTTGACCAGTGGCGGGCCAGGCTGTGGGTGGTGATGGTGGCCGCAGGCCCAGCCCGGCCACGGAGGCGAGGCAGCAGCGGGCCCGGCTGCAGCAGCGGGACTCGGCCCGGCAGCCTGGGCAAGAGGGTGAGGGAGAGGTAGCTGGCCTCAAAGAGGCCGGCTGCAGAGGCTAGCAAGCGGCAGCAACAGGCCTGGCAGGCCCGGCCGCAAAGGCAGCACTCAGCCTGGCAGCGGGCCAGGCCACAGAGGTGCTGGACCCGGCTGCAGAGGCGGCTCATGGCCAGGCAGCAGAACTGGCCGCTGAAGCCAAACGCCCGCGGGAGAGTGGGGTAGGAGGGAACCAAGCGGCGGAACTTCTGTGTTCACCGCCCGGGTGGAGGAGTGGCGGCGGCTGCCACCACCTGGTAAGTACTGTAAAATGAAATGCAGGGGGAGGGCAGAGGGTGGGGGGAGGGGAGGGCAAGAGAGAGTGGGGCGGGGGAGGGCAAGAAGGAGCGGGAGGGGAGGGCAAGAGAGAGTGGGGGAGGGGAGAGGGGAAGGGCAGGAGAGAGGAGCAGGGGGAGAGGGGAGGGCAGGCGAGAGGAGCAGGGGGAGGGCAAGAGAGACGGGCAGGGGGGTGAGAGAAAGGGGGAGGGGGGGCATGAGAGAGTGGGGAGGGAGGGAGGGAGGGAGGGAAAGAGGGGCAAGAGTGTGGGGCAGAAGGGAGGGAGGGGGATATAGCTGGCCCCAAAGAGAGCACAGATGCTCTGTGCGGGTTAGCTAGTATAAAACTATAAAACAGTCCCATAATAAAAATGTCAAATTGCAATATAAAGATACAAATCTAATTAAAAGTTTTTTTAAAATACACAATGAAACCAGAAAATACAGAGCAGCAGCAACAAAAACAACACACATATAAAAGCCTGGGTAAAAAGCCAAGATTCCACTTGCTTTCTAAAAACAGTGATGGAGACTGAGGAGCGGATGCCCACTGGGAGAGCATTCCAAAGTCTGGGGGCAGCAACAGAGAAGGCCCTGTCCCATGTGCATGACAGCCGAACCTCCCTCATTATCGGCACGTGGATCAGAGCCCCGTCCGATGACCTTGTCAAGCGGGCAGGAGCCCTTGGGAGCAGGTGGTCCCTCAGATATCCAGGGCCCAAACCGTTAAGGGCTTTAAAGGACAAAACCAGCACCCTGAATTGGACCTGGAAACAAATTGGCAGCCAATGCAGCTCTTTCAAAATGGGTGTAATATGAACCCAGCAGGCAGCTCCAGATAAAATCGAAGCTGCTGCATTTTGCATTAGCTGCAATTTCCGAACTGCACGTAGAGCGTGTTATAGTAATCCAGCCATGATGTGACTAAAGCATGGGTAACTGTGGTGCACTAACCAAAGCTGTGCAAAAGGCACCCCTGGCCGCCTCCTCCACCTGAGCTTCCAAAAGCAGAGCCAGGTTGAATAATACCCCCAAGCTGTGCACTTGCTCTATCAAGGGGAGTGCAACCCCACCCAGAACCGGTTAAATCCCCTCATCCCGATTGGTTCCCCTAGTGACCAACAGCACCTCTGTCTTGCCTGGATTCAATCTCAGTTTATCGGCCCACATTTAACCCATCTCCGTCTCCAGCCCCCAACTCAGGACATCCACTGCCTCCCTAGAATCAGGTGATAAGGAGAAAGAGAGCGCTGAGTATCATCTGCATATTGTTGACAATTCAGTCCAATTCCCCGGATGACTCTTCCAGCGGTTTCATATCGATGTTTAACAGCAGTGGGGACAAAACCAAACCCTGCGAGACTCCACAGGCCAATGGCCAAGGAGCCGAGCAGAAGTCCCACAGCACCACCTTTTGGGCTCTTCCCCAAGAAAGGACTGAAGCCACTCCAAAGCAGTACCACCAATCCCCATACTTGAGAAGCGGTCCAGTAGGATTCCATGGTCGATGGTATTGAACGCTGCTTAGAAGTCCAGCAGAACCAACAGGGACGCACTCCCCCTGTCAAGCTCCCGGAGAAGGTCATCCAGTAGGCAGTTTTAGTCCCATATCCAGGACTGGAAGGGGTCTAGATAATCCGTATCATCCAAGACCCTCTGCAGCTGGCAAGGCTGTCCTTTGGGTGGGGCCACCAGGGTGATCGTCCCCAGCCCCGTGCTGGGACAAGCCCCGTGCTGGCCGAGCAAGCAGCCTGCTCTCTCTCCTCAACTGGGCGCCAGCCCCAGATCCCACCATCTGGGCTGCGGCTGCTTCTCCCACCACTGGAGCCCAGAAAGAGTGCCTGCCACTCGAGGAGGAGGCATGTGGCCTGCAGGCACATGCACACTCTGCCCCCAGCCCCTACTACCTTTGACTGCTTTCCGCACTCTGTCATGGAGCAGATAAAGCAGCTGGTGGTGAGGACTGGCTCTTTCACCCGCCACTGAAGCGAGGCAGCTGTAGCACAGGCTCAGAGGAAGAGTGGGCTGGGAGGAGGCCCGGGGCCCACGCACGAACTCTCTCTCCCCTCTCTCCCCGGCTAGTCCTAACCACCACTGTGGCTTGGGAAAAGGTCAGTAAAAACACACCAGTGCTAGAGGAATCATGCTCTCAATCCTGTCCAAGAATATTCTTGACTATCGGTAGAGAGGAGGTTTTTTTGTTGCCTCCTCTAGAGCATGCTCTGTAACTTCCAATAGTTCTCAGTGGCAAGCTGTAGACTACCTGGAGCGTTTCCACCCGTGTTCCAAGGCGTGCACACATGCCTGCGCTCACAATTTTTTTTAATGTCCGCTCAGTTAATTTTAGATCCCACTCAGGTTGAATCAGGAAGGTCCCATTTTGAATGCATGTGTGCACACTGCCTTAATACTCCTGCCTGGAACAAAACTCATTCCGCACACAGATGAAAAAAATGAGAAAGAACACTGCTTTCCACACAGGGCTGTTGCCGCGAATCTCCTTTGGAAGAGTGTGTGTGCGTTCACACACCAGCCAGACTTACCCCCAAATCCATTCAAGATCTTGGGAAGCACACCCCCCCCACACACACAAATCAGGCTTTGTTTTCTGAATTCTAGCTTGTCTTGATGTATTTCCGGATTTTAAAAATCCTGGTTTTAAGCAAGTTTTTCTTAAAACACCAAAGCAAATGCCAGGAAGAGGCACTCTCTATCAGGGATTCTCAATGTTGGGTCACCAGATGTTATTGGACTTCAACTCTCATAATCCCCGCACCAGTGGCCTTTGTTGGGGATTATGGGAGTTGAAGTCCAATGACATCTGGGGACCCAACGTTGAGAATCTCTGTTCTAGAGTATTTACATAGTCATTAACATGACAAGAGGAAAGCACTTTTTATGAATGCAAATGGAACCGCCTTGCTTAGATTCGAAGAGTGGAAAAACCAGTTTCCAGGAAGCAAATTCTTTGAAAGTTGTAGTTACAAAACCTCTGTGTAAGCTCAAGTTTGACTTTTTTGAACAATATTAGCCTGCTTGCTTAAGGTTTTTGCTGGTTAAAAAAGAGGTTTTAAAGCTGATGCAAAGCACACCACGCATGTGTTGGGGGGGGGAAAGGAAGAAATCTGTTAGTGTATACAAAATGCTACCAGTCTAGGACACGAGGTGTTGAAGGCAACATTGTGTTCCTCCCCATGGAGCTCACAAACACACACACTCGGCTACAAGGAAAACACGGAGGCATGCAAGGGAGGGCTCCCCCCCCCTTTTTCTTTAATGTGATCAGTAACCTAGACGGGCCATCTCAAGGAGCTCCATATAAAAGCAGAATTGAAAAATCTATAGAAAAGGAAAAAGAGCTCATTTTAATCCTAGTTTCTTGTTGCTAGATCAAATGACTGCTTACAGGAAGAAAAGGGGAAATGACGTTTAAAACCAAACCCAAGGGATTGATGTGGGTCGATTTGATTTTAGGAAATGATTTTTTGACGTGTTTGTTTTGGGAAAAGATCAGGTTTGTGTACTACCAGAACATATCCGGATAGTGAGAACTGCCAATATAAACAATTGGGCGCAAAATTCTCATTGAGAAAGTGGCCTCTACTCTATGAAAGCAGCCTTTATGAAAGCTTCTACTATAGTTTTGGAGGTACTACAACATGACTCTTTCTTGAAGAGGAGGCGGCAGTTTTAAGTTGGTTGCCTGCTAATAATGCCAACTCTCCCTTACCTCTGGCCGCCTGGACCAAGGCTAGAAAGGATAACTGCAGCAGCAGTGTCAGATGTGGTTGCCACTGCAAGAGCCGAAGCACTTTGGAGCACGCAGACGGCGGCATTTCCACAACTAGCCGCGTTCGATGGTTTGAACAAAGCGGTGTCTAGGAGAAGAAGCGCGGATAGCCCAGGCTCAATGAATCTGAAGCCAGAGGGCATGATCCAACATGCCCGACGCTCCTCCAGCCGTGCGTGTTGCTAAGTGGGATGAACGGGAATAGAGGGCTGTGGAGATCGACTAGATGGGGCTGGAGAAGGAGGGCATCGGTCAACTCACTGGGTCCGCCCTCAAGACGGAGAGGCAGTGAGTTCTAGCGTGAAATGCCCTTAGATTGTAGAAGGTCCTTTGTTGTGCTACTGAGCATGCTCAAACACATGGAGCATGCTCATTATCATCAAATGAAGCTGCTTCCTGCCCACAACCCCTGTGGGGTTTTATTTCTTTCTTCAAAACGGAGCGGTGGGGCGAGTAAATCCCAGTTTTGCAGAACAGCATCAGCTTCTGTTGCTTGTATCATTTTGAACCCAAAGAACTCTGAAATGCATCGAGGGAAGGAATATAATGGTGTTTATTAAGGAAATCTGAAGTGCTCTGAAATGCCTAGAGTACGGGCAAGAATAGAGCATGCTCAGTCTATCCAAATGTAGCCAGTGCCCTTACCCTGAATATACAATTGTGAGAAATTCTTGCCCTTCTGAAAGCCAAGCTCCTCATATTTGCAACGCTCTCTTACCACTGCCTTGGATTGTGGTCACATAAAGACACATTTCCCGTTCTGTTTCAGTGGCCAAGCTGCACACACATCATAGAAACATTGGAAACTGCCTACAAAGTCAGACTCAGACCATTGCTCCATCTTGCTTAGTCAGCTTCAGCTCAGTATCGCCTACGCCAACAGATTGACCTGGGACCTTCTGCATGTCTTAAAAACAAAGCTGCTGTGTGTTTAAGGCAGACACAGTTAGTAATGATGCTGCTATAGTCCACAGTTTTGCAAGTGACTGTCTATGAGTTCAGTTCACTATTGCCTTCACAGACTGACCTGGGACTCTGGGACTCTCTGTAGTGCATTGTTCTGAGTTAGGAAACTTTTTGTCTGTGGTGAACTTAGGCTCACTTCACTTTATAAACTTGCCAGTTTTAATAAGCTTGCCAATTTTGCTAACTCACACAGTAACTTCTGTCTTATAGACAGACCTTTCTGGAGATGCACAAGCCAGAAGCCTACACAAAGAGTCAGAAAACAAGTTTGCCTGTCCTGTTCACAAATAAACTGTTAAGAGATAAACACGACTTTCTAGTAGCCTGTGAGATCTCAGTACCACAGGAAGATTTTCTCATGGATGCTGCTTTTTCAAGGGCATGGCTGTGATTTTCAAGTAGCCTGTGAGTATACCCATGAGAAAGCAGCACCCATGAGAAAATCTTCCTGTGGTACTGAGATCTCACAGGCTACTTGAAAATTGTTATTTTCTCATGGGTGCTTTTTCTTTCAAGGATGAGGTTCGTGGACAGGAGTCTATTTTAGCCCCTGTGCAGCACACAGAACAGGAGCCGAACCCACAAAATAGGGTCTCTTCTATAAGAACATGATTTTTCAGTTACCTGCCAGAATTCCTGGACACATTTTTCACAGTGGACAAAAAAAAAAAAAAAAAATGCAGTTGGAAACTGGTTTTTCTGCATCTGGGAATATACGGCTTTAATAAGGAACAGTTGTAGAAATGGATGAAGGGGATGAGGGAACCAACAGAACGGACAAAATTAAGATGACTTCCTGTGAGATTTAGATCAACAGCACATTTTGGGGAGCAATTTAATTTGCATCTGGTGCACATGCTTCACGCCAGTTTCCTTTTTGAATATTGCCCTGCTTCCTTGTAGCGAGCCACCTTATTTTGGATGGTGTTTCTTGCCCTAAGCCCTCTTTAATCACAGTGACTAAGCTGTCTCTCCTATCAACTGGCTAAATATCACTTTCACAAAGTTGCCCTCCAGGCCATAGGTGTTTATTTGCATTAGCACCAGAAACATTATTTACACCCACGAGGGTCACACAAAGTGGTAAGCATGTGCAGCCAACAGAGAGCATGTAAGTAATGTGTGCATCCTCCTTTGTGCTTTCTGTGTCATGTTGAAAGTGGGGACCTGTGTGTAATTCCTCTTAATGACCAGCTGAGGGCAAAACATTGCTTTTTGCTAAGTGTGAAAATACACAAGAATGTTTGATATTGCAGCTGACAAAGAGCCTACTCTCCTGAGCTAATATATGCAAAGTTGATATAAGTAACCGGGGTGTCGCGAGGAGAGAGGGGCCCCCGTGTTTATCCCTCTCCCCGGCAGCCCCTCAGAGAGAGGGAGATAATGAAGAAAGCAGGGAGGGGTGGAGCTGGGGGGCCCTCAGGAACTGGGAGGCCCAGGTTCTTTGAACCATCCGCTCAATTATAGCTACACCCTTGATAAGTAATGTCTGTACAAAGCTTCCAAAGAAGCAATTATACATACATACAAAAAATTAATAATCATTGCTTATGCTTGAAGACAGAGTGCAGGTGGTGGGGGAAAGATATTTTTCTAGAGAATGGAAATGTTTGCTTCTGGCACAGCTCATGAGCAGAGGTGCTCTAACCCTTGGACTTTGGGGCCCCGGCGCCCCCCATATCCTCTTTAGTCTGTCCCAGGTGGTTAATTTGTGTGTGTGGCGGGGGGGGGGCCTCCAAAGGCCTTTCGGTCCAGGCTCCAAAATGACCTAGGTACACCTCTGCTCATGAGAGAGGCAACATTTGGTTTTTTAAATGTGCACACCACTGGTCCAAGATGTACATGTGCTAGTTCACTAGGGAATTGTGCACTCCAAGGCATGAACTACATCACTGTAGTAATGCAGCCTCCATTGGGAATCATGGGAGCTTCAACTCCTGCTTGCAACCTTGGAGAAGCTGCCCACTGCCAGTCTGGGTAGACAATACTGAGCTAGATGGACCAATGGTCGCTTTCTATGTTCCTATGTTGCTGAAACGATGCTGCTGCCTATAGGCGCAATGAAGGCTCTGAGTGTTTGCAAGCAGCAGCTGAGTACTTCTCAGTACTGCAGTGTTGAGCCACCAAACCTAGACTGATGGTGGGCTGTGTGGTATGTCAGCCACTAACAGTAGCTGAGGACTACTCAAACTACATTTCCAATATATAGGTTAGAGCTGCTATTTTGTTTATGTTCTTCCTGAAATAGCAGCTGTGACTGCGAGGGGGCGCTGATTAGGTTCGGGACTACAGCACATGGGAAAGAGATATTTAGGGATAGGTGACTCAGGTGATTGCCTTCATGCTATGAAGAATGCCCCCCAACTGCTATCAGCCTCAGGAGGAAGGAATCTCCAGTTGGAAGCCTTCAGTTCTTCTTAGGGCCAAAAACCTGCACATGACATTAATAGCATCATTGTAAGCATGCCAGGACTATTGTATTTTGTAAACAGTATGCACGTTTACTGTATGCACGTTTACTGAAGCCCTATCTGTACTAGGATCATAGCAGGGAATAGGAAGCCTATAACACTTTCTCCCACTGTGGCTTTGATCTAGATGGGTCCCCCTGTGGATGCTGTTTTTCAAGCGGGGGCGGGGGGATTCTATTGGCAGCTATGGAAGCATTTCCCCCTGGTCAAATAGCATCTGCAGGCGGCCCAGTGCAGATTGGGACCATAGCAGGGAAAAGATGTATAATCCTTGGAATTGGAGCTACCTAATGGCGCAGTGGGGAAGTAACTTGCCTAGAGAGCAAGAGGTTGCTGGTTCAAATCCCCGCTGGTATGTTTGGGAAACACCTATATCAGGCAGAAGTGATATAGGAAGATGCTGAAAGGCATCATCTCATACTGCGTGGGAGGAGGCAATGGTAAACCCTTCCTGTATTCTACCAAAGAAAAACCACAGGGCTCTGTGGTCGCCAGGAGTCGACACCGACTCGACGGCACAACTTTACCTAGAGGGCCCCTCTACCCCCTGCCATGATCCAGTTCCAGACTGGGCCCTGCACACATGGCATTTACAAAAGAAAATAGCCCTTGTAATGTGCTGGTAATAACTTTATTAATATCACATATAGAGGCTGTTCTCACGAGGGCTAGGCTGCTCATGTGGAGCAGGCTCCCACCTAACCTAACCCCACTTCAGAGCCCGGCTTACCCAGCTCCCTTAACCTGGCTGCCGGGCACATGTGTCTCCTCTTCTCCCTTGAGCCGAGGAGACACAGAGACAGGTGCCTAGAGTGCCCATCTGACGAGGAAGTCCCCTAAGGCACCGCGTTTGTTGCATGGTGCCTTGTGGGATATGCGGAGGCTAGAAAAACGAGTCTTGGCCTCTGTTGTGCCACACTGCCGGGAGCAGTGAGGATAGTCACTGGTGTGTGGATAGTCACTGGAACCGAGTGGATAGGCAGTGCAGGTCGTGTGGGTGTGCATCTTGTGTGCCAGAAGGTTAAAGAGGGATCGTCTGGGGCAGGGATTCTCAACGTTGGGTCCCCAGGTGTTTATTGGACTTTAACTCCCATAATCCCCAGCCCCAGTGCCCTTTGGTTGGAGATTATGGGAGTTGAAGTCCAATAACATCTGGGGACCCAATATTGAGAATCCATGGTCTGGGGGAAGGTAGGCTGGACCCAGCCTCCCCTACCCCACCCACCCACCTGCCCCGCTGCCCACTCGGCCGTGTGAATGGGCTCATAGTTTGCTCTTGTTAGTGTCTTTTGTTTGTCTACACTGCTTCTGTTATATTGATAGTTTGTCATTTTTATATTGTATGGTATTTGCTATCTTCTTTAAATTTTGTAAGCCACTCTGAGCTTTTTACCAAAAGCTTCATCTTTTGGTAAAAACGCAGGCCAAAAATGTTTAGAAATGAATAAATGTCTTGTAGCCAATAGCTGCTACAGTCAGGTGGAGGCTTTTGACCATGTGGAGGGTCTGTTTAAGTCTGCTCTGGTAACAGTGCCTAAGGAATATAGTCCAGTGTCCTAAGTACCTGGGCTTTATGTTCACCTCTTCAGAGATATTTCTCATGATTTCCCCTTAGCATTTCCTCAGAAGTGTTGCTTTCTGACATCTACACAACGGCTGCAGGGCATAATGTCACAATTTCTATAGGAAGTTTTTAAAAAAACCAAAAAACACCTCATCTCAGTGCAATGTGTGAAAACAGCCTCATTTTCACTCACGTAATTCAGCACCCACTTTGGGATTTTTAGCAGCATTGCGAGCAAATGATTGTGGTTACTCTACTGTGCCTTTTTAAAAAAAAAGAGTCTGTAGAGTCTAACGCAGAAGCTGCTCCTTTGATAAGCAGACTGGAGGAGCAGCACTGAACTATCTGCCTCCCCTTTTTCATTCTTAAATGTCTGCACTTCACTATCAATTAAGTTGCTATCACTGTCACAGGGTTGCAGTCAGCGCCTCTCATTTACAAAGAAAATGTCGCTCCCAGGGACTGGTATGTCAAGAGCAATTAGAGGCCTTTGCTTGATTTCCACGGAAAATATGCTCCCTCAAGAAGCGTATACTGTCTGTTAGATAGTGTTTTGCCACTGTCACCATTCCTTCTTGAGTAAAGAGCCTGACAGTGGATTCTTCAACTGTGTGAGGATGCAACATGGCCTTGATTTTTTTTAAAAAAAACCTACCTTTGTTCTTTGGTTTGCACATGTGCATAGGTCACCCTTTTCTTTTACATGAAGGCAGCAAATCTCTTCTCAAATCCGTTTGGGGCTTTGTTAGAAACACATGCATGCAGGGTTGAATTTAGGGGCAGGTGACTCAGGTAATGGGGGTGCTGTTAGACTTGGTGCGGGCATGCAGGACAATTTTTTTTAAAAAAAGAGTTTGCAGAGTCTAACGCAGTCTAAACCGCCCTGAACCATTTTTGGAGGGGCAGTATATAAATCAATTTTTTTTTAAATTCAGTTATTCTTGAAATTTGAAAGTTTCTGGAAGCAAGAGTTCCCATTATTTTTAAGACTAGGTTCTCAAGTGAGTGCCACAGAAATGGTTCGGTGCTCCCAGATATCAGACCTCTCGCTAGCTCCTCTTCCTCTGCCCCTTTGGCGGTGCATCCCTTCACTCACTGTGGGCAGCTCCTGCTGCCCTCACCTCTCCTACTAACCTTGCCGAGTCGTCGAGTCGCCCACAGCCACTTTCCAGTGACTCTCTCGACCTTTCAGATGCAGAAAAGGCCCCGTTCTGCAAGAAAACCAACCGTGGGCCATCCATTCCCAGCAGCTCTTCAGCTGCTCAGAAAGGGAAGGGTCCCGTTTCTGTATGCAGACAAGAATGGGTCCTCTTCTACTTTTGCGGGGCCTGAAGTACCGCTGGCAAGCAGCAGTGAGAGGAGTAGGAGTTGCAGCAAGTGAGCAGCATCAAGGATGGCCAGGAGGAGGAGGGGGCAGGCTATGAGCCTTATGGATGCATAATTGGAGCACCTGTGGGTGAGAGGAAGGTACCAGCAAACTTGGTAACCCAAGATACACCACTTTCACATAACTTGGGGGGAAACCTAAGGGGCCCCATCAAACTGCCCCAGTGTAACTCAGTTGAGTGAAATGCAGACTCACAAGGCAGTTACCGAAAACCAAGTGGGCGGACCTAATGGAACTCAGTGGTGAGGAGCGGGAAAAGAGAGCTGGAACAAAAAGAGTGGGGAACTTCTCACCTTAAAGAATACTTCCTCAAGACAATTACAACCCCTTCTGCTTCTGAGGGGCAACGGGACCTAAAACGTTGACCATCCTCAGACATAGCTCAGGTGATACATTCACACCAGGGATATACTGCAACATTTTGTTGCAGGTCCATACTTGTTTGTTTTTTATTTGCTTATATGTGGTGTGGAAATATACAGATTTAGGAACATAGGAAGCTGCCTCATACTGAGTCAGACTATTGGTTCATCTAGCTTAGAATTGTCTACACCAGGGTTTCTTAACTTAGGCCCCCAAATGTTGTTGGACTACAACTCCCATCATCCCCAGCCACAAAGGCCATGTCTGGGGATGATGGGAGTTGTAGTCCAACAACATCTGGGGGGCCCAAGGTTAAGAAACCCTGGTCTACACTGATTGACAGTGGCTCTCAAAGGTTTCAGGCACGAATCTCTCCGGCCCTACTTGGAAATGCCAGGGAGTGAACCTGGAACCTTCTGCAACAAGCACACTATGCTCTTCCACTGAGCTGTGGCCCCATAATGTGTGAATTAGGGATGTGCACAAAACTGGTTTGCCTGGTTCGGTTTGAATTCGAACCAGATTCGAACCAGGAGGGGGTGGTTCGATTTTGGTTTTGCTCGAACCTCCCCTGGTTTGGTTCGAATTCGAACGTTTTTTGGACTGGTTCAGACTGTTTTGGACATTCAAAAAATGGGTAGGGTGGTAGCTGGCACCCAGGGGTACCTGCCACCCAAACCCCAAAGCAATTGGACACTCGTACGATTTTTTAATGAATTTTTGAAATATATATTTGTTTTTTTCTCATAGGGTTAAATGGAACTCGAACCAGCACATCATTCCTGATTGTGGAGCACCCATGGGTACCAACAACCATGCAAACCCCGAAGCAATAAGACACCCCTATGATTTTTAATGAATATTTGAAATATTTTAAATTATTTTTCTCATAGGGTATAAGGGGACCCAAACCAGCCCATATCCCCTATTGTGGAGCACCTAGGGGCACAAAAGTGGGGTGGGTGGTAGATACCAAGGGGTGCCTACCACTCACAAACTTCCAAGGCAATCGGACACTCCTCTGATTATTGGTGAATTTTAAAATTATTTTAGAATTCCTCATAGGGAATAATGAGGATTGCAGCAAATGCATAGCTTCACGTTGCAGGGAAAGGGGTGTCCTAGAGTGGAGTGTTGTGGGTGGTAGTTCCCAAGGTGGGCAAGGAAGCTATCAGAATTGTTTGAAAGGAATTGGGCAAAAGGCTGATTTTTAAGTGATTTTTGAAATTTACGCAACTATAAGGTTTTTCTCCATAAAGAAGCATGGAGGTGTCAGCAAATGTATAGCTTCACGTCGGGGGGAAAGGGTTGTCCAAGAGCAGAGTGTGGTGGGTGGTAGTGCTCAAGGGGGGCCAGGTAGCTATCAGAATTATTTGAAAGGAATTGGGCAAAAGGCTGATTTTTAAGTGATTTTTGAAGTTGCTGTGTCTTTAAGGTTAGCAGATGAGAGTGGATTCATGGTTTGTCATTGAAAATCTTATATGCTACCAAAGAATCTACACTCAGAACACTTCAGGAACAACAAAACCCAGTACCCCATGGGTTAGCAACCCTTGGGGGTGGTTGGCACCCTCGCTCTGGGCCACCCCAGCACCCCCCAAGTGCAGTTATGGGGCTGCTGAAACCTCCATTCTTCCCTATGGATAAAAATCTTAAAGCCACTTGTGTGGTGCTGGGGTGGCCCAGAGTAAGTGGTGGCCTAGTCCACAGAGGGTGCCAACCACCCCCATGGGTTGCTAAAAAAAACACTATGATGCCCGACTTCATCCAGCAGTTTAAAGTGACTCGTGGCAGTTAAATCATATACCAGCTGGGCGTAGACACGATTTCTGTTATAGCCGGCCCTCAGGCTGCTGCCTTTTCCAGGTTTTTCACGATCTGAGGGGAACGTAGACAGAGAGACCCTAACTCTAGACTGTTGCAATGCACAGTGTGTGGCGCGAGACGCTGGTCTTCCATGTAGGTATTGTGAGCTATTATTCAATATATACGACCTGTTGTGGGGAACCAAATGTTTTACATTTTTCACTGCAATGCATTTCCCTTCTTTGTATAAATACTGTCTTTCTGCTTCAGAGGTCTTAGCCTACTTCATGGTGACATTTTCTCAAGGCTCTCAGTCTTACGAAGAAGCATCGAATGTGGCTTCAGTTCTTCCCAATGGAAGAAAAATGAATTCAGATATTCATACTGTCATATAGACATACTGTTGCAAAAATATCGTTCGTGCTGAGCGTAGGTGCAGGGAGGCTCTGGACATTTCAGGAGGTTACAAGCCTGGAAGTTCACAAGCTATCTCCATGTCTCTGCTATCCTTCCAACAGTGATAAGTGATAAACCCAGAATCTTGGGTTTTGCCTTCTCTCAAATGGTAGCTCATTCATTTTACTCCATCAGGCTCCATGGGAACATATGATACTGCCTCATTTTAGTCCATTATACAGAGTCTATTGGTTCATCTATCCATATATTTATTTATTTATTTTTACATTTATATCCCACTCTTCCTCCAAGGAGCCCAAAGCGGTGTACATGGTTACGTTTATCCTCACAATAAGCCTGTGAGGTAGGTTAGGCTGAGAAATATGTGACTGGCCTAGAGTCACCCAATGAGTTTCATCGCTAAATGGGGATTTGAACTCAGGTCTCCCCCAGTCCTGGTCCAACACTCTAACCACTAAACCACACTGGCATCTGATCTATACCAGGGGTTCCCAACCGGTGGTCATCCAGATGTTGCTGAACTACAACTCCCATCATCCCCAGCCACAATAAATTTTAGCTGGGAGTGATGGGAATTGTAGTTCAGCAACATCTGGATGACCACAGGTTAGGAACTTCTGATCTATACTAACTGGTAATGGCTCTCCAGGGTTTTGAGCAGAGACTTTCCCAGTCCTACCTGGAGATGCCAGGGATTCAGAGGCGTAACTAGGGAAAATGGCACCCGGGGCAAGCACTGAAATGGCGCCCCCTGCGCCCCCCCCCCCCCCGCGCCACAACATACTACATTATACTTAGGTTTTTCCTCACAAGCGCCCACCGCCGCCGCCAAGCCAGGCCACTGACTGGCCGCCAGGCGCCAGCAAAGCAATGGGGGGGGGGGCGCAGGCAGCGCGGAAGGGACCGCTCGTGGGGGATGGGCTGCCTACGCGCTCCCTTGACTGCTGCAGCGCTGCTGCACTGAGCAGGAAACATTTGTATTAACAAAAAATTAAAAAAAAAATTAAAAAAATTTTTGTCATGTCGGCGCCCCCCATGTGACCAGAAAAGATGGCGCCCGGGGCACGTGCCCCCCCTGCCCCCCTATAGTTACGCCTCTGCAGGGATTGAACCTAGGCCTTCTGTATGCAAAGCAGATGCTCTTATCACGCCCTTCCCCTAAGAACCAAGTCAAACTAACCCATATCAGCCTTGCCCTACCTGTCTTTAATTTCTTGGTCACTCTAGACTCTGCTCAACTCCCCCCCCCCACTCTTTTTGGACTACAACTCCCATAATCCACAGCCACAGTGGCCAATAGCTAGGGGTTATGGGAGTTGTAGGCTGAGGCTGTTGCAGGAGGGCTGAAGTTGAGCAGCCCTGCAGTATAGAGTGAGATACTAAAAAGTGATGGAACCAAGAAACTGGCTTGTACCTACCTGAAGGGGACTGCAGTTTACCTCTGTTTTTCTGCATGAACAGCCCATTCTTGTCAGCTTTAAGACCTGAGTTAAAGTGAAGTGATTTGTGGATTCAGTAATTTCCCCCTCCATTTCAGATATATGTGTGTGTGTGTGTGTACACACACACACACACACACACACACACACACACACACACACACACACACACACTTATCTGAAATGTACGTTTATATATATCCTATTGTTTAGTTTTTGAAAACTAGTAATAAAAGACAATGCAGTTGAAATCACTGCATAGCCTCCTGATGACTAAGGACTTTCCCCCTGGTCATTTCCTTTCCTTTTTACGTCAGAGATCATTATATTGGTTTTGTGAGCTACAGAGTGTTTTATCTTTGGCTGGGAGTAAAGTGGATGAGGTTTGATAGGTCTACAGCACTTCTCTTTCTCATGGCTGGCAGGTGGGTGTTGGACTGTGTGTCATTCGTAGGAGGTGAATGTCAAAGGAAGTGGGCTTGACTTTTAGAGGAGTTGTGTAATCCAGGTGCTTAATATTTGGTTTCCTGAAAAAGAAAGTGCAAAGGACAATGACAGAAAGCCTTTCTGTTTTCACTTGCCCCATGCAATGAAAATGGCACAGTTATCAGCAAGCTTCATCATTTTCTGTTTGTTTTAAGTTATCTGCATCTAAGAACTGCAGTAAGTCCCTTTTTTTAAAGTCTCCCAGATTTGGGGTGTGTGTGTGGATTCAGTTTGATCCTTATTTAAACAATGCACATACTATTTATATCATGGCATTCTGTGATATTGATTGTAAATGGGTCCTCCAAGTTAAAATTAGGCAGTCATTTAAGAATATCCTGTTTGTTTCTTGCTGTGAAACACACTAGAAGGGAAAATTTTGCCAGCAAAATAACATAGATATTTATAGGATTTTTTATTTTTTATTTTTGCTAGAGAAGAGTGTGATTTGTAAGAAAATAAGACATGGTATTTATTGTTCTTGTACTTGTATGCTAAACGTTATGCTTTGCTTGACATCAATAGATTGTGGGATGTTGCTTCTTCTGTTGGGAATACTTATTCTCAACTACTGTAATACCTAAAACAGGCTTGTACTGCTCTATGTTTGTGAAAGCCTGAACAGAACAATAAGAGACTATTTGTAAGCTTAGCAGTATGGCATTTTTAAATGGTGAAGCAAATAGCCCCCTGAGCACAATCCACCAACATTGCACCTGTGTGGCTTCCATTTATTCCAATAGGATTTGTAGGGAAACATTGCTAAGGATTGCACCCAAGACTTTACACACACTTCTGTATCTTTCTTTTGGTGGCAGATTCCATTTGGGTGCTTGATACCTGGGCCAACACTACATTCAAAAAACCACTGCAGCCAAATGTATTGCCTATTAGTGTGACCCTCAATGTTAAAACTCTCTAGGAGTTGCTTCACATAATTGCTCTGCCCACTTTTTTCTTCAGCCTCCCTGTGGCAGCATCTTGCTGCTCCTGAGTTGTGGATGAGTGACCCATTTGCCACAAATTGCCTGCTGTGCATGACACCACAACTGAAGTCTTCTACTTCTAAGAAATTGGGGTCAATTTGGATAGTAAAACTGTTCAGTTTGCACCTAATGGCACAGTGGGGAAGTAACTTGCCTAGAGAGCAAGAGGTCACTGGTCCGAATCCCCGCTGGTATGTTTCCCAGACTATTCTATATTGGGCAGCAGCGATAGAGGAAGATGCTGAAAGGCATCATCTTGTACTGTGCGGGAGGAGGCAATAGTAAACCCCTCCTGTATTCTACCAAAGACAACCACAGGGCTCTGTGGTCACTAGGAGTCGACACCGATTAACGGCACAACTCTACCTTGCATAGTACAATGGCCTCAACACAAATGCTTCTGGAATATGTGTGGCAGCTGTACTTGCATGGAGGTCATGGAGCTGCTGTTTGTGTGAACTGGAGGCTCCACATGTACACTTTGTGTGTACACACACACACACACACACACACACACACACACACACACACACACAATTTCCCACAATGGTGACAGTTCTAAAGGGTGCTACCAGTGTCATGGAAGTATCTGTGGCTTCATGTATACAGGCACTACTGTACCTGTGTACTACATCACTCACATGGAGGTTCTGGTTCAGACTCAGAATGCCTGCATGTAAACACGGCCTGCTTGCAAGCTCAGTGATAGCCCCATGTACTATTGAGGAAATTAAAGGGGACAGCTGTCATGTGTGAACTGGCCTTCAGGCAATATTTTCTCCACAAGCAAGAACTTTTCACAGGCTAAAGATAGAAGAGGTCACTGTATGCTTGGTGGTTATATAAATCAGCCCCCCAAACCTCTGGATCTCAACTTCTACAAGACCATAGATCAGTGGTTCCCAACCTGTGGTCCTCCAGATGTTGTTGAACTACAATCCCCACCATCCCCAGCCACTATATATTGTGGCTGGGGGTGATGGGAGTAGTAGTTCAGCAACATCTGGAGGACCACAGTTTGAGAACCAGTGACATAGACTTCCCAAAGGGTTTCTGAAAGGTCTCCAGTGAACGAACCCTCACCTATCCTCATATATAGCAGTTTCCAAAGAGGATTGCTTCCTCTTACTGAACCAGTTTGGAGTTCAAAAATCTATTAACACTCTTTAATTAATAGCAGACTACTATATTCCCTCCTGAAGGCTCATTCTCTCTCTGCTAGGACAAAATATGGCTTTGTACATAACAGCCAGGTCACCTTAAGTGGCGCAGCAGGGAAATGTGTGTCTAACAAGCATAAGGTTGCCAATTCGAATCCCCTCTGGTACTATATTGAACAGCAGCGGTATAGGAAGATGCTGAAAGGCACCATCTCATACTGCACTGGAGGAGGCAGTGGTAAACCCCTCCTGTATTCTACCAAAGACAACCACAGGGGTCTGTGGGCGCCAGGAATTGAAATTGACTCGACAGCACACTTTACCTTTTACATAATGGCCAAACACAAGCTCCTTCAGTATTCAGGGACATCATTCGGAAATGCATCTACCCAAAGCTATGGCTACACCGAGGAGAACCAATGACTCCAAAAGAAGTGTCAACACCCTAATGTAGGGTATCAGCCTTCACTGATGTCTATCATGGCAAGGCAGGCAAGCTGAACCAGGAAGCAGACAGGCTGTTCAAAGCAGTCAATACCTGAACACCAACTAAGCAAACTAAGTGACTTTGTAGGGACAGGAGGAACCCTATTGACTCCTTGTATTGTCAAGCTGGGAGGTGCAATCCTCTGATCATTCACAATGGTGGCAATGACATGGTGCAGACTGCAGAGGGTAGACCAGTGGCTCCCACCTCTAACCAAATCTGCTAGAGTGGTGCAGAGGGTAAAGTAACAGGCTCCTCCTTCCAGAGCCCCTGATTTGAGCCCTCTGGTTTTGAAGTATTGCACAAGGGCCTCATAACGATCCTCTGCAGTAGATCAGGCTGAGAGATGTGACTGGTGGACATGGTGGCCGGGTGGGGATTTGGTCTTAGTCCAACACTCTAACTACTACACCAGACTGATGTATTGTGTAAGAATGGAAGTGACAGAACAGTAGGAGAGGAACAGAGGTCAGGATCTGGACACCTTATAAAAGGGTGTGTTCCTCACTCCACAGGAAAATTCTGTAGCCTCGGGATGGCAGGCAGATATGACAGTCTGCCAATGACTTTTGTGAAAACCCTCAGGGCAGTGCCAGATTTGTCAGAAACAATTCCCAGGGAATCTGCTTGTTGCATCTCAAAAATAATATGTATATATCACAGATCTGCATCAGCTTACAATATGAGGGGGAAAGAGGGGCAAAAGGGCATGGGTTTGTAACTAGCAATTTAGGCATTTTTCTAGAAATGAATATATTCAACTGGAGACAAGTACTTCAAAGACAGTGCTTAAAAGATTGCTTTAAGTAATACAATCCCCTGGTTTTTACTCTAAATTCTGCATTCTATGCTTGCTTATAGGTGTTGCGGAACCTTTAAAAAATGTTCTTGAATATCTGAGGGGAGGATGAGACACATGCTAAAGATTTCTCATAGATTTCAGCATGGTATTATTAATGCTGGGGCAGCCATTTATATAAGCCTGCCAGTAAATTGGTGTACTGATTCATTGGCAGCTTCAAGGTATTGGATTAACCTTGTGGTTCCTTTTTATGTCTCAGAGAGCCATTATGAAAATTCTTTCAGATGGTAGTGTCCATTCATCTAGGTACAAAGGTTTGCAATGAGCCACAGAAGCAGGGGCGTAGCAAGGTTGAAGTGGGCTCAGAGACAAGATTTTAAAATGCCCCCCCCAACGAAGTAAAATGTGTATGTCTGTCTATCTATCTATCTATCTATCTATCTATCTATCTATCTATCTATCTATCTCCTATATGCCACAATAGAACATCATCCTAAATTATTTTTTTAAAGGTTTTGTAAATTGTGGACGATGCAAGTCATTTAATGGGACTAGAGAAAGACCTGCTGTTCTGGTAGCTCCAGGTCTTAACACTCACATCCATTTCGGAGGATGAATACAACTGAAGGAAGCCCAGGCGGGTGCGTGGCTCGGGGAGTCAGTCATGTGACTTGCCTCTGCCCCCCCCAAGGCAGTGGGCCCCCAGACAACTGTCTCCCCTTGCCCTATTATAGTTACGCCCCTGCACAGAAAGCCTGAAGAAAAGAGTTTCAGCATACTATAGGCATCGCTCCTTAGTTCTAGTTTCCAGGCCTAGCAGAAAGGAAAATAAAAGTAGCAGTACCTATTGCATGGCTGGTTGCCATTGGAAAATTGGTCCCACAGGTATCCAATGTTGATTTTGCCCCCCTCTTGGCAACCTGCAGCAGATATTAAATTAATTCCTATGTGACACAAGCAGTTTCTGTACTCTCCAGATGTTTGCCCATGTTGAATGTAGTTCTGAACTCACTAGAGAGCATGTTACAGCTTCTGGGATAAGAATGGCATGAATGAATGCTCCCACACATGAAAATGCCCTGCACATTGAAAATTAGCACATTAGGGAGAAAGGGGATTAAAACCTTTCTCCATGACATCGCCTATTTGCTTTCCACAGACAGGAAGTTGATTATTGTTGTTAACATCCTCAGCAATCAACCATGTGGCCCTTGATTGAATTCTGTGCCTGCATTTTGAAGTAGAAGTTCCCTAGGAGGACAGAACAATGTGTGTATTGATTCCACTCCCTGAAATTGTAGATTGGCCCTTAGATAATGGTGACAGTGGGTTGTTTTTGCCAAGTGCCTTTTTAACAGCTCTGTAGAGCAAGGGAGCAACGGGGAAATACTTGACTAACAAGCAGAAGGTTGCCGGTTCGAATCCCCGCTGGTACTATATCGGGCAGCAGCGATATAGGAAGATGCTGGAAGGCATCATCTCATACTGTATGGGAGGAGGCAATGGTAAACCCCTCCTGTATTCTACCAAAAGAAAACCACAGGGCTCTGTGGGCACCAGCAGTCGAAATTGACTTGATGGTACACTTTACCTTTAGAGCAAGGGCTCTCAGATTTGGGTCCCCAATGTTATGGGACTACAACTCCCTTTATCCTCAGCTACAATGGCCTGGCCATTGTGGCTGGGGATGTTGGGAGTTGTAGTCCAACATCATCTGGGGACCACAAGTTTGAGAACCCCTGTTCTAACTACATGAAATCCAGCGTAATTGAAATAAGTGACAAAAACTTCCTTGGATTTCAGTGGAGTGAGGATTTCATACTTGCTTTTTTTTGGACCTGATTTCCCCTCCCAATCATCTGCTCTTCCCCTCTCCCATGGGAAGCATCCCACAGGTAAAGCTAAATTTACATTGCCTGCTGGTGGGATTCACCTTGTTTGTGTTTCTTCAGCATATGTTTGCCTTTATCTCTGCATTCTACTTCCAGATTTGCATTTGTATAAACTGTAGATGCATATTGTTGTCATGTCATCTCTGTAGCATCTGTTTATAATTTGGGGACTTGAAAACATGAACTTGGAAATTCAGTTTCTCATACCATTAAAAAATGAGAAAAGATAATTGTATTCATGTCCTTTATTTTTGAGAATTATAGTTTAGCCCTGAAGTGTTCAGGTACCTTAACGATTAAGCTCTGCATGATCAAAGGAGGTTGTCAAGCTCCTTGTGATAAAGGAAGGCTGTTTTGTGCTCACGAGGTTCCAATAATGACTTTCTGTTATTTTGAAATAATACTTTATAATTATCGCTGGGATAATCAAGATGCATTTTGGTGGAGAAACCACAAGGGAGTCATGGTAACGATGTCACAAACAGCAGAAACCACGGCAGGAATTATGAAAAGCCACAGACAGGTTGGGAGGCAGCAAGGAATTCTCTATCTAGATCTGCAACAGTTCCAGAATATTACTTCTTCCAAAGACAGAAACTTCCTTTTGGTCTCCAATTTCAATAAATTAATAGGCAGCGTTTATCCATTCTGTATAGTCTTCTTTAACCCAAAGAACAGAGATGCAGAGGAGCCTTTCATGAGAGCTTGGGAAGCTGTTATATTAGAGAGAAGTAGCAAAGAGACTGACTTCGGCTGTTAAAGAGTCCTTCTGCTGTCTGGAGAAGGTCTACAAAGAATGACTTCCAATGGTCTCCACAGGTTGCAATCCAAGCAACATTTGGAAATAAGTTGCATTGAAATCAATTGGACTGGTTTATCAGTAGAACCTGCTGAGAACGATAGTTTTGAACCATATTTAAAGATCTTTAAATTTTTCTTCAGTAGTGTTTGCTTTTTAAAAAGAAAAAGCAAGTTAATTACTCCTCTAAGGATTGTTCAAGAATGCCTCCAAATACAGGAAAATATTCATTCAGTAATGGAAAGTCGCAGCAGGGGAGTAACTTGCCTAGAGAGCAAGAGGTTGATGGTTTGAATCCCCGCTGGTACTATATCGGGCAGCAGTGATATAGGAAGATGATGCTGAAAGGCATCATCTCATACTGCGCAGGAGATGGCAATGGTAAACCCCTCCTGTATTCTACCAAAGACAACCACATGGCTCTTTGGTTTCCAGGAGTCGACACTGACTCGAAGGCACACTTTACTTTTTTAGAGTCAGGAGAGTGCTGGATTTGCCCATGTAATGCAGAAGAGGTGGAAACAGGAGGGCATGTTCTCCTGCTCTGTAATTTCTATTCTGAGGTGTGTCAACAAATAATAGCTTCTCTATTGGCTATCTGGCTTGGTTGGTCTGCTGAATTTTATGTAAGATATTTGATGGCAGGTATAAATCCTAGAGTGTCCTAAACTGTGGCAAAGTTTTTATCAATAGCAGTGAAGACTAGGAAGCATGGTGGGAGGGGCCAAGGTGGTGACCAGCTAGCAGCACTATTCACGGGGTCCTGCCATAAAACTCGACTTCTTTTCATTGGAGCCAAAATTCTCAAGCAGAAACTATACAAATCTTAGCCATGACAGATACAGTAAAAGCAAGAAAAGAAAAAACAGGAACAGCCCAAATGACCAACTAGCCAAGGAAGGGAAGCAGATAAGGATCAACTCCTACCTTCCCACCGACGGAGCCATGACGAGAATCCTCCCTCACCTCAGGGAGACTGCATTACACCCGGCATCTCCTTCACTATCCAAGAACTTTGCCCCCCAAACCCCGCTAGAGCAGAGGCATAGGGGCCCTAAGAAAGCAAGATGACCCTGTGGCCAGACCTGCAGACCCCTACCAAAATATTTAGAAGGTGCCTGGCTATTTCAAGTAGAAACGGTTATACCAGTCTTAGGATTTTTAAACACAATCTCAACAAAAGTGGATAAGCTTGGGCATGCCTTTGATGCTTTTGTGCTACACAAATATACAATTAAAGCTTCAAACACAACCCCTGGAAATATCCAGGCAGCTCCCTCCTCAATTCCAGTTAGGCCTGGACCACTGCCAAAATGACACTCAAGACCAGAGGTGCTCTTATCCCCAGACCTTGGGGTGCTGGCCCATGGCCTCCAAGGTCCGGGGAGCCTCCAAAGCCCGGGGTGTGTGTGTTTCCTGCTACCACCCCACACCTGCCGCTGCGGCCCCGCCACAAGGCCAAACCACCAATTTTTTTCAATAATCCTAGCCGCGGGGGGTGGGTGGGTGGGTGAGCTGAGTAGACCTCCTCGGCCTCCCCCCATGGCGGCAGCAGTGGGCGGAGCAGGAGCGGCTGCTGGTCCATTGGCCCTTGAGAACTGCGAGGTGCTCCAGTGCACTTGCACAGTTGGAATACAGCGTCACAACACTCTATTATAACTGCACAGTCACGCTGGAGCGCCTCGCAGTTCTCAAGGCCGCTGAGCCGGACGGTTAGGCCCAGTGGCTGCTGTCACTCCACAGCAACCACTTCCACAGGGGGAGGTCAGGGAGGCCTGCTTGGTTCATTTCTCGGCGGCTAGAATTACTGAAAAAAATCAGCTGTTCAGCCTCGCAGTGGTGGGGGGAAGTTTGCGGCTGTGCGGGGGCCTCATGGTGGTGGGGGCCTCACGACGGTTGGGGGGGCCCCTCACGACGGGTGCAATCGGGGTGCCAAAATTACCTAAGTGCACCACTAGGTGTGACACATGCTAGGTGTGCCATTAGGTGCAACACGCTGGACTGCCAAAAACAACACATTCATCTAAATCAACTCATGTACTTCAAACCTCCCAAGTGCTACTACAGATAGCAAGGAACCCCATTAATGCTGGGAGATGGTCTTATTGTAAAGCAGTTACTAACTCTCCGAGCCAACTCTTAAACTGCCACCCCAGATCTGTATATCTGGATTAGATCCAATTTTTGCCAAGCTGCCCAGGCTTAAAGAGAATTCTGCTCACCTTCAATCATCCTACCCTCCCATTTCAGCTCCTTCGGATGGATGTGCAGGGGCATCTTACCAATAACTTTAACATATGACCCACTAGAACAGTGGTTCCCAACCAGGGTACTTCCAGATGTTGCTGAACTACAACTCCCATCATCCCCAGCCACAATAAATAGTAGCTGAGGATGCTGGGAGTTGTAGTTCAGCAACTTCTGGAGGTACCCTGGTTGGGAAACCATTGCACTAGAGTGTTTAAATACAGCATCATGCCAAAAGTGACCTTGAAGATAAAGTTGCTAAGGAAATGAGCACCGGCCATAGTAAACAGCTTTCAAATGAACCTGTTGAATCTTGGCTACCTCCACAGTCTAACCCTTTATGGACTGGAGAATGTGATGCTCACAGGGCTATAGTCCTAGAGTTTGCAGATCTGAGGAATTTACTCACAGCTGTTAAAGAACAGGCATAGCCACTGACACAAGCACTGACACTCCCTTCCACCCTAGAGTCTGAACCCAAAGACAGTGATAGTGACATGGGCACCCTCCAGCATCAATCTTCACCAGTTGCACATTAGCACAACTGCCAGAGCCCTAATAAGTAAATCCCTTGGGGCATGACCTTATGACCTTCTTGCCTGTCACCAACTCAGATAAGGCTGTAAGACCAAAATCAAGGAGGAAACTATCAGTTCATTTATCTGATTTCGACACAGAACTCGAAGACAGTGACTTGGACATTACTGGACACAGCCTCCAATGTCAGCTAATTTAAGGAGTAGGTATATCCCAGAGCTTGCCCAGCCCCAACCCAGGACAGCCCTATCCATGCTCCTTCCCAATGCTGAAGAGCCTCAAATGCTCCTCATAAACACAGATTATGCCAATTATGAGGGATGCGGGAGCTGCCTGCTTCCTCTGTGGAGTCTGAATGTCCAGAGAGAGGTTTGGCAGCCCCTGTGCTGAGAGCTTAAGATTCCATGTTTCCACTCTCTTCATGCCAGGATCATGATGACATCGATCTTCAGTCTTTGGCTGATGTGTAGTCAGAATTACAACTGGAACTAGATGTAGCGGAACCCACCTGAGAAACTAACTCCCTTGACTGTGTGGCTCCCTGCATCCAACCCATCACTACTCCATTGGGAATTCCTACACTGGCCCCTGCCAATATCACTACAGACTGACATCCAAAACACCAACATAAGGTCTCCCTCCTGAACTGAAATATGGCTGGCTGGAACTTCAGCTGCAGGCAGGTGCACAAATAGGTTATTTTGGTGCCCAGACCTGAAGGGTTTCAGAGGCCCCCCTCTGCCGTGAGGCCTCCCTTAATTTTTTTAATGCAAACCTTCATTGGGCCTCCTGGGGGGGCCTCTGTCCTGGGGGGGCCTCCGTCCTACGGGGGGCTCTTTCCTGGGGGGCCTCCTGCTGCTCCTTGCCCCGCCACTGTCTGTGCCCACCGCTGCCCCAGCCGCCATGTCACTCCTTGCCCTTTTTGCGGCCGCTACGTGCACTACCAGTGGGTGGGGTGGGGTGTGAGCTGAGCAGGCTTCAGCCTCCTCCATGGTGGTGGTGGATGGTGGCAGGCACAGCAGCTGGTGGGCCAATCCGTCTGGGCCTTCAGAGCCTATGCAGTGGGAGTATCGAGCCATCGCAAGCCCATGATGGGCTTGCGACAGCTCAGTATTCCCATGGCACAGGCACTGAAGGCCCAGATGGTCAGGCCTACCAGGCTCTGTGTCACCACTGCAGGGGAGGCTGAAGCCTGCTCAGCTCACCTCCACCCCAGCCATGCATATGGCAGCCGCAAAAAGGTCAAACAGTGGTGCAGTGGTCAGGGCAGCAGCGAGCGCAGGCAGCAGCGGGGTGGCAGGAGGCCCCCCAGGACAGCTGGAGGCCCCCTGGACTTAGGCAGCCACAGACCAGGGTCCCAAGGTCCGGGGGTAAGAGTGCCTCTGCCTGTAGGGATGCCTCCTTCATAAACTACGTCTCCATGGATGACCTCATAATGATGCAGGAAACTTGGGCATCCACAGACCTAGCTCTTAATGGCTACAGTTCACAGTAACTGGGAGCAGAAGCCAGCATGGGAAGGGGTAGATTCAGGGTGGTCTGGGAGTGTTGGTTCCTACCATCCTGTGTGCATCATCAACAAGACTACCCCCAACAAGCTATGGCAGTGTCAATTTGCTTCAGGCTCATCTTACTAGTAATGAACATCTATCTAACCCTGCAGAGTTGAAAACTTCAGGTCAGGAAATAGTGGCATGAACTGTAAGACTACCTGACTGACCTTCTCTCGTCCTTCACCAATGAACAGCAACAACACTATGCACAACAACACTGCTGCCTGCCCAATCCCAAAGCAGACCTACTCTCCCTAGCATGCTGTTCGAGGACAGGAAGTCAAATTATGCTGGTTTTTGTCTAGCCCAAATATCTAGTAAGCTTGGTCTCCACATCCTTAATGGCTCTGTTGAAAACGACGACCCTGCAGGAACTCCTCAAGCAGCGGAGGTGGTACAAACAACTACTCAAACACAAGAAAAGAGACACTATGAATGCTGCTTGGTCACACCGTATTCAAGCAGACAGACTCACAGACTCAGCCCTATTCTGGAGCATCACCTTGGATTACCCTAGCCTGACACACCTGGACAGCTTCATCTCACCTCACCTGAGGCCTGGGAATGACACTTCAATGAATTGTTCAAAGGTGAAGAAGTTGACCATGGATACCCTCAGCAAGATGCAGAGGCTTTGCCTCCCTGGCTGCCAGTGGCACCAGCTGAGATCATGGACCTGATGATCTCCCAGCTAAGACCTAGGAAGACTCCTGGCAATGATCTAATTCACCCTGAGCACATTTTTAAAAAAAACCCAACAGGGCTCCCATTCTGGCTGCACTGTTCACATCCATTGACAAACACAGACACATCGCTGAGGACTGGGGCACTGGACCACAATTGACCAGTGGCTTGAACTTCAGCACCTAATCAAAAAAATACTCCACTCACAACTCAGTCTCCTTGTATACAGCCTTCATTGATCTCAAGTCTGCTTTTGACCCCATCTCATGATCCAAACTATGGGAAAAACTAGAAGCCTCCTCGATTGACTGATACCTGTTATTTCTCATTAGTACTTTGCATGATGACACACCAATGAAAGTTAGATGCAACCACCAAGGACATCTTAGATGCAACCCTTGGGACATCTAACACTGTCCCAAGCCAGAAGGGCAATAAACAATGTTTAATGTTGTATACTTGCTCCTCGCCTATTCAACTTCTATGAACACAACATGGTGGGCCACCTAAACAATCCAGACTTCCATCCTCCAAATCTGGCAGAGAAACATATCTCCACCCTGTTCCATAGTGATGACATGGCAACCCTCTCAAAAACTCCCATAGGACTCACACAATACTGCAAGAAAGGCCTTCTCGAAATCCATGACCATAAAACTAAATTCATGGTCTTTGCTAAGAAATCAAGGACACACTCCTGGTGTATAAACAGTCCATAGGCCCTGAAGGAGAGGGGTGCCCCCAGCTGAGTGATAGCTTGTTCTCATTCTCCCCCTCTTGCCTCTCTAAAGAAGAAGGTAGAGGGGGTTGTTAAAGAAACAGCTTGTCTTGGGGCTGTAGACAGCACTCCTCTATGTAATTTTGGAATTGCAGGCTTGCAACCTCCATCTTGGCTACTTGAGTTCATGGGATTGTGAACTCTGCACATGCCGATATTTGGCAAATATGCAGTTTGGTTGCTTAGCACAAGCAACCATGGGGCAGCACTGCCCAAGGTCATGTTAAAAAATGGCCACAGGGAGACACCCCCCCCCTCCATGGCCTCTCTTTTGCAGAAAAGGGAGGAAGCTAGCAAGCAGACTCTGGTCAAAGAGGCCTTCACAAATGAAATAGCTAACTCCCTTTCAGTGGGATTAGCCTGGCTAATCGCCTTCACAACTACTCAGGTAAGCATATTCAGATAAGCATGACACACCCCCAGCTGTTAATGGGCTGGCGAGGACCCAAAGGTAGGATCGTTAACAGAAAAGGAAACCTATCTCTCTCTCAGAAAGAGATGTCTTGGTCTCCGATAAGGCTTTTGAGTTTGCCCTATATACATCTCTCGACTAGCCATCCCAGCTTTTGTTTCTTAAATATCACACCCACTTGACTGGCTCATGTATACATGAACTTCTTTCTTACACATGGGTTTCAGCCTCTGTATTCAGGGCACTTGACTTATGCATTGCCTCAGGACATATTTCTGAGTACAAATACTCTGGACCAGGCACATGGTCTTGAGATCAGACTTGGAATCAGACTCCACATGGATCTTTGCCTTGCTGGTTCTCAAGGGTTCAAGTAGTAGCTCTTTGCTCTTCACCCTTTCTTCTTCCCGCTTTTCTGTTTTCTTCCACCTGCAAATAGCTCTACCTGCACACCCCAACCTGCAAGTGTAACCAATGGATCAGGACAGGTAAAGTCAAGTCTTTATTTTGGCCTATGACCAGCATAACAGCAAGAGGACAGGTAATATTAAATGCCCATCTCTTTAAATCTCCTTGCTCCCTTCTTTCTCCTCTTTAAGCCTACAACTTGGTCCTTTCTCAAATAAAGCCCTAAGATAATTCATTGACAATTAGGACCTCAAGCTAAAACGCTTCTACGTGAGACTCTAGTTAATGCTGTTAGTTAAGATTTTATTGCCTCCTCACCTTGCCTACTCAATCTTTTCTCTTCCTGTACCCCGATAATCCATAAATAAATCTGATTGTACCATGTTCCTGTCTTCTTATTTCTAGATCAAAACTTTGCAAAAATGTATTCTGTAATGAACTGTTCCATATAGTCATGCTGATTCCCCATGTTAGCCCAAAGCCCAATTGGAGTGTTTAGCCAGCACTCTGGAACAGTCTCATTGACATGGCAGGGGCTTATCTTCACTTTTTGTTCCAGGGCCCACTCCAACCTACCTATGCTCCTGATAGTTATGGTGATGAGATGAGTCCAGAAAATTCCATTGGGGAGGCTTGAGAATCTATTATTTCTTTTAATGAGATGGCTGAAACTCCTTACCTTGGGAGGATGTCGACAAAGGCTTTTTGAGTTTTAACAGAAAATTGGCCTGCCCAACATGTTTCTTTCTGTGTTTTCACCAACATTTAGGAATATCCCACCAAGAACCATTCCCTCCACAAGAGAATAGATGTGTCCCTGGCATATCTTGCTTTCATAACAAGGACAAATAGAGCTGTGTTTTTTAAAACTTGCTTATACTATTTTCATTCTCCAGAATTGTCTCTTTTGATTGACATCAACTACCCAAGATCTCAAACAGAACTCTTTCCTAGCCTAACTACTCAAGGTCCCTTAACTGGAAATGCAGCAGGAAAAAGGGAGAGAGAGAGAGATTCTAGGAGATGAGTCCTGCCTAGTTTTCTAGCCTAGCTTTCTCTCCAACATACCTGTTTCCTATCTGGAGGAATTTTCTTTTTTTTAAAGAGAAGCATGTGAACCCACACCTGCAATCTGAAGTGATACTGTCAAGAAACAGGTTTACTGTGTCCTTTGCTGTTTGTGAGAAATAGACCTTAGTCCCTTGAAATCAATGACCTAGTCTTGCTCAGATCCCATTTTGTTGCTGTCATGCCCTCACTCGAGGACTTGGAGAGGAGTGGGGGGCAGGGGACTTACTAGAAAGTGGGGGGGCGGCGCCTGAGGAGGAGCAGGCCGGTGATGCGAATGGGGAGGTAATTGAGACAGGCCAGGGTGAGTGTTTGTTGCAGGAGGGGCCAGCAGGGCTGGATGATCTTGGGAGAGAAGGATCAGGATCTGAGCCAGAGATGGAACGACCACTACCTCCTTGAGGACGCAGGTGGGAAAGACGTCAACAGCAGAATTACGGAGAAGTAGTTGGCTGACAAGAAGGCAGCAAGAGCCGGATTGAATCTATGGCAGCTGGCAGGGGCGGAGTGTTGACTAAGTGCATAATATGGCTGTGGACTATAAATTTGGCAGCCTGTGCCTTGAAACAAACTGCTGGAAACAACATGTCCAATCTGCTTTGAGCTTTCATCAGAGAGTTTTTGACTCTGGAGTGGGCGTCTACAGTTTTACTGGAAAGCCTGGGTTATTGGATATGTACTGGGTCTATGGTGCTTTCACTCCTCGTTTCTGTATTCATGGTGAGACTGTTAAAACTTATCATTTATCAGTGACGCTGAAACTTGAGCTACAATTCCAACTGGTTATTGTGTCATAAATCTCTGGTCAGCTTCTTCAGTAGAGTTTGCTCAGTTACTTTCAGTGAAATGTTTAGTCCCATCCTATGTGTGTTTCAGTGGAAGTAGTTCCCTTTTTTAGTTCAGTAGGGCTCACTCTCAAGTAATTGTGCACAGGACTGTAGCCTTAATTATCATAACTAACATTTGTGCATTGTACCCTTGGTTTTTAGCATACAGATCACTTCTAAGTGGTAAGCATAGCATAGGATCTGGCCCACAGAGGGAGACACTTTTTTGTTTTGAGGGATAGGATAGATGTGTGGATGTACATTTAATCCCCCCCCCCCCGGGAAAAAGTCACTAGTGACTTCTCAATATGAAATGCCTTCAAGTTAACTAATATCTATAACATAGATGCTCTGTATTTATGGAAAAATATTCCTTTTAAAGAAAAGGTTAAGTCTGTATCTTTATTTTTCCATGTATGTGTTTGGCTTGAGTAGGGTTTCATTATCTTTTTTTCTGTTATGAGTCACAGTATGATAACTGCAGAGAACCCATTGCCACATCCACAGAATAGAGAGGAGGCAGGAGATGTGATAGTGACATGTCTCTATTTAGCAGTTATATGCAAAAGGAAGAGCAAATCAAACTAATCAGTGCACAGAAACATTTTGTATTTATAGTTTCCACACCAGGAACTCTGTGTGGGATCTACTTTTTATTTATTTTTTCCTGGGACAAAAATAAGAAGAGACAGCATTGAATCTCAAAATAAGAAGGTTATTAAAAATTCAAATTTACTTGCTAAAAAGTGGAAGGTATTAGATCCTGTATGTGTGATGTTAAAATTTTAAAAGCCATATTCAACTTCTGTCTGATGTAAAGAGGACCCAAAGAAGTAATTCTCCATGATAACTCACTCACTAGTGACTTCATTTTTATTAAAAGTTAAAAATAAAGTGGGAGAGAGGGAGAGCAGCAGGCAAAGGAGCACATCAGAAAAGAAAACAAGTTTGGTAATAAAACAAACTTTGTGTTGATTAGACAAGCTAATTATCTCAGTTATTCTTTAAATGAATGCAGCATGTATCAGTTGAGAAGCAAGCTGTCAAAAACATTTCTGAACCTTTGTCAAGGCAAAGATAAACACACTAGAACTGCATTTTAAATACATAGAATATACCTTTTCCTTCAGAAGTAAATACACCACGCTTTGAGGCTGTTCCCACAACCAGGAGATATAGGGCTAAGGGAGCCCAGCCCGGTTTCTCCCAGTCGTCTGCTGCAACGGGAGCCCTGTGGCTTCCGGCAGCAAGCCTGCAAAAATACTCCTCCCCATAAATGGGGTTAGCAGAGCGTGCGTCCCGCTAACCTCGTTTACCCGATTGTGAGACACTGCGGCGCAGCTCCATGCCACAGCGACTCATGAGGAGACCCCTGACGGGAGGCTAAAACAACCCTCCCAGCCTGGGGGGGGTGTTTCCCCAGGATGCCCCACACACTCAAGCAGGGCATCCTGGGACTTCTGGGGGCCAGGCAGCCCCCAATCCCCACCACTCCTACCAGCTCTGTGATGGCCAGTAATTGTGTGGGCAGCCAATCTGGCCACTCAGAGATGGCTCCCTGCTTGTCTGTGGGGAGAGTGGGCTAAGCCTGCTCTCCCCACAGAGCCCGTTTGGGCGCTCCACACAACTACTTGCGTGGAGAGCCTCCTTCTGTTCTTCACTCGTTCCTGAGATATTTCCCAGTAAATACAGGTGTCTGAGACTTCTGAGTCCCCTTTGAATGGATTATCAAAATTCTCTGCTCATCATGATCTGAAAATGTCATCTTGGGATCCTGTGAAGTGCAGTCGGTTCTGCACAGGCCATCTTTGAAGATATGTAGCCCCCTGGAACATAACAGATGACACTTTTGCATAGTTTCTACTCTGTAGTTATTTTATTTTATTTTATTTTACATGTGCAAAATATACTGCACAAATCAGCCTGCTGAATTCTACTCCGAGGGAGAGGCTGAGCATAAAGAATGTTGGTGAAGCGCAGTCAGGAAGCCACGGCTCAAGAGGTCTGTGGAGGAAGTCCAGCAGGGCTGCCCTCTGGTTGCTTCCCTCCGACCACCTGATGCAATCTGTTGCTGCTTGTAAGAATAATAATTAAAGTGAATTAAATTAAATTAAATTAAATTAATTTAAATTAAATTAAATTAAATGGAACTGTGTTAGCTGCCCCATAACAAATTGTTCTCTGGGTGGCTCACAACACAGCATTAAAACATCAAGTAAAAATACATAACACATGAAATCACAACACACCAAAAAGCGGGGGGGGGGGAACAAAACAAAATACAATGCAAAACCATTTAAAAACATTTTTTAAAGTCTGTTTTAAAAATAAAATTTAAAAATCAAAATTTAAAAGGCCTGAGTGAACCAAAAGGTCTTTACTCGGCATCTGAAAGAAGTAAGTGATGGAACCAGGCAAACCTCAGTGGGGAGGCTGTTCCATAAATGGGGTGCAATCACCAAAAAGGCCCCCTTCCTAGCAGCCATATACCTCACCTCATTTGGCATGGGCACTCAGAGCAGGGCCTCCCAAGAAGATCTTACGGTCCAAGTTGGGACATACGGGGCAAGGCGTTTTCTCAGGCAAACCGGTCCCAAGCCATTTAGGGCTTTAAAGGTTAAAACTAGCACTTTGATTTGGGCCCGGCCAGAAATGGACTGGGAGCCAGTGCAGCTGACGAAGCACTGGCGCAATACGATCAAAACGTCCAGTCCCAGTTAATAATCTTGCAGCCCTATTTTGTACCAGCTGCAGTTTCCAGACCATTTCCAAGGGCAGTGCCACATACAAAGGCAGCCCTGTTTTCAAAGGCAGCCCTGCACTGCAGTAATCTAAGTGAGAGTAACTGTGGCCAAGCTATCTCTGTCCAGGTAAGGTCACAGTTGGCATATCAGCTGAAGCTGATAAAAGGCACTCCAAGCCACAGAGACCATTTGAGCCTCCAGTGACAGTGCTGGATCAAGGAGCAGCCCCAGATGGTGAACCTTCAGTGGGAGTGCAACCCCATCTAGAATAGTCTGAACATCATTCACCCAGGCAGAGGAACCACTGACCAACAGTGCTCCTTTCTTGTCTGGATTAAGTCTCAATTTGTTTGAGACCCTCATCCAGTCCATTACTGCCTCCAGGCATTGATTCAGGACAGCCACTGCCTCATCTGCATCTGATGAAAATGAGAGATACAACGGTGTATCATACGCATACCGATGACACCTCAGGCCAAATCTCCGGATGACTTCTCCCAGCAGTTTCACATAGATCTTAATCTGCATAGGGGAAAGACTGGAACCATGTGGAATGCCAAAGCATAACTGCCAAGAGATTGAGTGGTAATCCAGTGCCTACTGGAGGTGGCTGGTGCATGTGTGCATGTCACGTGTGCGCACATGCACCAGCCATTTCTGGTACGGCGCTGACTGGGGCTGCAAGGAGGTACATAGCAGCCCTGCACTAGCGGTTTTGGCAACAGCACCGGTGGAGGAAACATGGTGGGGGGATTGGGACACTCCCTGCTCCTTAAAGGTAACCCCCACCACCACCAGCTGCCGCACCATCCAAATGCTGATTTGTGCACATCCCTACTTGGGAACTGGGAGGTGCATGCAACATTATGAGGAAGAAAGTCCTAATTCCACCTTGAGAGGTGCACTCTCAATGTATATAAATTTCCAATTCCAAGGAATCTTCCTGCTGCCATTGTCCTTGAAAACTGCCCTGTCCCACAGTCACAAAACTGGGAGGTGAGGTGAGGCCAGGGAGGGCAGTTAAGGCTGCAGCACCCTGGATAGCTCCAAGTGAGCAACTTGCTCCAGTAAGGATCAGAGGCTGAATGAAGTTATATACCCCGAGGCTCAGTCTACACCCCCCCCACCCCGTTTTCCTCCTTAGAGAGCAGAGAGATTTTAAGGGGCAGTTCTCTGGCCTGGAGAACTTCTCCTCTGCCCCATCCAGTCATTCCTGATCCACTACCAGAGCTGTTGTGCAAGCTCAGAGAGTACAAGGCACATGGTATGGAAGAGGGCAGTTCCTAGGGGAGGCTTGGGCTCAGTGAGAACGAGTTCCAGAGTATCTGCTTTCAGGATCTCCTCCAGTTCTGGGGTCCCTCAGCTGGCAGATTCAGGCTCCAATCAGGTGTTAGAGCTTGGGTCTGGGCCTGACTGCTCCACCCTCTGGCCTGAGGCTGACTCCTCTGGCCTGACTGCTCCACCCCTTTTACGGTCAGATTCTGTGCAGTTCCTCAAGACTTGGGTATGATGTGTACTAGTTTGTGGCCCTATGGTCAGAAAAACAATGTCCTCCGAGAGGAAAAAAGAAGTTTTCATTGCTCTTGTAGGCTTCCATTTCAGTGTCCGATTTGGGCTCTCCTGCTTCGCCACTGTCTGATTGCTAAAATCTGCCAAAGAGCATTGCTAGTAGGCAGTGTGGTTGCATGTATGATATTAATGGGTATCTCTAATGCCACTTAGAGATACCCATGGTGCGGCAGCTGGTGTGGGGGGGTTACCTTTAAGGAGGTTGGAATTGGGTGTTATCTCGATAGAAGCCAGAGCTTGGTCTCTAATACTAACAAACTGGGCAAGAATCAGCTTATTGTCCTCTGGTCTCCTTCCCTTGTTATTATTGGATAGGCACTGCTTGAGCTGGTGGGAGAACTGTGTCAGGAAACTCCGTCCCTATGGTCTTTCACCTGAGGCAAACATCTCTGTGGGTTTGGGCAGGGTCAAAGAACTTATTATTATTATTTATTATTATTTTTGTTATTACATTTTAGATCCTGCTCTTCTTCCAAGGAGCCCAGAGCGGTGTACTACATACTTAGCTTTCTCCTCACAACAACCCTGTGAAGTAGGTTATGCCGAGAGCGAAGTGACTGGCCCAGAGTCACCCAGCGAGTCTCATGGCTGAATGGGGATTTGAACTCGGGTCTCCCCGGTCCTAGTCCAGCACTCAAACCACTATACCACGCTGGGATCTGGGATATTAAGTGTCAGAAAGACCTGTCGAAGTCATTCTACTTGCTCAGTGGTGAGATGACAACTTGCCCAGCAGATTAACGATTCTTCCTTACTTTCCCCAAACACAGATGGGCCTTTTCGAGGGCCTGTATGAATGCCCTCCCTTTGGAATTTTTAGCTGGTAGATACAATAGAATTCCGGTTGAGCAGAGAGATTGCCCCTGTAACTCTGATGAGGTTGGGTCAGTTGCACATGTGCTCCTGCCGTGTGCCTTTTATACAGACCTTAGGCAAAGGTTAATTGACCCTCTTTTACATAATCTGCCAGGTCGGATGAAATCTACATCAGATATTTGCTTATAGATGTGAATTCATCTATCATACACACACAGTTGCAAAACTCTGTTCTGCAGTATGAGTTCATCGCACTCTGCTCGCTAATGGTTAGATCCAGTGCACAGAAAGGTTATTAATATGGCTATGTTTAAATTTTATATTGTTTTAGATGTTGTGTCATTGGTCAAAGACCATAATAAAGACTGACTGACTGATAGTAATGGGTATGCAAATGTGCACTTTGGAGAGCAGGATGGATGTCGTTGCACCTAGTCAAAGCAAACAGGAACAACAGCTGGCACTAGACGTATTGCAAGGTGTGGCTCTCTGCTGTGTGTGTCCTTCTCTTGGGTGGCTCTCTGATGATGAGGAGCAGCTGTTTAAAGATAGGGATTGTTTGAAAACGAGCCTATTCTCAAGGAGACAATTAGTAATCACATAAGGTAAGCTGGGGATGCCTAACTGGAAGCTGTATGTGGCCTCAGGACCCTGCTGTGGTGCCTGTGCTACTCTAAACCTGCCCCCCGCAACATTGCTGGCCTTGTCCCGCAGCCCACTGACTCACCGCTCCACCCCCTGGGCTGGAGGCCCAGTACTGACCACAAGAGGACCCACACTTGCCAGCCTGTGGTGCACTCTCTGCCTAAGGCTGTTGCCTTGCTTGGCCTCATGGAGGAGCTATCCTAAGTGTCATATTCAAGTCCTCCAGATCAGAGAATATGGGTTACACATCACGCAAATGAGATGCAAACCCTATGGGAACCAGAGCCATGACATTACCATATTTCATTTGGACAGTTGCAAGCAGACTCCTCATTTCTGGTTGTGCAATGTACCAGAGGCAGCAAAGGAAAGGCAAACAAAAGATCTAATCTAATAGTTTTTCACTCTAAGGGCCTATCTGCATCACAGGTATGAAATCATTCTCTCTTCTTAAGGAACCAGGGATGTTTTTCTATGAGGATGGGGGCTAAGACTCTCAAACTGAGAAGTCTGAGTACCTCATCAGACTATAATGCCCAGTGTTCTTTGGGGGAAGCCATGGCGGGTGTGGTAAAACTGATACAACAGATGAAACTTTTTTATATAGTGTACCCTCATGGGGGTGTCTCGCATCAGCCAAAAATACATAGCAGGTCCAGTAAACTAATTTCCAATGTCCATGGTGGGTCAGTAAACTAATTTCTCCTTCTTCATGAGCTTCAGCAACACAGGGCCTCCAAACCTCCCCATCTCAGTTAACACCAACACAGGAATTGGTGAGAGGGGAGAAATATCCTACTCTTTTGCTGGGTAATTTTGAACTCAGCACTGTTGGGTGGAGACCCCCCCTCCTTTTGTCAGATTTAGTTTTGGTTAGGAGAAAAGAAAGAGTATCGTGCAGGGATGTATTTAGAATTGAATGTGTGTATCTGTCAGGGGGACAATTGTCCCTGGGCCTCTGAGGGAGGGTAAGGAATGCCAACTGGGCATTCTGTCTCTCCTGCCTCTCCCAAGAAGAAGTTGTAACGGCAGGGCCCACCTTCACTTTTTGTCCCAGGGCCCACAACCTTGCTATGGCTCTGCTGTGCAATTCATTGATTACATCTCTGCCACCATCCAATATGAATATTTCCGGGGCAGCTCACAATCATAAGAAAAATGCAACAATGGGAACAAAAAACAATATAGTGAAACAACAGTGATTAACCGTAGATAAAACTGGCAGCAGTAAACTCAAAATATCAATAGTTAAAAGCTTGGAACAATTATTTTTTTTTTTAAAGGCTTTTGTCTGACACAAAAAAGATATGAGTAGGCACCAGACAAGCCTTCCAGAGATAATTCCATTTAAAAATGCCCAACAGCTGGGAAGGTCATCTTGCCAGTCACCACCAGCTGCCCCTATTTATCAAGGGCAGTCCCGGTTTCCTAGAACCTGCCCCTGGTAAAGCACTGCCCCCATTTGGGCTCTTGATGCTGTCTTGTTCTTGAGTTGTAAATGTTGTCATTCTTCAGGATTCAGCTCTCTCTCCAGAATTTCTAGAGAATACATCTCCCAGTGGGTGGGTGGGTGGATGCATTGTGTATGTCGTGCACCGGCATGGAAATGGGGGCACAACGCTAAGGCACGAGGCAGTGCAGAGAATACAGCAGGTGGGATCCAGTCTTCTGCAGTGTGTAATAGTGGGGAGGAGGTCTTGGACACATCCCATCATGTGTGCCCTGACCCACAGTCAGAAGCCATACAGTCCACCTCATCTACACAAGCCCACAGTGACTCCTTCCAGATGGCAATACGCATATTGGGCAGTCTATAAATATGATGAATAAAATAAGATAAAATAAAACTTAGCATTCATATTGCATGTTTCAAGTGTTCAAAATATATGGAGGCTGTTCTCATGTGTGGCCTAATCCAGGCTAGGGACGCCCAGCCTGGGTTAAGCGGCTCATGAGAACTGCTGGGATCGGGCCTGATCCTGGCAGGCCAGCACTGCCTAGCTCGACATTTTGGCCAGGCTACTAGCCGAGGTGAAGGGAGCAAGCGCTCCCTTAACCCAGGCTTGCTGCTCATGTGCGAGCTGGGTTGCTTCTAGCCCGGCCACACACACACAGAGACAGAGGCAGATGCCTAGAGAGCTCATCTCTTAGGGGAATCCCGCAATGCATCACGAGTGTCGCACGGTGCATTGTGGATTCCCAGAGACCAGGACAATGAGTCCCGGCATCTGTTTACCAGTGCTGCTGGGAGCAGTGCGAAGAGCCATCTATGCTGCTCCTGGCAATGCTGGTCATGTGGGTGTGCGGTGGGAGGTAGGTTGAACCCTGTCTTCCCCCCCGGACCGCGCACGTGGTCATGTGAACAGCCCCATTATCTCATCATGAATCCGTACAACAGGCCTGTAAAGTGGGTCAGCTGCAGGTGAGGGGCTGAAACTGAGAGATCATGTCTCGCCTAAGGCCACCTAGTGAATGCATTGCTGCGGCTTTGACTGGGAATTTGCTGGCTCCTAGCTCACATTCTTAGCCATGGTACTGCACTGACTTTGTGGGCTGCTATACAGACAAAAAAGTACATTCAAGCTACAGTCTCACCACAACCAAAACAGCTGCTCCCCCTCCACCAATTACCCTGAATTGCTAAGCCGTTCATCATAATCACCACCACCACCATCACCACCACGATTTACGTAGTACACATTGCCAGCTTGCACAGAACACGGCAGCGTCATCGCTTACTGGGATATAGGTCACCATAATAATAGCATGCATGTCCTGCCTTCTTTGTATTGGAGTTGTAGACAGGGTTTAAGACTATGGAATATACAGTTTCAAAGAGAATAGCCCCAAATTATGTTTGAGATCTTCTGCTGGAACCTCATCCAGAAACTATATCATCCAGGGTGTTCTATACCAACAGCACAGGCTTACATTCCCATGCTGCATTCAGACATTACCCACTTTTGAGGACCCTGCTGTTGTGTCCAGTGCAGCACCGGGGCGGGGGGGGGGAATGAGGGGGTGGCACGGAATGGGCAAAGTGCATTTATGGATGGGCACGCTGTGTTGCACACATTAGATTTCTGAAACAGAAATGGGGAGGGGGCAGGTGGGGAGAAAACTAATTGTTTGAGGGGCACTCCCCCACCCACCCAGAGCTGCCCTCATTGTGCCATAAGTCACTGAGGAAGGGACTGTAGTGGTAGAGCATCTGCTTGCACGCAGAAGGTCCCAGGTTCAATCCCTGACATCTCCAGGTTGGGTGGGAAAGACTCCTGCCTGGAACCTTGGAGAGCTTCTGAGAGTCAGTGCAGATAATACTAATCTAGAGAGACCAATGGTCTGGCAACAGTATAAGGCAGCTTCCTATGTTCGGCTAGAAAACATTTCTTTCCTTTCTCTAGACATCGACCTTTATTCTCTTTTTTTAATTACCTTTTTAAAAGCACCTGGAATCTTCTTCTTTGTTATGGACTTTTAGGGATCTACTGTTAAGGCTACTTCATACATGATACTTCCACTGGATGCATGTTATACGGACAGCATTGCCTTTACAAGCTACAACTGTAACAGTTGAAAAGGATGCACATTACACACCTTTGCTTCACTCCCCATGAAAACTCAGTCAGCTGAAGCACAGCCCCCTGTAGTGTGTGTGTTTATGGTGAACACAGAGTGGAACCGATGTGAGTAGTCAGCTCAAGGAGCTTAGGCTTTAAATCCGCTCTACTGTTTCACAGGCAACGGAGGTAAAGAATGCAGGATGGGTGTAATATGATCACAGTTGCTGGGACAATTAAGTAACCATGCTGCCGCAGTCCGAGATGAAAAAACAGTACTAGAGACCCATAGAAGACAGTGTTGCCATCTCTCCCGATTTTCTGGGTATTTCCCGGATTTTGAGCTTGTTGCCCAGATTGCTTAGCCCATTTGGATTCCCCTGGATTTCAGCTTTCATTTTAAAAAAAAAAGGGAAGGGGAAAAAAAAAAGCTAAGTTCTAGCCCTTGTACAAGTGGAGTAAGGGAGCAAAACGTGCGGTCACTCTTCTACTCAATCGCTGGACTTGGATTAAGGCAGGTAAAGCACAAGAGGCTAGCTGGGAGGGGTTCACAAGTACAGTAATCCCCTGAGGCAGGGGCGGAGCCACCATTGGTCGAATGGGTTCCAAGAATCCAGGCTGTGGCCCCCGGAAGCCACGCCTCACAGCCCCAGACACAGCCCCAGACACACCCCCTGTGTCTGACATCAAACACGGTGGGGGGAGAGTTTTTTGCAGTGAGGCCATAGTGACTCTCCCTGCGTTTTCAAGGCAGGGAGAGCCGCTCCTGGCCTCACTGCCAACGAAGTGGGGCCAGCCTCCCTCCCAAATGGGGCTGCGCGGTTCCGTTTGGGAGGGAGACCACAGCCCCTGTGTCTGACATCAGATGCGGGGGTGGGGCCAGAGGGCCATGGCTGTGGCTGAACATGGGCCGCCGCCAGGATCCCTCCGCCACTGCCTGGAGGAATGTTGCTTTTGGTTTTTTTAAATCAGCAGGGGATCTCTATCAGGCAGTTGAGAGATTAGCTTGCTTTTTATGTAAATCACTGCCTGCGTATTGGTCTGTGTATTGTAATGTTTAAGGACTTTGGCTTGACATTCTGTGCATGCCTACTTAGAAGTAAGCACCCATGGTTTCAGTCAGATCCTCTCTAAGTAAGTGTGTTCAGAATTGCAGCCTTAACTGGAAAGTTGTGCTTTTGTTGTTGTTGTTGTTCTGTCGCTGCTGTTAATACTATGTCATGGAGAACGGTCAGGCAAAGATCTTCCCCAACTATTGTTGGTAGATATACAGAGCAAAGACAAGTCAACTAGAAAGTGCATTTGCTTGTTTGCATAATATGCAAATTATTTGCAAGCCAATTTACATAATGTGCAATTTAGGGTGCCCAGATTTGGAGAGCCAGAATATGGCAACCCTTAAAGGTGGAGGTAACAGAAGTGAAGCTTCTGGTCACTCGGCTATGGCTTGCTGTGGCAAGGTCAGCTTGGCACTAATAAGAGTGTAGTTTGCATTTTGCGTACAGGGGGAGAAGCCTCAGAGATATCGTATTCCCAAGATGGTGTTTAAAGGGCATGGCTTACACCCCGGACCAGCAACAGGATTGCTGGGCAGCTGCTGAGGCCCTGGGGCCATCAGAAGAGTCCACTGCTGATCCTAGAATCTCTGTGCCTATAGTCTTTGTGTGGCGATGGCAGAGTGACCACTCACATCCTGGTAGGAGCGGGCCCATGGATGGCCACAAGCCCCCTGAAACCTGGAGCTATCCCTGCTTATACCAATGTTATTGAGTTGACCCAGCACTGCAACCCAGCCATCATCCGACTGAAGGTGAAAAGCATTCTCCTCATTTCCTCATGAGTACACTGAACAAGGGGGGGAATTAATGGGGGTGGGATGCGGTGCTGTCATCATGCAAAAGAGATGAGAAATCACTGGGAGGCCTATATAAGAAGGAAAGGAAAGGAAAGGTTGTGCCATCAAGTCGGTGTTGACTCCTGGCGACCACAGAGCCATGTGGTTTTCTTGGTTTACCATTGCCCTGGTAAAGGAGGGGTTTACCATTGCCATCTCTCGTGCAGTATGAGACAATGCCTTTCAGCACCTTCCTATATCGCTGCTGGAGTTTCCCATATTTCCCATATTCAAGTCCCAGAATATAGGAGTTTCCCATATTCTTGGAAACACACCAGCAGGAATTTGAACCAACAGCCTCCTGCTCTCTAGGCAGGTTGCTTCCCCGCTGATACGTGTTATACATATATATTCGGTGTGGGTAGGTGGGAGAGGGAGAGAGGCAGTCATATTGAAACAAATAGTACTTTGAGTATCACGTTGTGTTCTTTCTGAATGCCCCCTGACAAAATAAGGGGATCTGCCTCTACTCATATTAGCTTCACTTATTTCTCAGAAAATAATGCGTGTAATTTCAGGTGCCTTTATCATTTGCCAAACCATAGCAGCAGTTCCAAGTAGACTGCCACTGGGCTTGTCTTGGATCTGGAAAATCTAGATTCAGAGCCTGGCACAACCACCAACTGTGTAGGTAGCATTGACCAAAATGTCATCTGTTCGTTCCTTGCATCTACTACAAAGATCTATAGATCTTTTGGTCCAAAGGCACATTCTGATGTGCTCTGCTGGGAAACCAGGCACACATGGAATATGTCAAAAATGGAGATGGAGGAATAATTCTGCTCTGCTTCTGCCTTTTGCTTTACATGGTGTAGTAGTCAGAATGTGAGCCTGCTGGAGTACTGCCAGCCATTCAGCGCACCCCCACAAGAGCGATGCTGTTTGATCTTTATTCCTCCTTCGTTCTGTCTGTAATTATCAGAGCATCATCTCTTATAAACGGAATAAAACAAGATTTATTACAAAGCCACTGTAAAGCTGGATTTCTTCTCAAGTGAGAGTAGGAGTCGTGTTGGCGTTTGTAAGGTTCCCATCATCGTTTGTTTGGCTGTCTTCCAGTCGAAGCTGGAAGAAATGCTGAATTTCATTTTCAGTGATGGCATTTTTTTGGGTGCCCTTTTGCATTTGATTGTTTGCAACATATAAACCTTTTATTTAACCCCTTCTGTAGTACAGACGCAATATGTACTGTAGATTTGATTGCCCTGGCATATATTCACCTAGACCTAAATGCCAGTAATTACTTTGTATCTGAATCAGCAATAGGCAGAAGATGGTTATCCACTGTTGTTACCAGGAGGTAGTAGGCCATTTCTCTATTGATTCTGCCCACAATGTATTGTCTCTTGTTGGTATTTCCACTGAATTTTCTGCCCCTTTTTTGGAATCTCCCCTTTCTACAAAGCATACAAACTCTGTTGTACTAGTCACGTGGCCACGGCTAGTCAGTGAAATGCTACAGCTGCCTATTTTATTGCTACATTTAATTTTTCACATGGCCAAGAATAAAGAGCACTTTCACAAATGAGTCTTACATTGATTTTTTTTTTTTTTGCATTTCTTGCATCTGTAATGGGAAAACAACATTGACTAGAATGTGCATTTAGTTTTTAAATGCATTTGCACATATATAAAATGAATCATCATTATCATCATCATCTTCCCTCCTCCTTTCCTTCCTCTTTTGTTTAAAATGTAGATTGTAAGCTCCTCTAGAAAGGTAACTGTCTGGGGCGGGGGGCGCTATGTTATTGTGAAAAAAAACCCCATGTACATTGATGCTGCTACATTAATAATAATTTTAAAACTGATAATAATGACAAATTGCTTATTTCTGGTTTCTGCCTCATAGTAACAGCATTTGCAAGAGATGCATTTGTGGTTAAAGGGCATTCATTGTGTCATTTGTGAAAATGCCCTGTATTTGTTGCGGATGATAGTTTTCAATATAATAACTTCTGTGTTGAATGCAATGTGTCAACTAATGTTATGACTGTGTATATATAAATGAGCAACACATTTCCTAAGTGGTATGTGCTATATAAATGCTAAGTGTCCAAAGCACTTCCTAGCTATGGTCTCGGTAGTCCTTACAACTACCCTATAAGGTTGTTCAGTTTTATTATTCCCACATTGCTGATTGCAGCAGTTGGGGGCACAGCGTTGAGACAAGCTGGTACGCCTTTGAGAGCTTTTCTTCCTTAGGAAGTAGCAGTCAGTCAGGTGGAGGGGCAATACAGCTCAGAACTATGGTTGGGGCTAGAATTAAAGCCTCTCTCCCCACCATGGACCTGATCCACGGGGGCCTGATCCAGCTGTTATTCAAAATTTTAAAAGCAAATGCCATGCAAAGGACATCCTTCAAGTAATATGTAGTTTGACCCTAAGACCACCCACTGAGTTCATGAAGCTGAGATAAAATTGTAAGCAGGGGACTTTCCAAGTTGCCCCTAATCTCTTAACCACAACATCACACTAACTGTACTTACATATTAGTTGAGAAAACACAACGCATAGTATAGACCCCTGCTTCCACCCACTCTCTATTATACAGCTGAAACTCGGAAAATTAGAATATCGTGCAAAAGTCCATTAATTTCAGTAATGCAAATTAAAAGGTGAAACTGATATATGAGACAGACGCATTACATGCAAAGCGAGATAAGTCAAGCCTTAATTTGTTATAATTGTGATGATCATGGCGTACAGCTCATGAAAACCCCAAATCCACAATCTCAGAAAATTAGAATATTACATGGAACCAAGAAGACAAGGATTGAAGAAAAGAACAATATCGGACCTCTGAAAAGTATACAGTGTACTGTGCTTGATTGGCCAGCAAACTCACCTGACCTGACCCCATAGAGAATCTATGGGGCATTGCCAAGAGAAGGATGAGAGACATGAGACCAAACAATGCAGAATTGCTGAAGGCTGCTAATGAAGCATCCTGGTCTTCAATAATACCTCATCAGTGCCACAGGCTGATAGCATCCATGCCACGCCGCATTGAGGCAGTAATTGCTGCAAAAGGGGCCCAAACCAAGTACTGAATACATATGCATGCTTATACTTTTCAGAGGTCCGATATTGTTCTATTCTTCAATCCTTGTCTTCTTGGTTCCATGTAATATTCTAATTTTCTGAGATTGTGGATTTGGGGTTTTCATGAGCTGTACACCATGATCATCACAATTATAACAAATTAAGGCTTGACTTATCTCGCTTTGCATGTAATGCGTCTGTCTCATATATCAGTTTCACCTTTTAATTTGCATTACTAAAATTAATGGACTTTTACACGATATTCTAATTTTCCGAGTTTCACCTGTATATCAGCTTCTTTGTGGTGAAATCATGTTCAGAACACTCACAACACACACACACACTTGTGGTGATAATTTAAAAACCATTTTATGTCCTATCTACTACTTGAATCTTGAAGGAGGCAGTGGTGATACTAACTGTGAGTGCTGTTGTCTCCCTAAAAACCATCCATTCAGCTGCGATCTAGTTTACTATGGCTGCCTTCGGACTTAACTGGGAACTGTGGGTCCAATGGACCCAGGGTTCCACGCTCCTCCCCCCACTCTCCCGTCTGCATTCAGACGAAATAGAGAGCGATCCAATTGCAGTCATGCTGACTGCAGAGAAGGGGGAACTGGCTGCCAGGGCATCTTTCTTTAATGAAGCCGTGGCAGCCAATGGCAGCCGAAGTGAGGGAGAAGCTTACTTCCCCAACTCCAGTTGCATGAGGGGGAAACAGCGGTGCCAGCATTTGGATGTAATGCTGGCACAGCACAACCGGAGTTGAAGGCAGTAAAAAAAGTTCAGGGAGGGAAACTGCGGGTCCATTTCCCTGCGAATCCAGTTGCCTGCATTCGGACATACAGCTACCGAAACCAGAGGTGAAGGGACCTCCGGTTTTGTGATATGTGTGAATGTGGCCACAAAATTGAACCTGGATTGGGAAAACCTAAGTTCAAATCTTGGCACAGCCATGGATTCACTGGGCAAGGTGACATTTGCCTCCTAGCATGGCATCCTCTGGAATTTTGTGGTCCATTGGTGCAAATTGTCTCCGGTCATATGATATAGTGCTGAGAGAGATGTAACTTTCCAGGCATTGAATTTCACTAGAGCTTCATTTTGGATCTTACTTTAGATGCTTGTGCCACTACGGCTAAAAATCGGGTTGCTAGTTGCATCTTCTAGTTTTAAAGTACGAATAAGGAAGAGGATGTAATTATTCCTTGTATTTTGCATGAGTGTATAAAATAAAAAATTATATAATTTTTCTTAAGGTACATCGTTTTTAAAAACTATTGGACAGGTTTCAAGAAAGCCGTAGTTACCATTATCAAAGTATTTACCTTGCAGATCAGTTCAAATGAGAAATGCTGTTTCTTATTGTCAGGTTTCAAGCAGAAAAACCACTTATTTCAACCACACAGAGATAGGGTGACTTACTATGATCACTAGAGATGCACCCAGAAATTACCACACAATAAGCAGTTATAAAGTGATAGGGAAGAGAAGGAGGAGATATTCACATAATGAAGCAATTTGATGGGAGTTTTGAGACTAGATGTCATGTCAGCATAATAAATTCTTTGTCAGCTTTGGTAAGTGTTTCCATTCTTGCTGAACACAGAAGAGGTGGTGAGTGTACGGCAAGGTGAGTGTGGATGGATCAGACATGAAATATGTTGTCTAATAATTGTGGATATTTCTATTATAAATTTCCAGAGTATGGCTGACTGTGCAATATGAATCATCTGGAATATAGCTCAAACTAGATAAAGAGATAAATATAATCTTTAGCATTAGAAACTTGAGATTTTGCCAGTAATTCAGTCCATTTAGTATAATACATTAGTGCAAGTTCTTTTATGAGCTCTTTAAAGGCTCTGTCAAATTCAGTAGTCTGTTGTTTTGGAGTGAAGCCTTTTTGAAGCGTGGTTCTTCTTTGTTATTTTCTTTTAGGTTGCTTAAGAACATTTTCTAATGGGCATTCTGTGGGTGGAGGACGTGAAGATCATATGAAAAGAGGAAGCTGTTAAATCCTTGTGTGGAGCTGCCTGTGTGGCAAACAGCAGTCATTTTAGTGACAAGAGATGATCAACCAGAGTGAGAACAAACACATACAGGATTTTAATGTAGGTTTTATCAGGCTCTGTTTTTAAGAGGGAACCTGTATTTTAGAGGAAGCATCAATATTCTGGAAACTATCTTCAATGGCAGAAGCTGCTGGGATGTTCAGCTGTGCTCAACTTCCTTGTGCAAACCTCAGTAAATTTATATTGTAAGTAATGCTCTTAGAAATTCATCAGTCATCAGTCAAAGCCGCAATTGAGCCTCTGGCTTCCATGGGCTGGCTAATGTTCCTATTGGCTCCTTTTGACTCCACTCCAAATGTCTGTGAGCATTCCATCTGTTGTATTAAGGGAAATTTCCAGTCATGGTTCACTTCATTCCAGATTTGTCTGTTTTATCCATAATTAATTAATTAATTAATTAATATTATTTTCCAGTTTTCAACAGATCAAAATATTTTTTTGAAATTCTTTTCAATATATAAAATACAGCGATCAACATGAAAAGGAAACTGAAGAAACAAAAATTCTTAGGAGAATAGAAGGAACACACATTAATCTAAGAGGTAACTACATTGGAAGAGGCCACTCCAAGGAGGATGAGGATGATATTGTCTTTAATATAATATACCTTTGTCATGAGTGCAAGACACATAAGAAAGTAATGGCTATTGTCCCATTTGTCCTGCCCAGTAATGTTTTTCCCCTGTTGTCAATCCCAATGAATTCTCTGTCCCTTCCTCAGAATCTCCCCTTCCCACAATTCACACAAACCCTATTACAGTGGTCATGTGGTTAATCCCAGGCGGTGATATGCTACTGCAAGCTATGGGACAGTCTCTCCAACTTTATCTGGAATGCTGTAGAGGAAAGTGCAAATTACGGAGTGTGTGTGTGCAGGGGAGAAGAGCTACTGATGCATTCACATTAGCCCTGTACCCAGATACACTGTACTCAAGTACACAGTCTCCGACGATCTCATTTTCCTTCAACTGGTAACATGAGGGACCTGTTCCCTCTACTTATTCTTCAGTGCCATATAGATATTGTTTTTAATATAAATATATAAAACTAGATTTGTGTGTGTTTTGTTTTGTATGCTGATATGCTTTAATAAAAGTATGTATTATTATTATTTATTTACACAATCAGTCAGGTGTTATTGACTGGTTTGTTTTATCCAGACATCAAGTCCTTCCCAAGGACCTGGGATGCCAGAATTTTATTGCCAATTGTTATAGATATTGTCGCAGAATATAGGCTGTTCCCAGTAAAGCTGCTTTTTGTAATTGGCTGATGGTGATTTCTGTGGCCCCGATGGTGTTGAGGTGCTCTTCAAGGTCTTTTGGAACTGCACCTAGGGTGCCAATTACCACTGGGATTATTTGGGTCTTCTTCTGCCACAGCCTTTCAATTTCAATTTGTAGATCTTTGTATTTTGTGTTATTTTTTCTGTTTCTTTTTCTTCTATTCTGCTATCCCCTGGTATTGCTATGTCGATTATTTTGACTTGTTTTTCTTTCTTCTCGACTACAGTTATATCTGGTGTATTGTGTGGCAGATGTTTGTCTGTTTGTAGTCGGAAGTCCCATAATATTTTTGCATCTTCATTTTCTACAACTTTTTTCAGTTTTATGGTCCCACCAATGTTTGGCTACAGGTAGCTTGTATTTTTTTGCAGATGTTCCAGTGTATCATCCCAGCTACCTTGTCATGCCTTTGTTTGTAGTCAGTCTGTGCGATCTTTTTACAACAGCTGATTAGGTGGTCCACGGTTTCATCTGCTTCTTTACAAAGGCGGCACTTGCTGTTTGTTGTTGATTTTTTTACTTTTGCTCTTATTGCATTTGTTCTTAGTGCCTGTTCTTGTGCAGCCAGTATTAAACCCTCTGTTTCTTTCTTCAAGTTGCCATTCTTAAGCCATTGCCAGGTCTTGGTGATGTCTGATTTTCCACTTATATTGTGCAAATATTGACCATGCAGTGGCTTATTTTTCCATTTTTCTGCTCGGTTCTTGACTTGTTCTTTCTTGTAGGCCTGCTTTGTTTCATTGGTGTTGAATAGTTTCGCGTTATTGACCATTTGAAGTGCATCTTCTTCACTGTCCTTGATATATTCTTCAAGGCCTCTTTTCTCCTCCTCTACTGTTTGATGGACTTGTAGCATTCCTCTTCCACCGGAGCTGTGAGGGAGGTATAGCCTATCTACATCACTGCGGGGGTGCAGAGCATGATTGATGGTCATGATTTTCCTGGTCTTATGATCCAGAGTCTCTAGCTCTGCCTGAGTCCAGTCTATTATTCCTGCAGTGTATCTGATAACAGGTATAGCCCAGGTATTTATGGCTTGTATGGTGTTCCCGCCATTGAGTTTGGACTTGAGGATTTTTCGAACTCTCCTGATGTATTCACTTCCTATTTTTCTTTTCACTTCAGTGTGTGCGATGTTATCAGCCTGGAGAATGCCCAAGTATTTGTAATGTTCTTTCTCTTCCAGGTTCTTGATCTTGCTTCCATTGGGCAGTTCTATTCCTTCTGTTTTTCTTATTTTTCCTCTTTTCATTATTAATGCAGCACACTTGTCTAGTCCAAACTCCATTGCTATATAGCTACTGAATATACGGACGGTGTTTAGCAGTGATTCGATTTCTGACTGGGACTTTCCATACAACTTCAGATTGTCCATGTACAGCAGATGGTTGATTTTACTTGATGTTTTAGATGTTTGGTATCCGAAGCCTGTTTTGTTCAGTATTTGTGAAAGCGGGGTCATGGCGATTACAAACAACAGAGGGGATAGTGAGTCCCCTTGGAAAATGCCTCTTCTAATGTTAACCTGTCCAAGTGTCTCGCCATTGATTGTTAACTGTGTACTCCACATGCTCAATGCTTTTTTTATAAATATCTGAATGTTTTTGCTGACACCAGTTGTTTCTAAACATTTTAGTATCCATGTGTGAGGCAGTGAATCGAAGGCTTTCTTGTAGTCAATCCAGGCAACACTTAGATTGGTTTTTCTTCTCTTGCAGTTTTCTAAAATCATTTTGTCAATCAGCAGCTGGTCTTTTGTGCCTCTGGTGTTCGGGCAATTTCCTTTCTGTTCAACTGGAAGCTGTTTGTTAGTTAATAAGTGTTGCATCACTTCATCTGCTATTATTCCAGTTAATAATTTGAACATGGTTGGCAGACAGGTTATCGGTCTATAATTACTTGGAACTGCACCTTTTGCTGGGTCTTTCATGATGAGATGAGTTTTCCCAGTTGTTAGCCATTGTTCAATATCACCTCCTTGCAAAATGTGATTGAGCTGTTTTGATAGTTGTTTATGAAGGGTTAGGTTTAAGCCAAAAGCCATGCAGTTCATCGTAGCTTGGCGCAGTCCAATTTTTAATTTTCTTTGCTCTTTCACTTATTAATTCTGGTGTTATTATTAGATCTTTCATTTGTTGGTTACATCATCATCATCATCATCATCATCATCATCATCATCATTATTAGGCATCAGCATTGCAAAACACAAAAACACAAATCCACTTTGGTGTCCCTTTCCCTCTTGGTTAAATAAATCCTGTTTATCAAATTTATTTAACAAAGAAGATACATATGAACATTTCTTAAAATGGGGGGAGTTCTGCGAAATCTGATAGTGTATTGAGTTTTGGCATAGTTTGCATTAACCTTATGTTAACTTTGCATTATGCTGACATTACTTTTCCTTTGTTTGATACAAACAAATGCAACTCATCTTTGATACAAACGATACAGCCCATCTTCACTTTAAGAGTCTCACCAATTTATTCCCCCACCCCTGAAAATTTGAACACCTTCCATTGTTTTTAAAGTCTGAGAAAAACGCTACCTCCAAATGAGTCACTGTAGGGATGGACCGAGACAAGCTTGTTCTTCACAGAGAGACATTCAAATTACATGTTTCCATAACACACTTTTCCTTTTGCATGCATGTGGCCCAGTCTAGAATGATGAGATTCACGTGGAATGCCCTTGCAGGGCTGAAACAATCATATTATGGCACACAGTCAGCCAAACCGAGACCTTGCTCTGGAGCTGCTTGTTAATCCAGCCCTGCTAAAAATATGTACCTGGCAGAAATGTGTGGCTATCTTGTTGATTTTAAAAATACCTATATTTTTATATATCGTTAAATAATTATATGGCTTTGTATGGTTGAGACATATAGTTTTTGTTTATCACTGAAACTTGCGTGATATTTTCATCACAAAATTTTAAACAGCGGCCATTTGGGGCCTTCTCTTCCTCTTCAGTCACCAATGTAAATCTAACAATTAACTATGGGCAAATATAGCAGCATGACACACAATGTTCTCTTCAACACCCCCTCGAAGGTTAGATTGTGGTGTTTGGGCCTGAGCTGTAGCTATTTGGAGACAGTAGTAACAGAGCAGGGGAAACACTGAGGGGATGTTGATTGGGCCTGTGAAACAGGCCCACATACTGCAGTCTGAGTGCTGGGAAGTCAGGCCATGTTGAATCATTCGGATATTTTACTAAGGTGGTCTAGTAAGTGTAGGATAACAGCCCCGACGCAGGTCATGCTGACCCGCTACAAGCTAGAGTTTATCACTTAATGCTTAGTTTAGTGTTAAAGAGATGGCTTGAATTGGAATGTATGTGACTGGATGAAGAGTCACTGGAGCTAATCACATGACCAGGCGGGCCGTGGGGCGGGGCCGTGGGGGGGGCGGAGAAGGCTGCTCCAACTTCAACAATACCTCCATACTCCGTACTACTCCAACAGCACCTCCTTCAACAGTACCTCCGTTGAAGGCTGCTTCAACTCCATTCCCCCCAGATGATCACAGAAATGCTGCTGTGAGCACCGACTGCACTCCCAGACAATCCACGCTGTGCCACGTGGTGCAGAGCTCTGGATGATGCATCTCAGCCTCTGGATATCCCACAATGCACCACAGCAGATGGGTGTTCTAGGCGCTCTTCTCCACGTCTCCTTGGGCTGCGTGTAGCCTGAAGAGAGATGCAAACCCGGCAGCTGGGTTAAGGGGGTGCTTGCTCCCTTAACCCCGGCTAAGAGCTGGGCTTAGGAACAGGGTTAAGCTGGGTGGGAGCATCAGGATCCACGCAGATCCCGGCGTGCCACATAAGCAGCCTAGCCCCAGGTTAGGCTGCTTGTGAGAACAGCCTCTGTTTGTTACATAAGTGAATGATTCTTGAGAGAAATCAAGAATCTGTTATATCTGCTTATGTTATGAAGACCTCCCCTAGCATTACATATCAAACCTGCCTTGGATTCAGCAGTGTCTAGTGCAGCTGTGAAGTTATCTGAATGAAACTGCAATACCCCCGGTCACTCAGTGAGCTTCATGGCTAAAACATCTCCACCATTCAGATCCAGCGTTGTGGACTACACCGGCTCTCTAAGCTGGTGTACAGCCTCCTGGGATTTTTAGATAAACTGGAAAACAATTGCCACAGATCAGGTTAACATATAGAGATCATTCAACAATGAGCATGCATACAAACCTTGCCCATGTATCTTTTCTAAGCAAAACAAAAACGTCTACTCCTGTGATAAAAAATCCATCTTGCCTCCTACCTCACCTCCAATTTCTGATGCCCCCACTAGGAAGGAAAATTCTTTTTTTTCTGTTTCACCCTTAAGCAATGTCATTCACAGAATAATAGCTCAACTTCTCTGCAGATTAATTAACATAACAAATATATGTCAAACTAACATAAGCAAGGTAAGTTTCATCAACCTTATTAAAACTTTCAAAAGAGAAAAACAAAAGACTTCAGGCTGCTTTTGTAAGCCTTAGGAGCTGTCAATATAAAGCATCGTAATATTGTTATTTTATTGTACCTCAAAGAATACAGTCAGAATGAATCAACATATTTTTAGACTACATGTCAAATTTCTATTGATTTTTGCTTGGCTGCCTCCAAGGAGACTTGCCAGTTCACCACCAAAGTTTGATAGTTGTTGGGGGTGGGGAAAGAAATCAATGGATTATTGATTAAAATTTCAGTCTCACATATTCTCAAAATATTCACTCACGTAATTACAGTTGTGATTTCCAGTCCTCTTTACAATGCCTTGGGAAAGACACTAGCCTACAGTAAAAATTGATGTACAGCTAGAATAGTGCAATTCAAACAGTAACCTGGCTTGAAAGTATTTGACTAGTTATTTTCATTTTCTAAAAAACAAATGGGAAGAAAATAAAAGGGCTAGCATAATAAAAAACAATGATACTTTGTGAGATGGAGTAAAGTGGTCTTGTTTAGTCCATCTCTCTCTGTTTCTAATGCCAGTCTGCTATATCATTTCGTCCACCCGGTATAACCTCAAAGCTGGTTCATGGGTAACGTTTGTTCTTTTCTTCACAAATTTGCTGAATAGGCCCATTTTGGCCACTGTAAACTTTTGCTAGTGTGTTTCTGGATGGGGTGGTGGAGGAAATACATTCCTGTTATCCTCTAATTATTGATGTGCTCATTTTCAGTGGGTAGCCTCTCACCCTTTAGAACTTAAAAAAAAACACCTATGAACATGGAGGAACAGTTCAGCCTCAACTTTGGAGAATGTTTTATTTTGCATAGTCATTCTGTTTTTGTTGACTACAGCAGCAATACACTTGTGAATGAATAACAAACGAGCCAGCATACAAAAATACATTAATATCTAAGCAAACAAAGGACCGTTCAAAATGTCTCCTTTTCCTATGCATTTTATGGGGAAAGGAAGAAAAATAAAAAAACTAAGGGTTGGATCTCAAATATGTCTTCCACATAAGGAAGGCACTTCTGTTTGTGCAAGGAGGAAGAGAGGGGATTTTCAAAGGAACATAGGAAGCTGCCGAATACCAAGTCAGACCATTGGTCCTTCTAGCTCAGTTTTGCTACACCAGGGTTTCTTAACCTTGGGCCCCCAGATGTTGTTGTACTACAACTCCTATCACCCTCAGCCATAAAGCCCATGGCTGTGGATGATGGGAGTTGTAGTCCAGCAACATCTCTCCAAGATTTGAGGCAGGAGTCTTTTCCAGCCCTACCAGGAGAAGCCATAGATTGAACCTGGGGCCTTCTGTAAATAGAATAGATGCTCCACCACTGAGCTATGGCTCCACCCCATATTTTTGGTCATCCCCTCTTTCCTGCTACTTTCCTTCTTGTCATATATCATCTGATTCTAGCCAGTCCCCAATTGCACCTCCTCCCAACTTGTATAAACAAAAATGCCTTTAATGAAAGAAATATGATCCGACACAATGTAACTGTAACAAAAATAGTGTCATTTTTCAACTTAGAAATGTCCCATAAACAACATATCCAAAGTCTACCAAAATCATCTCAAGGCCTGGGGAGAAGCTGTGGCTCAGAGGTGAAGTTTTACATGCAGGAGATCCCTGGTTCAATCCTCAACATTCCAGGAAAGGCTGTAAAAGGCTCCTGTCTGTAACCCTGGAGAGCGGCTGCCCATCCATGTTGACAATACAGACCTAAATGAACCATTATTATTATTATTATTATTATTATTATTATTATTATTATTATTATTTCAATTTCTATACCGCCCTTCCAAAAATGGCTCAGGGCGGTTTACACAGAGAAATAAACAAATAAGATGGATCCCTGTCCCCAAACGGCTCACATTATAAAAGGAAACGTAAGATAGACACCAGCAACAGTCACTGGAGGGATGCTGTGCTGGGGTTGGATAGGGCCAGATACTCTCCTCCTGCTAAATAAAAAGAATCACCCCGGTAAGAGGTGTCTCTTTGCCCAGTTAGCAGGGGTTAAAAACCCTAACCCAATACTCTGATGAAATAGGGTTGCCAACTCTGACTGAAATGATTCCCCCGCCCCGCAATATGAAGCCCTTAAAACCCCCAGGATTGCTTTCAGTAGATTGATGTCGATACCTGGAGACTAATTCTGGAGGGCTGGCAATCCTAAGCAGAATACTACTTCGTATGTCCATAGTGGAGAAAGGCCACCAATTTGGGATGACCCCCCCCCGCCCCGCAAGTTAAACTGATTTTTACTCAGGGTGGCATGAACTTCGAAAAATGTACGAAAGTGAATGTTTTATAGCTGCTTCCCTCATACATACAAAGAAATCTTATGCAGATTTAACTAAAGGTTTATTCAGCAACAACTCAATTTTCTCCTCCTCCTTTTCCTTTCTGACAGAATCCCCATTGAGGGAAATATCCAAACAACTAAATACAAAAGATTACTGGATAGGATACAACAGTGAACCTCTGTTGGTTCAGTTCATTTAAAATTTATGTCAACTTGAAAGTGAACACACACACTGGCTGCATTCACGCGTGATGTGGAACTACAGGTCTAATGGACCCTCAGTTCTGCTCCCCGACTCTCTTGTCCAGATTTGGAGGTAACAGAGAGCCTGCAGTCAACGAGACTGCACAGAGGAGGGGGAACTGGCTGTGTGAGCTTTTTTCTTGCATGAAAGACTGCCCGCACAGCTAATCATGGCCAGAGAGAGGAAGGAGCTTCCTCCCTCAACTCCAGTCACAGGGAACACAGCCTGTGGTTCCAAATTCAGACATAATACAGGCTGCATTCAACCTCGGGTCGGGGTGACGAAACTCACTACAACCTGAGGGTTAAAACTAGAGTTCCAAAAAGTAAACCTCAGTTTGCTTGCCTTGCAGAACCAGAGTTTCCTGCATTCTGACGTGCAGGTTTGGCAATCCCTGGCCCCTTAAACTCCGGTTTGGCATTACATGTGAATCCGGCCACTGTGTGTAGCTGTATCTAAGATTCTATCTCAAATGAGCCCTATTTACATGTTATGTACCATGCACTTACAGCCTGTATACGGTATATGCACATTCAAATCTGTACACATGTACAGTCATCCATGTTGAATGCACATACAGCAACACACTTCCTATCTGTACCTGCATTCAAGAGGGTTTGTACTCAGATTCATTTTTAAAATAAATGCATATATACAGACACCCATATGCATGTACAATATAGTGTCTGAATAGGGTTATAATTTACTCTAGGACTGCACGTGTCACACCAGTGCTTTCATCTGTGCTTTCATTTAAGGGGCCAAACCATGGATACTCAGGTCGTGGCTGGCGAGGGTGGTGACAATTTCCCAGTTGCAGATACTCAAATTCACAATTAGGAAACCCGCAACTGATGAGGGACAACTGTACAGAACTGAACTTGCACAAACTGGTTACAGCTGGAATTGGCTCCACCTTCCCTGCTACTCTGTCTCAGGGACTATCTCCAAATTCCCACCCTAATGTTCCCTGAAATAGAGTATCTAGACGATAACAATCATTACATCTTCCCACCTACCAAATGACAAACACAGAGCAGCCTTCTGTGTAAATAACTTTTATTTATAACAAGTCACAGTTGGATGTTGATAGTAAGAGAGCAATTGCACTTCTGAGCTGTTACAAATGTAGAAGTGGTACACTAATCCAAATCCACACTTTCAGCAAATTTTGTCTCTGTTCGGGGGTGGGGGGGAGGCGTGTTCTCCACAGTTTGATGTTGGGGGTTCATGGAGGGACAAACTAGGGAGTACTTGAAGTATTTATACGCTTGCTGGTGGCTCGTTCTTGCAATCACAAAGTTTCTAAACTCAAATGTGTCAGGAAATGATGCTACAACATGACATAAGAACAATTCCCCACTGTGTACCACTGGAGGCTGCCGGAATGCACTGCAACTGTCTGTGTTATGTTGTCACATTGTTTCCTGGCACATTGTTTTTAAAAATTGGTGGCCAGTAGGATCAAGCCACCAGGAAGAGAAATCAATTCATCAAGTGCTGTTGCAGGTGCAGCTGCTCACAGAAGCATGGCATTAAAAGAGTTTTTTTAAAAAGCAAGAAAGCTCCACTACCATTATAAGTTAGGGAAGCCCTCCTCAATTCTGGATAAATTATGCCCCCACCACCACCCATAACCAAATGGATCCCCCTGTTTTTGCCTGCAAATAAGGTGGTGAAAATGGGGGAAACCCCATTTGGCTCAGCACAAAATAAAAAGAGGCCACAGCTTGGTGGCAGAGCAAAGAGTGGACATGCAGAAGGCCCTGAGCTCAGTCTGTGACAGCAACAGTTCAGATAGCAGGTAATGAAAAAGTCCCTGGAATGCTGCCACCAGACAAAATAATCTGTTCTGAAATAATCCACAAGTAAAAGAGTTTTTACAAAACTAAGCAAATGCCCCTTCATATAACTGGGCAAAGAGGCACCTTTTAATGTGGTGATTCTCTTTATTTGGCAGGGGGAGAGTAACTGGCCCTATCCACCCCCAGCACAGTACTTCCAGTGACGGTTGCTGGTGTCTATCTTATGTTTCGTTTTAGAATGTGAGCCCTTCTGGGACAGGGAGCCATCTTATCTATATTATTAATTCTCCAAGATGGACCATGTGTGGGGACGTGGTAGAAAGGAGGCGACTGGCTGACAGAGTTTGCAAGTAGAAGCACCTGATTGGGCAGTGGCGATTCTATATGCAGATAGGGAGAAGGAGCCTGTGAGAGCAGAAGCACCATGGTGATTGGGCAGTGGGGATTCCATCTGCAGATAGGGAGGAGGAGCCTGCGGCACTGTGGTGATTGGGCAGTGGGGATTCCCTATGCAGACAAGGAGGAGGAGCCTGTGATGGTTAAGGTCAGTTGGAATACAACTGTTACTGGTCGGAAGATGTTCTTGATTGTAGAAGAGAGGAATCTATATATATAAAAGGATAGCAGGCAGGGATCTGCAAAAAGATGGGTCGTGAGGGAGGAAGGAGCCCCTTCAGGAGAAGGAGGATGCTGTTGTGTGAATTAAATGAGGAAACAAGATGAACAAAATCTGTTAACTCAGGGAGGGAGGGAGGGAGAGAGAAAACATGAAGGGAGGGGGAAGAAAGAGTGGGAGGAGCGAGTGGAGGAGAGAGAAAGAGAAAAAGAAGGGAGGGGGAAGAGAGACAGAAGGAAGGGCAAGGGACGGGCCTGAGCCTGTCAGCAGCCTGAGGGGAATGAGCGGCCATGGAGGCACTGGCAGCGAGGAAGGGCCCAGTCAACCACTGCTGCTGTTTGGGGCTACCGAGGCCATTGTCAGAGAGAGACAGGCAGGCAAGGGATGGGCCTGGGCCTGTCAGCGGCCTGAGGGGAACGAGCAGCCATGGTGGTGGCAGCAGCAAGGAACGGCCCGGTCAACCACTGCTGTTGCTCCTGGAGGGAGGAGCAGGAGTGGGGCTCGGGAGAGGGTGGGGAGGTCTCTGGGGATAGGGGGCTGCAGATTGGCAGATTGGCCAATAGGTGGCAACAGTGCTGCAGCCACGACCAAGAAGGGTGAGGGGGATGGAAGCAACAGGATGGAGGAGGAGCAGGAGTGTGGCTCAGGTGAGGGTGGGGAGATCTCTGAGGTGAGTGGAGCAATCAAGTACTAACACGTAGAACGTGCAAGAGTTCCAGCATTGAAGCGCAGAGTAATAATGGTGGCGGTCAGGATGCAGAGGTGGAGGGCCGGCAGGCGAAGCCCCTCCAGCCAGAAGAGGTGGGTAGACAGTGGGCGAAGCCCTGCTGGCCAGGAAGAGGAGTCGGTGGTGGGGAGAAATAATGGCGGCAGCGTGGGCAGACAGCGGGAAAAGCCCTACCAGCCGAGAGGAGGAGGTGGGAGGCAGCGGCAGGATGGCCAGGCCCTGGCCCGCCCAATGGGGAGAGCTGCAGGGGGAGAGAGCGAGTGGGCAAGCTGCGGGGGGAGAGCGGGCAGGTGAGCTGCAGGGGGGAGCGGGCGGGCAAGCTGCGGGGGGAGTGGGTGGGCGAGCTGTGGGGGGTGGGTGGGTGGATGAGCTTCGGGGGGATAGCGAGCGGGTGAGCTGTGGGGGGGAGAGCTAGCGGGTGAGCTGCGGGGGGAGCGGGCGAGCTGCAGGGGGGAGAGCGAGCGGGCGAGCTGCGGGGGGATGCCACAGGCTCAATGCACAACTGCACAGATGCTCTGTGCAGGGTCAGCTAGTTTATTTATTATTTCTCTGTGTAAAAAGCCCTGAGCCATTTTTAGAAGGGTGGTATGGAAATCAAATAAATAAATAATATTATAAAGAAGAAAAATCCAGGGGGAAATATGGAAACGATAAGACAGGGTCTCCAATTTCCCTCCAACCTGAATGTCTCCTTTTAAAATCCTCCTTTACATGTGGGCATGCTGAGCGGGTTGTCTTGGCTGGAAGCACATAGGCACAGGTGGTGTTACCAGCTGTAAACTGGAGGAGGCACTTCCTGATAATGACCAATGCCTACGCTGAAAACATTTGCAAAGGGAGAAGATGCTGGAACGTGAGACGCCTCTGCATTACTTAGAAAAGAGCCCTGGCATATATTAAATTTCTCTGCAATTCTGCCACTGCAGCTCTTAAGATTTCAGGGTCCTTGGGAATCATTACAGTTTGCAACTCTCTAGAAGCAGTGATGTACTAACCACATTTGCCAGATTAGTACACAGAAGTAAAGACAGAGTTACCTAAATTGTCACAGCATAAACCTTTCCACTTAGGTCAGGAAGTCTTAAACAGTGAGGTTAAATCCCTCATGTTTTTCTAAACTTTACGTTCTCAGCACTTCCGAAATAACTTGCCCTCGGACCCTTAACATCTAAATTGGAAGTATAACACTGAAATACTGAGACTTACTTCCAAGTCAATACGTTTAGGAGCAGATTGTAATAGGGAGCTTAAAAGTGCAGTTGAAAATAGCCACTGTATGTTGAGACATGCTGTGCTAGGCATGGCAGCTTTGGTCTCAGTGATTTGCCTGCAACACAACCCTTTCTTAAAATATGGCCATATTTTCCCCCTGTAGTGGCTTGCAGTAACCTTCAAATAGTCAAAGGGACTGCAGATAATCATAAATATGATGGGGTAATTCCAGGGGCACAGAAATGTTTAGAAATTAAGGTTTTAAATACTGGGGTTGTCTATTACTTGGTTCTTAAACCCATCACATTTTGGCAGTGAACAGTCTTACTGCTTGCCTTGTTTTAGGGCATGTCTGAGGCTGTGTCCCCATATGGAGGCACGTCACTTGCTCAGTATTCCTAGTGCTATTTATTTATTAGTTATATTTATATCCCACTCTTCCCAAAAGGCTCAGAGCAGCTTATGGCCTTCTTTAGAATTAACAGTCCTGTCCCCAAAGGGCTCACAATCTTACCACTAGTAACAAATAGTGTTGTTTCCATGCTGGTGGTGTCTTAACAAGCACTATACACTTTGCAAGCACCACACAATGCACTGGCAGGGGCTACAGAACTTACATGCCAGTGAGCGCTACTCTCCCACACACAAAGGGAGAGAAAAATTAAAAGATTAAAAGTTACAAACTAAAAATCTCCTCAGGGTACTGACGAGATCTAAGTGATTGGAAACTCAGCCAAACACCCACTGCTAGAGCGTAGAGCCACACTTGCTGTCAGCCAAACCAGTTTCTTTCTCCTCCTCTCTTGCCACCCCCAATTTTTTTTACAGATCAAGGAATTCAACAAAATAAATATCTTTAGCACTGAAAGGACTAAGAGAATTGGGTTGTGTGTAAGCTTAAAGGAGCTCACTTTCCACTCCAGAAAATTTAGAATTCCATTCCTGGGTCTGCTTATCACGTAGTATTAGCTTGGCGGGTCCCCTTTGCCATTTCTCATTTGTTATTCTCACAACCTCATTGAACTAATGCCTATTTCCATGCGAGAGTGGCTCATGAGAGCTGCGAAAAGGTTGCTGTGGGTCAGAACTGAAGCGCGTTGGCAGGACTGCGTGGGAGGCATTCAGAGACCTTTGCTGCACTTCATTTAGTTCAAACCAGTCCCGTACATCCCTCATGTCACAAGTGTTAAATTAGCAGTTTTATTTCTTTAAAAACCTGCTTTTGGTATCTTTTTCCTAGAAGTATGACAAACCCCTTTCCTCTCTTAAAATGCTCATTGAGTGAGCCTGAGCCCAAGACAATATTATTTTTATTGGCTGACATGATGAGGAAAATAATTCAAAGCGATTGACTGAGTGATTAAGTGCCATCAAGTCAGTATCGACTCTTAGTGACCTCATACATAGATTCTCTCCAGGATGATCTGTCTTCAACTTGGCCTTTTAGGTCTCTGAGTGGTGCATTCATTGCTGTCGTAATCGAGTCCATCCACCTTGCTGCTGGCCGTCCTCTTCTTCTCTTTCCTTCAACGTTTCCCAGCATTATGGACTTCTCAAGGGAGCTGGGTTTTCGCATAATATGTCCTAGGTATGACAATTTGAACCTGGTCATTTGTGCCTCGAGTGAAAATTCCGGATTGATTTGTTCTATGATCCATTTGTTTGTTTTCCTGGCTGTCCATGGTATCCTCAAAAGTCTTCTCCAGCACCAAAGTGCAAAAGCGTCAATACTCTATCTATCCTGCTTTTTCAAAGTCCAGCTTTTGCATCCATAGAGTGTCACAGGAAAAACCATTGTCCGAACAATTCTGATCTTTGTAGGTATAGACGTGTCACAGCATCTAAATATCCTCTCCAAGGCCTTCATTGTAGCCCTAGTCTGTGGCATATTTCTTGACTGCTGGATCCTTTTCTGTTGATGGCCAATCTTAAAAGGCAGAAGCTATCAACCACTTCAGTGAAATTAGAAGGACCAGTTAGGCATTGCCTAACTTGTCCTTTTATTCAAAGTAGTCCCACTGAAATTAGGAGGACAAGTTAGGCATTGCTAATTTCAGTGGGACTATGTTGAATAATTTTCCTCATTGTGTCTGCCATATTTATATAGCACCATCCATGTAATTATGAAGAACTGGGATGGGGAAACAGCTCAGTGACAGAGCACATGCTTTGCATGCGTAAGTTCTCAAGGGTACCAATGTAACAGAGATATCCACAGGAAGGCTGAAAATGGCCCATGCCTGAAACCCTGGGGAGCTGCTGCCAGTCAGTGTAGACAATACTGAACTAGAGAGACCAATGGTCTCACACCATGGTGGTTCGGGGGGGGGGTAAGGACAAGAGGGGCAAGTGCCCCCACAGACATTTGCCCCCACTTCTGCTTCAGAAATCAAATGTGTGACATAGCTTGCCCACCCATAAATGCACTTTGCTCCTATTGTGCTCCCCCTCCATTTTTCTTCTTCTTCTGGTGCCGCAGTTGGTCTCACTCAGTATAAGAACTTCTGATGTTCATAAGAATTTATCTTCAGAGACTGGTCTGTCTCTGTCTTTATGTAACAGAAGCAAGCAAATAAGTGCTGCTGGAAATAAGTGGTCAGAAAGAAAGTGAGTGGACTCCGAAGATGCAGAGTTTTGCTTAATTGTGCATATCCCTGTTAATGACGAACAGGGCAAAAGTTCCAACAGATGTGGCAGGGAGGGGTAAGTATTTCGTTAATTTTATTTACTATTACATTTTAAACTTGCCCTTCCTTGAAGGAGCTCAGGATGGTATCCGTGGTCATCTTGATGGAGAGGAGAGCTGGTCTTGTGGTAGCAAGCATGACTTGTCCACATAGCTAAGCAGGGTCTGCCCTGGTTGCATAGGAACGGGAGACTTGATGTGTGAGCACTGCAAGATATTCCCCTCAGGGGATGGAGCTGCTGTTCTGGGAAGAGCAGAAGGTTCCAAGTTCCCTCCCTGGCTTCTCCAAGATAGGGCTGAGAGAGATTCCTGCCTGCAAGCTTGGAGAAGCCGCTACCAGTCTGTGAAGATAATACTGAGCTAGATAGACCAATGGTCTGACTCAGTATATGGCAGTTTCCTATGTTCCTATGTTCCAAGCAGGTGAGCAACAGAGGGAAAATTTGACGAGTAACATGGTCCCTCACTTATTCTTAACACCTTACTAATCTCCTCAGGGGAGGAATAACAATTTGTGTGGAGAGTTATGGGTTACTAGGTTTGAATGGGGGAGTGTAGTAAAATGAAGGGGAAACTCCTCAAATGCTTGGGTGGCTGGATCTGTACTCCTCGAAGCAAGACCAGATGCAAGCGGGGATAGGGATCGTGTGCCTTTCAGGATTGTATAAAAGAGGGAATTTTGGCACCTGGGGCTGGATTGAGTTGTTAGACACTGAAATGAAAAAAAGAAAGAAAGGTGAACTTCAATGCCAATTCCAGGGTTTCTTTCAAGGTAAAACCTGGCGGGTGGGGAATGAAGGAAACCAACAAGTTTCTATAAGACAAGTGAAATTTCTAAGGGGGTTTCCACACAACCTTAAGCTTGGTACCAAAATTCCACACAAATTTGCATGAAAATTTTGTAATCTTGTTTCATACACAATTTTTTAAGGAAACAAATTGAATTTCTATAAGAGAAGTGAAATCTCTCAGGCAGTTTCTGCACAGCCCTAAGTTTGGCACTAAAATTTCACACAAAGTGAAATTCAAAGAAAGTTTCAGAGTTCCTGCCAAGGCAGAACATCTGAGACCATTCAAGGGAAGTCAAATAAGTTTCTATAAGACTTCAGAAAGTGAAATTTCAGGGGGCTTTTTTGCACATCCTCTAGGAGGGCAAAAGGCTGCTCATGCTGATATTAAAGGTACAGAAATGTTGTCTTCCTCTGCATCTGAAAGATATGAAAGGAAGTACATAAGAACAGTCCTGCAGGATCAGGCCCAAGGCCCATCTAGTCCAGCATCCTGTTTCACACAGTGGTCCACCAGATGACGCTGGAAGCCTGCAGGCAGGAGGTGAGGGCATACCTTCTATCCTGCTGTTACTCCCCTGCAACTGGTATTCCAAGGCATTCTGCCTCTGAGGCTGGAGGTGGCCTGTAGCCCTCAGACTAGTAGCCGTTGATAGACCTCTCCTCCATGAAGTTATCCAAACCCCTCTTAATGCCATCCAAACTAGTAGCCAACATCACATCTTGTGGCAGAGAATTCCACAAGTTGCTTATGCATTGTGTGAAAAAGTACTTCCTTTCTTGGCAATCAATGTCATGGGATAACCCCTGGTTAAAGTGTTATTTGTGTGAGAGAAGAATTTGTCTCTATCCACTTTCTGTACAGCATGCATGATTTTATAAACCTCTTTCATGTCTCCCAGCAGTTGTCTTTTTCTTAAATAAAAAGCCCCAGGTGTTGTAGTTTTGCCTCATAAGGAAGGTGCTCTAGGCCCCTGATCATATTGGTTGCCCTCTTCTGCACCTTTTGCAGTTCTACAATGTCCTTTTTTAGATGTGGTGACCAGAATTGTATGCAGTACTCCAGGTGTGGCTGCACCATAGTTTTGTATAAGGGCATTATAATATTAACAGTTTTATTTTCAATCCCCTTCCTAATGATCCCTAGCATGTAATTGGCCTCTTTCACAGCTGCTGCACATTGAGTCGACACTTTCAATTAGCTGTCCACCATGATCCCAAGATCCTTCTCCTAGTCAGTCACTGACAGCTCAGATCCCATCAGCGTATACTTGAAGTTGGGGTTTTTCATCCCAATGTGCATAACTTTACACTTTCCAACACTGAACTGTGTTTGCCATTTTATCACTCACTCACCCAGGTTGGAGAAATACTGTAGCTCCTCACAATCCATTTTGGATTTCACTACCCGAAAAAGTTTGGTATCATCTGCAAATCTGGCCACCTCGCTGCTTATCCCAACTTCTAGATCATTTATGAATAAATTAAAAAGCACCAGTCCTAGTATAGATCCCTGGGGGACTCCACTTCTTACTTTCCTCCATTGTGAAAACTCTCCATTTATACCTACCCTCTGTTTCCTGTCCTTCAACTGGTTAGCAATCCACACATGTACTTGTCCCTTTATCTCATGACTACTCAGTTTTCTCAAGAGTCTTTGAAGAGGAACTTTGTCGAAAACTTTTCGGAAGTCCAGGTAGACTATGTCAACTGGATCACCTTGATCCACACACACTGACACTCTCAAAGCACTCCAAAAGGTTTTTGAGGCAAGATTTATCTTTGCAGAAGCCATGCTGGTTCTCCTCCAGCAGGGCCTGTTCTGCTATGTGCTTTAAAATTTTACAAACCGACCTCACACAGAGCATCTGTGTGCTCTTTGGGGCCGGCTACCTCTCTCCCCCCCCCCGCCCAGTCTCCAGCAGGACCGAGTGCGGCCGCCGCCAGCGGGCCGAGTGCCACCGCCACGGCTGCCAGCAGGCCAAGTGCCGCAGCCGCCAGCGGGCCAAGTGCCGCCCCTGCCGTGGCCGCCGCCAGCGGGCCAAGTGCCACCACCTGTCGGGCCTGCCGAGAGCCGCCTCTGCTGCCTGTCGGGCCCGCTGAGAGCCGCTTGCCAGTCTTTGGGGCCGGCCTCTTGCCCCAATATCGGGGCCCGCCACCGCTGCCATCTCCTCGCCCTCGGCCAGTCCTCCTCCTCATTTCGCCTCCTTGCCCCTCACACCACCCATCGCCGCCAGGCCGGGCCCACCAGTGGCCCTGGCCTGCGCCGCCGACCAATTGTCCTCTCTCCTGGGTGCGCCAGCCAATCAGGCACCTCCACAGCCCAGCAATCAGCTGGGCTGCTGGGACGCATTTTTCCCTGGCACACCCAGGAGAATTATATATATAGATCCTTGAGGATGCTTTCCATCAATTTGCCTGGAACGGACGTTAAGCTAACCGGCGTGTAATTTCCCGGATTGCCCCTGGAATCTTTTTCGAAAATTGGTGTTACATTTGCTACCTTCTAGTCCTCTGGTACAGAGCCTGAGGATTTTAGGGATAAGTTATATTTTAGCAAGGAGGTCGGCAATTTCACATTTGAGTTCTTTGAGGACTCTTGGATGGATGCCATCTGGCTCTGGCAATTTGCTGGGTTTTAATTTTTCCAGATAGTTTTCTCTTTTCATTATCTCTTGTCACATCAATCTGACTCAGTTCTTTTACCTCCATCCCTGAAAAGCCTGGTTCAGGAACAGGTATATACTCAGTATCCTCTGCTGTGAAGACGGATGCAAAGAACTAATTTAGCTTCTCTGCAACCTCCATATCCTCCTTAATAATCCCTTTCACTCCCTCATTGTCTAAAGCAGTGATTCTCAAACTTGGGTCCTCAGGTGTTATTGGACTTCAACTCCCATCATCCCCAACCAAAGGCCACTGAGGCTGGGGATGATGGGAGTTGAAGTCCAATAACACCTGAGGACCCAGGTTTGAGAATCCCTGGTCTAAAGGTCCAACCGCCTCCCTGGCAGGTTTCCTGCTTCTGACGTATTTAAAGAAGTTTTTGTTATTCCCAATGACGCCTTTAGCTAAATGTTCCTCAAACTCTCTTTTCACCTCTCTTATTGTCACCTTGCATTTCTTTTGCCAGAGTTTGTGTTCCTTTCTGTTCTCCTCATTTGGACAGACTTCAAATTTCGGAAGGAAGTCTTCCCTTTTATGGCTTCCTTGACGTTACCTGTTAGCCATGCTGGCATCCTCCTGGACTTAGTGATACCTTTCCTCCTTTTGGGTATACAGTCTAACTGGGCTTCTAGTATTGTGGTTTTGAGTAAACTCCATGCATTCTGAAGTGAAGTGATTCTCCTGATTTTCCCTTTCAGCTTTCTTTTCGCCATACTCCTTATTTTGTAGAAGTTTCCTCTTCTGAAATTCAAAGTGAATTTCAAAGCCTTGCTGATTCCCTCCCCCCATGCATGCTGAATTTGATTGTACTATGGTCACTGTTCCCGAAAGGGTTGATGACACTGACATCACGCACCAGGTCCTGGGTGCCACTCAGAATTAAGTCCAACGTCGTTCTCTCTGGTTGGTTCCATGACCGACTATTCTAGGGCACAGTCATTCAGTGTATCTAGAAATTTGACCTCCATGTCATTACCTGACAGTGAATTTACCCAGTCTATGTGACCTCAGGAAGGAACTTAATAGGGAATTTCAGAAAGCTGTTAGAAGAGACAAGGAACAGTACTACAATGACATCTGTAGACCATGAGGATAGAAATAGACACGGAAAAACAAGGAGAGTTTCCCAAAAGACCTCTGAACTCAAAGGGAGGTTCCAACCTCAAATTGGTATGTTAAGGGATGCCAATAGTAACTGATTCAGAGAAGATCAAACAGAGATGGAAGGAGTAAACTGAAAATCTGTACAGCAAGGATGTCAACATCCAAGATAATCTAGAAGTTATTTCCTACTTGCAAGAACCACTAGTACGGGAATATTAAGTTAGATCAGCACTCCAGTCATTACCAAGTTGGAAGGCTACAGGAATTGATGGAATAGCTGCAGAAACATGGCAGGCAACAGAAGAAGAATCAGTCAAGGCTCTAACCAGACTATGCCAGCAGATTTGGAGAATGACACAGTGGCCAAAAGATTGGAAGAGGTCAATCTACATACCCATACCAAAGAAAAGAGACTTAACAGATTGTGCAAACCATCACACAGTATCAATAATTTCACATGCTAGCAAAATAATGCTCAGGATCATCCAACCCAGATAAGAGCCCTAAGTGGAAAGGGAAATGCCGGATGTTCAAGCTGATTTCAGAAAAGGCCGAGGAACAAGAGACATCGTTGCTGATGCACGCTGGATAATTGAGAAAGCCAAAGAATATCAGAAAGAAGTAAACATGTGCTTTATTGACTACAGAAAAGCCTTTGATTGTGTCAACCATGTCAAGTTGTGGAACATACTTAGGAAAATGGGCATCCCAGAACACCTCATTGTTCTCATGAGAAACCTATACACAGGACAGGAAGCCACAGACCAGACAGAACATGGTGAAACAGACTGGTTCCAGATCGGCAAATGAGTAAGACAAGGCTGTATACCTTCTCCTTATTCATTCAGCTTATACGCTGATCATATCCTGAGAGAAGCTGGACTGGAAGAAGATGAGTGTGGTTTTAAAGTTGGAGGAAAAAACATCAATAACCTGCGTTACGCTGATGACACCACTCTGATAGCTGATAATGCGGATGATCTGCAAGCTCTAGTAATGAAAGTCAAGGAGCACCGTGAAAAAATGGAACTACAACTAAACATAAAGAAGACTAAACTGATGACAATGGTACAGCTATTTAATTGTCCAAACTTTCTTTCTCAAGAATTTGAAGGAGGGAGTAATACTTACCTTCTCTTCCCTCTGGGCTCCTTGTGGTCCAGGGGACTCTTTTCAGGCTTCCCCGCACACTTCCTCGCTAAACTCCACAGAACTCCAATGCCCTGTTTGCTATCCCTGTTTTCTAAATTCTCAGACGTTCGCCACTTATATAGAGAGTAGGCTTCAAACTGAAACACAGGAATGTGGCTCACAGGAATGTGGGCCCTCCCACAGCCCAGCTGACTCCTCCCCCTTCAGGCAGGGAGAAATAAAAACTGGATGCCACAGAGCCCCTAATGCAAGCCCTGGCAAATGCTAGCCCTGGCAAATAACACACACAGACACACAGACTAGGACTTCACCCTTAAAAAGAAGTGTTGTAGACTGTTCAGGAGTTGACAGAGTCTTAGGACAATTAGCATGACCAAAAATTGGACTTCTGTGCAGAATTGCATGTGTCAGCTGGTTAGGCAGAGAAGTGGTCAAATGTACTTTCATCATACATTTGGACCGCTATCAGTGTTTGATGAAGTGAGTGACTACAAACAGTTACCTCACTGTATAGCCCTAAACCAGCAGCAATGTGCAATGAATGCCAATGCGTGAGCCAAGGAATCAGCCTTCAGTAGAATCATGGAAATAGGTGTAGAAGTCCAGGATTTCTTCAGGCACTAATTCCAAACTTCATTAAAATGCTGAAACCTAAATTCTGTTACAAGGACAGATTGTGCTGACTAAAGCAGTTTCAAACATATATTTGAATTAACTCTGCAGAAGCAATTTAGTTGTGATGGCTATATGGAGTCTCTATTCGGTAGCAGTATGCTACTGAATACAAGCTGGTGGGGTGGAACACCAGGAGAGGACACACCTTCATGCTCTGTTTGTATGCTTCTTGGAGGCATCTAAGGGAAAGGTGACAGAGATAAGGCCTACACCATTGGCCTGACTGGGACAACTGCCACCTGGCTCCTCCCCTCCCGGAACTATCACCCTCAGTGGTCATTCATCTGAGTGAATCTCTCTCTCTCTCTTTCTAAAATTTATTTTGAGTTCCAGAGCATGGCCTAAGGACACACGATGCAGGCATCTTGCGGAAGTTAAGCAGGTTCTTGGTATGGTCAGTGCCTGGAAGCATATCTGCCAACTGTTCTGATTTACCCGGGACAGCCACAAATCCCCACGTTTCCAAGCTCACCACCACGCATCACAGAATCACAGTTTCCCAGTGCTCCCCCCTCCCTGGCCTGCCTTCCGGCTGCTGCAGCGGGCTTCAGGATGTGGGTGGCTGCGGATCTCATCGGAAGTCTTGTGAGAGGGGAGTTTGGACTCTCACGAGAGTTGTGAGGAGTTCCACAGCCTGAGAGGAGGCTGGAGGAGACAGAAGGCTCTTAATTTGAGAGAGTGCAGACTTTGCTTTTCAGAGCTGTTCCTCCAGTTGATATTATAATCCCTACAGACTACAGTCCGGCTCAGAGCTCACCACCTTATATGCCAACGCAAGGCCACGGTAATCTCGCCTCTGCCTTACATTCCCTGGTTTTGCCACCTCACTGCTGCCATACATGCCTTCACAAGTCCATTCACCACCCTGCTTCCACTGCCTCATATAGCTTGTAAAGACCCTTGCTACCTTGCCACAAGCTTGTGCTTACTCATTAGCATCCACCCTATCTATATCTTCTTTTTCTCCTTCCTCTACTCAGGATAAACAGGCCCTGAGCAGCAGCAGCAGCAGCAGCAGCAGCCCCCCCCCCCCACCTTTCCAGGGTATGTACTCTGGCTAGAGTTGAGCTCTGAGGCGCTGATATGCGCTCTTCTGGCCTTGGCTCTCCTTTTAATAAAGTTGTGGCATGTTTTAATGATACTTATTGGTGTCAGTCTCTTTTCCTTCTGCCGAGAAAGTTATACATTTTAAAGGTTGTACACAAGTTATGTCAGCCATCTAATGGCACAGCCGGAAAATGACTTGATCAGCAAGCCAGAGGTTGCCAGTTTGAAGCCCTGCTGGTACCTATATCGGGCAGCAATGATATAGGAAGATGCTGAAAGGCATCATCTCATACTGCACTGGAGGAGGCAATGGTCAAACCCTCCTGTATTCTACCAAAGACAACCACAGGGCTCTGTGGGCGCCAGGAGTCGATACTGACTTGATGGCACACTTTACTTTACACAAGTTATGTAGCGTCTGAGCATAGACGAAGTAGATTTCTCCCCTTTAAGCCCCAGGCCTCCACTTAATGGTGACAGGCTGATAGGGCAATAGCTTACTCAAAGTAGCCTCATTGAAATTAAAAGGACATTAGGCATTTCTTAACATTTTTAAAGTTTCAGTAGGATTATTTTCAGTAATGTCCTTCATATCAGTTGCTATCTCTTTCTTGCTGTATTCTTTATAAAGTAGGAGAGGAGAGATTACTGGCATTTTTGTTTTAAATACACTAGCAGGCTGTTCTCATGAGCAGTCAAGCACAGGCTTAAGCAGCCGAGCCTGGGCTTGGCTGCCCATGAGAACTTCCGGGATCTGTGTGGATCCTGGTGGAAAAGTAAAGGTAAAGTGTGCCATCCAGTCGGTGTTGACTCGTGGCGCCCACATAACCCTGTGGTTGTCTTTGGTAGAATACAGGAAGAGTTTACCATTGCCATCTCCTGCGCAGTATGAGATGATGCCTTTCCGCATCTTCCTATATCGCTGCTGCCCATAGTCTGGGAAACATACCAGTGGGGATTCAAACCGGCAACCTTTGGCTTGCTAGTCATGTCCTTTCCCCCGCTGCCCCATTAGGTACTTCGGCACTAAATTCAGCGCTGAAGCCTGGCTGCTAGCCGAGGTTAAGGGCACAAATGCGCCCTTAACCTGGCTCCTAGGATTACGTGTCAGCGCGAGCTGCTTACAGCTCACACTAACACAGAGAGGAGCACCTAGAGTGCCCATCCCCTGGGGGAAACCCCCAGTGCCCTCTGCTTGATGCACGGTGCACTGTTGGATTCCCGGAGGCCAGGACAATGAGTCCTGCACTCTGTTTACCTGCACTCCAGGGAGCACTGGTTGTGTAGGCACATGGCTTGCACGTGGCTTGCACTCCACGTGGCTTACACTCTTACCATGAGTGGTAGGTTGAACGCCTGCCTTCTCCCCTGCAAGACCACACACACTTCAACAACCCTAACAGTTCATATGCCCTGTGGGATGCTGTGGCTAATATCAGATTCTTTGAGAACAATCTGTGTGCTAGGTGGGATGGTGGTGGGTTTACCTCAAAGGATTTTTACATTGTTTCCCACTCACATATTCAAACCAACCTTCCAATTATTCTCCCCTAACACCATTTTCCAGGGATTATTTAATTGTCCCCTCATTATTTGGAAGCAAATCCCACTGAGTTTAATGGTGTTTACTTCCTTCTACATGTACATGTAGAATTACAGGTTCAGTTATCAATATGCTGCTGGAAAAGGCACGTGCACACCAACCCAGCATCCTATTTCTCGCAGTGATCAGCTACATGCTTCCAGAAAGCTCCAGTGCTGTTACTTTAAAACAGGAGTAATATGGTCTCTCCGAGACACCCTGGAGACCAGTCTAGCCACTCCATTTTGAACCAACTGAAGGTTCCGAACCACATACAAAGGCAGCCCCACGTAGAGCTCATTGCGGTAGTCAAGTCTAGAGGTTAGCAGAGAGTGCACCACAGTTCTGATATCATTATTTTCAAGGAATGGATGCAGCTGTAGTATCAACCGAAGTTGATAGGAAGTGCTCCTGGCCATAGCCTCAACCTGAGAAACAAGAGTGAAGCCTGGGTCCAGAAGCACTCCTAAGCTATGTACCTGTTTCTTAGCAGGGAGTGCAACCACATCCAGAACAGGGAGATCTATAATGTCCCTTGAAGTATGACCCCTTACCATGAGTGTGTGTGCCTTGCTTGGATTCAGCTTCAATTTATTATCCCTCATCCAGTCCATTTCTGCCTGTAGGCAGGCATTTGGGGAGCTATGCCATTTCCTGATGATGATGTCATGGAGAAATTGATTTGGGTATCAGCATATTAACACCCTGCTCCAAATATCCTGATAAAGCTCACCCAGCGGTTTCATGTAGATATTAAAAAGCATCAGAGATAGGATGGAACCGTGAGGGACACCATACAATAGCTCTCATTTCAGAGAGCAACTATCTCTGAGCGAAATCATCTGGAATCTGCTGGAGAGATAGGAACAGAACCACTGCAAAGCAGTGCCACCTATTCCCAAATGCCCCAAGTGAGCCAGAAAGATACCATGTTCGATAGAATCGAAAGCTGCAGAAAGGTCCAAAAGAATCAACAGAGTCACACTCCCTCTGTCCATTCCTTGGTAGAGATTATCCATCAGGCTGACCAAGGCTGTCTCCACCCCATAGTCCACTCTAAAGCCAGTTTGAAATGGATCTAGATTATCAGTATCATCCAGGACTGCCTGGTGTTGATCAGCCACCACCCTCTCAGTTACCTTGCCCACCCAAGGGAGGTTGGAGCCTGGTCTATAATTATCCATCACTGGGGGTTCTAGGGCTGGCTTCTTATGCAAAGGTCTCACAATTGCCTCCTTCAAACATAGAGGCATCCTGAGGCATTTATTATGTCAACTTGGCCATCTCTAACAACCTCTTTTCTAGATGTTATAAGCCATATTGGGCATGGATCCAAAGGACAAGTGGTAGGCTGAATACCTCCAAGGAGTTTGTCCACATCCTCAGGAGTCACAAATTGAAATTGATCCATTCTAATTGAACCAGAGGAGATAATGGACCCCTCTGCATTTGTTCCTGCCATAACCGTGGAGTCCAAGTCAATTCCAATATGAGATATTTTATCCCACTTTTATTTTATTTTAACAAAAAGGCTTTTATTTTAACAAAAAAATTGTTAAAAACGTCACAGTGGGATAATGAAAAATCCAGATCTATGTTCAGAGAAGAGGAAACCTGAGTCAATCCCCTCATGACTCTGAACAACTCCACTGGACACGAACTAGTGGATGCAATATGTACAGAATAGAATTTCTTTTTTGCTGCACCTATTGCCACAGAATAAGCCTTCAAATGGGCTTTGTGCAGTGTCTTATTGGCAGAGGCACTCTTACCCCTGGACATCGGGGCCAAAGTCCAGGGCCTCCACAGCTCCTGGGGCCCCCCCAAATCCTCTTTCGTCTGTCCCGGGCGGAGTGGTCACCTGGCAGAGCATGATGATGCTTAATTTGCAGGGGACGGGGGGGCTCCAAAGGCCTTTAGGTCCAGGCATCAAAATTACCTAGGTGCACCTCTGCTTATTGGATTCATGTCAAGCATTCCTCCATTTACGCTCTAGCCTTCTCCCTTGCCGCTTCAGCTCCCGTAGCTGTTCAGTATACCATGAAGCTCATTTCGAAGCAGAATAGAGAAGGCACTTAGGGTCGATAGTGTTTACTGCTCTGGTAATCTCCCTATTCCTGGTCTCCACCAGGCCATCACCAACTCTAAAACTATCCAAGGCCTCTTGGAATCCTATAGGGTCCAATAGCCTTCTTGGGCAAACCATCCCCAAAGAGGTGGGTTGTGGCCATGAGACCAACCTTAACAAGATGGTGGTCCATCTATGAAAATGGAGACACTCTAGGAGTCTCCACCCATGGAACACCACCCTGAGCAAAAGACCAAATCAAGAGTGTTACCAGCAGTGTGTGTTGGCCCTGCAACCAATTGGGATAGGCCCATAGTTGTCATGGCTGCTATGAACTCCAGAGCTGCACCAGACAAGCCAGCCCTGAAGTGAACATTGAAATAACACAACACCAAAAGCCTGGGCAACTCCAACACCAACTCTGCGACCAGCTTCGCCAGCTCAGTTAGGGACTCCATTGGGCAACAAGGTGTTTGGTACACCAATAGAATCCCCAATTTATCCTGAGTCCCCAGGCCAAAATACACACATTCAATATTGTCTCACAGGGATCCTGGTAAGGAAGATGTTATTCTCACAGCCAATCCACCCCTCGCCCCCTTCCCCTAACCTGCACCACCACTGAGTTTCTAGAAGGGAGGAGCTGAGCCCATATTGGGCCACTAGCCTCCCCCAACCAGGTCTCAGTTATACAAGCCAAGTCGGCTCCCTCATCCATGATCAAATCATGGATAGGAACATAGGAAGCTGCTATATACTGAGTCAGACCATTGGTCTATCTAGTTCAGTATTGTCTTAACAGACTTGCAGCAGCTTCTCCAAGGTTGCAGGCAGGAATCTCTCTCAGCCCTATCTTGGAGATGCCAGGGAAGGAATTTGGAACCTAGATGCTCTTCCCAGAGTGGCTCTATCCCCTCAAGGGAATATCTTACAGTGCTCACACTTCTTATCTCCCATTCATATGCAACCAGGACAGACCCTGCTTAGCTAAGGGGACAAGTCATGCTTGCTAACACAAGACCAGCTCCACTTGGTCTTCTTTTGAACTGACCTGGCATTGCAAAGGAGCAAGGTCAGATTCTGAGTGTGGATGGAACTGCTCAACAAGGCCTGACAGCTGACAGGATAGCCAGAAGGAGAAACAGCTATTAAATCTCTGGTCTCCCTTCCCCTGTAACCAGGGGCATAACTACTATTAGGCAAGGGGAGGCAGCTGCCTGGGGGCCCCCACGCCTTGAGGGCCCCCCCAGAAGCAAGTGACATGACTCCCCCAAACCCGCAGAGCTTCCTTCATTATGATCCTTCCTTCGTATTTCTTCCTTCGACCTGGCTAGTATCTCTCTCTCTGTCTCTCGACCCTCCCTCCCTGCCTCCCTCCTTGCCTCACTTCTTGTGTGTGTGTATCAGCGAGGGGCCCATTTTAAAATTTTGTCTCTGGGCCCACTCCAGCCTTGTTAAGCCCCTGCCTGTAACGGTGTGCTGACCTGCCAATCCAAACTTTCTGTTCCCCACCACTCCTGTAACAGCCACTCCAGAACTCCCAGAAGTGCCCCTAATTACCCCACCTATACCAGAGCCCTGACCCATAGCTGTAAATAGCCGAGCAATACAGAGAAGCTGGGACTATAAGGAAGGAGTCCAAGAGAGTAAATAAATAGGCCCCAGCCCTCAGTCCCACCCTCTTTGGTGGCCAGCTTTGGTGGCTGCCTGCCGGCAGTTTGTACCTCCAGCACAGCCTTCTTTCTTTCAAGGGCCCAAGATCTGGAAATGCTCCATCAACTGTCTGGGGCTATTCCAACTCTTGGGCCCTTAAAAGAAGGAAGGCTGTGCTGGAGGCACAACCCGCCAGTAGGCGGCCACCAAAGCTCACTCGGCCCACAGGGACAGAGTGGCCCACCTGCTCAGCGTTAGAGAATAAGGGTTGCACACAAACCTCTGAGCATCTCCTGCAGTTTAATGTATGGGGCCCAACAGTAGCCTCCCAGCACTGTCTTCTATACTTGGCCCTCCACATTGGACTGAAAACACACACACACACACACACACACACACACACCTAGTCTGGAAGAGAGGTTACTTTCTTCATACAATGATCTTGCACTCAGGGGTGTATCTAGGGTGAGGCAGGCAGGGCACGTGCCCCGGGTGCCACTTGAAGGGGGGGCGCCATTTTTAAAAATAAAAAATAAAAATAAAATGGCTGCCAAAAACAAAATGGCCACCGTGCATGCTCAAATGGCCTCTGTTAGGCCCTAGGCCATGCCAGGCCTCACAGAGGCCATTTGAGCATGCACAGCAGCCATTTTGTTTTCAGCGGCTATTTTTTTTTTTTTTTAAATTTTTTTTTAATGGCCACCGCATATGCTCAAATGATCCCTGCGAGGCCCTAGAGGCCAGCGGGAGGAGGGGGAACCTTTGAAGACCCCGCCATGGCCTTTAGGAAGCCCCCCGAAGGGGCTACAGGTAATTTTTTTTAAAAAATAATATAATATAAGTCACTGTACACATATTTAGTTTGGCACTATGTACAGAGAATCAGGGCTTGTGAATACTGAGCTGAAGCTTATGAGCTAGGATTGTACTCATTTGCTCCTACTTTGCTTTTTGTGATAAGTGAGTTAAATGTCATATCTTAATAATATGGCTATTAATGGTGAGTTTGTCTTTGAATTAGTGTGAAATCCTTAGTATTAAGGCCCACTGGGAGTTTCTTGCTCTCTTTCTCTCATTTTAACTGTCTTTCTGAAATACTAGAATATATTCCAAGCAGTGACACAGTTTACTCTGCATATCCTTTAATGATTTTCAGAGTATCTGGGAAAAGTCAAATTCTCCATTTATTTTTTAAAACTTATGTAATAGTGATGCTACAATGCATAGTAGAGGCACTTCTGTTTTGTTTCCAAGTACACCTCCACATAGTATTTGGGTATTTCATGAGCCCCAGCATACTAAAACTTGTAATTTTCCAGCATTTTTTGGTCTGGCTACGTCCACTGCTATTTTTTTTTTAATATTAAAAGATGACCGAGCTTGACTTGTATTTTTCAGGTGATATTATGGCAAAGTTATCTGAAAGATGGGTGTCAGATGTTTGGACAAGGGGAGCAATTTCAGTGCTTGCCTTAGGCGCTATTTTCCCTAGATACGCCTCTGCTTGCACTACTTGCAAACTAGCACAGCAGCATTTACACTAGTGCAGGACTAATCTGGATGCCAACCCAGGCCTCAATGACTTGTGACCCATCCATCTACCAAGCTCAACACAGCCAACCACCCATCTATTCTAGTTCTCCAGGAGCTTGTCAGAACTCCTAGTTTCACATTCACAGGCAGGCTGGCACCTATATCAGGAGGTGGTTATTGAGACTTGGGCACACCACGAAGCATGGTGGTGTTTGGTTTGCCCAGTCACAGGTTGTCCAGGCCTGTTCTGTGAACAAAACATGAGTGAGTCCTACTGAGTTAAATGGAAGTCACTTCCAGATAGTTGTGCATAGCATTGTGCAGTCTCAGACTGCAAACTCTTTAACAGAATCCAACATTTGCTCAGTGTTTTGCAAAACATCCTGGGCACTATTATAGACATGCTACATTTAGAACTTAACATGCATATGCAAATAATCACCAGCCGTCAATATTAAAAGCAAACAGTTGGGAGTGTTTTCTTTGCAGGCGTCAGCAGCATCTTTGGGAAATATGGTTAACCATACACTTTGAAAGTAAAAATCCTGTTTGTGTGTGACCTTATCTAGCAGTGGTAAGCCTGCAGAACTAAACAGACTGTACTGAGGGGGTGAGGCACTATATCCTTCTTGAGTGCCATCTCCTCCTCTTCTTTCTCCTCCTCTGGTGACTGTCAGAGAAACCGAGGAGCAGATCGTGGGAGATGTGCTTCAAGCATCTCCGCAGGGACTTACACCAGCTGTTATGTTGGCAACCTCAGGACTGCCTCTGGATCTTTCTCACAGACTTTGCCTTCCCAATAACTGTGTGCTGTTGATTTCCATTTCATTTCAAGTATTTTATATGATGCTAATCACTTGAGGCTCAGCTCTTTATTTAGCTCTTTTTGTGTTTAGCCCACCTTTGTCTCAAAGTAACGTTCTACAAATATATTTTAAAAACCTATTGAAATTGTGTAGTAAAACCTGTCTACAGCGAAATTTACTGCCATTTTCAATTGACCAATAAAAACATCAAGCATTGCTGCATAGGTGTATGTGGAAGCTATATATGCTTTATAAATTAAAAGAAATACAATAGAAACAGCTCAAATGCAACCAGTACAAGAGAAGACAACATTCAGGATGTATCATAATACAAAGCACAGCTCATATATAGGAGCCAGCGTGATATAGTGGTTAGAGTGCTGGACTAGGACCAGGGAGACCCGAGTTCAAATTCCCATTCAGCCATAATACTAGCTGGGTGACTCTGAGCCAGTCACTTATCTTTCAGCCTAACCTACTTCACAGGGTTGTTGTGAGCAGAAACTTAAGTATGTAGTACACCACTCTGGGCTCCTTGGAGGAAGAGCAGGATATAAAAATGTTAATAATAATAATAATAAATAATAATAATAAATAATAATATATCTTTATGGGCCAGTTTGAATTATACTTTCTGATGAGATCTGCTTCCACATGGAACATAGGAAGCTGCCATATACTGAGTCAGACCATTGGTCTATCTAGCTCAGTATTGTCTTCACAGACTGGCAGCGGCTTCTCCAAGGTTGCAGGCAGGAATCTCGCTCAGCCCTATCTTGGAGAGGCCAGAGAGGGAACTTGGCACCTTCTGCTCTTCCCAGAGTGGCTCCATCCCCTGAGGGGACTATCTTACAGTGCTCACACTTCTAGTCTCCCTTTCATATGCAACCAGGGCAGACCCTGCTTAGCTAAGGGGACGGGTCATGCTTGCTACCACAAGACCAGCTCTCCTCTCCATGCTTGCAAATGCACATGTCATCACCCCAAAGCATGACATTCCTTAATCACATGAGGGTGCAATTGGGCTGGACTGCCAGTCTATACATGCTCCAAATGCTAATATGCTGCTGTACGCAGAGCGCATGTAGAGAGGCATTTCAGACCAATCCAAGCAATTAGGTAAGAGTGCTCTGTGAGAGACAATGTGTACCCTTAAGTTGTGTTCATTGTTTAATCACATGGGATTGCAACCAGTTGGAAAGTATCATCCCAGCTAGCCCTGTGTTGCTTACATTATTCTAAGGAATATTTATATATTGCTTCTCAGTGTTGGTCATCTTCACATTACACTAGCAAAAGAAAAGAGGGTTTCCTGGCCCAAAGAGACTTCAATATCTCACAAAAGGCTTTCATATTGAATAACAAATTCAGCTTACTTTCCTTTCACTGTCTCTACAACTGGACTAAAGTTGGGTCAAATCGAGGCCCACAAGTTAGATCTCTTGCACCTCAAATATTCATGCTTCTGCCATCATGGATCAGGGTGGATGACATTACAAACTACACCATTGAGTTGTCCCTGTGTGTCACTCACTACAACTGTACCAAATTTGGTTCAAATTGGTTAGATAGTCCTCAAGTTAGTGCACTTGTGCCTCAAAAGTTCACACGTCAACCATCTTGGATCGGGGTGGATGACATCATCAGAAACTACACCAGTGGGGCATCCCTATATGTCAATACAGCTGCAGCAATTTTGGTTCAAATCAGTTATGCGGTTCACAAGTTAGCCCACTTGCGCATCAAAAGTTACCCCTGCTAACTTGGCAAAGAGGCACCTTTTAACGTGGTGATTCTCTTTATTTAGCAGGGGGAGAGTAACTGGCCCTATCTACCCCCAGCACAGTACCTCCAGTGACTGTTGCTGGTGTTTATCTTATGTTTCTTTTAGATTGTGAGCCCTTTGGGGACAGGGATCCACCTTATTTATTTATTATTTCTCTGTGTAAACCACTTTGGAAGCTTTTGTTGAAAAGCGGTATATAAATATTTGTTGTTGTTGTTGTGTTTATCTTGTGTTTCGTTTTAGATTGTGAATCCTTTGGGGACAGGGATCCATCTTATTTATTTATTATGTCTCTGTGTAAATCGCCCTGAGCCATTTTTGGAAGAGTAGTATAGAAATCGAATAAATAAAATAAAATAAAATAAATGTTTACGCATTCTCCATCTTGAACCAGTGTGGATGACATCATCATAAACTGCTGTTGAGGTGTCCCTTTGTGTCACTCTCTGTAACTGCACCTAATTTGGTTCAAATGGGTTAGGCAGTCTGCAAATTAGCCCACTTGTGCCTCAGAAGTTCATGTGGCCACCATCTTGAACAGGAGTGGATGACATCATCATACACTATGCCATTTGGGCATCCCTGTGTCCCTACAGCTGTAGCAAATTTGGTTCAAAACAGTTATGTAGTTCAGAAGTTAGTCCATTTGCACCTCAAACGTTCATGCATCCACCATCTTGGATCAGGGTGGATGACATCATCACAAACTATGCTGTTGAGGTGTCCCTAGAAGTGTACCTGATTTGGTTCATATTGGTCCAGATGCTGCAAAGTTGATAGGCAGGGACACACACACACACACACACACACACACACTGCTGGGTGATCTCATAAGGATTTAGTAATTTGGTGATTCCAGTGATTCTACTGGAAAGTAGGCTAAAAATGGCTTGTATGGAAACAGATTTTATCTTCTTTGGTTATGATTTGTCAGCTTAATTGATCTGGTGTGATGTCAGGTGTGTTCAGTTCTAGAATCCACCATGCTTCTCTCTTCAGTAAAACTTTATCATTGCCGTGTATGATTTTTTTTCATTTGCCCCAAACTGTACATCTCTAAAAGAATGTTTTTTCTCCAAAAAAGGAGCTACCAAGGAGGCACGCATTTTTACACATGTCACATTGCTCAGATGTTTACCAGTGTGTCTTTCCAATAGTCTTGATGTCTTACCAACATATGTTTTCTTACATGGGCATTGGATAGCATATATCACACCAGATGTGTTGCATGTGGTGAAGGATTTCAATGTATAGCATCTTTAAATTGCACCCTAAGACTGTAATCTTATGCATACTTCCCTTGGAGCAAGCCACATTGGCTGTAATGGGACATACTTCTGATCAAACATGAACAGCATTGTGGCTGCCTGGGCTTCCATGTAGGAAAGATTTAGTTATGTTTAGAACAATTATATCCTGTTGAATAATTCTGCACCATTGAGAAGATGGCTGACTGAGGAATACTACTCAAAGTATTCCCATTGAAATTAAAAGGATTTATATGGGAGTACTCTAAGTAATTTTATTCATGTCAGCCTTCATAAATTGACCTTGATAAACTGTAATCTCTAAACTACATGGGCAAACATGTGCTATAGTATAGAAGCATGCTTCCAACTGGAAGTGCTTATTTTTTTGTCAACAGCCATATTGGGGGTGGGTGGTGGGTGGGTGGACCGGGTTGGGCCTGGGATGTGTGAGGAAGGGGAGGTTCACTCTTTTGCCACATCTTATTTCCTCACCAAAAATCATCCCCCTGAAGCAGTGATTTGTTCCTAAATGTTTCCTGGTTGGGTATATGAAGCATCTTGAAGATGGAAATATTGCCAGTGTTCTTATTTTCATTTTGTAATATTCCACTGGTTCCCAGCTTTTTTGATATAGTGGCATTTTGTACATGGCAAACGATTTTGACAGATTCTTTTGACTGTTATATAAACCAACAATGTCAATTAAAACTTTGCAAAGGGAATACATGGCCAAATCGATTTGACTAGAATCAAGCAGATTTGAGTGACTTGGACACGAAACAAATCAGCCTGGGATCCAGTGGCTAGATTCAAGCTCGAATTGAATCGCCCTCATTTGAGCTTGAATCAATTTGTTGATTCGAGCCTCGATTTTGTGTGCTCGTTTCTTCAAAATCTCTCCATTTTGTGTTCCTGAAAAATTCCAAAACTCTGAGCTTCTTTGCCACTCTGGTTGGTCAGTACTTAAGGACAGAGTATCCCCTGAGGCAGGCATTGCTTCTGCTTGTGGGAGAAGAGAGAATAAGAAGACCAACTGCAGCTGCTGCTGGCTTCAACTTCTGTGGAAGAGGATTCTTCTTGGAGGATTGACCTCCTGCTGCTGGGAAGAAGATTGAAGAAGATTTGATTCTTTCTGACCTGTGCTGGAATTGGAGAAGAAGATTCTTCTGTTTCCCGCCCTAGGCCTGCCTGAAATCACTGAGCACCCAGTGATTTTTATTTAGGGGTTAGGTTCTAAATAGGGGTTATGTGGGAAGGATCCCCATGTTAGGCAAGTGTCAGGAAAGGGAAGGTTTAGCAATAGCGTTTCCCTCCCTCCTTGATTTTTTGAATTTTTTTTAAAAAAACCACCTGCTGATTTTGTGTGCCACTGCATGGCACACTCAACTGAAGCCACCCATCTACTTTTCCTTGCCCCCCCCCAACCAAGGAGCCACCCCCTTGATTTTGTTTGAATTTTAAAAAAAACAAAAAAAACCCTCTGCTGCTTTTGTGTGCCCACTGCCCAGTGACAATGCGTGACACACTCAGCTGAGGTCAACCCCCCTTGGCCCTTCTAAATACCCAACTCTCCTTGTAATTTTTGTAAAAGAGTAAAACCCCTTGTTAGACAAGGCTTGAAAACCCTCAAGAGATGGCTGGGAGGGTAGGTGGTAGCGGTAGAGCGACACGGAGAGTGCTGGGTGATGCTGGTCATGGTGGGTGCAGTGACAGGCACTTACTCCTCAAGTCACCCCACCCCTGCTTTTGTGCGCAGGCTAGACTTCTTGGGTCTGCCTGGTCCTGCACCGTGGCCTGTGTCTGGGCAGGAGTTATGGGAGGAGGCCTCCCATGTCAGGGAAGAAGCTCTTCCCATGCCAGCCATGAAGGAAGTGCAAGTGGATCTGGCTGCCAGTCCAGCCAGATCTGTCTCGCCATCCTCCCCAATGTTCCATGTGTGGGGTGGGAGCCCCCAGGTTGTGTCTGAGCAGGTTCAGGAGGAGGTAATCATGCTTGCTGTCCCTGGAACTTCCCAGGCCAGTTCTGAGGGCACTGGTGGTGGTGTGCCCCAGAAGGAACCAGCAGACCCACCACCACCAAAGCAGCCAAGTGTCATGCCCCTGTCCTCCGATAGTGAGGAGGAAGAGGAAACTGGCAGTCCTCCAGCAGCTGCAGGGATACCTGAAGGGCAGAGCCCAGCTTTCAGCGCACAGGAGATAACTGAGGCAGGTCTGGTTGAAGCTTCAGAGGCAGCAGAGACAGGGAGTGGAGAGCGGAACACTGAGGTAAACAATGAAACTCCTCTGCTGCCTCCTCGTGAGAGAAGATTGATGAAATGCCGACAACAGGTGGAAGAACTCAGGAGAAGCAGACGGCTGCTCAAAAAGCCAGATAAACCCTGAATCTGTGCCAGCTGGCCAAAGGCGGAGAGCAATTAAGCCAGGCTATAAATTAAGTCTGAAGGCTGCAGCCAAATGCTGAAAGTAAACATGTCTCTTAGAGCCTGCTTCAGCCGAGCCTCAGACTCAGAGGAACCCCAGCTTCATGTTGGCCTCTAGAGACCCAAGCTTTTCCTGCTTTACTGCTGCTACTTGACCGAGTCCTGACAACTGTACCTAGCTGCAACACCTTCCTTGGGAATGCCTTGCACCCCTTTTGCTCTGGAACTGTGCAATCTGGTGAGCAAACTGAATTTGCGGGGGAGGCTGTCTGAACTTGATACTGTAGTAAAGTGTTCTAATGTGTTTTTCTTCCAAACTGAAGAGGATTCTGAGGACCTTCCAGTGACCTTGATGGAGACTGTGACTTTGATGCCGGACAGACAGACTCCTGACACCATGTGCCAGAGAGTCCAGTGGCAGCATGGTGTGGGATCACTTTGAGATTGCCCTGGTGATCCTGTCAATGATGCCTGCACACACTTCAGGGCATGAGTGAGCAAAGACCCTAAGCATTTCACAATGTCACGTATGTTGTTGCACCTGAAGTGGCATCACCTGGGGGTCCTTGCTGACAGCAGTAGGCCGAGTGTGCCCTCAAGTAGCTACAGTAAGTCAGTGGCTCCAGCTTCTAAGCAGGAAAAGCTGACTGTGCGGTGGTGCAGCCTCTGGGGAAGCAGTCTGATTACCCAAACGCACATCTCATAACCCAGACCATTGGGGAGATGATGGCTTTGACCGATCAGCCATTTCTGATAGTGGATAATGCCAGCTTCTGCCGGCTGCTTCAGCTGTTTGCCCCAGAGTACACGATCCCCTCACGCACCACTTTCAGTAGGAGGGTGATGCCCTCTCTGTACCACATGTGCAAGGCCATACTGGCTCGACTGCGTGCAACATGGCCCAACACCAGTATGCCATCTGGCACCAGTGCCATCTCTGTGTTCCACCATCTGAGGGCTTCACAGAGGGCTTCCTAGGTGCTTTGCCAGGGAGACATGAGGAATCGACCCAGCACTGCAGCTGTGCTGAGCAGTCTGTGTGCAGTACCTGCAGGAGCTGGTGGAAAGACAGGAGATGGAGCTGTGCCGGTTTGGGTCAATGCGCCACCATGTTTGGCCAGACTTGGCATCCATTGCTGGATGGCTCCTCTCATGCCCTCACAACCAGCGTCCTGAGCAAGAGCCCATGTTTTCCATGACTCACAGCTGGACTCTGCATTGGTTGAGCAGCTGGTCTTCATGAAGACCAGCATCCCCCTGCTGGGCTACCCTAAGCTGGCCATGGAGGATGAGTGACTCATGGTCACTCCCCTATGCACTGCCTCTCATGCCACAGACAGCTCACCCTGGCCATGATCTGCTGACACACACAGACACGCACGCCACACACATCATACCGCAGTGCCAATGATGGTGGATGGACTGGTGCCCTGAGCCATGTTCTCTGTAAAAAGGATTCCCAGATGTTCTTTACTCCCATAATCCCCAGCCAAAGGCCATTGCAACTGAGGATTATGGGAGTTGTAGTCAACAACATCTGGGGATCCCTCTTACAGGGAACACCCTGCCCTGAGGTCCTGCAGCACCCACCCATCAGAGGCTGTGGTGTGGAGCAAGCACGCAGCAGGAGGATTTTGAGTTTCTGAATGTTTATTATTATTAATTTGCATTGCAACCATGATATCGCAAGGCCCATGACGATGGTGAATGGACTGGCACTATGGCCCATCTGAGGCTGTGGTGCAGTGGAGCAGTCAGGAGGGTTGATTTGATCTGCATATATATTTTTCTAAGGCATACCCATTGCTAGTCCCATGCATGGCAGCTCTCGTGAGAATTTGCAAGTGAGCTGCCAGGAGGAGGAGAGAAAAGTGCTGCCGCCAGTGGACAGGCTTGCGGGCAAGCGGGAGTGTGGGGGAGAAAATGGCAGTGGTGGAGAAGAAAATGGTGGTGTCAGGGGGCAGGCGAAGAAAACGGCGGCAGGTGGGGAAAAAGAAAACGGTGGCAGACCACAGCAGGCAGGTGGGCAAAGAAAATGCCGGCAGTGGTGGGTGGGAGAAAGCGGTGTCAGAGGGGCGGGTGGGGGGCGGGGATGAAAACTACAGCAGGGGGGCTGAGAACAGAGGGAAACCTGAGAGGGAGGGGGAAGGAGGAGGGATAACTAGAGGCGCCTGGCCCAGCTAGTTTTCATTAATTATGTAATGTTGGCATTTGCATTGTTTGTTTGCTTTGCTCTGTGTTAACCCCCCCCCCCACATTCCAGAGAAGCACTGAAGCAGCACGCATGCCCACATGTGCACACAATCACACACACACACACACACACACACACACCAGCTGTGGCCAATGATGAGCTTGGCTGCTGGTGCCCTCACATGTGTCTGTCTGCCTGTTACTGAGGGCACAGTGTTCTCAGGCCATGGCACAAACACAAAACACAAAAACACTCTTTTGCAAGCATACACAGATTTGATTTTCTTTCCCTTGTTCTACACAGTGTATGGTAGTGTGTATATTTTAACTTAAGTAAAGCTTACCTTTACCTATATTTTAATTTAGGTGCCTTAGGTTTATTAAACCTTAGCCTTTTTTCAGGTAAATTTTATATAGCAGCTCAGTCCAGCCCAGCCCGGCCCAGACCAGGCAGGCACAGGCACACTTAATTAAGTTTAATCTTCTCAAGCATTTCATTCATGCAACCAGGCCTCATTGTTGGCTGTTTGTATCTCTTGAATCTGCACACTAACAGAATTTAAACTTTAGCAAAATATTTGAACTCTAACAAAGTTAGCTCAGGATTGCATGAAACTGAATATTGTTTTGTTCACCTACATGGATCTGT